>NC_084640.1:6280521-6896043 GCF_019802595.1 Syngnathoides biaculeatus | reverse complement strand
CAGTTTTCCTCAACTTGGCTATAAAATCAAATAGGATGCTTTTTTTGCCAATTTTATGCATGTTTTCTATAGAACTCTCCACCACACAACATTACAGGCCTTTGGAACCAACGTAAAAGCTTTAGTTTTGGAAATATTCACGTTTGTAACTTTTTCACTGCCAAAAACAGCGTTTCAGACTATGATGGCACAGTTTCCTCAAATTGGCTATAAAATCAAATAGGATGCTTTTCTTGCCAATTTTATGCATGTTTTCTATATAACTCTCCACCATACAACATTACAGGCCTTTAGAACCAACAGAAAAGCTTTAGTTTTGGAAATATTCATGTTTGTAACTTTTTTACAGCCAAAAACAGCATTTCAGAGCATTGATGGCACAGTTTCCTCATCTTGGCTATAAAATCAAATAGGATGCTTTTCTTGCCAATTTTATGCATGTTTTCTATAGAACTCTCCACCGCACAACATTACAGGCCTTTGGAACCAACGGAAATGCTTTAGTTTTGGAAATATTAACGTTTGTAACTTTTTTACTGCCAAAAACAGCGTTTCAGAGCATGGTGGCACAGCTTCCTCAACTTTTGGCTATAAAATCAAATAGGATGCTTTTCTTGCCTATTTTATGCATGTTTTCTATATAACTCTCCACCATACAACATTACAGGCCTTTAGAACCAACAGAAAAGCTTTAGTTTTGGAAATATTCATGTTTGTAACTTTTTTACAGCCAAAAACAGCATTTCAGAGCATTGATGGCACAGTTTCCTCATCTTGGCTATAAAATCAAATAGGATGCTTTTCTTGCCAATTTTATGCATGTTTTCTATAGAACTCTCCACCGCACAACATTACAGGCCTTTGGAACCAACGGAAAAGCTTTAGTTTTGGAAATATTTACGTTTGTAACTTTTTTACAGCCGTTTCGGAGCATGGTGGCAAAGTTTCCTCAAATTGGCTATAAAATCAAATAGGATGCTTTTCTTGCCAATTTTATGCATGTTTTCTATATAACTCTCCACCACACAACATTACAGGCCTTTGGAACCAACGGAAAAGCTTTAGTTTTGGAAATATTCACGTTTGTAACTTTTTTACAGCCAAAAACAGCGTTTCGGAGCATGGTGGCACAGTTTCCTCAAATTGGCTATAAAATCAAATAGGATGCTTTTCTTGCCAATTTTATGCATGTTTTCTATAGAACTCTCCACCACACAACATTACAGGCCTTTGGAACCAACGGAAAAGCTTTAGTTTTGGAAATATTCACGTTTGTAACTTTTTTACTGCCAAAAACAGCGTTTCAGAGCATGATGGCACAGTTTCCTCAAATTGGCTATAAAATCAAATAGGATGCTTTTCTTGCCAATTTTATGCATGTTTTCTATAGAACTCTCCACCACACAACATTACAGGCCTTTGGAACCAACAGAAAAGCTTTAGTTTTGGAAATATTCATGTTTGTAACTTTTTTACTGCCAAAAACAGCGTTTCAGAGCATGATGGCACAGTTTCCTCAAATTGGCTATAAAATCAAATAGGATGCTTTTCTTGCCAATTTTATGCATGTTTTCTATAGAACTCTCCACCACACAACATTACAGGCCTTTGGAACCAACAGAAAAGCTTTAGTTTTGGAAATATTCATGTTTGTAACTTTTTTACTGCCAAAAACAGCGTTTCAGAGCATGATGGCACAGTTTCCTCAAATTGGCTATAAAATCAAATAGGATGCTTTTCTTGGCAATTTTATGCATGCTTTCTATAGAACTCTCCACCACACAACATTACAGGCCTTTGGAACCAACGGAAAAGCTTTAGTTTTGGAAATATTCACGTTTGTAACTTTTTCACTGCCAAAAACAGCGTTTCAGAGCATGATGGCACAGTTTCCTCAACTTGGCTATAAAATCAAATAGGATGCTTTTCTTGCCAATTTTATGCATGTTTTCTATAGCACTCCCCACCACACAACATTACAGGCCTTTGGAACCAACGGAAAAGCTTTAGTTTTGGAAATATTCACGTTTGTAACTTTTTTACTGCCAAAAACAGCGTTTCAGAGCATGATGGCACAGTTTCCTCAAATTGGCTATAAAATCAAATAGGATGCTTTTCTTGCCAATTTTATGCATGTTTTCTATAGAACTCTCCACCACACAACATTACAGGCCTTTGGAACCAACAGAAAAGCTTTAGTTTTGGAAATATTCACGTTTGTAACTTTTTTACAGCCAAAAACAGCGTTTCAGAGCATGGTGGCACAGTTTCCTCAACTTGAATGACACGCTAAGTTGAATGAATGACAACCGTGACTTCCGCATTGGTTTTGCTGGATGGATGAATGACAACCATGACTTCCACACTTAGGGAGCGCGGGCATGAACCAGGCATGGTATCCATTTGAAGGACTTCCCCAAGCAGGCTTCCAGCGCAATAGTTGTGTTGCCTGGATAAATGACAACCGTGACTTCCGCACTTAGGGTGTGCGGGCATGAACCAGGCATGGTATGCAGGGGGAACGCATTCAAGCGGGCTTCCAGCGCACTAGTTGAATGACTAGCATGACTTCTACACTTAGAGCACACGGGAATGAACAACGCATGTTACGCGGAAGAAGGACACTCGCAAGCGGGCTTGCTGCGCGCAGGTTGTGGTGGCTGGATGAATGACAACTGTGACTTCCGCACTGATTGTGCTGTATGGATGAATGACAACAATGACTTCCACACTTAGGGAGCGCGGGCATGGTATCTGTTTGAAGGACTTCCCCAAGCAGGTTTCCAGCGCAATAGTTGTGTTGCCTGGGTGAATGACAACCGTGACTTCCGCACTGGTTGTGCTGGCTGGATGAAAGGCAACCATGACTTCCACACTAAGGGTGCGCGGGCAAGAACCAGGCATGTTATGCTGGGGGAACGCACCCAAGCGGGCTTCCAGCGCACTAGTTGAATGACTACCATGACTTCCACACTTAGAGCACACGGGCATGAACAACGCATGTTATGCGGAAGAAGGACACCCGCAAGCGGGTTTGCACGCGCAGGTTGTGGTGGCTGGATGAATGACAACATTGACTTCCACACTTTGGGTGCGCGGGCATGAACCAGGCATGGTATCCGTTTGAAGGACTTCCCCAAGCAGGCTTCCAGCGCAATAGTTGTGTTGCCTGGATGAATGACAACCGTGACTTCCGCACTGGTTGTGCTGGTTGGATGAAAGGCAACCATGACTTCCACACTTAGGGTGCGTGGGCATGAAGCAGGCATGGTATTCTGGGGGGGGGGTAACCAAGGGGGCTTCCAGCGCACTGGTTGTGCTGGCTGGATGAATGACAACCATGACTTCCAAATTTAGGGTGCGCAGGCATGAACCAGGCATGGTATGCGGGTGAAGGACACCCGCATGCGGGCTTCTAGCGGACTTGTTGTTCTGGCTGGATGTATGACAACCATGACTTCCATACTTAGGGTGCGCGGTCACGAACCAAGCATGGTATGCGGCTGAAGGACACCCGCATGCGGGATTGCAGCGCAATGGTTGTGGTGGATGGATGAAAGGCCACCATGAATTCCACACTGGTTGTGCTGGCTGGATGAATGACAACCATGAATTCTACATTTAGGGTGCGCGGGCATGAACCAGGCATGGTATGCGGGTGATTGACACCCGCAAGCGGGGGTGCAGAGCAATGGTTGTGGTGGCTGGATGAAAGACCACCGTGACCTCCACACTTAGGGAGCGCGGGCATGAACCAAGCATGGTATGCGGTTGAAGGACACCCCCAAGCGGGCTTCGAACGCAATAGTTGTGTTGCCTGGATGAATGACAACCGTGACTTCCTCACTGGTTGTGCTCGCTGAATGAATGACAACCGTGACTTCCGCATGGTTGTGCTGGCTGGATGAATGACAACCATAAATTCTACACTCAGGGTGCGTGGGCACGAACCAGGCATGGTATGCGGGTGATGGACACCCGCAAGCGGTCGTGCAGAGCTATGATTGTGGTCGCTGGAGGAAAGACAACCGTGACCTCCACACTTAGGGAGCGTGGGCATGAACCAAGCATGGTATGTGGTTGAAGGACACCCCCAAGCGGGCTTCGAGCGCAATAGTTGTGTTGCCTGGATGAATGACAACCGTGACTTCCACACGTAGGGTGCACGGACATGAACCAGGCATGGTATGAGGGTGAAGGACACCTGCAAGCAGGCTTGCAGCGCAATGGTTGTGCTGGCTGGATGAATGACAACCATGATTTCCACACTTAAGGTGCGCGGGCATGAACCAGGTATGGTATGCGGGTGAAGGACACCCGCAAGCAGGCTTCCAGCGCACTGGTTGTGCTGGCTGGATGAATGACAACCATGACTCCCACACTTAGGGTGCTCAGGCATGAACCAGTCTTGGTATGCGGGTAAAGGACACCTGCAAGCGGGCTTTCAGCGCAAGAGTTGTGCTGGATGGACGAAAGACAACCATGACTTCCAAACTTAGCGTGCGCGGGCATGAACCAGGCATGGTATGCTGGCTGTATGAATGACAACCATGACTTCCAAACTTAGTGTGCGCGGGCATGAACCAGGCATGGTATGCGGGTGAAGGACACCCGAATGCGCGCTTGCAGCGCAATGGTTGTAATGGATGGATGAAAGGCCACCATGACTTCCACACTGGCTGTGCTGGCTGGATGAATGACAACCATAAATTCTACACTCAGGGTGCGTGGGCATGAACCAGGCATGGTATGCGGGTGATGGACACCCGCAAGCGGTCGTGCAGAGCTATGGTTGTGGTCGCTGGATGAAAGACAACCGTGACTTCCGCACTGGTTGTCCACGCTGAATGAATGACAACCGTGACTTCCGCATGGTTGTGCTGGCTGGATGAAAGGCAACCATGACTTCCACACTTAGAGCACACGGGCATGAACAACGCACGCTACGCGGAAGAAGGACACCTGCAAGCGGGCTTGCAGCGCGCAGCTTGTGGTGGCTGGATGAATGACAACCATAAATTCTACACTCAGGGTGCGTGGGTATGAACCAAGCATGGTATGCGGTTGAAGGACACCACCAAGCGGGCTTCCAGCGCAATAGTTGGGTTGCCTGGATGAATGACAACCGTGACTTCCGCACTGGTTGTGCTCGCTGAATGAATGACAACCGTGACTTCCGCATGGTTGTGCTGGCTGGATGAAAGGCAACCATGACTTCCACACTTAGGGTGTGCGGGCATGAACCAGGCATGGTATGGTAAGGGGAAAACGCATCCAAGCGGGCTTCCAGCGCACTGGTTGTGCTTGCTGGATGAATGACAACCATGACTTCCAAACTTAGCGTGCGTGGGAATGAACCAGGCATGGGATGCGATGGGAAGATGGACCCAAGAGGGCTTCCAGCGCACTGGTTGTGCTGGATGGATGAATGTCAACGGTGACTTCCACACTTAGGGTGCACGGACATGAACCAGGCATGGTATGCGGGTGAAGGACATCCGCAAGCAGGCTTGCAGCGCAATGGTTGTGCTGGCTGGATAAATGACAACCATGACTTCCATACTTAGGGTGCACGGATATGAACCAGGCATGGTATGCGGGTGAAGGACACCCGCAAGCAGGCTTGCAGCGCAATGGTTGTGCTGGCTGGATGAATGACAACCTTGACTTCCACACTGGTTGTGCTGGCTAGATGAATGACAACCATGATTTCCACACTTAAGGTGCGCGGGCATGAACCAGGTATGGTATGCGGGTGAAGGACACCCGCATGCGGGACTGCAGCGCAATAGTTGTGGTGTATGGATGAAAGGCCACCATGAATTCCACACTGGTTGTGCTGGCTGGAAAAATGACAACCATGACTTCCATACTTAGGGTGCGCGGGCATGAACCAGGCATGGTATACGGGTGATGGACACCCGCAAGCGGGCGTGCAGAGCAATGGTTGTGGTGGCTAGATGAAAGACAACCGTGACCTCCACACTTAGATAGCGTAGGCATGAACCATGCGGTTGAAGGACACCCCCAAGCGGGCTTCGAGTGCAATAGTTGTGTTGCCTGGATGAATGACAACCGTGACTTCCTCACTGGTTGTGCTCGCTGAATGAATGACAACCGTTACTTCCGCATGGTTGTGCTGGCTGGATGAAAGTCAACCATGACTTCCACACTTAGGGTGTGCGGGCATGAACCAGACATGGTATGCGGGTGAAGGACACCCGCAATCAGGCTTGCAGCGTAATGGTTGTGCTGGCTGGATGAATGACAACCGTGACTTCCAGACTGGTTGTGCTGGGTGGTTGAATGACAACCATGACTTCCAGACTGGTTGTGCTGGCTGGTTGAATGACAACCATGACTTCCACACTTGGGGTGCGCGGGCATGAACCAGGCATGGGAATTGGGGAAAGGACACCCGAATGCGCACTTGCAGCACAATGGTTGTAATGGATGGATGAAAGACCACCATGACTTCCACACTGGCTGTGCTGGCTGGACGAATGACAACCCTGACTTTCACACTTAGGGTGTACGGGCATGAATCAGGCATGGTATGCTAGGGGGGGGAACACACCCAAGCGGGCTTCCAAAGAACTGTGTGTGCTGGCTGTATGAATGACAACCATGACTTCCACACTAAGGGAGCGTGGGCATGAACCAGGCATGCTATCCGTTTGAAGGACTTCCCGAAGCAGGCGTCCAGCGAAATAGTAGTGTTGCATGGATGAATGACATCCGTGGCTTCCGCACTGGTTATGCTGGCTAGATTAAAGGCAACCATGACTTCCACAATTAGGGTGCGCGGGCATGAACCAGGCATGGTATGCGGGTGAAGGACATCCGCAAGCATGCTTGCAGCGCAATGGTTGTGCTGGCTGGATGAATGACAACCGTGACTTCCACACTGGTTGTGCTGGCTAGATGAATGACAACCATGATTTCCACACTTAAGGTGCGCGGGCATGAACCAGGTATGGTATGCGGGTGAAGGACCGCCGCAAGTAGGCTTCCAGCGCACTGGTTGTGCTGGCTCTATGAATGACAACCATGACTTCCACACTTATGTTGCACGGACATGAACCAGGCATGGTATGCGAATGAAGGACACTCGCATGTGGGATTGCAGCGCAATGGTTGTGCTGGATGGATGAAAGGCAACCAGACTTCACACTTAGGGTGCTCGGACATGAACCAGGCATGGTATGCGGGTGAAGGACACCCACAAGCGGGCTTGCAGCGCAACGGTTGTGCTGAATGAATTGATGAAAGGCAACCATGATTCCACACTGGTGGGCTGGATGGATGAATGACAACCATGACTTCCACCAATTAGGATGCATGGACATGAACCAGGCATGGTACGCGGGTGAGGGAAACACCCACAAGCGGGCTTGCAGCGCAACGGTTGTGCAGAATGGATGAAAGGCAACCGTGACTTCCATATTTAGGGTGCACGGTCATGAACCAGGCATGGTATGCAGGTGAAGGACACCGGAATGCGCGCTTGCAGCGCAATGGTTGTAATGGATGGATGAAAGGCCACCATGACCTCCACACTGGCTGTGCTGGCTAGAAGAATGACAACCATGACTTCCACACTTTTGGTGCTCGGGCATGAACCAGGTATGGTATGCGGGTGAAGGACACCCACAAGCGGGCTTGCAGCGCAACGGTTGTGCTGAATTGATGAAAGGCAACCATGACTTCCAGACTGGTTGTGCTGGCTGGATGAATGACAACCATGACTTCCATACTGAGGGTGCACGGTCATGAACCAGGCATGGTATGCGGATGAAGGACACCCGCAAGCGGGCTTCCAGCTCAACGGTTGTGCTGAATGGATGAAAGGCAACCATGACTTCCAGACAGGTTGTGCTGGCTGGATGAATGACAACCATGACTTCCATACTTAGGGTGCACGGTCATGAACCAGGCATGGTATGCGGGTGAAGGACACCCACAAGCGGGCGTGCAGTGCAACGGTTGTGCTGAATGGATGAAAGGCATCCATGACTTCCAGACTGTTTGTTCTGGCTAGATGAATGACAACCATGACTTCCACACTTGGGGTGCGCGGGCATGAACAGGTATATGGTATGGTATGCGGTTGAAGGACACCCGCAAGCGGGCTTCCAGCGCACTGTTGTGCTGGCTGGATGAAAGACAACCGTGACTTTCAAACTTAGAGTGCGCGGTCATGAACCAGGCATTGTATGCGGGTGAAGGACACCCACAAGCGGGCTTGCAGCGCAACGGTTGTGCTGAATGGATGAAAGGCAACCATGACTTCCAGACTGGTTGTGAAGGCTGGATGAATGACAACCATGACTTCCATACTTAGGGTGCACGGTCATGAACCAGGCATGGTATGCGGGTGAAGGACACCCGAATGCGCGCTGCAGCACAATGGTTGTAATGGATGGATGAAAGGTCACCATGACTTCCACACTGGCTGTGCTGGCTGGACGAATGACAACCATAAATTCTACACTCAGGGTGCGTGGGCATGAACCAGGCATGGTATGCGGGTGATGGACACCGTAAGCGGTCCTGCAGAGCTATGGTTGTGGTGACTGGATGAAAGACAACCTTGACCGCCACACTTAGGACGCGCGGGCTAGAACCAGGCATGGTATGCGGTTGAAGGACACCCCCAAGGGGGCTTCGACCACAAAAGTTTTGTTGCCTGGATGAATGACAACGGTGACTTCCACACTTTGGGTGCACGGACATGAACCAGGCATGGTATGCGGGTGAAGGACACCCGCAAGCAGGCTTGCAGCGCAATGGTTGTGCTGGCTGGATGAATGACAACCGTGACTTCCACACTGGTTGTGCTGGCTAGATGAATGACAACCGTGACTTCCACACTGGTTGTGCTGGCTAGATGAATGACAACCATGATTTCCACACTTAAGGTGCGCGGGCATGACCAGGTATGGTATGCGGGTGAAGGACCGCCGCAAGTAGGCTTCCAGCGCACTGGTTGTGCTGGCTCTATGAATGACAACCATGACTTCCACACTTATGTTGCACGGACATGAACCAGGCATGGTATGCGAATGAAGGACACTCGCATGTGGGATTGCAGCGCAATGGTTGTGCTGGATGGATGAAAGGCAACCATGACTTCCACACTTAGGGTGCTCGGACATGAACCAGGCATGGTATGCGGGTGAAGGACACCCACAAGCGGGCTTGCAGCGCAACGGTTGTGCTGAATGGATGAAAGGCAACCATGAATTCCACACTGTTGTGCTGGATGGATGAATGACAACCATGACTTCCACAATTAGGATGCATGGACATGAACCAGGCATGGTACGCGGGTGAGGAACACCCACAAGCGGGCTTGCAGCGCAACAGTGTGTTGCAGAATGGATGAAAGGCAACCGTGACTTCCATATTTAGGGTGCACGGTCATGAACCAGGCATGGTATGCAGGTGAAGGACACCGGAATGCGCGCTTGCAGCGCAATGGTTGTAATGGATGGATGAAAGGCCACCATGACCTCCACACTGGCTGTGCTGGCTAGAAGAATGACAACCATGACTTCCACACTTTTGGTGCTCGGGCATGAACCAGGTATGGTATGCGGGTGAAGGAACCCACAAGCGGGCTTGCAGCGCAACGGTTGTGCTGAATTGATGAAAGGCAACCATGACTTCCAGACTGGTTGTGCTGGCTGGATGAATGACAACCATGACTTCCATACTGAGGGTGCACGGTCATGAACCAGGCATGGTATGCGGATGAAGGACACCCGCAAGCGGGCTTCCAGCTCAACGGTGTGCTGAATGGATGAAAGGCAACCATGAATTCCAGACAGGTTGTGCTGGCTGGATGAATGACAACCATGACTTCCATACTTAGGGTGCACGGTCATGAACCAGGCATGGTATGCGGGTGAAGGACACCCACAAGCGGGCGTGCGTGCAACGGTTGTGCTGAATGGATGAAAGGCATCCATGACTTCAGACTGTTTGTTCTGGCTAGATGAATGACAACCATGACTTCCACACTTTGGGTGCGCGGCCATGAACCAGGTATGGTATGCGGGTGAAGGACACCCGCAAGCGGGCTTCCAGCGCACTGGTTGTGCTGGCTGGATGAAAGACAACCGTGACTTTCAAACTTAGAGTGCGCGGTCATGAACCAGGCATTGTATGCGGGTGAAGGACCCACAAGCGGGCTTGCAGCGCAACGGTTGTGCTGAATGGATGAAAGGCAACCATGACTTCCAGACTGGTTGTGAAGGCTGGATGAATGACAACCATGACTTCCATACTTAGGGTGCACGGTCATGAACCAGGCATGGTATGCGGGTGAAGGACACCCGAATGCGCGCTTGCAGCACAATGGTTGTAATGGATGGATGAAAGGTCACCATGACTTCCACACTGGCTGTGCTGGCTGGACGAATGACAACCATAAATTCTACACTCAGGGTGCGTGGGCATGAACCAGGCATGGTATGCGGGTGATGGACACCCGTAAGCGGTCCTGCAGAGCTATGGTTGTGGTGACTGGATGAAAGACAACCTTGACCGCCACACTTAGGGAGCGCGGGCTAGAACCAGGCATGGTATGCGGTTGAAGGACACCCCCAAAGGGGCTTCGACCACAAAAGTTTTGTTGCCTGGATGAATGACAACGGTGACTTCCACACTTTGGGTGCACGGACATGAACCAGGCATGGTATGCGGGTGAAGGACACCCGCAGCAGGCTTGCAGCGCAATGGTTGTGCTGGCTGGATGAATGACAACCGTGACTTCCACACTGGTTGTGCTGGCTAGATGAATGACAACCGTGACTTCCACACTGGTTGTGCTGGCTAGATGAATGACAACCATGATTTCCACACTTAAGGTGCGCGGGCATGAACCACGTATGGTATGCGGGTGAAGGACCGCCGCAAGTAGGCTTCCAGCGCACTGGTTGTGCTGGCTCTATGAATGACAACCATGACTTCCACACTTATGTTGCACGGACATGAACCAGGCATGGTATGCGAATGAAGGACACTCGCATGTGGGATTGCAGCGCAATGGTTGTGCTGGATGGATGAAAGGCAACCATGACTTCCACACTTAGGGTGCTCGGACATGAACCAGGCATGGTATGCGGGTGAAGGACACCCACAAGCGGGCTTGCAGCGCAACGGTTGTGCTGAATGGATGAAAGGCAACCATGAATTCCACACTGGTTGTGCTGGATGGATGAATGACAACCATGACTTCCACAATTAGGATGCATGGACATGAACCAGGCATGGTACGCGGGTGAGGAACACCCACAAGCGGGCTTGCAGCGCAACGGTTGTGCAGAATGGATGAAAGGCAACCGTGACTTCCATATTTAGGGTGCACGGTCATGAACCAAGCATGGTATGCAGGTGAAGGACACCGGAATGCGCGCTTGCAGCGCAATGGTTGTAATGGATGGATGAAAGGCCACCATGACCTCCACACTGGCTGTGCTGGCTAGAAGAATGACAACCATGACTTCCACACTTTTGGTGCTCGGGCATGAACCAGGTATGGTATGCGGGTGAAGGACACCCACAAGCGGGCTTGCAGCGCAACGGTTGTGCTGAATTGATGAAAGGCAACCATGACTTCCAGACTGGTTGTGCTGGCTGGATGAATGACAACCATGACTTCCATACTGAGGGTGCACGGTCATGAACCAGGCATGGTATGCGGATGAAGGACACCCGCAAGCGGGCTTCCAGCGCAACGGTTGTGCTGAATGGATGAAAGGCAACCATGACTTCCAGACAGGTTGTGCTGGCTGGATGAATGACAACCATGACTTCCATACTTAGGGTGCACGGTCATGAACCAGGCATGGTATGCGGGTGAAGGACACCCACAAGCGGGCGTGCAGTGCAACGGTTGTGCTGAATGGATGAAAGGCATCCATGACTTCCAGACTGTTTGTTCTGGCTAGATAAATGACAACCATGACTTCCACACTTTGGGTGCGCGGGCATGAACCAGGTATGGTATGCGGGTGAAGGACACCCGCAAGCGGGCTTCCAGCGCACTGGTTGTGCTGGCTGGATGAAAAGACAACCGTGACTTTCAAACTTAGAGTGCGCGGTCATGAACCAGGCATTGTATGCGGGTGAAGGACACCCACAAGCGGGCTTGCAGCGCAACGGTTGTGCTGAATGGATGAAAGGCAACCATGACTTCCAGACTGGTTGTGAAGGCTGGATGAATGACAACCATGACTTCCATACTTAGGGTGCACGGTCATGAACCAGGCATGGTATGCGGGTGAAGGACACCCGAATGCGCGCTTGCAGCACAATGGTTGTAATGGATGGATGAAAGGCCACCATGACTTCCACACTGGCTGTGCTGGCTGGACGAATGACAACCATAAATTCTACACTCAGGGTGCGTGGGCATGAACCAGGCATGGTATGCGGGTGATGGACACCCGTAAGCGGTCCTGCAGAGCTATGGTTGTGGTGACTGGATGAAAAGACAACCTTGACCGCCACACTTAGGGAGCGCGGGCTAGAACCAGGCATGGTATGCGGTTGAAGGACACCCCCAAGGGGGCTTCGACCACAAAAGTTTTGTTGCCTGGATGAATGACAACGGTGACTTCCACACTTTGGGTGCACGGACATGAACCAGGCATGGTATGCGGGTGAAGGACACCCGCAAGCAGGCTTGCAGCGCAATGGTTGTGCTGGCTGGATGAATGACAACCGTGACTTCCACACTGGTTGTGCTGGCTAGATGAATGACAACCATGATTTCCACACTTAAGGTGCGCGGGCATGAACCAGGTATGGTATGCGGGCGAAGGACACCCGCAAGCAGGCTTCCAGAGCATTGGTTGTGATGGCTGGATGAATGACAACCATGACTTCCATACTTAGGGTGCGGGGACATGAACCAGGCATGGTATGCGGGTGAAGGACACCCGCAAGCGGGCTTCCAGCTCAACGGTTGTGCTGAATGGATGAAAGGCAACCATGACTTCCAGACTGGTTGTGCTGGCTGGATGAATGACAACCATGACTTCCATACTGAGGGTGCACGGTCATGAACCAGGCATGGTATGCGGATGAAGGACACCCGCAAGCGGGCTTCCAGCTCAACGGTTGTGCTGAATGGATGAAAGGCAACCATGACTTCCAGACAGGTTGTGCTGGCTGGATGAATGACAACCATGACTTCCATACTTAGGGTGCACGGTCATGAACCAGGCATGGTATGCGGGTGAAGGACACCCACAAGCGGGCGTGCAGTGCAACGGTTGTGCTGAATGGATGAAAGGCGTCCATGACTTCCAGACTGTTTGTTCTGGCTAGATGAATGACAACCATGACTTCCACACTTTGGGTGCGCGGGCATGAACCAGGTATGGTATGCGGGTGAAGGACACCCGCAAGCGGGCTTCCAGCGCACTGGTTGTGCTGGCTGGATGAAAAACAACCGTGACTTTCAAACTTAGAGTGCGCGGTCATGAACCAGGCATTGTATGCGGGTGAAGGACACCCACAATCGGGCTTGCAGCGCAACGGTTGTGCTGAATGGATGAAAGGCAACCATGACTTCCAGACTGGTTGTGAAGGCTGGATGAATGACAACCATGACTTCCATACTTAGGGTGCACGGTCATGAACCAGGCATGGTATGCGGGTGAAGGACACCCGAATGCGCGCTTGCAGCACAATGGTTGTAATGGATGGATGAAAGGTCACCATGACTTCCACACTGGCTGTGCTGGCTGGACGAATGACAACCATAAATTCTACACTCAGGGTGCGTGGGCATGAACCAGGCATGGTATGCGGGTGATGGACACCCGTAAGCGGTCCTGCAGAGCTATGGTTGTGGTGACTGGATGAAAGACAACCTTGACCGCCACACTTAGGGAGCGCGGGCTAGAACCAGGCATGGTATGCGGTTGAAGGACACCCCCAAAGGGGCTTCGACCACAAAAGTTTTGTTGCCTGGATGAATGACAACGGTGACTTCCACACTTTGGGTGCACGGACATGAACCAGGCATGGTATGCGGGTGAAGGACACCCGCAAGCAGGCTTGCAGCGCAATGGTTGTGCTGGCTGGATGAATGACAACCGTGACTTCCACACTGGTTGTGCTGGCTAGATGAATGACAACCTTGACTTCCACACTGGTTGTGCTGGCTAGATGAATGACAACCATGATTTCCACACTTAAGGTGCGCGGGCATGAACCAGGTATGGTATGCGGGTGAAGGACCGCCGCAAGTAGGCTTCCAGCGCACTGGTTGTGCTGGCTCTATGAATGACAACCATGACTTCCACACTTATGTTGCACGGACATGAACCAGGCATGGTATGCGAATGAAGGACACTCGCATGTGGGATTGCAGCGCAATGGTTGTGCTGGATGGATGAAAGGCAACCATGACTTCCACACTTAGGGTGCTCGGACATGAACCAGGCATGGTATGCGGGTGAAGGACACCCACAAGCGGGCTTGCAGCGCAACGGTTGTGCTGAATGGATGAAAGGCAACCATGAATTCCACACTGGTTGTGCTGGATGGATGAATGACAACCATGACTTCCACAATTAGGATGCATGGACATGAACCAGGCATGGTACGCGGGTGAGGAACACCCACAAGCGGGCTTGCAGCGCAACGGTTGTGCAGAATGGATGAAAGGCAACCGTGACTTCCATATTTAGGGTGCACGGTCATGAACCAGGCATGGTATGCAGGTGAAGGACACCGGAATGCGCGCTTGCAGCGCAATGGTTGTAATGGATGGATGAAAGGCCACCATGACCTCCACACTGGCTGTGCTGGCTAGAAGAATGACAACCATGACTTCCACACTTTTGGTGCTCGGGCATGAACCAGGTATGGTATGCGGGTGAAGGACACCCACAAGCGGGCTTGCAGCGCAACGGTTGTGCTGAATTGATGAAAGGCAACCATGACTTCCAGACTGGTTGTGCTGGCTGGATGAATGACAACCATGACTTCCATACTGAGGGTGCACGGTCATGAACCAGGCATGGTATGCGGATGAAGGACACCCGCAAGCGGGCTTCCAGCGCAACGGTTGTGCTGAATGGATGAAAGGCAACCATGACTTCCAGACAGGTTGTGCTGGCTGGATGAATGACAACCATGACTTCCATACTTAGGGTGCACGGTCATGAACCAGCATGGTATGCGGGTGAAGGACACCCACAAGCGGGCGTGCAGTGCAATGGTTGTGCTGAATGGATGAAAGGCATCCATGACTTCCAGACTGTTTGTTCTGGCTAGATAAATGACAACCATGACTTCCACACTTTGGGTGCGCGGGCATGAACCAGGTATGGTATGCGGGTGAAGGACACCCGCAAGCGGGCTTCCAGCGCACTGGTTGTGCTGGCTGGATGAAAGACAACCGTGACTTTCAACTTAGAGTGCGCGCGGTCATGAACCAGGCATTGTATGCGGGTGAAGGACACCCACAGCGGGCTTGCAGCGCAACGGTTGTGCTGAATGGATGAAAGGCAACCATGACTTCCAGACTGTTTGTGAAGGCTGGATGAATGACAACCATGACTTCCATACTTAGGGTGCACGGTCATGAACGGCATGGTATGCGGGTGAAGGACACCCGAATGCGCGCTTGCAGCACAATGGTTGTAATGGATGGATGAAAGGCCACCATGACTTCCACACTGGCTGTGCTGGCTGGACGAATGACAACCATAAATTCTACACTCAGGGTGCGTGGGCATGAACCAGGCATGGTATGCGGGTGATGGACACCCTTAAGCGGTCCTGCAGAGCTATGGTTGTGGTGACTGGATGAAAGACAACCTTGACCGCCACACTTAGGGAGCGCGGGCTAGAACCAGGCATGGTATGCGGTTGAAGGACACCCCCAAGGGGGCTTCGACCACAAAAGTTTTGTTGCCTGGATGAATGACAACGGTGACTTCCACACTTTGGGTGCACGGACATGAACCAGGCATGGTATGCGGGTGAAGGACACCCGCAAGCAGGCTTGCAGCGCAATGGTTGTGCTGGCTGGATGAATGACAACCGTGACTTCCACACTGGTTGTGCTGGCTAGATGAATGACAACCATGATTTCCACACTTAAGGTGCGCGGGCATGAACCAGGTATGGTATGCGGGCGAAGGACACCCGCAAGCAGGCTTCCAGAGCATTGGTTGTGATGGCTGGATGAATGACAACCATGACTTCCATACTTAGGGTGCGGGGACATGAACCAGGCATGGTATGCGGGTGAAGGACACCCGCAAGCAGGCTTGCAGCGCAATGGTTGTGCTGGCTGGATGAATGACAACCGTGACTTCCACACTGGTTGTGCTGGCTAGATGAATGACAACCATTATTTCCACACTTAAGGTGCGCGGGCATGAACCAGGTATGGTTTGCGGGTGAAGGACACCCGCAAGCAGGCTTGCAGCGCAATGGTTGTGCTGGCTGGATGAATGACAACCATGACTTCCAGACTGGTTGTTCTGGCTGGTTGAATGACAACCATGACTTCCATACTTAGGGTGCACGGACAGGAACCAGGCATGGTATGCGGGTGAAGGACACCCACAAGCGGGCTTGCAGCGCAACGGTAGTGCTGAATGGATGAAAGGCAACCATGACTTCCAGACTGGTTGTTCTGGCTGGTTGAATGACAACCATGACTTCCATACTTAGGGTGCGCGGTCATGAACCAAGCATGGTATGTGGCTGAAGGACACCCGCATGCGGGATTGCAGCGCAATGGTTGTGGTGGATGGATGAAAGGCCACCATGAATTCCACACTGGTTGTGCTGGCTGGATGAATGACAACCATGAATTCTACATTTAGGATGCGCGGGCATGAACCAGGCATGGTATGCGGGTGATGGACACCCGCAAGCGGGCATGCAGAGCAATGGTTGTGGTGGATGGATGAAAGACAACCGTGACCTCCACACTTAGGGAGCGCGGGCATGAACCAATTATGGTATGCGGTTGAAGGACACACCCAAGCGGGCTTCAAGCGCAATAGTTGTCTTGCCTGGATGAATGACAACAGTGACTTCCTCACTGGTTGTGCTCGCTGAATGAATGACATCCGTGACTTCCGCATGGTTATGCTGGCTGGATGAAAGTCAACCAGACTTCCACACTTAGGGTGTGCGGGCATGAACCAGACATGTTATGCAGGTGAAGAACACCCGCAAGCAGGCTTGCAGCGCAATGGTTGTGCTGGCTGGATGAATGACAACCGTGACTTCCAGACTGGTTGTGCTGGGTGGTTGAATGACAACCATGACTTTCAGACTGGTTGTGCTGGCTGGTTGAATGACAACCATGACTTCCACACTTGGGGTGCGCGGGCATGAACCAGCCATGGGATGCGGGTAAAGGACACCCGAATGCGCGCTTGCAGCACAATGGTTGTAATGGATGGATGAAAGGCCACCATGACTTCCATACTGGCTGTGCTGGCTAGATGAATGACAACCATGATTTCCACACTTAAGGTGGGCGGGCATGAACAGGTATGGTATGCGGGTGAAGGACCGCCGCAAGTAGGCTTCCAACGCACTGGTTGTGCTGGCTCTATGAATGACAACCATGACTTCCACACTTAGGGTGCACGGACATGAACCAGGCATGGTATGCGGGTGAAGGACACCCACAAGCGGGCTTGCAGCGCAACGGTTGTGCTGAATGGATGAATGACAACCATGACTTCCACACTTAGGGTGCACGGACATGAACCAGGCATGGTATGCAGGTGAAGGACACCCAAATGCGCGCTTGCAGCGCAATGGTTGTAATGGATGGATGAAAGGCCACCATGACCTCCACACTGGCTGTGCTGGCTAGATGAATGACAACCATGACTTCCACACTTTGGGTGCTCGGGCATGAACCAGGTATGGTATGCGGGTGAAGGACACCCGCAAGCGGGCTTCCAGCGCACTGGTTGTGCTGGCTGGATGAAAGACAACCGTGACTTTCAAACGTAGAGTGCGCGGTCATAAACCAGGCATTGTATGCGGGTGAAGGACACCCACAAGCGGGCTTGCAGCGCAACGGTTGTGGTGAATGGATGAAAGGCAACCATGACTTCCAGACTGGTTGTGCTGGCTGGATGAATGACAACCATGACTTCCATACTTAGGGTGCACGGTTATGAACCAGGCATGGTATGCGGGTGAAGGACACCCGAATGCGGGCTTGCAGCACAATGGTTGTAATGGATGGATGAAAGGCCACCATGACTTCCACACTGGCTGTGCTGGCTGGACGAATGACAACCATAAATTCTACACTCAGGGTGCGTCGGCATGAACCAGGCATGGTATGCGGGTGATGGACACCCGCAAGCGGGCATGCAGAGCAATGGTTGTGGTGGCTGGATGAAAGACAACCGTGACCTCCACACTTAGGGAGCGCGGGCATGAACCAAGCATGGTATGCGGTTGAAGGACACACCCAAGCGGGCTTCAAGCGCAATAGTTGTCTTGCCTGGATGAATGACAACAGTGACTTCCTCACTGGTTGTGCTCGCTGAATGAATGACATCCGTGACTTCCGCATGGTTATGCTGGCTGGATGAAAGTCAACCAAGACTTCCACACTTAGGGTGTGCGGGCATGAACCAGACATGTTATGCAGGTGAAGAACACCCGCAAGCAGGCTTGCAGCGCAAATGGTTGTGCTGGCTGGATGAATGACAACCGTGACTTCCAGACTGGTTGTGCTGGGTGGTTGAATGACAACCATGACTTTCAGACTGGTTGTGCTGGCTGGTTGAATGACAACCATGACTTCCACACTTGGGGTGCGCGGGCATGAACCAGCCATGGGATGCGGGTAAAGGACACCCGAATGCGCGCTTGCAGCACAATGGTTGTAATGGATGGATGAAAGGCCACCATGACTTCCATACTGGCTGTGCTGGCTAGATGAATGACAACCATGATTTCCACACTTAAGGTGGGCGGGCATGAACCAGGTATGGTATGCGGGTGAAGGACCGCCGCAAGTAGGCTTCCAACGCACTGGTTGTGCTGGCTCTATGAATGACAACCATGACTTCCACACTTAGGGTGCACGGACATGAACCAGGCATGGTATGCGGGTGAAGGACACCCACAAGCGGGCTTGCAGCGCAACGGTTGTGCTGAATGGATGAATGACAACCATGACTTCCACACTTAGGGTGCACGGACATGAACCAGGCATGGTATGCAGGTGAAGGACACCCAAATGCGCGCTTGCAGCGCAATGGTTGTAATGGATGGATGAAAGGCCACCATGACCTCCACACTGGCTGTGCTGGCTAGATGAATGACAACCATGACTTCCACACTTTGGGTGCTCGGGCATGAACCAGGTATGGTATGCGGGTGAAGGACACCCGCAAGCGGGCTTCCAGCGCACTGGTTGTGCTGGCTGGATGAAAGACAACCGTGACTTTCAAACGTAGAGTGCGCGGTCATAAACCAGGCATTGTATGCGGGTGAAGGACACCCACAAGCGGGCTTGCAGCGCAACGGTTGTGGTGAAGGGATGAAAGGCAACCATGACTTCCAGACTGGTTGTGCTGGCTGGATGAATGACAACCATGACTTCCATACTTAGGGTGCACGGTCATGAACCAGGCATGGTATGCGGGTGAAGGACACCCGAATGCGGGCTTGCAGCACAATGGTTGTGATGGATGGATGAAAGGCCACCATGACTTCCACACTGGCTGTGCTGGCTGGACGAATGACAACCATAAATTCTACACTCAGGGTGCGTCGGCATGAACCAGGCATGGTATGCGGGTGATGGACACCCGTAAGCGGTCGTGCAGAGCTATGGTTGTGGTGACTGGATGAAAGACAACCTTGACCGCCACACTTAGGGAGCGCGGGCTTGAACCAGGCATGGTATGCGGTTGAAGGACACCCCCAAGGGGGCTTCGACCGCAATAGTTGTGTTGCCTGGATGAATGACAACGGTGACTTCCACACTTTGGGTTCACGGACATGAACCAGGCATGGTGTGCGGGTGAAGGACACCCGCAAGCAGGCTTGCAGCGCAATGGTTGTGCTGGCTGGATGAATGACAACCGTGACTTCCACACTGTTGTGCTGGCTCGATGAATGACAACCATGATTTCCACACTTAAGGTGCGCGGGCATGAACCAGGTATGGTATGCGGGCAAAGGACACCCGCAAGCAGGCTTCCAGAGCATTGGTTGTGATGGCTGGATGACTGACAACCATGACTTCCATACTTAGGGTGCGCAGACATGAACCAGGCATGGTATGCGGGTGAAGGACACCCGCAAGCAGGCTTGCAGCGCAATGGTTGTGCTGGCTGGATGAATGACAACCGTGACTTCCACACTGGTTGTGCTGGCTAGATGAATGACAACCATGATTTCCACACTTAAGGTGCGCGGGCATGAACCAGGTATGGTAGGCGGGTGAAGGACACCCGCAAGCAGGCTTGCACCGCAATAGTTGTGCTGGCTGGTTGAATGACAACCATGACTTCCAGACTGGTTGTTCTGGCTGGTTCAATGACAACCATGACTTCCATACTTAGGGTGCACGGACATGAATCAGGCATGGTATGCGGGTGAAGGACACCCACAAGCGGGCTTGCAGCGCAACGGGTGTGCTGAATGGATGAAAGGCAACCATGACTTACAGTCTGGTTGTTCTGGCTGGTTGAATGACAACCATGACTTCCATACTTAGGGTGCGCGGTCATGAACCAAGCATGGTATGTGGCTGAAGGACACCCGCATGCAGGATTGCAGCGCAATGGTTGTGGTGGATGGATGAAAGGCCACCATTAACTCCACACTGGTTGTGCTGGCTGGATGAATGACAACCATGAATTCTACATTTAGGGTGCGTGGGCATGAACCAGGCATGGTATGCGGGTGATGGACACCCGCAAGCGGTCGTGCAGAGCAATGGTTGTGGTGGCTGGATGAAAGACAACCGTGACCTCCACACTTAGGGAGCGCGGGCATGAACCAGGCATTGTATGCTGTTGAAAGAGACCCCCAAGCGGGCTTCGAGCGCAATAGTTGTGTTGCCTGGATGAATGACAACCGTGACTTCCGCACTGGTTGTGCTCACAGAATGAATGACAACCGTGATTTCTGCATGGTTGTGCTGGCTGGATGAAAGGCAACCATGACTTCCACATTTAGGGTGTGCGGGCATGAACCAGGCATTGTATGCTGGGGGGAGAACGCATCGAAGCGGGCTTCCAGCGCACTGGTTGTGCTTGCTGGATGAATGACAACCATGACTTCCAAACTTAGCGTGCGCGGGCATGAACCAGGCATGGTATGCGATGGGAAGATGCACCCAAGAGGGCTTCCAGCGCACTGGTTGTGCTGGATGGATGAAAGGCAACTATAACTTCCACACTAAGGGTGCACGGACATGAACCAGGCATGGTATGCGGGTGAAGGACACCCGCAAGCAGGCTTGCAGCGCAATGGTTGTGCTGGCTGGATGAATGACAACCCTGACTTTCACACTTAGGGTACACGGACAAGAACCAGGCATGGTATGCGGGTGAAGGACACCCACAAGCGGCCATGCTGCGCAACGGTTGTGCTGAATGGATGAAAGGCAACCATGAATTCCACACTGGTTGTGCTGGATGGATGAATGACAACTATTACTTCCACACTTAGGGTGCACGGACATGAACCAGGCATGATATGCGGGTGAAGGACACCCACAACCGAGCGTGCAGCGCAACGGTTGTGCTGAATGGATGAAAGGCATCCATGACTTCCAGACTGGTTGTTCTGGCTAGATGAATAACAACCATGACTTCCACACTTTGGGTGCGCGGGCATGAACCAGGTATGGTATGCGGGTGATGGACACCCGCAAGCAGGCTTCCAGCGCACTGGTTGTGCTGGCTGGATAAATGACAACCATGACTTCCATACTGGTTGTGCTGGCTGGATGAAAGGCAACCATTACTTCCACACTTAGGGTGTACGGGCATGAATCAGGCATGGTATGCTAGGGGGGGAAGACACCCAAGCGGGCTTCCAAAGAACTGGGTGTGCTGGCTGTATGAATGACAACCATGACTTCCACACTTAGGGAGCGCGGGCATGAACCAGGCATGGTATCCGTTTGAAGGACTTCCCCAAGCAGGCGTCCAGCGAAATAGTTGTGTTGCCTGGATGAATGACATCCGTGGCTTCCGCACTGGTTATGCTGGCTAGATTAAAGGCAACCATGACTTCCACAATTAGAGTGCGCGGGCATGAACCAGGTATGGTATGCGGGTGAAGGACACCCGCAAGCGGGCTTCCAGCGCACTGGTTGTGCTGGGTGGATGAAAGACAACCATGACTTTCAAACTTAGAGTGCGCGGTCATGAACCAGGCATTGTATACGGGTGAAGGACACCCACAAGCGGGCTTGCAGCGCAACGGTTGTGCTGAATGGATGAAAGGCAACCGTGACTTCCAGACTGTTTGTGCTGGCAGGATGAATGACAACCATGACTTCCATACTTAGGGTGCACGGTCATGAACCAGGGATGGTATGCGGGTGAAGGACACCCGAATGCGCGCTTGCAGCACAATGGTTGTAATGGATGGATGAAAGGCCACCATGACTTCCACACTGGCTGTGCTGGCTGGACGAATGACAACCATAAATTCTACACTCAGGGTGCGTGGGCATGAACCATGCATGGTATGCGGGTGATGGACACCCGTAAGCGGTCGTGCAGAGCTATGGTTGTGGTGACTGGATGAAAGACAACCTTGACCGCCACACTTAGGGAGCGCGGGCTAGAATCAGGCATGGTATGCGGTTGAAGGACACCCCCAAGGGGGCTTCGACAACAAAAGTTTTGTTGCCTGGATGAATGACAACGGTGACTTCCACACTTTGGGTGCACGGACACGAACCTGGCATGGTATGCGGGTGAAGGACACCCGCAAGCAGGCTTGCAGCGCAATGGTTGTGCTGGCTGGATGAATGAGAACCGTGACTTCCACACTGGTTGTGTTGGCTAGATGTATGACAACCATGATTTCCACACTTAAGGTGCGCGGGCTTGAACCAGGTATGGTATGCGGGTGAAGGACACCCGCAAGCAGGCTTGCAGCGCAATGGTTGTGCTGGCTGGATGAATGACAAACATGACTTCCAGACTGGTTGTTCTGGCTGGTTGAATGACAACCATGACTTCCATACTTAGGGTGCACGGACAGGAACCAGGCATGGTATGCGGGTGAAGGACACCCGCAAGCAGGCTTGCAGCGCAATGGTTGTAATGGATGGATGAAAGGCAACCATGACTTCCAGACTGGTTGTTCTGGCTGGTTGAATGACAACCATGACTCCCATACATAGGGTGCGCGGTCATGAACCAAGCATGGTATGCGGCTGAAGTACACCCGCATGCGGGATTGCAGCGCAATGGTTGTGGTGGATGGATGAAAGGCCACCATGAATTCCACACTGGTTGTGCTGGCTGGATGAATGACAACCATGAATTCTACATTTAGGGTGCTCGGGCATGAACCAGGCATGGTATGCGGGTGATGGACACCCGCAAGCAGGCATGCAGAGCAATGGTTGTGGTGGCTGGAACGAAGACAACCGTGACCTCCACACTTAGGGAGCGCGGGCATGAACCAAGCATGGTATGCGGTTGAAGGACACCCCCAAGCGGGCTTCGAGCGCAATAGTTGTCTTGCCTGGATGAATGACAACCGTGACTTCCTCACTGGTTGTGCTCGCTGAATGAATGACAACCGTGACTTCCGCATGGTTGTGCTGGCTGGATGAAAGTCAACCATGACTTCCACACTTAGGGTGTGCGGGCATGAACCAGACATGGTATGCGGGTGAAGGACACCCGCAAGCAGGCTTGCAGCGCAAATGGTTGTGCTGGCTGGATGAATGACAACCGTGACTTCCAGACTGGTTGTGCTGGGTGGTTGAATGACAACCATGACTTCCATATTGGCTGTGCTGGCTAGATGAATGACAACCATGATTTCCACACTTAAGGTGCGCGGGCATGAACCAGGTATGGTATGCGGGTGAAGGACCGCCGCAAATAGGCTTCCAGCGCACTGGTTGTGCTGGCTCTATGAATGACAACCATGGCTTCCACACGTAGGGTGCACGGACATGAACCAGGCATGGTATGCGGCTGAAGGACACTCGCATGTGGGATTGCAGAGCAATGGTTGGGCTGGATGGATGAAAGGCAACCATGACTTCCACACTTAGGGTGCTCGGACATGAACCAGGCATGGTATGCGGGTGAAGGACACCCACAAGGGGACTTCGACAGCAATAGTTGTGTTGCCTGGATGAATGACAACGGTGACTTCCACACTTTGGGTTCACGGACATGAACCAGGCATGGTATGCGGGTGAAGGACACCCGCAAGCAGGCTTGCAGCGCAATGGTTGTGCTGGCTGGATGAATGACAACCGTGACTTCCACACTGGTTGTGCTGGCTGAATGAATGACAACCGTGACTTCCGCATGGTTGTGCTGGCTGGATGAAAGTCAACCATGACTTCCACACTTAGGGTGTGCGGGCATGAACCAGGTATGGTATGCGGGCGAAGTACACCCGCAAGCAGGCTTCCAGAGCATTGGTTGTGATGGCTGGATGAATGACAACCATGATTTCCATACTTAGGGTGCGCAGACATGAACCAGGCATGGTATGCGGGTGAAGGACACCCACAAGTGGGCTTGCAGCGCAACGGGTGTGCTGAATGGATGACAGGAGACCATGACTTCCAGAATGGTTGATCTGGCTGGTTGAATGACAACCATGACTTCCATACTTAGGGTGCACGGTCATGAACCAGGCATGGTATGCGGGTGATGGACACCCGCAAGCGGGCATGCAGAGCAATGGTTGTGGTGGCTGGATGAAAGACAACAGTGACCTCCACACTTAGGGAGCGCGGGCATGAACCAAGCATGGTATGCGGTTGAAGGACACCCCCAAGCGGGCTTCGAGCGCAATAGTTGTGTTGCCTGGATGAATGACAACCGTGACTTCCTCACTTAGGGTCCAGGGACATGAACCAGGCATGGTATGCGGGTGAAGGACACCCGCAAGCAGGCTTGCAGCGCAATGGTTTTGCTGGCTGGATGAATAATAACCGTGACTTCCACACTGGTTGTGCTGGCGAGATGAATGACAACCATGATTTCCACACTTAAGGTGCGCAGGCATGAACCAGGTATGGTATGCGGGTGAAGGACACCAGCAAGCAGGCTTACAGCGCACTGGTTGTGATGGCTGGATGAATGACAACCATGACTTCCATACTTAGGGTGCGCGTTCATGAACCAGGCATGGTATGCTAGGGGGGGAACGCACCCAAGCGGGCTTCCAAAGAACTGGTTGTGCTGGCTGTATGAATGACAACCATGACTTCCACACTTGGGGTGCGCGGGCATAAACCAGGCATGGTATGCGGGTGAAGGACACCCGAATGCGCGCTTGCAGCACAATGGTTGTAATGGATGGATGAAAGGCCACCATGACTTCCACACTGGCTGTGCTGGCTGGATGAATGACAACCATAAATTCTACACTCAGGGTGCGTGGGCATGAACCAGGCATGGTATGCGGGTAATGGACACCCGCAAGCGGTCGTGCAGAGCTATGATTGTGGTCGCTGGATGAAAGACAACCGTGACCTCCACACTTAGGGAGCGCGGGCATGAACCAGGCATGGTATGCGGTGGGAAGATGCACCCAAGAGGGCTTCCAATGCACTGGTTGTGCTGGATGAATGAAAGGCAACTATAACTTCCACACTTAGGGTGCACGGACATGAACCAGGCATGGTATGCAGGTGATGGACACCCGCAAGCAGGCTTGCAGCGCAACGGTTGTGCAGCACGGATGAAAGGCAACCATGACTTCCAGACTGGTTGTTCTGGCTAGATGAATGACAACCATGACTTCCACACTTTGGGTGCGCTACATGAACCAGGCATGGTATGCGGGTTAAGGACACCCACAAGCGGGCTTGCTGCGCAACGGTTGTGCTGAATGGATGAAAGGCAACCATGAATTCACACTGGTTGTGCTGTCTGGATGAATGACAACCCTGACTTCCACACTCAGGGTGCACTGACATGAACCAGGCATGGTATGCGGGTGAAGGACACCCGCAAGCAGGCTTCCAGCGCACTGGTTGTGTTGGCTGGATGAATGACAACCATGACTTCCATACTTAGGGTGCGCGGTCATGAACCAGGCTTGGTATGCGCGTGAAGGACACCCCCAAGCAGGATTCCAGCGCAATAGTTGGGTTGCCTGGATGAATGACAACCGCGACTTCCGCATGGTTGTGCTGGATGGATGAATGACAACCATGACTTCCAAACTTAGGGTGAACGGTCATGAACCAGGCATGGTATGCGGGTGAGGACACCCGAATGCGCGATTGCAGCACAATAGTTGTAATGGATGGATGAAAGGCCACCATGACTTCCAGACTGGTTGTGCTGGGTGGTTGAATGCCAACCATGTTTTCCACACTGGTTGTGTGCTGGCTGGATGAATGACAACCATGACTCCCACACTTAGGGTGCTCGGGCATGAACCAGTCTTGGTAGGCGGGTAAAGGACACCTGCAAGCGGCTTTCACAGCGCAAGAGTTGTGCTGGATGGACGAAAGACAACCATGACTTCCAAACTTAGCGTGCGCGGGCATGAACCAGGCATGGTATGTTGGCTGTATGTAATGACAACCATGACTTCCAAACTTAGCGTGCGCGGGCATGAACCAGGCATGGTATGCGGGTGAAGGACACCCGAATGCGCGCTTGCAGCGCAATGGTTGTAATGGATGGATGAAAGGCAACCATGACTTCCACACTGGCTGTGCTGGCTGGATGAATGACAACCAAATTCTACACTCAGGGTGCGTGGGCATGAACCAGGCATGGTATGCGGGTAATGGACACCCGCAAGCGGTCGTGCAGAGTTATGATTGTGGTCGCTGGATGAAAGACAACCGTGACCTCCACACTTAGGGAGCGCGGGCATGAACCAGGCATGGTATGCGGTGGGAAGATGCACCCAAGAGGGCTTCCAGCGCACTGGTTGTGCTGGATGAATGAAAGGCAACTATAACTTCCACACTTAGGGTGCACGGACATGAACCAGGCATGGTATGCAGGTGATGGACACCCGCAAGCAGGCTTGCAGCGCAACGGTTGTGCAGCACGGATGAAAGGCAACCATGACTTCCAGACTGGTTGTTCTGGCTAGATGAATGACAACCATGACTTCCACACTTTGGGTGCGCGTACATGAACCAGGCATGGTATGCGGGTTAAGGACACCCACAAGCGGGCTTGCTGCGCAACGGTTGTGCTGAATGGATGAAAGGCAACCATGAATTCCACACTGGTTGTGCTGTCTGGATGAATGACAACCCTGACTTCCACACTCAGGGTGCACTGACATGAACCAGGCATGGTATGCGGGTGAAGGACACCCGCAAGCAGGCTTCCAGCGCACTGGTTGTGTTGGCTGGATGAATGACAACCATGACTTCCATACTTAGGGTGCGCGGTCATGAACCAGGCTTGGTATGCGCGTGAAGGACACCCCCAAGCAGGATTCCAGCGCAATAGTTGGGTTGCCTGGATGAATGACAACCGCGACTTCCGCATGGTTGTGCTGGATGGATGAATGACAACCATGACTTCCAAACTTAGGGTGAACGGTCATGAACCAGGCATGGTATGCGGGTGAAGGACACCCGAATGCGCGATTGCAGCACAATAGTTGTAATGGATGGATGAAAGGCCACCATGACTTCCAGACTGGTTGTGCTGGGTGGTTGAATGCCAACCATGTTTTCCACACTGGTTGTGCTGGCTGGATGAATGACAACCATGACTCCCACACTTAGGGTGCTCGGGCATGAACCAGTCTTGGTATGCGGGTAAAGGACACCTGCAAGCGGGCTTTCAGCGCAAGAGTTGTGCTGGATGGACGAAAGACAACCATGACTTCCAAACTTAGCGTGCGCGGGCATGAACCAGGCATGGTATGCTGGCTGTATGAATGACGACCATGACTTCCAAACTTAGCGTGCGCGGGCATGAACCAGGCATGGTATGCGGGTGAAGGACACCCGAATGCGCGCTTGCAGCGCAATGGTTGTAATGGATGGATGAAAGGCCACCATGACTTCCACACTGGTTGTGCTGGCTGGATGAATGACAACCATAAATTCTACACTCAGGGTGCATGGGCATGAACCAGGCATGGTATGCGGGTGATGGACACGCGCAAGCGGTCGTGCAGAGCTATGGTTGTGGTCGCTGGATGAAAGACAACCGTGATTTCCGCACTGGTTGTGCTGGCTGAATGAATGAGAACCATTACTTCCGTACTGCTTGTGCAGGCTGCATAAAATAAAACCATGACCTCCACACTTAGGGAGCGCGGGCATGAACCAAGCATGGTATGCGGTTGAAGGACACCCCCAAGCGGGCTTCCAGCGCAATAGTTGGGTTGCCTGGATGAAACACAACCGTGACCTCCACACTTAGGGAGCGCGGGCATGAACTAGGCATGGTATGCGGTTGAAGGACACCCCCAAACGGCCTTTGAGCGCAATAGTTGTGTTGCCTGGATGAATGACAACCGTGACTTCCGCACTGGTTGTGCTCGCAGAATGAATGACAACCGTGACTTCCACATGGTTGTGCTGGCTGGATGAAAGGCAACCATGACTTCCACACTTAGGGTGTGCGGGCATGAACCAGGCATGGTATGCTGGGGGGAGAACGCATCGAAGCCGGCTTCCAGCGCACTGGTTGTGCTTGCTGGATAAATGACAACCATGACTTCCAAACTTAGCGTGCGCGGGCATGAACCAGGCATGGTATGCGATGGGAAGATGCACCCAAGAGGGCTTCCAGCGCACTGGTTGTGCTGGATGGATGAAAGGCAACCATAACTTCCACACTTAGGGTTTACGGACATGAACCAGGCATGGTATGCGGGTGAAGGACACCTGCAAGCAGGCTTTCAGCGCAATGGTTGTGCTGTCTGGATGAATGACAACCATGACTTCCATACTTAGGGTGCGCGGTCATGAACCAAGCATAGTATGCGGCTGAAGGACACCCGCATGCGGGATTGCAGCGCAATGGTTGTGGTGGATGGATGAAAGGCCACCATGAATTCCACACTGGTTGTGCTGGCTGGATGAATGGCAACCATTACTTCCACACTTAGGGTGTACGGGCATGAATCAGGCATGGTATGCAAGGGGGGGAACACACCCAAGCGGCTTCCAAAGAACTGGGTGTGCTGGCTGTATGAATGACAACCATGACTTCCACACTTCGGGAGCGCGGGCATGAACCAGGCATGGTATCCGTTTGAAGGACTTCCCCAAGCAGGCGTCCAGCGAAATAGTTGTGTTGCCTGGATGAATGACATCCGTGGCTTCCGCACTGGTTATGCTGGCTAGATTAAAGGCAACCATGACTTCCACACTTAGGGTGTGCGGGCATGAACCAGGCATGGTATGCAGGGGGAACAAACCCAAGCGGGCTTCCAGCGCACAAGTTGAACGACTACCATAACTTCCACACTTAGAGCACACGGGCATGAACAACGCTTGCTACGCGGAAGAAGGACACCTGCAAGCGGGCTTGCAGCGCGCAGGTTGTGGTGGCTGGATGAATGACAACCATAAATTCTACACTCAGGGTGCGTGGGTATGAACCAGGCATGGTATGCGGGTGATGGACACCCGCAAGCGGTCGTTCAGAGCTATGGGTGTGGTCGCTGGATGAAAGACAACCGTGACCTCCACACTTAGGGAGCGCGGGCATGAACCAAGCATGGTATGCGGTTGAAGGACACCCCCAAGCGGGCTTCCAGCGCAATAGTTGTATTGCCTGGATGAATGACAACGGTGACTTCCACACTTCGGGTGCACGGACATGAACCAGGCATGGTATGCGGGTGAAGGACACCCGCAAGCAGGCTTGCAGCGCAATGGTTGTGCTGGCTGGATGAATGACAACCGTAACTTCCATACTTAGGGTGCGCGGTCATGAACCAGGCATGGTATGCGCGTGAAGGACACCCCAAGTGGGTTTCCAGCGCAATAGTTGGGATGCCTGGATAAATGACAACCGTGACTTCCGCACTGGTTGTGCTGGCTAGATGAATGACAACCATGATTTCCACACTTAAGGTGCGCGGGCATGAACCAGGCATGGGATTTGATGGGAAGATCCACCCAAGAGGGCTTCCAGTGCACTGGTTGTGCTGGATGGATGAAAGGCAACCATAACTTCCACACATAGGGTGCACGGACATGAACCAGGCATGGTATGTGGGTGAAGGACACGCGCAAGCAGGCGTGCAGCGTAATGGTTGTGCAGGCTGGATGCATGACAACCGGGACTTCCACACTGGTTGTGCTGGCTAGATGAATGACAACCATGATTTCCACACTTAAGGTGCGCGGGCATGAACCAGGCATGGTATGCGGGTGATGGACACCCATAAGCGGTCGTGCAGAGCTATGGTTGTGGTGACTGGATGAAAGACAACCGTGACCGCCACACTTAGGGAGCGCGGGCATGAACCAGGCATAGTATGCGGTTGAAGGACACCCCCAAGCGGGCTTTGAGCGCAATAGTTGTGTTGCCTGGATGAATGACAACGGTGACTTCCACACTTCGGGTGCACGGACATGAACCAGGCATGGTATGCGGGTGAAGGACACCCGCAAGCAGGCTTGCAGCGCAATGGTTGTGCTGGCTGGATGAATGACAACCGTGACTTCCATACTTAGGGTGCGCGGTCATGAACCAGGCATGGTATGCGCGTGAAGGACACCCCAAGTGGGTTTCCAGCGCAATAGTTGGGATGCCTGGATAAATGACAACCGTGACTTCCGCACTGGTTGTCCTCGCTGAATGAATGACAACCGTGACTTCCGCATGGTTGTGCTGGCTGGATGAAAGGCAACCATGACTTCCACACTTGGGCTGTGCGGGCATGAACCAGGCATGGTATGCGCGTGAAGGACACCCCAAGTGGGCTTCCAGCGCAATAGTTGGGATGCCTGGATAAATGACAACCGTGACTTCCGCACTGGTTGTCCTCGCTGAATGAATGACAACCGTGACTTCTGCATGGTTGTGCTGGCTGGATGAAAGGCAACCATGACTTCCACACTTAAGGTGCGCGGGCATGAACCAGGCTTGGGAAGATGCACCCAAGAGGGCTTCCAGCGCAATGGTTGTGCTGGATGGATGAAAGGCCACCATGACTTCCACACTGTGGGTGCACGCTTATGAACAACGCATGTTATGCGGGTGAAAGACACCTGCAAACAGGTTTCCAGCACACAGGTTGTGCTGCATGAATCAACGGCAACCATGACTTCCACACTTAAGGTGCGCGGGCATGAACCAGGCATGCTATGCGGGTGAAGGACACCCGCATGCGGGCTTCCAACCTACTGGTAGCGGGGGCTGGGTGAATGAAATATGTGACTTCTGCACTGGTTGTTCTAATTGGATGAATAACAACCATGACTTCCACACTTAGTGTGCGCAGGCATGAACCAGGCATGTTATGCGGGTGAAGGACACCCGCAAGCGGGCGAGGGACACCCGCAAGCAGGCTTGCAGCACAATGGTTTTGCTGGATGGACGAAAGGCAACCATGACTTCCATAATTCGGGTGCGCGGGCATGAATCAGGCTTCGGAAGATGCACCCAAACGGGCTTCCAGTGCACTCGTTGTGCTGGAAGGACGAAAGGCAACTATGATTTCCAAACTGGTTGTGCTAGTTGGATGACTGACAACCGTGTATTCCGCACGGGTTGTGCTGGATGGATGAAGGACAACCATGACTTTCACACTTAGGGTGCCCGGGCATGAATCAGGCTTGGGAAGATGCACCCAAGAGGGCTTCCAGCGCAATGGTTGTGCTGGATGGATGAAAGGCCACCATGACTTCCACACTGTGGGTGCACGCTTATGAACAACGCATGTTATGCGGGTGAAGGACACCTGCAAGCGGGCTACCAGCACACTGGTTGTGCTGCATGAATGAACGGCAACCATGACTTCCACACTTAAGGTGCGTGGGCATGAACCAGGCATGGTATGCGGGTGAAGGACACCCGCAAGCGGGCGAAGGACACCCGCAAGCAGGCTTATAGCACAATGGTTTTGATGGATGGATGAAAGGCAACCATGACTTCCATACTGAGGATAAGCGGGCATGAATCAGGCTTGGGAAGATGCACGCAAGAGGGCTTCCAGCGCAATGGTTGTGCTGGATGGATGAAAGCCCACCATGACTCCCACACTTTGGGTGCACGCTTATGAACAACGCATGTTATGCGGGTGAAGGACACCTGCAAGCGGGCTTCTAGCGCACTGGTTGTGCTGCATGAATGAACGGCAACCATGACTTCCACACTTAAGGTGCACGGGCATGAACCAGGCATGGTATGCGGGTGAAGGACACCCAAATGCGGGCTTCCAACCCACTGGTAGCGCGTGCTGGGTGAATGAAATATGTGACTTCCGCACTGGTTGTTCAAGTTGGATGAATAACAACCATGACTTCCACACTGAGTGTGCGCAGGCATGAACCAGGCATGGTATGCGGGTGAAGGACACCCGCAAGCGGGCGAAGGACACCCACAAGCAGGCTTGCAGCACAATGGTTTTGCTGGATGGATGAAAGGCAACCATGACTTCCATACTTAGGGTGTGCGGACTAGAACCAGATGTGGTATGCAGGGGGGAACGTAACCAAGCGGGCTTTCAGCGCACGAGTTGTGCTGGAAGGATGAAAGGCAACTATGACTTCCAAACTGGTTGTGCTAGCTGGATGACTGACAACTGTGAATTCCGCACAGGTTGTGCTGGATGGATGAATGACAACCATGACTTCCACACTTAGGGTGCGTGGGCATGAATCAGGCTTGGGAAGATGCACCCAAGAGGGCTTCCAGCGCAGTGGTTGTGCTGCATGAATGAATGGCAACCACGACTTCCACACTTAAGGTGCACGGGCATGAACCAGGCATGGTATGCAAGTGAAGGAACCCCGCATGCGGGCTTCCAGAGCACTGGTTGTGCTGCATGAATGAACGGCAACCATGACTTCCACACTTAAGGTGCGCGGGCATGAACCAGGCATGGTATGCGGGTGAAGGACACCCGCATGCGGGCTTCAAACCCACTGGTAGCGCGTGCTGGGTGAATGAAATATGTGACTTCCGCACTGGTTGTTCTAGTTGGATGAATAACAACCATGACTTCCACACTTAGTGTGCGCAGGTATGAACCAGGCATGGTATGCGGGTGAAGGACACCCGCAAGCGGGCGAAGGACACCCGCAAGCAGGCTTGCAGCACAATTGTTTTGCTGGATGGATGAAAGGCAACCATGACTTCCATACTTAGGGTGTGCGGACTAGAACCAGGCATGGTATGCAGGGGGGAACGCAACCAAGCGGGCTTTCAGTGCACTCGTTGTGCTGGAAGGATGAAAGGCAACTATGACTTCCAAACTGGTTGTGCAAGCTGGATGACTGACAACCGTGAATTCTGCACAGGTTGTGCTGGATGGATGAATGACAACCATGAATTCCACACTTAGGGTGTGCGGGCATGAATCAGGCATGGTATGCGGGTGAAGGACACCCGCAAGCGGGCGAAGGACACCCGCAAGCAGGCTTGCAGTCAAATGATTTTGATGGATGGATGAAAGGCAACCATGACTTCCATACTGAGGATGCGCGGGCATGAATCAGGCTTGGGAAGATGCACCCAAGAGGGCTTCCAGCGCAATGGTTATGCTGGATGGATGAAAGGCCACCATGACTCTCACACTTCGGGTGCACGCTTATGAACAACGCATGTTATGCGGGTGAAGGACACCTGCAAGCGGGCTTCCAGCACACAGGTTGTGCTGCATGAATGAACGGCAACCATGACTTCCACACTTAAGGTGCGTGGGCATGAACCAGGCATGGTATGCGGGTGAAGGACACCCGCATGCGGGCTTCCAGAGCACTGGTTGTGCTGCATGAATGAACGGCAACCATGACTTCCACACTTAAGGTGCGCGGGCATGAACCAGGCATGGTATGCGGGTGAAGGACACCCGCATGCGGGCTTCAAACCCACTGGTAGCGCGGGCTGGGTGAATTAAATATGTGACTTCCGCACTGGTTGTTCTAGTTGGATGAATAACAACCATGACTTCCACACTTAGTATACGCAGGCATGAACCAGGCATGGTATGCGGGTGAAGGACACCCGCAAGCGGGCGAAGGACACCCGCAAGCAGGCTTGCAGCACAATGGTTTTGCTGGATGGATGAAAGGCAACCATGACTTCCATACTGAGGGTGCGCGGGCATGAATCAGGCTTGGGAAGATGCACCCAAGAGGGCTTCCAGCGCAATGGTTGTGCTGGATAGATGAAAGGCCACCATGACTTCCACACTTTGGGTGCACGCTTATGAACAACGCATGTTATGCGGGTGAAGGACACCTGCAAGCGGGCTTCCAGCGCACTGGTTGTGCTGCATGAATGAACGGCAACCATGACTTCCACACTTAAGGTGCACGGGCATGAACCAGGCATTGTATGCGGGTGAAGGACACCCGCATGCGGGCTTCCAGAGCACTGGTTGTGCTGCATGAATGAACGGCAACCATGACTTCCACACTTAAGGTGCGCGGGCATGAACCAGGCATGGTATGCGGATGAAGGACACCCGCATGCGGGCTTCAAACCCACTGGTAGCGCGTGCTGGGTGAATGAAATATGTGACTTCCGCACTGGTTGTTCTAGTTGGATGAATAACAACCATGACTTCCACACTTAGTGTGCGCAGGTATGAACCAGGCATGGTATGCGGGTGAAGGACACCCGCAAGCGGGCGAAGGACACCCGCAAGCAGGCTTGCAGCACAATTGTTTTGCTGGATGGATGAAAGGCAACCATGACTTCCATACTTAGGGTGTGCGGACTAGAACCAGGCATGGTATGCATGCAACCAAGCGTGCTTTCAGTGCACTAGTTGTGCTGGAAGGATGAAAGGCAACTATGACTTCCAAACTGGTTGTGCAAGCTGGATGACTGACAACCGTGAATTCTGCACAGGTTGTGCTGGATGGATGAATGACAACCATGACTTCCACGCTTAGGGTGCGCGGGCATGAATCAGGCTTGGGAAGATGCACCCAAACGGGCTTCCAGTGCACTCGTTGTGCTGGATGGATGAAAGGCCACCATGACTTCCACACTGTGGGTGCACGCTTATGAACAACGCATGTTATGCGGGTGAAGGACACCTGCAAGCGGGCTACCAGCGCACTGGTTGTGCTGCATGAATGAACGGCAACCATGACTTCCACACTTAAGGTGCGCGGGCATGAACCAGGCATGGTATGCGGGTGAAGGACACCCGCATTCGGGCTTCCAACCCACTGGTAGCGCGTGCTGGGTGAATGAAATATGTGACTTCCGCACTGGTTGTTCTAGTTGGATGAATAACAACCATGACTTCCACACTTAGTGTGCGCAGGCATGAACCAGGCATGGTATGCGGGTGAAGGACACCCGCAAGCGGGCGAAGGACACCCGCAAGCAGGCTTGCAGCACAATGGTTTTGATGGATGGATGAAAGGCAACCATGACTTCCATACTGAGGATGCGCGGGCATGAATCAGGCTTCGGAAGATGCACCCAAGAGGGCTTCCAGCGCAATGGTTGTGCTGGATAGATGAAAGGCCACCATGACTTCCACACTTTGGGTGCACGCTTATGAACAATGCATGTTATGCGGGTGAAGGACACCTGCAAGCGGGCTTCCAGCGCACTGGTTGTGCTGCATGAATGAACGGCAACCATGACTTCCACACTTAAAGTGCGCGGGCATGAATCAGGCTTGGGAAGATGCACCCAAACGGGCTTCCAGTGCACTCGTTGCTCTGGAAGGATGAAAGGCAACTATGACTTCCAAACTGGTTGTAATAGTTGGATTACTGACAACCGTGTATTCCGCACGCGTTGTGCTGGATGGATGAAGGCCACCATGACTTCCACACTTTGGGTGCACGCTTATGAACAACGCATGTTATGCGGGTGAAGGACACCTGCAAGCGGGCTTCCAGCGCACAGGTTGTGCTGCATGAATGAACGGCAACCACGACTTCCACACTTAAGGTGCACGGGCATGAACCAGGCATGGTATGCGGATGAAGGACACCTGCAAGCGGGTTTCCAGCGCACTGGTTGTGCTGCATGAATGAACGGCAACCATGACTTCCACACTTAAGGTGCGCGGGCATGAACCAGATATGGTATGCGGGTGAAGGACACCCGCATGCGGGCTTCAAACCCACTGGTAGCGCGGGCTGGGTGAATGAAATATGTGACTTCCGCACTGGTTGTTCTAGTTGGATGAATAACAACCATGACTTCCACACTTAGTGTGCGCAGGCATGAACCAGGCATTGTATGCGGGTGAAGGACACCCGCAAGCGGGGGAAGGACACCCGCAAGCAGGCTTGCAGCACAATGGTTTTGCTGGATGGATGAAAGGCAACCATGACTTCCATACTGAGGGTGCGCGGGCATGAATCAGGCTTGGGAAGATGCACCCAAGAGGGCTTCCAGCGCAATGGTTTTGCTGGATAGATGAAAGGCCACCATGACTTCCACTCTTTGGGTGCACGCTTATGAACAACGCATGTTATGCGGGTGAAGGACACCTGCAAGCGAGCTTCTAGCGCACTGGTTGTACTGCATGAATGAACGGCAACCATGACTTCCACACTTAAGGTGCACGGGCATGAACCAGGCATGGTATGCGGGTGAAGGACACCCGCAAGAGGGCGAAGGACACCCGCAAGCAGGCTTGCAGCACAATTGTTTTGCTGGATGGATGAAAGGCAACCATGACTTCCATACTTAGGGTGTGCGGACTAGAACCAGGCATGGTATGCAGGGGGGAACGCAACCAAGCGGGCTTTCAGCGCACTAGTTGTGCTGGAAGGATGAAAGGCAACTTATGACTTCCAAACTGGTTGTGCAATTTGGATGACTGACAACCGTGAATTCCGCACAGGTTGTGCTGGATGGATGAATGACAACCATGACTTCCACACTTAGGGTGCGCGGGCATGAATCAGGCTTGGGAAGATTCACCCAAACGGGCTTCCAGTGCACTCATTGTGCTGGAAGGACGAAAGGCAACTATGACTTCCAAACTGGTTGTGCAAAGAGGATGACTGACAACCGTGAATTCCGCACAGGTTGTGCTTCATGGATGAATGACAACCATGACTTCCACACTTAGGGTGCGCGGGCATGATTCAGGCTTGGGAAGATGCACCCAAACGGGCTTCCAGTGCACTCGTTATGCTGGAAGGACGAAAGGCAACTATGACTTCCAAACTGGTTGTGCTAGTTGGATGACTGACAACCGTGTGTTCCGCACGGGTTGTGCTGGATGGATGAAGGACAACCATGACTTCCACACTTAGGGTGCCCGGGCATGAATCAGAATTGGGAAGATGCACTCAAGAGGGCTTCCAGCCCAATGGTTTCGCTGGATGGATGAACGGCCACCATGACCTCCACACTTTGGGTGCACGCTTATGAACAACGCATGTTATGCGGGTGAAGGACACCTGCAAGCGGGCTTCCAGCGCACTGGTTGTGCTGCATGAATGAACGGCAACCATGACTTCCACACTTAAGGTGCACGGGCATGAACCAGGCATTGTATGCGGGTGAAGGACACCCGCATGCGGGCTTCCAACCCACTGGTAGCGCGGGCTGGGTGAATGAAATATGTGACTTCTGCACTGGTTGTTCTAGTTGGATGAATAACAACCATGACTTCCATACTTAGTGTGCGCAGGTATGAACCAGGCATGGTATGCGGTCAAGGACACCCGCAAGCGGGCGAAGGACACCCGCAAGCAGGCTTGCAGCACAATGGTTTTGCTGGATGGATTAAAGGCCACCATGACTTCCACACTTTGGGTGCACGCTTATGAACAATGCATGTTATGTGGGTGAAGGACACCTGCAAGCGGGCTTCCAGCGCACTGGTTGTGCTGCATGAATGAACGGCAACCATGACTTCCACACTTAAGGTGCGCGGGCATGAACCAGGCATTGTATGCGGCTGAAGGACACCCGCATGCGGGCTTCCAACCCACTGCTAGCGCGGGCTGGGTGAATGAAATATGTGACTTCCGCACTGGTTGTTCTAGTTGGATGAATAACAACCATGACTTCCACACTGAGTGTGCGCAGGCATGAACCAGGCATGGTATGCGAGTAAAGGACACCCGCAAGCGGGCGAAGGACACCCGCAAGCAGGCTTGCAGCACAATGGTTTTACTGGATGGATGAAAGGCAACCATGACTTCCAAACTTAGGGTGCGCGGGCATGAATCAGGCATGGTATGCAGGGGTGAACACAACCAAGCGGGCTTTCAGCGCACTAGTTGTGCTGGAAGGATGAAAGGCAACTATGACTTCCAAACTGGTTGTGCTAGCTGGATGACTGACAACCGTGAATTCCGCACAGGTTGTGCTGGATGGATGAATGACAACCATGACTTCCACACTTGGGGTGCGCGGGCATGAATCAGGCTTGGGAAGATGCACCCAAACGGGCTTCCAGCGCACTAGTTGTGCTGGAAGGATGAAAGGCAACTATGACTTCCAAACTGGTTGTGCTAGCTGGATGACTGACAACCGTAAATTCCGCACGGGTTGTGCTGGATGGATGAATGACAACCATGACTTCCACACTAAGGGTGCGCGGGGATGAATCAGGCTTGGGAAGATGCACCCAAACGGGCTTCCAGAGCACTCGTTGTGCTGGAAGGATGAAAGGCAACTATGACTTCCAAACTGGTTCTGCTAGCTGGATGACTGACAACCGTGAATTCCGGACGGGTTGTGCTGGATGGATGAATGACAACCATGACTTCCACACTTAGGGTGCGCGGGCATGAATCAGGCTTGGGAAGATGCACCCAAGAGGGCTTCCAGTGCAATGGTTGTGCTGGATGGATAAAAGGCCACCATGACTTCCACACTTTGGGTGCACGCTTATGAACAACGCATGTTATGCGGGTGAAGGACACCTGCAAGCGGGCTTCCAGCGCACTGGTTGTGCTGCATGAATGAACAGCAACCATGACTTCCACACTTAAGGTGCGCGGGCATGAACCAGGCATCGTTTGCGGGTGAAGGACACCCGCATGCGGGCTTCCAACCCACTGGTAGCGCGGGCTGGGTGAATGAAATATGTGAATTCCGCACTGGTTGTTCTAGTTGGATGAATAACAACCATGACTTCCACACTGAGTGTGCGCAGGCATGAACCAGGCATGGTATGCGGGTGAAGGACACCCGCAAGCGGGTTAAGGACACCCACAAGCAGGCTTGCAGCACAATGGTTTTGCTGGATGGATGAAAGGCAACCATGACTTCCATACTTAGGGTGTGCGGACAAGAACCAGGCATGGTCTGCAGGGGGGAACGCAAGCAAGCGGGCTTTCAGCGCACTAGTTGAATGACGACCATGACTTCCACACTTAGAGGAAACGGGCATGAACAACGCATGTTACGCGGAAGAAGGACACCCGCAAGCGGGCTTGCAGCGCGCAGGTTGTGGTGGCTGGATGAATGACAACCGTGACTTCCGCACTGGTTGTGCTGGCTCGATGAAAGGCAACACACTTAGGATGCGCGGGCATGAACCAGGCATGATATGCTGGAGGAGGAACGCACCCAAGCGGGCTTTCAACGCACTGGTGTAAGATAAGCTTACACATTTCACAGAAGCCTGTGAAATGTATCACCTCATGTGTCATAAATCTCTTTTCATGACTCTGTTGCTGTGCAGGGATGTGTGTGTGTGCTGTTTGTCTATGGGAAGTTTAAGAGCTCAAGGTGACTGCAAATTTATGATAGCTGCATTCTTGTGGGTTTTTGTAACAGGAAGAACTGTGTCTACTCAGAGGACACCCGGCCTTGAGAAGATTAACTGTCTCTGTATAACAACTTTACTTGTCTTGTGAAACCTGCTCTCCCCCACCCTATGTGTGGAGCTCAATAAAATGTGTGGTTTTGGGGAGACTCAGAGAGAGTCTTACGTGCGGGTTTGGAGGATATGTTCTGCTCCTCCAAGTTCTCCCTAAACTGCAGTTTAGTAAAAAATAACTCTGCCTCTGTCTCAATCATTTTATCCCGGTGTCGTGACCTCTAGGTCCACACTGAGCGAGAAGTCCGTGCTTTGGACCTAACATTTTCTCTGGTGCCGAAACCCGGGAACCCAACAGCTTGATGCCTGGAACGACGCGGGATCAACGAGACCAACAATCTGGTACCAGTGTCCTCCATTGAAGGATCGGTCGCATCGCTGATCCAGCGCCGGACCGGACTGTCGGGTGACGGGTCCCAACGGACCAGGGCCACGGCACTGAGGTAGGATAAAACTTATTTGGTCTCATAGGATGGTTATATGGTATAACTTAACATCTAAAAATAAAATAGAGCGGAAATAAACCCAGATTTAACAAGTAGTAAAATTACGTTAAAATAGGAGACTAAAAGTGGTGTGTGAGGACCGCTCCGATACTTTCTGCCTTTTAAAACTTGTCTCTAGGTGAGACACAGACAGAATAGGTTTCCGTAAAGAGTAAAATACGTGTAGGTCTCTAGGTGAGACCAAGCAGAATAGGTTTCTGCATACGCGTAAAATACGTGTAAGACTCTAGGTGAGACTAAGCAGAAAAGGTTTCTGCATACACGAAGTTTCTAGGTGAAAATAAAATAGAGTGAAATACGTGTAAGTCTCTAGGTGAGACCAAGCAGAATAGGTTTCTGCATACACGAAGTTTCTAGGTGAAACTAAAATAGAGAGTAAAATACGTGTAAGTCTCTAGGAGAGACTAAGCAGAATAGGTTTCTGCATACACGAAGTTTCTAGGTGAAACTAAAATAGAGTAGACGCTGCAGGATGCTGCACAAGTGAGAGGAGGAGGAAGTTCGTGAGCCCCAACCACACCCGTCAAAATTCTGAATTTTCTAAAATAAATCTCTCCTTAGGAGCAACAAAGGACAAAAAAATGGGACAAGCAGAGACAAAAGAGGTGACTGAACCTCCTGATGTGAAATTTATGCAGAGACATCATCCGGGTAGTTGTGAGTATTTGAAAAAATGGGTCAATAAATATTATTTCCGACCCGATCTTAAAGATCCGGAAGAAATTAAGAGATTAAAAGCATGCATAAAAACTCGATGGGAAGAAAAGGTGAGAAAGGGAAATAAGACAGGGAAAGTTGAGATGGAATTAAGTAAGTTGAAAATTTGGGAAGACCAGTGTGTTAAAAGGCAGAGAGATATAAAAGAAAAAGAACAAAGAAAAAGAGACGAGAAAGACAAAGAGGGGGGGTGATTGCCGCCCTTGGCATCAAGCCAGATGAAGAAACAACCGCGCCACAGAAGAAAGCAGCAACAGGAAACGCACACCAGCAAGTTGCAAGCGCAAAAGGAAGTGAAACCACCCAAGCGGTGAGCCAAAGCCCAGCAGAAGGCGGGGCTGAAGAGGAAGAAGAAGATTGGAGAGAAGCAACGGATCCTGCAGCCCCTGCATTCTCGCCGATCACCACCAGAGGGGGACGTCGGAGAGCTGATGAGACAAAAGTAAAGATCTACCCCATCTTATCTGATTGGCAGGAGCAGACCCCAGCAAGGAAACAACGCCACCCAGCGGGGCCAAGTGGAACTACAAGTGGAGCTGCAGAGATGTTCCCACTGTATGCTGTTGCCAATCCTCATTATGGGATGGATGGAGATAACGAACCCACCATCCTAGTGCCAAGACCATGGACAGCAACTGAATGTTCTGAAGCCTGTACAGGCCTGGGGGATCCAGAGACAGACCCAGCTTCTTGGTGTTCTAATTTCAGAGAACTAAAAAGCTCTTTTCACCTTAATGGGACTGAAGTGGAGACAGCATTCAAGACAGCGCTGGGGAAGAGTGAGAGGAAATTTTAACCCCCGTGGAGGAAACAATGGACCAATCCTATGCCCAGATGACCCCCTCCTGACTACCAGGATGAATGAAGTACTGGAGCGAGTAATGACAGCTTACCAGAAGCCACCAGATTACAGCAAAATCAGACAGTGCTGCCAGAAACCAGAAGAATCAGTCCATGATTTCAAGATCAGACTGGAAGGAATATTCAAAACCAACAGTGGGCTGCCTGAAGATGCTAACGACAATGGTCCCTTCCACAGCCAGCTAAGACAATGCCTTATGGACGGTTTCCAACCACACATCAGCGGGTTCATCCAAAAACACTGTGTGACTCACAGAACTTTGAACACCAACCAATTGATGGACTGGGCCAGTCATGCAGAGGAGAACCATAGAAGAAAGAAGGGAATGGACAGCACAACAGCCATGGCAGCGCTGACTGCAGCCATAAGAGGAATGGCGACGTCTACTGAGACACACGAGTCCTCTGAGGTGTACGCTATGCAAAGAAGAGGTCAAAGAAGAGGTCAAGGTCAACAAAAAGGGGGACCAAGCCTGAAGTGCTACAACTGTGGGAAACCAGGACACCTGACTAGAGAATGCAGGAGTCCCAAGAAGTGTTTCAACTGCCAGAAAGAGGGACACATGGCACGTGAATGCCCCCTCCCGGACAGCCGGAAGGGAGGGAGCAACCGAGGACCATCAAGAGACCCCCCATTCAATCCACAATATGATCAATGACTATTAGAGGGAGAGGAAGATGAGGGTGATGAGCCAGAAGAACCACCAGACCCGGAGGAAGCATCATCAATCCAAGTTTTCGACCTCTCCATCTTAAATCTGGAAGACCGCTTAAGACCCAAACCATTTCGGTGGCTCAAAGTTGGGCCATTTAAAAAACCAACAAAATTTTTATGTGACACTGGAGCAGACCATTCGGTCCTGATAGATCCAGTTAAGGGAGTAAAAGCTTCCAGAAGACAAATCATAGTGACAGGAGCTGGAGGCCTAGCACAACGCGAACTATGGTCTCACCCGGTGTTGGTAGAGGATAAAGATGGCCAACAAATTGAAACCAAGTTTGTTATGAGCAACACCTGCCCTGTGAATCTAATGGGCAGAGATCTATTGACAGCACTGAGAATAAACCTGATTGCCACGGAAGATGGGATCAAACCAATCAAATCTATGGAACAGATGGACGCCTGTGTCAGCCAAGGAAACGGACCACCGGATGAATTTTATTCACTGGACCTTGACAACGTTGGTCCAACCTCAGTTGTCCGTGACCTAGAAAGAACTGCAACACAGATGCTCACGTCAAAACTGGGAATTCCACAAGTGAAATGGCCACTCCATGTTACTCTCAAGTATTTCAAGGAAAAAAAAACAAGTGCAGATTGGGTCAAGAGGTTCAACCAACTTGGACCCACCAAGATCACCATAAATCACATAGTAGCCACGGATGAAGGACAAGCATGGGCAGTAGTCTCAATTCCTCCAAAAGCTGAAAGCCTGAATCCCAGAAAGTTGTACCATGTCTCCCTATCTCGGAGTCCAGGAATGAGCTGGAAAAGCATGGCGGGACTGGCCCTCACGTTCCAATACCCAGGCCTTCAGAATTGGAAGGATCATGGAGGAGGGTATTTCACTTGCACGACATATCCCATGGGAGAAGTGAGACTAAAAAAGCTCTACTGGCAAACCACGGCCACTCCAACCAAACATCTCAATGCACGACAGGAGGCAGTGATGGCTAATTATGCCGCAACGGACTTCCCAGGAGTGCCATCCCATTTGTGGGCCTCATCCAAAACTGATGTTGGCTTGATGACAACTGCCATACCAGCAAAGATAGAAACCAGATGCTTCAATTTCGATGGGGTGAAGTACACTTACACCAGGTTGCCACAAGGATTTTGTGACAGCCCCACGATCTTCTCCACCGAAATCACCAGATGTGTCAATTTGCATCCACACGCACCAACTACTCAAATCCTTATCTATGTGGATGACATCCTCATTGCTAGCCCCACAGCGGAAGAGAACCAGCAGCAATCACTGGCATTGTTCAAACATTTAGCAACTACTGGAAACAAAGCATCTCTCCCAAAACTCCAATTCTGTCTCAAGGAAGTCACATTCCTGGGACACAGACTTTCTAAACATGGCAAGAGACTCGCGGATGACAGACGAAGAACAGTTCAAGAGGCTCCAAAACCAAGCACAAAGTGACAAATGATGATGTTCCTCGGTTTGACCAATTACTGTTGAAGTTGGATTCCAAACGATGCATCAATGACTCAACCACTTCAAGACCTCATCTATGCTCACGAGATGGAACTCAAAGCTCCAATAACGTGGACACCACAAGCAGAAGAAGCTTTCAGTGAACTCAAACAGCACATCACCAGTTCCGGGGTGTTAGCCCTCCCGAACTATGACAAACCATTTATCCAAACCGCAGACTGCAGAGAAGGATTCATGACCTCCGTGCTGCTACAAGATCATGGTGGGAAAGCACGCCCTGTGGGATTCTATTCCAAGAGACTAGACCCCGTCGCTTCTGCACTGCCACCATGTGTTCAAGCAGTTTGTGCAGCAGCAATGGCAGTACAAGCTTCAGCAGAAATAGTCCTGTTTCATCCACTCACTTTGAAAGTCAGCCACGCGGTGGACATCCTGCTCACTCAGTCCAAGATGTCATTTCTGTCACCAGCTAGACACCTCAGCATTACTGCTACATTACTCTCACAACCACATCTGACCATACAGCGATGCAACACTGTCAACCCTGCAAACCTGTTGCCAACTCCAGAAGATGGAGACCCGCACAGCTGCACAGAAAAAACTGAAGTCTGCTGCAAGCCACGCCCAGATCTCAGAGACACTCCATTGGGAGTAGGTCACGTCGTCTATGTTGATGGGTCCTCATCCAGGACACCTGATGGAAAGAACAATACAGGCTATGCAGTGGTAACAGAAGAGGCAATACTCAAAGCGGGAAAGCTCCCTGGCAACTGGTCAGCGCAGGCAGCAGAAATCGTGGCACTCACAGAAGCATGCAAATTCTTCCAAGGTCAAGAGGTCACGATATATACGGACAGCCAATATGCCTATTCAATGCTCCACGTCTTTGCTGCACAATGGGCCAGGAGAGGCATGCAAACATCAAGTGGAAAACCAGTCCAGCATGCTGACCTGCTCAAAGCCTTACTCCAAGCAGTTCTACTCCCAAGGAGAATTGCTGTCTGTAAGTGCAAAGCCCACACGAAAGCCACAGATCCAGTCTCCCAAGGGAATGCTAAAGCTGACCAAGCAGCAAAACAAGCAGCGATGGGAACCAGCCACACCCATGTTCAAGAAGAAGCAGACAGCACAGATGAAGATAAGTGTGAACGAACGACACATCCTTCGCAGAAGCAAGACATCATCCCTCTCCAAGTTCTGAAGGACATGCAGGACAATGCCCCGCCGAATGAAAAGCAACAGTGGACTGCAGCAGGAGCAAAAATGGACGGCCTGTGCATTTACAGAGTTTTGGACAAACCCTGCCTCCCTCGGAGTCTTTTTCAAGCAGTGGCTAAATTGAGTCATGGGCCAAGCCATGTCTCAACAGGGGGGATGGTGGGGATAGTAGAAAATAACTTCTACTGTACTAAGGGCCTCATTACCTATTTTAAAAATTTTTGCAGATCGTGCCTCACATGCTGCAAACACAATGATCAGGGAAATGTCAGACCTACAAGAGGGAAGTGCCCACAAGGGTCTTACCCATTTGAAATCATCCACATGGATTTCATAGAACTGAACAGATCCGGTCCACACAAATACTGCTTAGTAATAGTGGACTCATTCTCAAAATGGGTAGAAATCTTCCCAGCAAAAAAGCCAGATGCACTGACAGTAGCAAAAGCTATATGTAAAAACATCATTCTATCCCGGTGCCGTGAGCCTCTGGGTCAACATTGAGCGAGAAGTCCGTGCTTTGGACCTAACAACTGGTTGTGCTGGCTGGATGAATGACAACCATGACTTCCACACTTAGGGCGCACGGGCATGAAAAACGCATCTTATGAGGGTGAAGGGCACCACAAAGCGGGCTTGCAGCGCAATGGTTGTGCAGGCTGGATGAAAGGTAACCATGACTTCCACACGAGTTGTGCTGGATGGATGAATGACAACCATGACTTCCACACTTGAGGTACGCGGGCATGAACCAGGCATGTTATGCGGGTGAAAGACACCCGCAAGCGGGCTTGCAGCGCAACGGTTGTGCTGGATGAATGAAAGGCAACCATGACTTCTGCGCTGGTTGTGCTGGCTGTATGAATGACAACCATGACTTCCACACATGGGGTGCCCGGGCATGACCACGGCATGGTATGCGGGTGAAGGACACCCACAAGCGGGCTTATAGCGTAATGGTTGTGCTGGCTGGATGAAAGGTAACCATGACTTCCACACTGGTTGTGCTGGCTGGATAAACGACAACCATGACTTCCACACTGGTTGTGCTGGCTGGATAATTGACACCGATGACTTCCAAACCGAGCATGCACGGGCATGAACCAGGCATGGTATCCGATGGGAAGACGCACCCAAAAGAGCTTTCAGCTTACTGGTGGTGCTGGATGGATAAAAAGGCAGCCATGACTTCAACACCAAGGGTGCACGGACATGAACTAGGCATGGTATGCGGGTGAAGGACACCCGCAAGCGGACTTGAAGCACAACGGTTGTGCTGCATGGATGAAAGGCAACCATGACTTCCAGACTGGTTGTGCTGGCTGGTTGAATCACAACCATGACTTCCACACTTGGGGTGCGCGGGAATGAACCAGGCATGGTATGGGAGTGAAGGACACTCGAATGCGCGCTTGCAGCGCAATGGTTGTCATGGATGGAAGAAAGGCCACCATGACTTCCACACTGGCTGTGCTGGCTGGATGAATGACAACCATGAATTCTACACTTAGGATGCGCAGGCATGAACCAGGCATGGTATGCGGGTGAAGGACATCCGCAAGCGGGCGAAAGACACCCGCAAGCAGGCTTGCAGCACAATGGTTGTGCTGGATGGATGAAAGGTTACCATGACTTCCATACTTAGGGTGTGCGGGCATGAACTTGGTATGGTATGCAGGGGGGAACGCAACCAAGCGGGCTTCCAGCGCACTAGTTGAATGACTACCATGACTTCGACACTTAGAGCACACGGGCATGCTACGCGGAAGAAGGACACCCGCAAGCGGGATTGCAGCGCGCAGGTTGTGGTGGCTGGATGAATGACAACCGTGACTTCCGCACTGGTAGTGCTGGATGGATGAATGACAACCATGACTTTCACACTTAGGGCGACGGGAATGAACAATGCATGTTATGCGGGTGAAGGACACCTGCAAGCGGGCCTTTAGCGCACTTGTTGTGCTGGCTGGATGAATTACAACCATGACTTCCACACTTGGGGTGCGCGGGCATGAACCAGGCATGGTATGGGGCTGAAGGAGACCCGAAAGCGGCCTTCCAGCGCAATGTTTGTGCTGGCTGGATGAATGACAACCATGACTTCCAAACTTAGCGTGCGCGGGCATGAATCAGGCATGGTATGCGATGGGTAGACGCAACCAAGCGGGCTTCCAGTGCACTAGTTGAATGACTAACATGACTTCCACACATATAGCACACGGGCATGTTACGCAGAAGAAGGACACCCCCAAACGGGCTTCCAGCGCACTCATTGTGCTGGAAGGATGAAAGGCAACCATGACTTCCAAACTGGTCGCGCTAGCTGGATGACTGACAACCATGAATTCCGCACTGGTTGTGCTAGATGGATGAATAACAACCATGACTTCCACACTTAGGGTGCACGGGCATGAATCAGGCTTGGGAAGATGCACCCAAGAGGGCTTCCAGCGCAATGATTGTGCTGGATGGATGAAAGGCCACCATGAATTCCACAATTTGGGTGCACGCTTATGAACAACATACTTGGATGAATAACAACCATGAATTCCACACTTCGTGTGCGCAGGCATGAACCAGGCATGGTATGCGGGTGAAGGACACCCTCAAGCGGGCGAAGGACACCCGCAAGCAGGCTTGCAGCGCAATGGTTGTGCTGGATGGATGAAAGGCAACCATGACTTCCATACTTAGGGTGTGCGGGCATGAACCAGGCATGGTATGCAGGGGGAACGCAACCAAGTGGGGTTCCAGCGCACTAGTTGAATGACTACCATGACTTCCACACTTAGAGCACACGGGCATGAACAAAGCATGTGACGCGGAAGAAGGACACCCGCAAGCGGGATTGCAGCGCGCAGGTTGTAGGTGGCTGGATGAATGACAACCGTGACTTCCACACTTCGGGAGCGCGGGCATGTATCAGGCATTGTATCCGGTTGAAGGACACCCCCAAGGGGGCTTCCAGCGCAATAGTTGTGTTGCCTGGATAAATGACAACCGTGACTTCTGCACTGGTTGTGCTGGCTGAATGATTGACAACCGTGATTTCCGCACTGGTTGTGCTGGCTGGATGAAAGGCAACCATGACTTCCACACTTAGGGTGCGCGGGCATGAACCAGGCATGGTATGCTGGGGGTGGAACACACCCAAGCGGGCTGCCAGCGCACTGGTTGTGCTGGCTCGATGAATGACAACCATGACTTCCAAACTTAGCGTGCGCGGGCATGAACCAGGCATGGTATGCGATGGGAAGACGCACCCAAGAGGGCTTCCAGCGCACTGGTTGTGCTGGATGGATGAAAGGCAACCATGACTTCCACACTTGGGCTGCACGGACATGAACCAGGCATGGTATGCGGGTGAAGGACACCCGCAAGCGTGCTTGCAGTGCAACGGTTATGCTGGATGGATGAAAGGCAACCATGACTGTCACACTCATGGCGACGGGTATAAACAACGCATGTTATGCGGGGGAAGGACACCTGCAAGCGGGCTTCTAGCGCACTTGTTGTGCTGGCTGGATGAATGACAACCATAACTTCCACACTTGGGTAGCGCGGGCATGAACCAGGCATGGTATGCGATGGGAAAACGCACCCAACAGGGCTTCCAGCGCACTGGTTGTTCTGGATGGATGAAAGGCAACCATGACTTCCACACTTAGGGTGCACGGACATGAACCAGGCATGGTATGCGGGTGAAGGACACCCGCAAGCATGCTTGCAGTGCAACGATTGTGCTGGATGGATGAAAGGCAACCATGACTTTCACACTTATGGCGACGGGAATGAACAACGCATGTTATGCGGGTGAAGGACACCTGCAAGCGGGCTTCTAGTGCACTTGTTGTGCTGGCTGGATGAATGACAACCATGACTTCCACACTTAGGGTGCACGGACATGAACCAGGCATGGTATGCGGGTGAAGGACACCCGCAAGCGTGCTTGCAGTGCACTGGTTGTGCTGGATGGATGAAAGGCAACCATGACTTCCACACTTAGGTGCGCGGGCATGAACCAGGCATGGTATGCTGGGGGTGGAACACACCCAAGCGGGCTGCCAGCGCACTGGTTGTGCTGGCTCGATGAATGACAACCATGACTTCCAAACTTAGCGTGCGCGGGCATGAACCAGGCATGGTATGCGATGGGAAGACGCACCCAAGAGGGCTTCCAGCGCACTGGTTGTGCTGGATGGATGAAAGGCAACCATGACTTCCACACTTGGGCTGCACGGACATGAACCAGGCATGGTATGCGGGTGAAGGACACCCGCAAGCGTGCTTGCAGTGCAACGGTTATGCTGGATGGATGAAAGGCAACCATGACTGTCACACTCATGGCGACGGGTATAAACAACGCATGTTATGCGGGGGAAGGACACCTGCAAGCGGGCTTCTAGCGCACTTGTTGTGCTGGCTGGATGAATGACAACCATAACTTCCACACTTGGGTAGCGCGGGCATGAACCAGGCATGGTATGCGATGGGAAAACGCACCCAACAGGGCTTCCAGCGCACTGGTTGTTCTGGATGGATGAAAGGCAACCATGACTTCCACACTTAGGGTGCACGGACATGAACCAGGCATGGTATGCGGGTGAAGGACACCCGCAAGCATGCTTGCAGTGCAACGATTGTGCTGGATGGATGAAAGGCAACCATGACTTTCACACTTATGGCGACGGGAATGAACAACGCATGTTATGCGGGTGAAGGACACCTGCAAGCGGGCTTCTAGTGCACTTGTTGTGCTGGCTGGATGAATGACAACCATGACTTCCACACTTAGGGTGCACGGACATGAACCAGGCATGGTATGCGGGTGAAGGACACCCGCAAGCGTGCTTGCAGTGCACTGGTTGTGCTGGATGGATGAAAGGCAACCATGACTTCCACACTTAGGGTGCGCGGGCATGAACCAGGCATGGTATGCGGCTGAAGGACACCCGAAAGCGGGCATGCAGTGCACTGGTGGTGCTGGCTGGATTAAAGGCAACCATGACTTCAACACTTAGGGTGCGCAGGCATGAACCAGGCTTGGTATGCGGCTGAAGGACACCCGCAAGCAGGGTTGCAGCGCAATGGTTGTGCTGGATGGATGAAAGGCAACCATGACATCCACACTTAGAGCACACGGGCATGAACAACGCATGTTACGCGGAAGAAGGACACTCGCAAGCGGGCTTGCAGCGCGCAGGTTGTGGTGGCTGGATGAATGACAACCGTGACTTCCGCACTGGTTGTGCTGGCTGGATTAAAGGCAACACACTTAGGGTGCGCGGGCATGACCCAAGCATGGTATGCTGGAGGGGGAACGCACCCAAGCGGGCTTCCAGCGCACTGGTTGTGCTGGCTCGATGAATGACAACCATGACTTCCAAACTTAGCGTGCGCGGGCATGAACCAGGTATGGTATGCGATGGGAAGACACACTCAAGAGGGCTTCCAGTGCACTGGTTGTGCTGGATGGATGAAAGGCAACCATGACTTCCACACTTAGGGTGCACGGACATGAACCAGGCATGGTATGCGGGTGAAGGACACCCGCAAGCGTGCTTGCAGTGCAACGGTTGTGCTGGATGGATGAAAGGCAACCATGACTTTCACACTTAGGGCGACGGGAATGAACAACGCATGTTATGCGGGTGAAGGACACCTGCAAGCGGGCATCTAGCGCACTTAATGTGCTGGGTGGATGAATGACAACCATGACTTCCACACTTGGGGTGCGCTGGCATGAACCTTGCATGGTATGGGGCTGAAGGACACTCGAAAGCGGGCTTGCAGCGCACTGGTTGTGCTGGCTGGATTAAAGGCAACCATGACTTCCACACTTCGGGTGCGCGGGCATGAACCAGGCATGGTATGCGGCTGAAGGACACCCGCAAGCAGGGTTGCAGCGCAATGGTTGTGCTGGATGGATGAAAGGCAACCATGACTTCCACACTTAGGGTGTGCGGGCATGAACCAGGCATGGTATGCAGGGGGAACGCACCCAAGTGGGCTTCCAGCACACTAGTTGATTGACTACCATGACTTCCACACTTAGAGCTCACGGGCATGAACAACGCATGTCACGTGGAAGCAGGACACCCGCAAGCGGGCTAGCGCGCAGGTTGTGGTGGCTGGATGAATGACAACCGCGACTTCCGCACTGGTTGTGCTGGCTGGATGAAAGGCAACCATGACTTCCACACCTCGGGTGCGCGGGCATGAACCAGGCATGGTATGCTGGTGGGGAACGCACCCAAGCCGGCTTCGAGCGCACTGGTTGTGCTGGCTGGATGAATGACAACCACGACTTTCACACTAGGGGTACGTGGGCATGAACCAGGCATGTTATGTGGGTGAAAGACACCCGCAAGCGGGCTTGCAGCGCAACGGTTGTGGTGGATGAATGAAAGGCAACCATGATTTCTGCGCTGGTTGTGCTGGCTGTATGAATGACAACCATGACTTCCACACTGAGGGTCCGCGGGCATGAACCAGGCATGGTATGCTGGGGGGGGGAACGCACCCAAACAGGCTTCCAGCGCACTGGTTGTGCTGGCTGGATGAATGACAACCATGACTTCCGCACTGGTTGTGCTGGATGGATGAATGATAACCATGACTTCCACACTTAGGGAGCGCAGGCATGAACCAGATATGGTATCCGGTTGAAGGACACCCCCAAGCGGGCTTCCGGCGCAATAGTTGTGTTGCCTGGATGAATGACAACCGTGACTTCCGCACTGGTTGTGCTGGCTGGATGAAAGGCAACAATGACTTCCACATTAGGGTGCGCGGGCATGAACCAGGCATGGTATGCTGGGGGGGGGGGGGACGCACCCAAACGGGCTTCCAGCGCACTGGTTGTGCTGGCTGGATGAATGACAACCATGACTTCCAAACTTAGCGTGTGCGGGCATGAACCAGGCATGGGATGCGATGGGAAGACGCACCCAACGGGGGTTCCAGGACACTGGTTGTGCTGGATGGATGAAAGGCAACCATGACTTCCACTCTTAAGGTGCACGGAGATGAACCAGGCATGGTATGCGGGTGAAGGACACGTTTGTCCCCCCGTGCATGCGGAGGGGCGATTTCGGGTTAGGGCTGGAATGGTGTGTGTGTGTGTGTGTGTGTGTGTGTGTGTGTGGTGTGTGTGTGTGTGTGTGGTGTGTGTGTGTGTGTGCCTGCGGACATCGACGCCCCTGCGCCACGCCATCGCGCCCCCAGAAGCCTCGTGTAGGCCTCCAGCACCTCCTGTACCGGGCGTCCGCCCAGTCCTCGTCATCCTCCCAATACCGCCCCATCTTCCCGTTTTCCTCGTGTTCGGCAAGCGGCGGAATGTCTTTTTATAATTTTTTTAAAGGCACCTGTTGTGCCTATTATACAAAGTCTATTCTGTACAGTCCAGGTGTCCTAATAAAGTGTCCAAGAACGTTTCTTGTCTTCATGAAAAACCATCATTTTATATATACACACTTGTTTCATAAATTTATACAAACAATACATCAGGTTTCTAACAGTGAAATCAGTCTGTGTATGTTAGCCAACGCATTTTATGTGTGCTATACGTCGACGTTTAGGCTATATGCTTAGCCTCTATCAATACGGAAGCACACTGCTAACTTTCTAAAGATCGATATTCCTAATCGTGTTAAACACAAATCAGGGCGGGTGGCCGGATTCCGGTCCACCGACTTACATGCACCCGGTGGCTGCTCCTAACGAGGAGTTCCTATTTGTCTCCGAGGCCCAAAAACCCTTTGCAGCAGAGAAGTACCTCCTCGCAGGTGCATGCGCATTGTTCCGGACTTCCGGACGGGTCCTCCAGACAGGAAGCCCTTACCACTCCTGACGTAGTTGTTCCTCTCTCGTCCTGCTCCGCATCCTTCCCACAGTCACCATCTGGTGGGTCTGCAGAGGTACTGCCAGCTCCAAAGCGTCGCTTTTTCACCGCAGGCGCGAATGTATACAAACCCCACAGTAGGTCCTCGGCGGGGCAAGGAAATCACGGCATCCCGTAGGAAGCACTCCTACGATATATACAATATTTTAAACAATGTACAAATGATGTTTAAAACCCTGGTTGTCTAAATCACTCCTGTGTTGTCGTTTTGCCGCGCAAACACGTATGAAAATCAGGGGGTCCATTCCAACCCCGAAAGGAAACTTGTCCAATAACTATTAGGGCCTTCGCCCTCTGTGGAAAAAAAAAATCTTATTCACTATATTTCCTGTAACTATATACATTGATTGCAACTCGGTCCTCATTGTTTAACACATCACATGGTTCTATACATAACATATTGGGTGTCATTGTCTCTGTCAATATATTATTATGGTCCCCGGAAAAGGAAACTTATCCCCTATACATAACTCCTAATAGTGTAATAGTACCCCTAACCAAGTACTTCGTTAATGTAATTCCAGTATCATTAAAACATGGACACTCGTGTATCAACATACACATATATAAACTCACATGCTCCCATAAATGTAAATTCCCCTCCATGCATACCCAAATATATATATATATATACACGGTGGCTGCTCCTAATGCGGAGTTCCTTTTTGTATCAAGCCACAGTCTCATCTACAGCTCTGATGGTAATGCTTGCCCTGAATGCCCCCATCTCCCAAAGCTCTTTCTAGGTGATCTCCCGTGCCTCAACTCCTTTGAGAGTAGGATGAGTGGCCAAAGGAGTCAAGGAAGTAACCCGGACTGCAAGCACCAGAGGTTCAACTTCCAGGAAGCAGGGTTCTGGTCAATTCTTTCCAGGCCACTGGCCACCTCCTTTCTGAGCTCCTCTATTTGCTCTTTCCCTTGACGATGGAGATGCTTCTGGATTTACTAGTCTTGATCTTCATGTGAGCCAGCTCTATGTTTTCCTTGAGCATTTTAACAACCCTGCAGTGCAGGCCTTAATTGTGGTAAGTGTGGTGAGGTCATCCTTGTAGGCTCTGACTGGAGGCAGCCTCACCCCAGGTCTTATTTGCTGTCCACCAACCACCAAGAGAGAGGCTCAGAGGATTACCTCCATGGCGAGGGTGAATCGCAACAACTTTTGTCTCTGGTGTCTTTGGACAACTCTTTTGTCTTGCCCATGTTACAAGTTTGTGTCTTACTGATTGTATGGGGTGGACAGGCGTGTTTATGCAGCTAACAACCTCACACAGGTGCATCTGATTCAGGATAATACACGGGGTGGAGGTGGACATATAAAGCCGGACTAACAGTGGCTCAGAAAATGTCTCTATGGATTATTATCTTCGATGTGGTGGCACAGCTGTAGAGCATTTGTCTCACGGTTCTGAGGACCGGGGTTCAAAACCTGGGCTGACCTGTGTGGAATTTGCATGTTCTCACCCTGTCTCAAGGAGAGCCCAGACACCCTAAAAATGAAACTCATTTCTGCCACTTGTATCCGGGATCTTGTAATGTTGCGGACGCATGTCAACCTGGACAGGCCCACTATATCCAAAACCTTTATGAACTCTGGACGAATCTCATCCAACCACAGGGCCTTGCCACCGAAGAGGTTTTTAACCACCTCTACTCAAGAGATAAGTGAGCCCGCCTCAGCAAGCACAGATTCTGCTTCCTTATGGGAAGGTGTATTAGTGGAATTGAGGACATCTTCAAAGTATTCTCCACACTGATTCACAACATCCCAAGTCTAGGTCAGCAGGGCACCATCCTCTCTATACACAGTGTCAATGCAGCATGGCTTACCCTTCCTGAGAGAGATGGTGGATCAGAATTTCCTCGAAGTCATCTGAAAGTCTTTCTCTGTGCCCTCACCAAACTCCTTCCATGCCAACTTTTTGCTTCAGTGACCACCAAAGCTGCATTCCACTTGGCAAGCCAGTACCCATTCATCAGCTCCCACAGGAGTCCCACAGGCCAAAAATGCCTGATGGAACTCCTTCTTCAACTTGACAACATACCTCTTTGTTGGTGTCCACCAACAGGTCTCGAGATTGTGGCCACAAGAGGCATGGCCACAACTCCAGTCTGCAGCCTCAACAATGGAGGCGCAGAACATGCCCCCGCGACCCGGTGCGTAAAAGTGGTAGAGGATGGATGGATGGATGGATGGATGGATGGATGGATGGATGGATGGATGGATGGATGGATGGATGGATGGATGGATGGAGGGATGGATGGATGGGTGTTTTCAGGATTTTGCTTTTGAAACTTTTACTGTGGGTTGTGTGCAATAGCATGACATCCCGGTCAGTTCTGCAGCATGCTATGCGTTACCTGGCCTTTCTCTGCAAGACAAAAAGAGCACTTGCTCACGTGCTCATCAGCACCATGATGAATAGAAACATTGATTTGGCACCCCAGTAAATTCCTATAATTGAAGTTTACAGTAATTTACCGGCAACATTGTTGCTAACACATGACTGTAATACTCTGAAATAACTTCACAGTGTAGTTATGTTACTGTACCCAGGGAAACCTCTGTAATTTTCTCTCTATTTTGCAGTGCCATATTTCAGGTACATGGATTTAGCAGAGCGGCAAAATCAAGTCTCATTGTTTTGTGCAAGGTTGTTCAAATTAATTTTTTAGAGCAAAACCAGACAAACATATTGTTCAAAATTTGTTTTGAAAGGTATATTTCTGTGCTTTGCAACCAGCATCCTCACACTTCAGGTCCTGCTTAACTGTATTCTAATGAAGGGCCTGATTATAAACTGAACATCTTGTGTCATAAATTCATGTTTTATGTTTGAAATCCATCTCAAAATAAGAAAGTTGAACAAATTCAAATCAATTTACTGGAGAATTATGCGAACCTGAAAACAAGAAACGACCAGGGAGTCTCGGTTCAAAATGGCAGCTAGGTCTGCAAATGGTCAACCACCCAAGGCTACTACTTGTGGTTGTATATCTATGGAAGTGATATTCTATCCATATTAAGGATAGCATGCACCATGCTGGAGTTTTCAGAGAAATACATACTGTATCTTATACAAGATACCTGATACGTAATATAAGACTTGAAAAATGTAATCAACCCCCTCCACCACCCATTATACTAACTAACTTCAGCCCCCAACTATTTTACCATCTCGGCTAGGCTTCCAAAGCCACATCTGTCATCAACACTAACCAATGATGGCAACGTCCAAACTGTAGAGGAAACCGATGCTCCAACACAAACTGGTGCCACTGCCAACAAACTGTGGCAAAATGAATCAGATAATGATCCCCTCCCTATCTTGTAATTAGGTCACATTCCAATCTGATAAAGACCCTAAAACGCCTTCAAGACAACCAGTGCTTTGCTAAAGCAGCTGAGACTCCAGTTTGAACAGTTTCATTTAGTGTGTACTTATTTTTATTGCCAGTGGTTTAGACATTAATGGCTGCTGTTCCATTATTTCAATAAGGACTATAAATTTATAGGTGTACATAATATTTTACCTGGATCTCTACTGAGTTAAGTGTAATTTCTCCACCAATAATTAAAAAATAATGAATTCAGAAGTACAGAAAATAGTAACACAAAAAAGTGAGGGCTGAAAGCTAGCGAAAATTAACAGAACAGGAAATAGATCAGTGAAAATAGTATATTTCAAAAGTGTGACAGAGATAACATGCAGCTAGTAAATACTTGTCAACAGACTTTAGTTAATTCCACAACTAATGGAAAAGTCACTCATATAATTTAGATAGATGTATTGCTCTTTAACTTCCATGTGTCCATTCTCTGAACAGGTTATCCTCACTAGGGTGTGTTGGAGCCTGTTCTAGCTGACTTCGGGCAGGATGAGTAGACCCTTAACTGGCCACCAGCCAAATACATGGCACAGTTGCCTATATAGATGACCATTCAATCCTTCAGACAATTTAGAGTCTTAAATTAACCTATATGCTGTTTGAATGTACTCGGAAACAGCAGTACCTGGAGAAAACCCATGCAGGCACATGAAGAACATGCAAACTCCACAACCAACTAAGGCATTCATTGCTCATGACAGCATCAATTTACACCAATACTTAGCAAAATACAGAATCTACAAAAGGTGTAAGAAATCTGCACCAAGCTTTGTCAAACACATTTTTCCTTCTTGAGAAGGTGTGCTACTTTACCACCATTTATAATAAAAAGTAAACAGAGACTTCAAACCTTCTCAAAACCACATGGAGTTATTAGGTTTAAGATGAGTATGAAAGTATGTTAAATACATTTTAATACTAAAACGTTACTAAACTGGGCGTTGAAGTTGATAGCTTGTCAAAATAAGCACAATTACGCTTATATCTTGAAAATTAAAAATATAGATATATTTTGTTACTTCAAGTGGGAAGGGCACAAATACTGGCTAACATCGACGAAAATAAAAATTGACAAAAAACAATACACAAATACAGAAATTACATTGCATTCACATATAGTTCTACTCTTCTGAGCCACTCAGTCTTCAGAAGTATCTTCTTCCAGGTTGTTTTGATTGGTTTCCTTGTTTTTTCGCACCTCCTCAAATTTTTTGTCCTATCAAGAGAAAAACAAAATGAATCCCAAAACCCAGGTGGAGAAAATTTCTCAAAATATGACAATTACTTTCTCCTTGAACTTTTCATTCATTGCTGCCATAATTGCAGTGCGTTTCCCTTTGTTGGCTTCCATTTTTTGATTCAGTTTCTCCTCAGCCATCTTGCTGAAATTGTTGTTCTCTTCCATAGCTTTCTGCAGCACTTCTTTTTCATGCTCACGTTTTTCTGCCAAATGTTTCAAAACTTCAGCTTCGTGGCTCTGGAAAAAAAATGGAAATGTCATTCCCAAGTCACACATGAAGGAAGTTGCTTTCCAAATAAATCACCATTCAGTGAGTATATTGATAATAGAATGTTTGAATACATTTTGAAGAATATTATTCTCTCGTTTTTTACATTGCCCTGGGAAAATGTAAAATTCAGAAACTAAAATGACTAAGCAACTTCTACCTTGCGTCGTTCTTCTGCAGCATCCAGCTTCCTCTGAATTTCCTCCAGTGAGACATCCTTTTTCTTTGGAGGGGCCAAGGGGAAGTCACCCTTAGTATCAGGCGTAGGTGCACCAAGAATAACCTCAAAGGCCTGGCCAGAGGCTCGCTTGTCAAGCTCTTTGACCTGGATATCTACAGAGGATGTTAAATAAAATCAGCAAGTCAAAAAGTATTATTATTAATAATATTGACTGATATATTTACCTTCAGGGGCTGCCATGTTAAAACTATGACTCTTGATTTATCTAAAAAGAAGCAAATAAAGAAAATGTGGAGATTATTTCATTTAATCACTCACTTTGCAAGACTGGAGACAAACCAGCAAATCTTAAAATACTGCTCAGTAATGACACCTCAAGGCTTCCTACAAAACTGCAACCAACCACCACCCATCCACACACAAAAAAAGGTCCTGGGCATCTGCCATCATCCACATTCAGTGCCATTTTATTTTATTTTCTAAGATGAAGTATACATGAAAAGTGTGGATAAATTATGTGTTGACAGTTTTCTCTATTCATGAGGGTTTTGGAGGAATATACAAACGATACCATGCATAATTAAGAATTTAAGAAAACGATACCCAAACTCAGAGAAAGGTGGGGTGGAGAACATAACAGTGAATCAGTGATTAAATGTTTCGGGGAGTGAAGGATGAAGGTGAACACTCCAGTTCTCACACTACAATTAAAATGTATATATATATATATGTATATATATATATATATATATATATATATAGAGAGAGAGAGAGAGAGAGAGAGAGAGAGAGAGAGAGAGAGAGAGAGAGACAGAGAGAGAGAGAGGCACAATGGATGTCTTAGGGGAGCAGAAAAAAGTTAGTTATGAATATCAATGTAATTTCAGGTCAATTTCTTATCATGGCCTTATCACAAAAATAATGCGGTGGAATACCGGTTGACGCCCCTGGTCCTCCGTCTGTTAATCCATTTCCAGAACGGTTTTTGGCGTGGCCTGAACAACAATGTTGGATTATGTTAATCTACAGTATCTCCACCCTCTTTCTCTCACTCGGTTGCACAGGCGTGATCACCATCAAACAAAGACCCCTTGGTGGCGTTGAGAAAAGCGGCAGCAAACAAAGACGGTTTATGCAGTTTATAGGATAAACAAGTTGCTTACTTTCCCGTGGCGACAGTGATAACGTGAACATGGTCGCTTACGCTCATCTTTATTGTCGACATTTATATATTCACATTTGACGGTTTCAATTCAACCTAATCTGGTTTTGTAATATCCACGATCACGAATAAATCAGGTCACAATAACGACAAAAAAATGAAATCTTCATAAAATGCTCCTCTATGAACAACAACATTTGTGTTTTAATTAAACGTTCCTCGCATAACACTGATGGACGCCACAGACAATTAATTAGCAGCAAAAACACAAAATAACATGTTTGGCTATAGAGGGAACATGCAATGAACGTAATTCCGACATTTCTTCAAACATTATGAAAGCAAATTCACGAATGTACTTACAAATGCGTGACAAATTTTCACATCCACCTTGCACCACAATCGGACGAGTCCGACACTGGTAGCTCACACGCACGTATTGTATGTTAGAGCCAATGTCGTCATACAGTTGGAACAGCCATTGGATGATCCGATTCATTGTGTGCGCAGGCATGCGCAAAAAAAAGTCTTTTGATTGTACTTAATTTGAAAATGCACATCGGTTGCGTCTGATTAATGTAGCAAACTGGAAGTTTAAAAAAAACTCGTAAGGGAGGGAACACTTAAAGATCAGTTATTCCATCAATGGGACATTGCTTGATAATTTCACCCTCTTCTACAGTAATAATTAATTTTACAATTAATAAGGATAACCCCAATCCATTATGTAAATTTAAAGTAATTTAATCAAATCCAGGGTATTTGTTAATTTTAACTCAATATAATTCCAGACTGTTTATATGAATTTAAGGTATGCTGGAAACTTTGCAATTTAATTGTTTACAGTAGTAGCCCTTTTAGCGCTGTAACCCTCATGTGTATTTTTGACAAATTTGCGCTCCCCAAATGTATTGGAAACATAACCATCCCTCCATCTATCCATTTTTTTGCCGCTTACCCACGCGAGGTCCGCAGGGAGTGCTGGAGCCTCTCCCAGTCAACGGGCAGGAGGCGCGGTACACCCTGAACTGGTTGCCAACCAATCACATGGCACATCGAGACAAACAGACGCACTCACAATCACACCTAGGGGCAATTGAGAGTGTCCAATTAATGTTGCATATTTTTTGGGATGTGGGAGGAAGTAAAGGCATGGGGAGGACATGCAAACTCCACACAGGTGGGTCCGGATTGAACCCAGGACCTCAGAACTGTGAGGCCAACGCTTTGCCAGCTGAACCACCGTGCCGCTGGATGCATAACCAATTTGTACTAAACTGATTGAATTCAGTTATGTACAGTACTTGTTAGCAATGAATTTTTATGGTATTGGTACGGAGCCAACATGTGGAGGATCCAAATACAGGGAAGTGTAGAGGCAATGGGACAGTACAGAAGTCTCAAAGAGGTATTTCATGTCAAAACTAAAAAGATAAACAAGGATCATGGTCATAAACACTAAATTAATACCATCTAAAAATGAAAATGTAATCTAAAATGAACAAACAGAAACAAAACACCACAAAGAAAAATTACTGGACTAAAGAAACATGGGATATGACGACAGTGAAAAGTAGGGAAATAAAACTGAACTGACTAGATAAGGTGGAGCACCTAGACAAGATGCGAGAAGCTCGAAGGAGCGTATTGGAGGATAAGGAAATGGGTAGACAAGAAGAGATGGAAACAAGAACCTATTGAGCAAGACATGACATTAACATGATGTCATAAAAACCTAAATTTAATTTTTAAAAAGTCAGCAAAAACACAGATCATGAGTGTAGTCATGTTTATTTTTAACACAACAAAATATCTGCAGAAATGCAACCAGAATCAAACACTGGCATTTAAAAAAATAAAGGTTCATTACAGTCACATCTTAAAATAAAAGAAAAATGATAAAACTGAAATACAAAAATCTTTCAATTGGAAAAAAAAAATACTGCAATGACAGAGGCGGGATTATTATCGAAGTGTATCAGAATCAACTTTATTTGCCAAATATGTCAAAAACATACAAGGAATTTGTGTCCAGTAGTTGGAGCCACTCAAGTACAACATACATGTTGAGTACGACAACAGACACTGAATTGAGACAAATACAATGAGGTAACATTCATGGCGCAATTCGTATTGGTAAACTGGCAATGATGGAGCCGATCCAGCTGTCAACGGGCAGGAGGCGGGGTACACCCTGAACTGGTTGCTATCCAATCGCAGGGCACATAGAGACAAACAGTCGCTCTCACAATCTATCTAGGGGCAATTTAGAGTGTCCAATTAATGTTGCATGTTTTTGGGATGTCGGAGGAAACCGGAGAGCCCATAGAAAACCCATGCAGGCACGGGGAGAACATGCAAACTCCACACAGGTGGAGCCAGGATTGAACCCGGGTTCTCAGAACTGTGAGGCCAATGCTTTACCAAGCGATCCACCGTGCCGCCACACGGAACACTTTTTCAATGTTTTTTTGTCTTACAATCTTGCAAAGGCCCCTCCTTGAGTCATCATCTTAACGTGATTGGGGGTTTGTGTGTCCGAATGATCCTAGGAGCTAAGTTGTCTGGGGCTTCACAACCCTGGTTGGGTCACCCACGGCAAAAAGGTCCGAGGTGAGGGACCAGACAAAGCACAGCGTCATACACCGCGATGAGGAATAGATATGTTTCTACTTTTCACTTCCATGGAGACAAGTAACCAGGGACTCAATCTGCAGCCAGGCCTGTCGGTGGGGATCGAAGGCAGGCGCAGGTGGCCGGAGCCTGCACCTATGAGCAGAGCCTGAAAGGGTAACGTGGGTCCCCCTTCACATGGGCTCACCACCTGTGGGAGGGGGCAAAGGAGTCATGCCCAGTGTGAGCTAGGTGGTAGTCAGAGGCAGGGACCTTGGCAACCTGGCTCCGGCTCTAGGGAAGTAGAATATCACCTCTTTGGCAGGGAAAGAGCCTGAGTTGGTGTGTGAGATCGATAGGTTCCGACTAGATATAGTCAGGCTCACCTCCACAAATTGCGTGGACTCTGATGCCAGTCCTCTTGGGAGGGGTTGGACTCTCTTCCACTCTGGAGTTGCAGAAGGTGATAGGCACACACATTTCTTTTAAAAGCAGCTGCACAACTAGCCATTGTGGTCGACATTTTTTTTCTTAATTTAAGTTAAACTGACGGGCAGTCGTTTCTGATCTTTGGCGTCGTAGCAACAAGCATGTGACGCAAACGATCGTAAAATGCAAGCTCCCCGAGGACCTCAGAGAACTCAGGTTGGGGGTGCACATTACCGTAATATCTTCTTCTTTTCCTTTCAGCTTGTCCCGTTAGGGGTCGCCATAGCGTGTCATCTTTTTCCATCTTAGCCTATCTCCTGCATCTTCCTCTCTAACCCCAACTGCCCTCATGTCTTCCCTCACCACATCCATCAACCTTCTCTTTGGTCTTCCTCTCGCTCTTTTGCCTTGCAGCTCCTTCCTCAGCACCCTTCCACCAGTATACTCACTTTCTCGCCTCTGAACATGTCCAAACAATCGAAGTCTGCTCTCTCGAATCTTGTCTCCAAAACATCCAACTTTGGCTGTCCCTCTAATGAGCTCATTTCTCATCCTATCCAACCTGTTCACTCTGAGCAAGAATCTCAACATCTTCATTTCTGCTACCTCCAGTTCTGTTTCCTGTTGTTTCTTCAGTGCCACCGTCTATAATCCGTACATCATGGCCGGCCTCACCACTGTTTTGTAAACTTTGCCCTTCATCTACCAGAGACTCTTCTGTCACATAACACACCAGACATCTTCCGCCAGCTGTTCCAACCTGCTTGGACCTGTTTCTTCACTTCCTTACCACACTCACCATTGCTCTGGATTGTTGACCCTAAATATTTGAAGTCCTCCACCCTCACTATCACTTCTCCCTGTAGCCTCACTTTTCCCCCTCCACCTTTCTCATTCACACACATATATTCTGTTTTACTTCGGTTAATCTTCATTCCTCTCCTGTCCAGTGGATGTCTCCATCTTTCTAATTGTTACTCTGCATGCTCCCTGCTTTCACTGCATATCACAATATCATTTGCGAACATCATGGTCCAAGGGGATTCCAGTCTAAACTTATCTGTCAGCCCATCCATTACCACTGAAAACAGGAAGTGGCTCAGACCTGATCCCTGATGCAGTCCCACCTCCACCTTAAATTCTTCTGTCACACCTAAGGCACACCTCACCATTGGTCTTCTGCCATCATACATGTTGTGTACTATTTTAACATACTTCTCTGCCACACCAGACTTATGCATGCAGTACCACAGTTACTCTCTTGGCACTCTGTCATAGGCTTTCTCTAGATCCACAAAGACACAATGTAGCTCCTTCTGACCTTCTCTGGACTTTTCCACTAGCATCCTCAAAACAAATAATGCATCCCATAACTTCATTGTGTGGCTCATCAACTTTATTCCTCTATAATTCCAACAGCTCTGAACATCCCCTTTGTTCTTAAAAATGGGAACTAGAACACTTTTCCTCAATTCTTCAGGCATCTTTTCACCCGCTAGTATTCTGTTGAATAAATTGGTCAAAAACTCCACAGCCATCTCTCCAAATTGCTTCCACACCTCCACCGGTATGTCATCAGGACCAACTGCCTTTCCATTTTTCATCCTTTGTAGTGCCTTTCTGACTTCCCCCTTACTAATCATTGCCACGTCGTGGTCCTTCACACTTGCCTCTTCAACTCTTCCTTCTCTCTCATTTTCTTCATTCATCAACTTCTCAAAGTATTATTTCCATATATTTAGCACACTACTGGCACCAGTCAACACATTTCCATCTCTATCCTTAATCACCCTTACCTGCTGCACATTCTTCCCATCTCTATCCCTCTGTCTGGCCAACCTGTAGAGATCCTTTTCTCCTTCTTTCGTGTCCAACCCGCTGTACATGTCTTCATATGCCTCTTGTTTAGCCTTTGCCACCTCTACCTTTGCCCTATGTTGCATCTCGATGTACTCCTTTCGCCTCTCCTCAGTCCTCTCAGTGTCCCACTTCTTCTTCGCTAATCTCTTTCCTTGTATGACTCCCTGCATTTTGGGGTTCCACCACCAAGTCTCCTTCTCCCCTTTCCTACCAAAAGACACACCAAGTACTCTCCTGCCTGTCTCTCTGATTACCTTGGCTGTCGTAGTCCAATCTTCCGGGAGCTTCTGCTGTCCATCGAGAGCCTGTCTCACCTCTTTCCGAAAGGCCGCACAACATTCTTCCTTTCTCAGCTTCCACCACATGGTTCTCTGCTCTACCTTTGTCTTCTTAATCTTCCTATCCACCACCAGAGTCATTCTACACACCACCATCCTATGCTGTCGAGCTACACTCTCCCCTACAACTACTTTACAGTCAGTAATCTCCTTCAGATTACATCGTCAGAACAAAATATAATCCACCAGCGTGCTTCTACCACCGCTCTTGTAGGTGACTATATGTTCCTCCCTCTTCTGGAAATAAGTGTTCACTACAGCCATCTCCATCCTTTTTGCAAAGTCCACCACCATCTGTCCCTCAAAGTTCCTTTCCTGGATGCCGTACTTACCCATCACTTCTTTATCGTCCCTGTTTCCTTTCCCAATTTGTCCATTACAATCTGCACCAATCACAACTCTCTCACTGTCTGGGATGCTCAGAACTACCTCATCTAGTTCCTTCCAGAATTTCTCTTTCAACATCCTACCTGTGGGGAATAGCCGCTAACCACATTATACATAACACCCTCAATTTCAAATTTTAGTCTCATCACTCAATCTGATACTCTTTTCACCTCGAAGACATTCTTAGCCAGCTCTTCCTTTAAAATAACCCCTACTCCATTTCTCTTCCCATCTACTCTGTGGTAGAATAATTTAAACCCTGCTCCTAAACTTCTAGCCTTACTACCATTCCACCTGCTCTCTTGGATGCACAGAATATCTATCTTTTTCCTAATCATCATGTCAACCAACTCCTGAGCTTTTCCTGTCATAGTCCCAACAAAGTCCCTACACTCACTTGTAGGTTCTGTGCATTCCTCTTTTTCTTCTAACGACGGGTCGTTTTCCTCCTCTTCTTTGTCTTCGACCCACAGGAACTGAATTTCCACCGACGCCCTGCAGGTTAGCAATGCCGGGGGCGGGCATTCTTAACCCGGGCCACGACCGATCCGGTATGGGATTCTTTCGATGAACGCTCATATTTGTTTGGCACAGTTTTTACGCCGGATGCCCTTCCTGACGCAACCCTCTGCATTTATCCGGGCTTGGGACCGGCCTCCAGATTGCACTGGTTTGTGCCCCAATAGGGCTGCATTTGAACCATCCATTGGACCGACAGGCAGAAATTTTGGCACGGCATAATTGACAAAGGTAAGAAGACATTTTTCTTCTCAATCTCATTTCTGTCTGTCGGCCAGTGTGTGGTAAGGTTTCACTTCCTATTGTTTGAAATTGAAAAAGAGGCTGTCAAATGTGATGTTATGGCCAGAAAGTAAAGAGAATAAAAGCGCATAAGTAAATGTGGTGACAAAGACAAACAGAGAAATAAATAACGAATACATTAAGTGTTGTAATTAGCACAAAGGCGGATTCGCTCTTTTCGTGAGTTTTAGAATCAATAAGTCCTGTTTTGTGTTTAAGAGGCGGTATCATTCCCTTACGGAATCTGAGATCCCACAATTTCCTCGAACCAACTACTTAATGTGTGTGGAGTAAACTGTCAGGGACAGAGAGAAACAGTAACCTGTCGGGGAAAGAGAGAAATGAAACAGTAAACTGTCGGGGACAGAGACAAATCACACCGGATACGTTATACTGCAAATAGAGGTGGTTTCATTCTATTAGATAATCATAGAAACAGTAATTCCTAATTTTGTGGTGTAAGAGGCAACATTGTTCTTCAGAAGAATCTTAGATGTCTTAAAATTCCTCACGTTATGGTGTGAAGTAGTAAAGAAAAATGCACCAGCTCGAGTACCAATGTTTTGGAAAACAAGAGTTAGATCCATTATACAATAATAATATAAATAAGATATATAAATAATAAAATAATAATAATAATAAATAATATGCATAAAATAATATAATAGCATGACAATTAAAGTAATCAACTTTACACAACCAATTGATCACTGAAATGGCAGAATGGATGGGGAATTCAAAAGAGAGAAAGAATGGTTTGACTTACGCATCATCCTAGATGATGATCAGAAAATTCCACTTGGTGACCAAGTAAAAAAATGCTTGGAAAGTATGTGTGGAAGGCTTTCCTGAGTGTGAGAGAGAAAGTAAGAAAAAAGAGTTCTGTGAGTGTGTTGGGGAATGTTGTATGCATGGCTGGCTTCCAACCTTGACGTCTGCAGCGTCATTGGTCATGTTGATGAATGAAGTGGGAAAGTGTTGTGAGGTGAAAAAGGAGAAACTTGAGTGATGTTAAAAAAAAAAAAAAAAAAAAAAATCGGCAGGCACTCCAAGTCCAATATCGATACAAGATTCATAGTCAATTACAGGCGAGAATGGACAAAATAGCATTTTGTGCAAGAAAAACAGGGCACTTAGTGATTTCTGCCTTTAATAAATATTGTTCAGAGCAATATTTGTCACATCTCTTTCTCTTTTTCACCTTTGGATGTGCCTTTATTTTCTTGAAACATCTCAATTGTTGTGCATGTCATATCTTGCCATGGATGAATGATTTTACAATACAAACTATATTCCTGTCTGTGATGAGGAATTATGAGAAAGAGAAAAACTGTTTATCTGTTGATTCAATGACTACTTTAAATCTTCTGGGTGAAAAAAATTCACTTTATTGGCTGTACGTATATTCACTTGAAATATTAAATTGATTTTAAGGTCCACAAAAAAAAAAAACCGGGTTGTTTGTTAGAGGCAGAAGAGTAAGAGTCATTGAAAAGGGTGTCGAGTATGTTGGAAAAGGCTAGATTGTCAAGCATGGGAATTTCAGTGAAGGTTGCGAGGAGGCAAATGTCTCTGTGTTGGGAAATGGCAAGCCACCTGTCACACACATTCCGCTACCTTATTCTACCGCAGCGGAATCGGCGTATTCCGAATTTAAGAAAAGGTTGCAAAATGCATCCAATTAGACGTGTCCCAGACGTCGAGCTGAGAGAGGGGAGTCACTTGCGTCATCAGCATTTTCAAATCACCAGGAATCAAAATTTGCCCAGTTGTATTACGCTTAACAGCCCTTTTTTGTTGCTGGCCATTGTCACACCCTCAATCGCAAAAGACAACTGACCCACTCCTGTCAATCAACCTTTATTGATCTGTTAAGTTGTTGAGTTCTCTTGAACTCAAAAGGGGAATGCTAAAATTTCACTATTGGGTTATCGTCATTGCTTTCATTACCAGATTGTACAAATTGGATTTTTTTTTGCCAAATCAAATTTTCGTGCTCTGTCGAGTCCAAAAGGGGGACTGAAAGGTTATGTGAGGACAGCAACCTGCGCTAATACTCGGTTCCAGGAACTGCTTTAAATTGAGTTGTTTTTACAGCAGGCTTCAGCCTTGTGTGACTAACCAAAACGGAGTTGTTTTTTAGCAGGGACCTGCCTTGAGTGAGCATCCACAACGGAGGTGTTTTTCTGCAGATCCAATGGCCTTGGGTGTCTAGTCAAATCAGTTAGATCCTGTTTTAAGACTTGTCCGCCAACGGCAGCGTTCCAACATTACATATATAAGCTTTGTTCTGCTTTCACACACACACACACACGCTCGGTGTCGGAACACAGCCTTTGTCTGTGTCACATTGTGTGTCACAAAGCGCTCTGTTCATTCACCTTCAAAGTGTTTGTCACATTTTACGCCTCTGGAGTCCAGTTATTGACCGAACCTGGAATTGGACGAACACGCGGAAGGAGCCCAAAAGGCCCTCCTTCCAACAAGAGTTCACCAGAAGAATTTATAGTATATATATATTGTACTGTTCTCTTCATGTGTTTTGCTTCCAAAGTGCTAACATGAATAAACAGCCAGCCAATCTCCTTTTCAAGAGCCAGGAAGTGAGCATGCTTGCTCCTTTAATGACTTCTTAACAGGTCAAGTCGGGTGACACAATGAAAATGGAGTGAAACTAGAAAAAGAAATACAAAACATACTAAATAGACTGCAATGTCAGTATGGAGTATAAACATCTTCCATTAGTATATGAATTAAACATTCACATTCAGTAAGTCTAAGCACAAACAGCAACAGCATTCTAGTGAAGTGAGTAGCAGATACACATACTGTTGCTAGCTATCTCATGAGAATGAACACATGTACAGTTACTAAATCAGTGTAGCTCACAAATATGCACTAAGATACTGTTAAAGTTACTAACAATACTTCTAAAACATGTAAAGAACATAAATTACTCACAGCCATTGCTTTCTGACGGATTCATGCACAGGAATAAGCTGATTTCAACGTGCTACATCTTTCAACTGTTGACATGCTTTTTACCGTTTTTCGCTCTGCTCAGCGCTTCCTACTTCCTGTATTCTACAGTTTCAAAATAAAAGCTCAGCAATGCACTCTCAAAATTACCAACACAAACAGATCTTTTCTAATAAAATCGATCTTCTTAACATATTAAACACTTGGGGCAGAACACTCCCCATCTGACACTAATGCCACTAAAGCATCTGTACTTTAACTTTGATTTTCTTTTGCCAGGAGCAAGACAACATCAGAGAAAGGCCTCGAGAAAGTCTTTATTTTGTCTTGCGACGTCCTGACTTAAATTTTGCGGACCTGTCCATCACTGCTTGGGAAGGTGGAGACGACTAGCCCCATCGGCCACTCGTTGCGATGTGTCTGGCTCTGCTTCAGCAGCACTATGTCTCCAACCTGCAGGTTACGATGTGGTGTGTACCATTTGCGTCTTGGCTGAAGGGTGTGGAGATATTCATCCCTCCATCGAGACCAGAATTCGTTTGCCAATGCTTGCACTTGTTTCCATTGACACTTGAAGAGATCCTTTTCATTGAAGCCTCCAGGTGGAGCAGGTATCCCCGATTTTTGGGTCAAGAGCATAGCAGGGGTCAACATCATTGGAGAAGTGGGATCAGAAGAGACTGGGATCAAAGGCCTTGCGTTGATGATAGCAGATACCTCTGCCACGAGGGTGCAAAGCACTTCATGGGTCAGGTGAGTATGTCTGGTTTGCAGCAACATGGAGTCAAAAATTCTTCGGGTTATGCCGATCATGCGTTCCCAGACTCCTCCCATGTGGGATGCGTGTGGGGGATTGAATTCCCAGGTACAACCATTCTCGTGGAGGAACTTAAGAGTGGAGGCTTGACCTGGATCAGCTCATTCCATACACAGCTCAGAGCTGGCTCCCACAAAGTTTGTGCCTCTGTCCGATCTCAGCTGCTTAGCTGGCCTCTTAAGGCGAAGAACCTTCACAGACCATTGATACAACTGGCAGTCTCCATGGACTCTATAACTTCCACATGTACAGCCCTGGTGCTCATACATGTAAAAAGTATAGCCCATCGCTTACTTTGAGCCATTCCGCCTCTTGTGCGTCGACTGATCACATTGCAGGGTCCAAAAACATCTAACCCTACATACGTGAATGGTGGAGATGAGCTCAGACGTTCTGAAGGGAGGTCAGCCATCTTTTGTGTCTCAAGTTTTCCTCTGAGCTTGCAGCATGTGACACAGCAATGAAGAACTCAGCCTATTAATCTTTTGCCAGCAACAATCCACAGACCAGCAGCCCTGATTGCTCCCTCTGTGAACTGCCGTCCTTGGTGTTTCACCTTCGCATGGTGATGACTCACAGGCAAACTTGTGACGTGACTTTGTTTCGGGAGAATGATTTGGTTTTTGACCTCAGGATTGACTGAAGCATGTCTCAGACGTCCTCCTATTCGCAGGAGACCATCACACACGAAAGGGTCGAGATTCAGAATCGTGTTGGATTTTGGTATGGCCCTGTTCTCTAGTAGTGCGACACACTCTTCTGGATAAGCATCTCTCTGGGCAGCTTTGATTATGACGATCTTTGCCGCTTCTAACTCTTCTGGAGTGCGAGGTTGGTTGCACTGATGCCATCCTTTACATGTAACTGTTGAGTTTGTCCTGTGTGAGCGAATCTGATGGATCAAGAAGGAAACTGCTCTCAGCAAGGACTCCCAGGTCGAGAACCGTTGGAATCGTTCTGAGGTGAGTTCAATTTCTCTGAGCGAAGTAGCAAGAGTGGTCAGCTGAGGCCTCACATCCACGTCTTCCTCAGGATCCACCAGCTCAAAGGATCTGGGTGTTTCTGGTTGGTGTGGTTTGTGAAGGAATTCTGGCCGTGTAAACCACATAGTGTCTGTGAGCCGTGACGCAGGTACAGATCTGGTGGCTAAATCAGCTGGATTCTGATTTGTAGGCACGTAGTACCACTGTTGGGGAGAGGTTGTCTGTCGTATACGCTGGACACGATTGTGCACGTACACGAAGAATCGCTTGGACTCGTTGTAGATATATCCAAGGACAACTTTACTGTCACAGTAAAACCTGACAGCATCTGGTTTGTGGTCAAGCTCGTCGAGTATCAGCTCAGCCATCTCAACGGCCAACACAGCTCCACAGAGTTCGAGGCGTGGGATAGTGGGCCCTGACTGAGGGGCTAGTTTCGCTTTCCCAAGCACAAAGCCGACTTCACATTGTCCGTCTGTAGTAACGACCCTCAGGTACGCTACAGCTCCTATGGCCCAATTGGAAGCGTCAGAGAACAAACACAGCTCAGTTGATGCAACACTGGAGAGGGACTGATGCAGATATGAGCGAGGAAGATGGAGGCTGCTCAGATCCTGTAGTGATTTTTTCCATGTCTCCCACTTGATAAACTGTTCTGCAGGAAGCTCTGTGTCCCAATCATAAACATCAGCTGAAAGTTCTCTGAGTAGGGCTCGCCCTCGGATAGTCACTGGTGCAACCAAGCCTAGCGGGTCAAAAAGGCTATTGACCCCACGTCGAGTGAATGGCTTGTCGCTGACTGCTACTCGGAATGTAAAGGCGTCACACAGTCTATGTTCCAGCACAAACCAAGGCTTCTTTCCACAGGGAGATCTTATTCGCCGAGGCCTAAGTCTTTGAGACCAGCCACCAGATCACCAGGTGCGAAGGCTTGCATCACTGTGATGCGGTTTGAGGCGAGTTTGTGGAAGGGAAGATTGAGTGCGTTTGAGCAGATCAATTGCTTCGGCCTCAGTTGGGACAGCAATGAGTCCATCATCTACATAAAAGTGTCTGTCGACGAACTGTGTCCGCTCCATACTTCTGCTCACCTGCTTGGGCTGCTCTCCGAAGGCCATATATCGCCACTGCAGGGTACTCTTTTATCTCCTTGGTCAAGTCTTTGTTCTTGTGCCAGAGGAATCTTGGGAAATTTCTGTGGTCTTCTCTCACTAGGAAACCATAAAACATTTGCTGGATGTCGACTGTTAGCGCAACAACCTCCTTTCGGAACCTAAGCAGTACTCCCAATAAGGAGTTGTTCAGATCAGGCGCTGAGAGCAAGACACTGTTGAGAGAGATGCCATCTTCTTGTGCACTCGAGTCGAACACCACTCGTATGGCACCCGGCTTTCGGGGATGGTAGACCCCGAATATGGGTAGGTACCAGCATTCTTCATCCTCAGAGAGAGGGCGGGGCTTCCTCTGCATGTTTATTGTTGAAGAGTTTTTCCATGAAGTCGACAAACTGTTCTTTCATTGTAGGATTTTTGTTCAATGTGCGTTGCAATGAATGAAGACGGGAGAGAGCTTGAGCACGGTTGTTTGGAAGAAGTTGTCTGGGTGTTCTGAATGGTAGAGGAGCGATCCAACTGTTTTGCTCATCTCTCTTGAACTCTGCTTGCATGATCTCCAGAAAGGTCTCATCTTCGAAGGACAAGGCAGGTTTGTTGTCATCTTCCGTTCTCACGAACACATCTCGTCCGAGTTTATCTTTTGCAGTAACACCAGACACAGGATATGTTGTCAGCTGTGCGGAGGTAGACTGTTTGTGCTCCCCGCCGTAGCCTACTCTGTTACTCACACTGATGTGATTCTGGCAGGGCATCAGAAAAGATGGGCTTCCATTCTGTAGGACATGGGTTTTAAGGACTGATAAAGTGGACTTGTATGCACTATCGATGCAAACCTCCCCTACTATAACCCATCCTAAATCCAAACGCTGGGCAAATGGAGCGTTGTGGGGTCCATTGATTTGATCTCTCACCTTGTGAACTTGTATGAGGTCTCTCCCCAGTAGGATTAAGATCTGTGCTTTAGGATCGATCTTTGGGATATGAGGTGCCATGGATTTCAAGTGAGCATGGAAGTGAGCGATCTCTGGAGAAGGGATTTCCGATCTGTTGCTCGTAACTTCATTACATTCAATGAGCGGAGGCAAGTCCAAACACACTTCACCATTCAATGCTTCGATCTGAAAACCAACAGCCTTTCTCCCAGTCATTTCCGTGGTTTCAACACAGGTCCTCATCAGGTAAGGTGTATGGTCCCCTTGGATGTCAAACAGCTTAAAAAACTCAGACCTGGCCAGTGATTGATTGCTCTGGTCGTCGAGGTTGGCATACATCTTGTTGAGCGTTCTCGCTGTCCTTGGGGAAAAACCCGGACTAAACATATCTTGGCGCAGGACCTTGGTGGGAGACCTTCACCGCAGACCTTGGTGCACCTGGAGGTCACTTCTGGAGGAGAGCTGTTTTGCTGTTCTTCGTCTGATTCTGTCGGAGGAGATGGTGCAGGGGAGACAGCAGTGTCTGGGTGCATGACAGTGCAATGTTGATTGCTTTCACACTTATTGCATTTCAGCTCTGCTGGACATTCTTGAGCCACATGAGTACCAGAACACTACTTGAAACAACGTCTGTATTCTTTTAGCAGCCTTTTGCGTTCCATTAGCGGCTTCATTCTAAAAGCTCTACATTTTTCCAGAGGATGTGGCTTATTGTGCACTGGACAGTACTTGGTTGGGTCATCACTACCTTTTTTGTCAGTAGATGTTTTGTGTAACAAGCTTGAATCTGTTGTTGACACATCTGTTCTATGCACAAACACAGCTGTCTTAGCACTATCATGCTTGGTTGTGGATCTTTCACTATGGTAATGGCTGCGGTTACTGCTCACCAACACAAAGCTGGGGTCATTTCTGGCCTTTGCCTGACATCTGACAAAGTCAACAAAAAACGAGAAAGGAGGGAAACACACTCTGTACCGTTCTTTGTAGTTTGAGCCAGCAGATAGCCATTTTTCCTGTAAGTTTGGTGGCAGCTTTTCCACGATTGGCTTAATCCCTCGAGGAGTGTCAAGGTAGCTCAGTCCTGGTAGATAGCCATCCTGCTTGGCTGAGAATAGTTCCAAGAGCAGATCGCTAAGTTCTCTTATCTTGATGTTATCTTTGGAGGTTAGCCGAGGAAAATTGTCCAATCGTTTGAATAAAGCATTCTCAATCACTTCAGGGGTACCATAGCATTCTTGGAGTCTTGTCCAGGCTAATTCGAGAGCAGCGTGAGGATTGGTGATGTGGACAGCACGTATTCTTTTAACATGTTCAGATGACTCCTTTCACAGCTATTTTACCAGGAGGTCCAGCTCTTCACTGGCTGTCAACTCTAAGCCCTGAATGGCGTTAAGGAAAGAGGACTCCCATGCTATGTAGCTCTCAGGCTGGTCATCGAATTTAGTGAGCCCCGTGGTTACCAACTCTCTGCGGGCGAGGTACCTAGCGAAGTCTATCATGTTAGCGGCTGGAGCAGAAGAAGAATGCTGTGGGTTGCTCTGTATGAAGTGGTTTGATTGGCTAGCATGACTGAATGAGGGAGAGCTCTGCTCCTGATAGGCTTTAAAGGAGGACTGGGGGTTCTGAGGTTGCGTGCTGAGAGGCTGAGAGTGCGGGTTGGAGCGCTGAAACAGGCTTGTCTGAGGCTGAGGTGCTGATAAGTAGTCACTTTGCTGTGTGTTCCTTGTAGGCGTGGCATCACAGTTGTGTGCAGGGGTTAATGCAGGAGCTTCCTGCTGTCTTGGTGGCGACGCTTCTTTAAAACAATGAGGAGTTATATCCACAGACAAAGCAGTTTCAAAGCTGGCTCGAGCCTGATGTTCCACATATGCCTTTGTACGCTGACATGTTATCTGCGATGAGATGCGACTCCTGGCGCTGCACCTATCCTCATATTCTGGTCCTGCTGCAGCTTCTAAAACTTCAGCCTCTACAATAGCAGCAGCAGCTGCCTTTTCCAGTCCTAGAGCTTCTAAATCCGCTTCTAGTGTAGCCTTTTCACAATCCAATCTAGCTCTCTGTCTTTTCAGTTCTAACTCCTTCTGAGCGAAGGCATGGTGTTTTTGCGATAAAACTCATCATTCGTCTTCCTCCAAACACGGTTAGGAATTATGACCATGGTTTCATCTGACCACAAAACCTTCTCCCATGACTCCTCTGTATCATCCAAATGGTCATTGGCAAATTTAAGACAGGCCTTGACATGTGCTGGTTAAAGCAGGGGAACCTTCTGTGCCCTGCATGATTTCAAACCATGACATCTTAGTGTGTTACCTTGGAAACGGTGCTCCCAGCTCTTTTCAGGTCATTCACCAAGTCATGTCATTGAGTCCTGGGCTTATTCCTCACCTTTCTAAGGATGATGGAGATCCCACGGGGTGACATTTTGCATTGGGCTCAACTCTGGTTGAGATTGACCGCATGTTTAGCTTTTTCCATTTTCTAATGATTGCTCCAACAGTGGAACTTTTTTCACCAAGCTGCTTGGCAATGTCTCCGTAGTGCTTTCCAGCCGTGTGGAGTTGTACAATATTGTCTCTGGTGTCTTTAGACAGCTCTTTGGTCTTGACCATGTTATAACTTTGAGTCTTACTGTTAGGTCCAAAGCACGGACTTCTCGCTCAATGTGGACCTAGAGGTCACGACACCGGGATAAAATGATTGAGACAGAGGCAGAGTTATTTTTTACTAAACTGCAGTTTAGGGAGAGCTTGGAGGAGCAGAACATATCCTCCACACCCGCACGTAAGACTCTCTCCGAGCCCCCCCAAAACCACACATTTTATTGAGTTTCACACATAGGGAGGGGAGCAGGTTTCACAAGACAAGTAAAGTTGTTATACAGAGACAGTTAATCTTCTCAAGGCCGGGTGTCCTCTGAGTAGACACAGTTCTTCCTGTTACAAAAACCCACAAAAATGCAGCTATCATAAATTTGCAGTCACCTTGAGCTCTTAAACTTCCCATAGACAAACGGCACACACACGCATCCCTGCACAGCAACAGAGTAATTAAAAGAGATTTATGACACATGAGGAGATACATTTCATAGGCCTCTGTGAAATGTGTAAGCTTATCTTACACTTACTTATTGTATGGGATGGACAGGTGTCTTTATGCAGCTAATGACCACACACAAGTGCATCTGATTCAGGATAATACATGGAGTGGTTAGGTTTAGGTACAGAAGTTCAAGTACTTATTTGCAGCTGTATCACACAAATAAATCATGAAAAAAATCATACATTTTGATTTAGAAAAATAAGGTTCAGTTTATAAAATAAGAAAAAATGTATGGATAAACCACAGGTTTAATTCATTGTATTTCATGGTGCCTAAATTACTTTTGATAAGTTGAAAACAGGTCTCATAATTCTGTGAGTGACTAGTAAGTAATACTGCTTGTTTTAATGTTGCGTAGTACTTTATTAACAATAAAAACCCTGCACAAATGAAAAAAATTTTGTATCCATCTATTCATTTTCTTAGCTGATTATCCTCACAAGGGCTGCGGGAGTGCTGGAGGCTATCCCTGCTGTCAACGGCCAAAAGGCAGGGTACACCTTGAATAATTGCAGGGCACAGAGACAAACAGCCGCACTCACAATCACACCTGGGGGCAATTGAGAGTTTCCATTTTTTGTTGCATGTTTTTGGGAAGTGGGAGGAAACCAGAGTGCCCAGAAAAAACTCACACAGGCACGGGGAGAACATGCAAAGTCCAGACAATCAGGGCTGGGATTGAACACAGGTCCTCAGCACTGTCAGAACGTTTTCCAGCTGCACAACTGTGCCACCATTTGTACACAATATTATCCTGTTTTCTAGTTGAGATTAGTCAAATGATTTGCGGTAATAAAATATTTATCGCTAAGAACATATGCTAGTTTCATTTAACCATGTCAACAGTGTTCAAAGTTTTCAGGAAATAAAAGATGATCAACATACCTCCACAACTTGTCTTTTTACAAAAACTCTTTGCGGTTTTGGTACTTTCCATGGGGGGATGAGCTTGTCGAACCATGTCCAGGTTCAGCGGATGATTCAATTTCGCGTTTGGTCCTTTTCTCAACACCGATCTGTTCAGGTATCGGAACTGGCTGTATGATGGGCACTGATCCAGGTTTTAACAGTTTTTTACATTTAAAACATATCTCAGACATCAGTCCGCCAGTAAAAAAAATCCAGGGTGAAATGTTCATATGACAGACTGCTGAGCGGGTCTGGAAAAATTAGCTCTCTTCGTTTGCACAAACCTGACCCACTGTTTTCAGAGGCTTGGGTCTTTGATAAATAATGTAAACTGTGACCAGAATAATTCAAAATGCTACTAAACTGAACCACACACACCTTCACCATTTTTATGGATTGGTTTTAGCTTACAATCACTGAGGAATTCTCAAAACAAATCGGTTTTTCTTCGGCGTCAACAGGCAATGCTACGAGTATATGCATTTTATGGTACAGTTGAACGTATACTTTTGTCTGGAAAAGATAATTTGCATTCAAAAATTGATGTTACATAAACTTTAACAATGCACATAAACAATAGGTCTACAGACGGCATGGTGGAGGATCCATAATGGTGTTGGCTGGTACTAGATCCCTTGACTGTATCACAGGCATCAATAAATCAGAAAATTACCATGAAATTTTACAGCAAAATCTAATGTAAGAAATCCTGGTTTGAGGCAAAGATCATGGGTTCTCCAGCAAGACAAAGACCCAAAGTGCACATCCAAAGGCACACAGGAATGGTTGTTTCATCTATTGCCCTGCAGGCCCATCATTGGAGTCCGGAGGGTGGTTTGTGTTTTCTCTCTCCCCTCTTTCTTATCAGCACCTGTCCTCAATCAGTCTCCTCACCACTAGTATACAAGCATGCCTGGTCCCAAAAATCCTCACCAAAGTATTGCTGTTTCTTGCAGCGGTACCACGGCTCAGTTATTTCACGTAAGCCTCTCTACTCCTTCCCTTGTTAACTACCGTGTTTCCTTGTTCTCAGTCCTCTTCAGTGTTTCTGATCCGCATAAGTTCTGCCAACAATCCAGCAGCCTGTCCTAGCCACTGTCTGCCACATGTCCATGCCAACACATCGATGACCACATCCATTACCTTCCAAAATAAAATTGTAAATCACAATCTATCGTGCCTCTGACTCCTCTTGTCACCAGATGTGACAGAATACTTTGGGCATCATGGACCCAGCAACCATGGTGTCATGACCGGATCACGAGGCTGAACCCAAAATGCACGACTCACAAGACCAGGTACAGTTCGGGAAGCATATTTATTCAATCCAAGGTTGGTACACAGGCAGCCAGACCAAACAAGCAGCAGTGTCAAAATCAATAGGCGGAGAGACAGGGTCATCAACGAGGCAGGGTTCGATACACAGCGCATCAAAGACAAGGATGTGGAGTTATGGGAATGTGACATGGAAGTACAATGATCTGGCAAGGACCAGACCGCACACATGGCAATATATCCGGTCCGTAAGTAACAAGCCAAGAAGCAGGTGGACGCATCTGCTCATCGCAACAGGGGCACACCGGGTTGAGGAAAGACACACCCATAACACACGGAGCCAATCATGAACACACTCACCCTCCAAGACACCCACACAGGAAAATAAGAATGGTCTCTCCATGACACAAGAGCATGATAGTGAGCCAAACCTTCATTCCCTCTGGTTCTCACTCCTGCATGACCATTCCCACTTGTATTATAGTTTCTGGTCAGAACAGTGGTGGTGATGACAACTTCATTCATGAAGCAATAATTTATCAATTCCGAATCCTTCTCCAAACACTTTCGTCCCTAAAGAAAGTCACAGCCGTGGATGGCTGAATCATCTCCCCCGTACCCACCAAACAGTGTCATTCATCTTGCTCAGATTGGTGGCCTCAGCATCGCATCTCTGCTCTTTGCAAATGATGTGGTTTTGTTAGGTTCACCATGCTGTGATCTCGAGCTCTCACTGGAGCGATTCGCAGGCAAAAGTGAAGCGGCTGGGATGAGAATCAGCACCTCCAAATCCGAGACTATGGTCCCCAGTCGGAAAAGTGTGACGTGCCTTCGGGGATGAGATCCTTCCCCAAGTGGAGAAGTTCAAGTATCTTGGGGTCTTGTTCATGAGTGAGGGAAGAATGGAGTGGGAGACCGACAGACGGACTGGTGCAGCGTCAGCAGTGATGCGGACTTTGTATCGGTCCGTTGTAATAAAGAGGGAGCTAAGTCAAAAGGTGAAGCTCTCAATTTACCAGTCAATCTACATTCCTACCCTCACCTATGAGCATGAGCTGTGAGTCGTGACCAAAAGAATAAGATCTCGGATACAAGTGGCCGAAATGAGTTTCCTCCGCAGGTTGTACGGGCTCTCCCTTAGAGATAGGGTGAGAAGCTCGGTCATCCGGGAGGGGCTCAGTGTTGAACCGCTACTCCTCCCCATTGAGAGGAGCCAGATGAGGAGGCTAGGACATCTGATTTGGATGCCTCCTTGACGCCTCCCTAGTGAGGTGTTCCGGGCATGTCCCACCAGAAAGAGAGCCCAAGGATGACCCAGGACACGCTGGAGAGACAATGTCTCTTTGTTGGCCTGGGAATGCCTCGGGATCCCTCTGGAAGAGCTGGAAGAAGTGGCTGGGGAAAGGAAAGTCTGGGTATTCCTGCTGAACCTACTTCCCCCACGAGCCGACCCGGAAAAGTGGTAGATAATGGATGGATGGATGGATATAGAGTATTATACATTTATAATATAAACAAATTATAAAACACTTACTGTATTACATAACTGTAGAGTTACTATTCATCACTTGGAGACTTTTGCTGGAGGTGCTGCTAATATTTGTTTGTGTGTGTGTGTGTGTGTGTGTGCGTGTGTGTGGGTACCAGACTGTTTAATCAACAGTACAGCATTTTTTTTCTTTGCATGTTCGAGACAAAAATTAGTACAGTACAAGTGTCTACTTAAACAATAACAATAAAACAATAACATTTTTATTGCAGTACAGAAAGTGACAAACAAAGAATGCAGAATGTTCCCAATGCACCGTTGTGACGTCACTTCAGTTTCACTGTTGCCCACCATTCATCCAATGAGGAACTTTGCAGGCGAGGGATAGGCGGGATGTGTCTCTCTCACCATATCCAGGCTGTTCTGGCCAAATTTCCACGAATTCTCATTTTTATTTCCTTAGGGCTGTTCGAAATGTAACAAACACAGCAAACGTGATAAACAAAGCAACCGTCAGCAAACGTAACAAACAAAGCAAGCTATGAGTCGAGAAATAAAGCAACTGTGGTAAAGAAAGCAGATGTGAGTCGAGCGCTGGTTCGCATGTCATGTAATCTGCCTCTTTGTTGCATCATATTGTTTATCAAGCATATTATTATAGCATAGCAAAAGAGCCTGAAAAGAAAATCAAGGGAGTAAATATGAGATAACTTGTTCAATTAATCCATGTAATCCAATACCCTACACAAGGACATAACCCCATCAACACAATTGCTAGACTTGACAGCTCGTATGATATTGTGCACTCATCTGAGGGCAGAACATTTGAAATTATACAAACCAAACTTTGCTTGCCGAAAACCCTTGTCCTTGAGGGGGTGAATCCCTCATTGCGGCTTTAGGTCCGTCCTCACACATTTCACTTCATTATTAAAAGTTATTGAAGCGGTTTTACGGCTCTTTATCACATCATTCTTTATGTACCGCACAGCTGATTCAGTCACGCCATAATGGTGCCACAAAAAAGATAACTTCTGCCATCTTTGATCATCCATTCATCCATCCATCCATCCATCCATCTTCTACCATTTTTACAGGTCTGGTCACAACTGAATGATACAAAGGCCGCATCACTGCAGACGCAACACCGATCTGCCTGTCAATCTCTCACACAATTCTTCCCTCTCTCGATTGAACAAGACCCCAAGATACTTGAACTCCTCTACTAGCAGCAGGATCTCATCCCCGACCCGGTGAGGGCACGCCACCCATTTCCGACTGAGTACCATAGTCTCAGATATGGAGGTGCTGATTCTCGTCCCAGCCACTTCAGACTCGGCTGAGAACTGCTCCAGTGAACGTTGAAGATCAGAGCTTGATGAAGCCATCAGAACCACATCATCTGCAAAGAGCGGAGATGTCATGCTGAGGCCACCAAACCGGACAGCCTCTACGCCTTAGCTGCACCTAGAAATTCTGTCCATAAAAGTTATGAACAAAATTCGTAACAAACAGCAGCCTTGGCAGACTCCAACTCTCACTGGAAATGAGACAGACTTATTGTCAGCAATGCGAACCAAACTCTTTCACCAGTCGTATAGGGACCTAACAGGGGGTTCGGTAACACATTCTCCCGAAGAACCCTCAACAGGACTCCCCGAGGGACATGGTCGAACGCCTTAGCCAAAGTAAAACAGAATATATGTGCGGCAAAGAGAGGGTGGAGGGGGAAGAGTGAGGCTCCAAGGAGAAGAGATAGAGAGGGTGGACGACTTCAAATAGTTGGGGTCAACAATCCAGAGCAATGATGAGTGTGATAAGGAAGTGAAGAAATGGGTCCAAGCAGGTTGGAACAGCTGGCGGAAAGTCTCTGGTGTGTAATGTGACAGAAGAGTCTCTGCTAGGATCAAGAGCAAATTTTATAAAACAGTGGTGAGGCCAGCCATGATGTAAGGATAAGATACGGTGGCACTGAAGAGACAACAGAAAGCAGAACTGGAGGTGGCAGAAATGAAGATGTTGACGTTCTCTCTCGGAGTGAGCAGGTTGGATAAGCTTAGAAATGAGGTCATTAGATGGATAGAAGTTGGATGTTTTGGAGACAAGGTTCGAGAGAGGAGACTTTGATGGTTTGGACATGTCCAGAGGGGAGAGAGTGAGTATATTGGTAGAATGGTGCTGAGGATGGAGCTGCCAGGGAAAAGAGCGAGAGGAAGACCAAAGAGAAGGTTGATGGATGTGGTGCGGGAAGACATGATTGCAGGTGGGGTTAGAGAGGAAGATGCAGGAGATAGGCTAAGAGAAAAAGATGACACGGTGTGGCACCCCTAAGGGGACGAGATGAAAGGAAAAGAAGATGCGTGGTTAGATGGAACCTGTTTGCTGGCACAATCATCACACTCACATTCACACCTATGAGCAATTTAGTGTCACTTAATTTCCTATGCATGTTTTTGGGAAACCAAAGTGGCCAGAGCAAATGAACGTAAGCATGGGGAGAACATTCTTAAGTTATACAGGCAGGGATTTGAACTCAGAACTGTGACGCAGACGCTCTGACCAGTCTTCCACCATGCCGTCTCGTGAAATCTAAACATGGACATTTATCTTCAGTTAAAAAACAACTCTTATATGCAAGGCCAACAGTTTGGAGTAGTATCAAACAGCAGTTGGTAGTGCCTGGTATGCATGTTTGAATATGGAGTAAATAGTTCATTGCAGGTGATCGAATCTCCATCACAGTCAGGTTGGGTGCCCCCACAATGAAGGACAACTTCCAACTACAAGGCACCATCAAAACTGTTAAAAGGATAGTTCTTACCCCCCTTCCAACCCTTTGGGATTTTGCACACTACCCAAAATAGGATGAGACCAGAAAAAAATCCTCTTAGACCCTTCACACCCTGCCCACTAACTCTTCAAACTTCTTCCCTGAGGTAGGCGCTACCTAGCAACACAACAAGCTGGTATTCCAATCGCTTCTTCCCGTCTCGTTCCTGAGTAGCATCTGCTCCATCAATTAACGAACATCTGCAACATTTGCACAATCTAGATTGTCCCAGATTACTGTAGGACTAGTCACTTTAAACTGCATATATTCCTTGAAGTCTTGTTGGTCTTTGTACAACGGTCACTGCACTGGATCATTGCTCTCTTAGGCAATCCAACTCCTCTAACTGCTAGATCTCTGAATCCTTTGCACAATTGTCAAAAAAAAAAAAGTTCCATCATTGTCAGATTACTAGCAGCGCTGTGGCCGTTACCGCAATGTCTTTATGTTTCAACTGACTGTCTTTTGTCATGATGTATGTTGTACTAGAGTGGCTCCAAATAACGGAGACAAATTTCTTGGCATGTTTCCAACATACTTGGCAAATAAAGTTGACTCTGATTCTGTTTGCTGTTTGGGGATGACCATGCATGTCCTTTCAGGGGCTAGATTTGATACCACATGGAACTTTTATTGTTTTACTAAAGACATTTCAATAGAAATTATTGGGTGCACTCTTACACAACACTGTATACAGTGGTACCTCTACTTACGAAACATATCTGTTCCAGAAGTCATTTCATAACGTTAATTTTTTGTCAGTAGAAGTGCATTTTACATGTCAATCGCCTAATCTGTTCCAAGCCACATGGAAACACACTGTCCCCACAGACACACTTCCAAAAATAAGCAAAATACATTATGTAAATAATAATAAAAAGTATTTTCCTATTACCTTTGGCGTTGGGTGATCATTTATTGTAATTTCTGGATTTTTCTTTTTAGATTATCTCTCTCTCTCTCTCACAGTGGACATGCACCTACGATGACTATACTGTACAAGTGTGTGTATGAATGTGTATGGAAGATAAATGAGAAGGGAATGTCTTTGGGGTTGCATTTGTCTGGTTTAACCTATTAAGGCACCTCAGACACATTGTATATTTCATGATGCTCCTTCCCACTTCAATTAGTGCTACTAACTTCATTGATTTCTTGATAATGTATGAAAGGCATAATTTAAGGATAAAAACTGCAGGGCAAAATATAAAACGGAAAAAAATATAGATGAAGAAGTAAGTCCTTTATTTCTTGGATAAGAAGTCAAATGTGAAGTCGTGAGAAGCATGTGCGACAATAGCTGAAAAAAAGTATAATGAATACATTTTTAGTTGATTTAAATTCAGCTAAAATATTTAAGTTCTTCAATGGTTATCCAGTTTTTCCAAACCTAACAGTGATGGATAAGTGGGTCTGAGTTAACTGGGTTATTTTTCTTCCTGAACATTGTCTTTTAGCACAGCAATCTGTACAGCAGGTACATGTCCATTGGCACGGACCGCCAGCTCCTGTACTTGACATTCCTGTGCCTCATGCTCTTTTGTAAAAGTGACCTCCATCCTCTGCTCAACCATACCTGCCTGTCTAGCTGTCTCGCCAGTCTGGTGTTGTACCATGACTCCAACACATTCGACTGAATGTGGGTTGATCTCGATGACTGTGTGATCTTGGCTGACTTCTACCTCTCTCTGCATTGACTCCTGTTGTACCAACATGGCGCCATCCAGCACTTGTGCCTGTATGGGTCCTCCTTCTGCAGACACATCTGGCTGGCTAAGGTTTAACAGTTCTACAGGTTTTATCATTGAACCAAACTGGCTTGAGTCATGCATGGGAGTAGTATTCACCAATGTGAGGTTGGAAGATGTGTGCAAGGTAATGCTGTCAGCTTTTCCATCTTCGGTCACTATGTATCGTGTGAAGAGCTGTGAGCCGGTGGGGAGCAGAGAGACAGAGTTTGATGACTGGGCTAGGGACGTGATTGGCAGGCTTGCCACAGGAAATGGCTGACCAAAGGAGGACAATGAGATTGGGGACATAATGGTGAACAGTTGAGGTGTCAGGGAAGGCTGATGGTTAACGCTGGAGATCAGGAGTGTATTAGTCTTAACAGGCCTCTGCAACCGAGGTCGCTTTGTCTGCCGTTTGACGGTAGTAATAGTTTTGGCTGGGTGTGGACATGACAGGAGAGCTTGAATCTGTTGCTGCTTTCGCTGTTCTGCCAACTGCAACTCTAATTCTAGAAACAACAAAAACATTGAAGAAATTAAATATATCATGAACAAAAAAAGTACATCTAATAAAATCATGCATACTTTATTGATAAAAACTCCAACAAAGACACAGAGTGAGGCACGGCATGATTGCTGTTTTGACACTATACAGCGATTTTAAGAAGTTACGATAACCATCACTGCACATAGTCAGAACAGAATCCGCCAACCAAGTAAAATAAATGCTCAATGATGGCATAACATTTTATTAATACTGTTGATAACACATATTACAGTCTTAAATAAATTTTATAATTATATATTATAAATATATATTATATAATAAACACTGTTTGACTGAAACATTTTTTTACATTAAATATTTGTACATAAAACGTTTTTATCCTGATTCATCCTTGGCCAGGACTTCAAAAGCAACACCTGGCTCATCTCCAATCTAAAAAATATCCAAGGTAGAAAACCTTTGGTGACTTGGTCAAGTTCTGGTGCCTCCTGAATTCATGAACAGAAAATCGAACAAGCGAAACATGACGGTCAATCTAAATCGGAGTGGAGCCCCATGCAAGATATCACCTCGTGGGGTCTCAATGATCTTTGTCACTTAGTAAGGTGAGGAATCAGCCCAGGACTCCTCGACAGGACTCGGTCAATGACCTGAAAACAGCTGGGACCACCGTTTCCAAGGTGACTTTTGATAATGCACTAAGACGTGATGGTTTGACACAATGCCTGGCACGGAAGGTTCCCCTACTTAAACCAGTATATGTCAAGGCCCATCTTAAGTTTGCACATGGGACAGGCACATGACCCCGGCCATGGATTTTGAGATTTTGGGGAACAGCCTCTTTCCCTCAGTCAGAGCATTGAAGATGGGTTGTGGCTGGGTCTTTCAACATGACAATGACGCGAAGCACACAGCCAGGAAAACCAAGAAGTGGGTCTGTAAGGAGCATATCAAGGTTCTGGCGTGGCCTAGCCACTCTCCAGACCTAAACCCAAGAGAAAATCTTCAAAGGGAGCTGAAACTTCGTGTTTCTCAGTGACAGGCCAGACACCTGTCTGATCACGATGGGATCTAGGTGGAGGAGTGGGCCAAAATCCCTCCTGCAGTGTGTGCAAACCTGGTGAACAACTACGGGAAATATTTGACCTCTGTAATTGCAAACAAAGGCAAACTGTACCAAATATTAACATTGGTTTTCTCAGGTGTTCAAATACTTCTTTGCAGCTGTATCATGCAAAAAAAAAAAATCATATATTGTGATTTCTGGATTTTTCTTTTTAGATTATCTCTCTCACAGTGGACATGTACCTACGATGAAAATTTCAGACCCCTACATGATTTCTAAGTGGGAGAACTTGAAATATAGCAGGGTGTTCAAATACTTATTTTCCTCACTGGAGCGAAAGACCTGCAGTTGGAATATAGTGAGACGAATAAGCTTCTTTTCCCGAAGTCAAAGAGAACACACATCATACAAGAAGATAAAACTACATTGCTGGTAGAAATAAAATGGCATGATACTGTGTAGAGTAAAATGTAATGTCTGTGATAGTGAAAGGAGACAGGCCTCTGAACCTTTAAGGGTCAACTCAGATGGGAATAACAACTAAGCGGCCAGCTCCTCAGATGTCCACACAGAAGGGAATGGCTAATTATAACCTCGCACCAGCTCAGTTCGACCCATAGAAAAGCTTGTAAGAGTTGAAGGCTTAAAAAGCCACGATACGTCCCAAAGGTCAAAAGGAGCGTGTCAAGGAATACTTGCGAGATAACTGGCACTTGAGAAAGGACAAGGGGAGGCTGTGGCTCAGTTGGTAGAGCGGGTAGTCCAGTGACTGAAGGGTTACCGAATCTTGGCTCCAACTGTCCCCATGTGAAAGATATTGGTATAGGCCGATAAGAGTATAAAACTAAAGGAGCCATATTTTGTATGGCTTCAGCAAATAAAAGGATAGGGACGAACTTCATTAACAGTAATTTTTGCACAGGTGAAAGTGAACATGGTGATCTTCTTCTTTTCCTTTCGGCTTGTGCTGTTAGGGGGTCGCCACAGCGTGTCATCTTTTTCCATCTAAGCCTATCTCATGCATCGCCCTCTCTAACACCCACTGTCCTCATGTCCCCCCTCACAACATCCATCAACCTTTTCTTTGGTCTTCCTCTCACTCTTTTGACTGGCAGCTCCATCCTCAGCACCCTTTTACCAATATACTGACTCTTTCGTCTCTGAACATGTCCAAACCATCTAAGTCTGCTCTCTCTAACTTTGTCTCCAAAACATCCAACTTTGGCTCTCCCTCTAATGAGATCATTACTAATATTCTCCAATCTGCTCACTCCAAGCAAGAACCTGAGCATCTTCATTTCTGCTCCCTAAGTTCTCTTCCTGTTTTTTCTTTAGTGCCACAGTCTCGAATCCACAAATCATGGCCGGCCTCACCACTGTTTTATAAACTTTGCCCTTCATCCTCGCGGAGACTCTTCTGTCACATAGTACACTGAAAACATTCCCCCAACTGTTCCACCCCGCTTGGATGCGTTTCTTCACTTCTTTACCACATTCTCCATTGGTCTGTATTGCAGACCCCAAGTATTTGAAGTCACCCCTCGCTATCTCTTCTCCCTGGAGCTTTACCCCTCCTCCTCTGCCCCTCACATTCATGCACATATTCTGTTTTACTTTGGCTAATCTTCATTCCTTTCCTTTCAAGTGCGTGCCTCCATCTTTTGATTCGTTCCTCCGCCTGCTCTCTGCTTTCACTGCAGATCACAATATCTTCTGCGAGCATCATAGTCCAGGGGGATCCCAGTCTAACCTCATCTGTCAGCCTATCCATTACTACCTCAAACAGGAAGGGGCTCAGCGCAGATCCCGGATGCAGTCCCACCTCCACCTTAAATCCTTCTGACACAACAACGGCACACCTCACCACTGTTCTGCTGCCCTTATACATGTCCTGTACTATTCTAACATATTTTTACGCCACACCAGACTTGCACATGCAGTACCACAGTTCCTCTCTTGGTGCTCTGCCATGGGCTTTCTTTAGGTCTACAATGTAACACAACGTAGCTCCTTCTTTCCTCCTCTGTACTTTTCCACGAGCATCATCAAGGCAAATAATGCTTCTATGGTACTCTTTCTAGGCATGAAACAATACTGTTGCTCACAGTACTTACTTCTGTCCTGGGTCTAGCCTCCACTACTCTTTTCCAGAACTTCATTATGTGGCTCATCATCTTTATTTCTCTATGGTTTCCACAGCTCTGAACATCGCCTTTATTCTTAAAAATGGGGATGAGCACACTTTTCCGCCATTCTTCTGGCATCTTCTCTTCTGCTAGTATTCTATTCAATAGCCACTACTCCAGATTGCTGCCATACCTCCACTGGTATGTCATTGGGACCAACTGTCTTTCCATTTTTCATTCTTTTCTGTGCCTTTCTAACTTCTCTCTTGATAATCATTGCCACTTCCTGGTTATTCACGCTTGCCTCTTCAACTCTACCTTCTCTCCCATTCTCTGCATTCATTAACGTCTCAAAGTACTCTTTCCATCTACTTAGCACACGACTAGCACCAGTTAACATATTTCCATCGCTGTCCTTGATCATCTTTACTTGCAGCACATCTTTCCCATCTCTATCCCTCTGTCTGGCTAACCTGTAGAGCTCATTTTCTCCCTTTTTCATATCCAACCTGGTGTACATGTCATCATATGCCTCTTGTTTAGCCTTCGCCACCTCTACCTTTGCCCTACGTCGCATCTCAATGTATTCCATCCGCCTCTCCTCAGTCCTCTCCATGTCCCAGTTCTTCGCTAATCTATTTCCTTGGATGACTTCCTGTATTTTGGGTTCCACCACCAGGTCTCCTTCTCCACTTTCCTACCAGAATACACCCCAAGTACTCTCCTGCCTGCCTCACTGAAGTACCTTGGGAGTACTACCCGCTACCAGAGTCATCCTACGCACCACCACCCTATGCTGTCGATCTACACTCTCTCCCACCACAACCTTACAATCAGTAACCTCCTTCAGACTACATCGTCTGCACAAAATATAACCTCCGCTCTTGGAGGTCACTCTGTTCCTTTCTCTTCTGGAAATACGTGTTAACCACTGCCAATTACATCCTTTTTGCAAACTCCACCACCATCTGATCCTCAAAGTTCCTTTGCTGAATGCCGTACTTACCTATCACTTCTTCATTGCCACTGTTTCCTTCGCCAATATGCCCATTCAAATCTGCACCAATCACAACTATCTTTCTGGTGTGCTCAGAACTACTTCATCTATTTCCTTCTAAAATTTCTCTTTCAACTCAAAGTCACATCCTACTTGTGCGGCATAGCCACAAAGCACATCATACACAATACCTTCTATTTCAAATTTCAGCCTCATCACTTGATCTGATAGTATTTTCACCTCCAAGACATTCTTAGCCAGCTCTTCCTTTAAAATAACCCCTACTCCATTTCTCTTCCCATCTACTCCATGGTAAAATAATTTAAACCCTGCTCCTAAGCTTTGAGCCTTACTCTCTTATCACTTGCTTTCTTGGATGCACAATACATCAACCTTTCTCCTAATCATCATGTCAACTCCTGAGCTTTTCCTGTCATAGTCCCAACATTCAAAGTCCCCACACACAGCTGTAGAGACCGTGCATGCCTCTTCTTCTGCCGATTAAGTCGCTTTCCTCCTCTTTTTTGTCTTTGACCTACATTACCTGAATTTCTACCTACGCCTAGCAGATTAACATTCCTGGGGGCGGGCATAGTTAGCCCGGGCCACGACCTATCCGTTATGGAAGTCATTTGATGAATGCTCACATGTTTGGCACAGTTTTACACCAAATGCCCTTACTGCCACAACCCTGTGCATGTGAAGACAAAGAAAAAAATGACAACTACTTTTTAACCAGCATAGCTGTGGGTGATTGAATGAGGGCAGAAGCATTTACTTAGACATGCAGCTCACAGTGCAGACTACAATAAAGTTGATTAATTGTAAATATGATTCAAGATATGTAACTAAATTCTTCAGTGAGGTAGTCCTTAACTTCCATGACCGATTTATGATAGTAACAGTCGGGATGACCCCAAATGAATTTCACACTTAAGATGCCAGTAAAACTGTTATTCATCTGAAAATGTAAAATATTAACCAAAAATACACTTTGCACAAAGGAAAATAAAAATAATGTGACAATAGTGAAATTGTGTATATCTCAACACTTTTAAGGAATGGCACCTTCGCTGTGCATTGTAGATTTTACAACGGCGCTGTGGCCATAAGGTGGTCGGTGCCTGTTGTGGTGCAATCCCCTAACACGTTGGTCAACACCAACAGTGAGGGATGCCATTAAGCTGAAGAAGGAGTTCTTTCGAGCATTTCTGGCCTGCAGGACTCCCGAGGCATGTGATAGGTAACAGTTGGTCAAGCAGAATCCAGCTTCGGTGGTCGCTGAGACAAAAAAAAAGGTGTGGGAGGAGTTTGGAGAGGTCATGGGGAATGACTTCAAGACAGCTTCAAGGAAATCCTGGTCCAGCGTCTCAGGAGGGGGAAGCAGGATACCATCAACAATGTGTATACTGAGAATAGGGCACTGCTGACCTCAACTCTTTACTTTGTGAGTCAGTAGAGAGAATCTTTTCAAATCCTCAATTCTACATTTCGACATGCCTCCCAATAAATAAGCAGAGTCTGGGTTCTTTGAGGCAGGCTCTTCTATCTGTGGGGTTGAGGTCACCAAGGTGGTGAAAAAGCTTCTTGCGTCAAAGTTTGGTCCACATTGCCGGCAGTAAGTCAGACTTGTTTCCGTTAAAAGTTGGACTACGTCAAGGTTTGTCACCGATTTTGTTCACAAGTTTTATGGACAAAATTTCTAGGTGCAGCCGAGGTGTAGAGGGGGTTTGGTTTGGTAACATCAGCATTGCATCTCTGCTGCTGAGCTGTGGGTCATGACCAACAGAACAAGATCCCAGATACAAACTGCCAAAATAAGTTTCCTCTACAGGGTGTCCAGGCTCTCACTCAGAGATCGGGTGAGAAGCTTGGTCATCCGGGAGGGGTTCAGTGTCGTGCCGCTGCTCCTTCACATTGAGAGGAGCCACATGAGGTGGCTGGAGCCTTCGGAGGCCTCCATGGTGAGCTGTTCCGAGCACGTTCCACCAGATAGAGACCCCTGGGATGACCCGTGACACACTGGAGAGACTATGTCTCTCAGCTGGCCTGAGAACGTCTCGGGATACTCCAGAAGTGCTGGATGAAGTGGCTGGGGAAAGGGAAGTCAGTGTACCCCTGTTAATACTACTGGCCCCGCTACCTGACCCAGAAAAGTGGTAGAAGATGGATGAATGGATGGAATCTTTGTATCAGCATAATAATGCTTAATTAAAATCGGGCTATTCTCTCAGTGAAATAAATGCAATACTTCACGTTTCTTAAAATGGCAGAATCACGGCTCTGTATTCACTGTTAACATAATTTCTCTCTTTCCTGTAGTTGTTAACCAGGTTTGGACACTGGAGGAGGGACTTTGGCCCACTTCTCCACACAGATCTTTTCTAGATCAGACAGGTTTCTGGGCTGTCGCTGAGAAACACAGCTCCCTCCAAACATTTTCTATTGGGTTTAGGTCTGGAGACTGGCGTGGGCATGCCAGAACCTTGATATGCTTCTTACAGAGCCACTCCTTGGTTTTCCTGGCTGTGTGCTTCGGGCCATTGTCATCTTGAAAGACCCAGCCATGACACGTCTTCAATGCTCTGACTGAGGGAAAGAGGTTGTTCCCCAATATCTCACAATACATGGCCGCGGTTATCCCCTCTTTAATATGGTGCAGTCGTACTGTCCCATGTGCAGAAAAACATCCCCAAAACATGATGCTACCACCCCTATGCTTCACAGTAGGGATGGTGTTCTTGGGATGGAACTCATCATTTGTCTTCCTCCAAAAACCGATAGTGGTATTATGACCCAAAACTTCTATTTTGGTCTCATCTGACCACAAAGCATTCTCCCATGACTCCTCTGTATCATCCAAATGGTCATTGGAAAACTTAAGATGTCTGGGCTCTAATTTAGAGAGAGGGTGACGTGCTGGTTTAAGGAGGGGAACCTTCCGTGCCATGCATGATTTCAAACCATGACGTCTTAGTGTATTACCAACAGTCACCTTAGAAACGGTGGTCTCAGCTCTTTTCAGGTCATTGACCAAGTCCTGTAGTCGTGGGCTGATTCCTCACCTTTCTAAGGATCACTGAGAACCCACGAGGTGATATCTTGCATGGGGCTCCACTCCGTTTTAGATTGACCGTCATGTTTATTCTTCCATTTTCTAATGATCGCTCCAACAGTGGACCTTTTTTCACCAACTGCTTGGCAATTTTTCCGTAGCCCTTTCCATCTGTGTGGAGTGTGAAATATTTACTCATCAACATTAAGTGGAACTGTAACTTCATCTTTATAAATACAAACAAAACCTTTAATATGGCATGCCCGAGTTTGGCAATAATTCAAAACACAGATGGCACAGAGGAGTTTTGTTAGTTTGTTTGTTTTAACCATGACCACTATAAACATGTAACAAATGAGTGAAACTTCTTTAGGAAAATTTAACAGTTGAAACCTGATACATGAGATATGGACACAGCTGTTAGTTTTGAAAGAACTCAGAAAAGTCAATTGGATTCTGCTCGACAGAGATGGAACCAACTGGCACTATAATTTTGCTGGTATACCATTGTTTGTTCTTCTAGATGGATTCTGCGTTCATGATCTACAATACATTCGAGAGCATGTTCACAATTAAGAGCCTGCTGGAGCTGATTTGAATCCTAGTTGCAACACTAAAATATGACCAGCTATGAGGACACAGCCGCACATCAGAGCATTTCTCCATGCACATAGAAAACGGCCTTGTTGACAACCTTGAATGACACAACACCTGCACTGAAAAATCTGAAGTTTTTATTGCTTAAAAATTAAATGCCATCCAGAGTGCAAAATAAATAGTGTTAAAGGACATGCCCCAGACCTGTTGAGTTCTTATCCTGAAAAATGTGGAAAGAAAATCTCAAAGCCTCTGAAGGTGGGAATTTCATACAACTTTTATCTTGGCTAGAGACTTCCTTTCTTTGCAAAACCAAGCCCTCACAATGAGAACCAAGATGGTTCAGAGAAACCCAAATCTTTGACCTTCTAGCCAAATACAGAAACTGAGATAGTATAGTACTGAAGCTGACTAAGCAATGCCCTTAATTGGGTGTGGTTCAGACCTTTGACATTTTACCAGGGAACTTTCAATCAAGAACCAACAGAACTTATGCTGGGATATTGTATAAATTTGTGATATCCAAACCATGTATTATCACCACCTGCCTCCACCTGACGACCTATCAGCAGTGCCACAAGGACATTTTGACGGGATCGACCAAAGTGGAGTCAGGAAAATATTTGACGGACTGAATGCAACGGACTGGCAAGTTTCCAATTCTCCTTGATGTCCTGCAGCGGGGTGAACCTTGGGGCTTATTCCAGCCGATATTCCCTTATATATGCATTCCTAATGGAAGCTGCTGGTTTACCTTGCATCTGGAGAATGACCTATATGCCATGCTCAGTCCTTGAGCTCTTCATCTTTATGGCGCAACTTGGGTGATATAAATCTCAGGAGTTGTTGGAGGTCTTCGGACTTCAATGGAGAATATCATAATTCCATTGAGACAGATGTTCTTGATGACACTGTGGAAGCTGATAGAGTCAGAGTCTTTAAGAGTAAGTTGAGTGAGTCGATAAGAGGGAGACAAACCTAAAACATCTTCTGGAGCTGTGCTTCGACAAATCTCTACATTCATTTGTTCATTCATCTCTTTAGGAACAAACAGATGAATTGAGACGGAAAAGTCGGGATGGCTGCTACTGTGGGTGAGTTAGTAGTTTTAGCTTCCGATTTTCAGGAACCCTCAAACACACACAACGTAATGCAACTATTTTGAAAAAGGAAAACAAAGGTCACTTCCACATTGAAACCTCAAGAAAAAGAAAGTCACAACCCAAATGCATACAACACCCAACATTACAGTACACTTGTGGACTCATCAAGTCAATACTTTACAAATCCTCTTCCATATAACCCAACACAAAGTAACAGTCAGGATGTTCAGCTCTGTGGAACAACAATGCATCGCCAAAATATAACTCTTTTGGGCACTCAACCATCCAATTTCTTCTGCTTCACCAAGGTTGGGGGGCGAGAGTAGTAGCTTTAGCAGGGATGCCCAGACTTCAGCCCCAACATCCAGTTTATCCGGGGGGCTACCAAGGTGCTCCCAGGCCGGTGCTCCTCCAGATTGGGACATGTCCAGAACACCTCACCAAGGAGGAATCTGAATCAGATGCTCAGCCACCTCATCTGGCTCCTCTTAAAGTGGTGTAGGACAGAGACTACTCTTAGCTCAATCTCGCCTGACCGAGCTTCTCACCCTCTCTCTAAATTAGAGCCTAGACACCCTTCACAGCATGTGACCATAGGTGAGCGTAGGATGCCATAACAAACCAGGTGAATCCAGCATGTCTGTGCAACAAGAACATCAATTGCTTGAGATTGCAAACGACGGTGGCTTTATAAGTTTATTTCATCTTATTTCATTTACCGCTCCACTGTAAAAATTGTCACGCATTGACCGGTCCGGCGCGATAAAAAGATTGAGGACCACAGTCCTATACTCCCGAAGGATTCTCTACGGGCCTCCCGAGAGACAGATCAAACGTCTTCAAGTCCACAAAACACATGTAGACTACCTGGGTGAACTCCCATGCACCATTGAGGACCCTGTCGAGGGTGTAGAGATGGTCCACTGTTCCATGGCCAGGATGAAAACCACACTGCTCCTCCTGAATCTGAGGTTTGACTTCCCAACGGAGCCTCCTCTCCAGTACTCCTGAACAGACCTTGCCAAGGAGCCTGAGGAGTGTGACCCACCTGCAGTTGTAACACAATCTTGTCAGCCAAGACAGCACCACAACATCCATTTGTAGTATTCTCTTCACCGACTTACGATGTCTTGAGTTGAGGTCTGTACTGCCCTATCCCCACTATACAAAATGTTGATGGTGCACTGCTTCCCACTTCTGAGATGCCGGATGGCGGATCAGAATTTCCTCAAAGCTGACTGGAAGTCTTTCACCACAGCCTCACCTAACTCCTCCCATGCCTGAGTTTTTGTTTCAATGACTACTCAAGCTGCATTCCGCTTGGCTATCAGCTGCCTCAACAGTTCCACAGACTAAAACGGCCCGACAGGATTACTTCTTAACCTGTACAGCATCCCTACAAATGTGTGGAGATAGCCACCATGACAGGCACAGACAACATTACAGCCACGACTCCGATTTGACGCCTCAGCAATGGATGTGTAGAACATGGTCCACTCAATGTCACCTGCCTCCCTCAGAACATGAGCAAAGTTCTGTCGGACGTGGGAGTTGAAACTCCTACAGAAGATTTTGCCAGACGTTACCAGAAGACCCTCACAATATGTTAGGGCCTACCACGTCAGATAGGTCTCTTATGCCACATCGGGGCCAACTCACCACCACATGGTGATCAGTTGACTGCTCTGTCCCTTTCTTCACCTGAGTGTCCAAGACGTGGCTGCAAGTCCGATGACATGACCACAAAATTCGATCATCGAACTGCGACCAATGGTGTCCTATTGCTAAGTCACGTGTGGACAGCCTTATGCTTAAAACATGTTCGTTATGGACAATCCGTGATAAGAACAGACGTCCAATAGCAGAACACCGCTCCGGTCCTGAAGGATTTTTTTTTTTTTTGGGGGGGGGGGGGGCTTCCTCCCAATCATGCCCTTCCAGGTGCCACTGTCATTGCACACATGAGTATTAAGTCCCCCAGCAGAATGATGGGAGTCCCCAGCGGGAGCACTCCAGCAACCCCGCTAAGGACTCCCAAAAGGGTGAGTACTCTGAACTGCTGTTTGATAAATTGGCACAAGGTGCTGCTCCCCACACTCGAAGACAAAAGGACGCTAACATCTCCACCAATGGGGTTAATCCCAACATAGAGATGCAGAGCCAGAAGACCATGTATTATGTAGAACTAGATGTTGATATCCCCCTATTCATGCATATTTCGGCACCGATGAGGGTCTGTGGGATGTTCAAATAAGTAATGGCACCCCACGGGTTCTCAAGTGAGCTTCCTTCCGTCATCAAGTGTTTCCCTGATAGGCCCACGACACTCTTGAGAGGGTTCAGCAGTGAATCCTAGCATCCCAGGTTCACCCCCTGGGTGCCATCAATTCTCCTGATGAATCCGCAGCTGGGGTCTATCCTCTTTATCCACAACCACTGGCTGGCCTTTTCCACCGCCTTGGAGAGATCTCTGACTGCCTGCCAATGGGCCTTCCCTCGGACTCCCAACTCTCTGAGGAGCCTGGATGTTGAGGAGGCTATAAAGCCTCTGCAGCCAACTTCCACCGGGCATACCTCTGCTCTCCAGCCTTGCTGTTGCACTTCGGCCACAAGTTCTGCATACCTCAGCCACTTCTGCTCATACGCCTCCTTGACTGCCCCCTCCCAGGGCACTGTGAGTTCGATGATGTAGACAAGCACACAACTGCTTGGTGCCTTATACCCTGGGCAACTCCAGAGTGGAAGAGTCCAACCCCTTTCAAAAGGACTGGTAAGCCGTCTGTGGTGACGAACCCAGTTACATCTTGTCAGAACCTTTCGACCTCACACACCAGCTAAGGCTCTTCTGCCACAGGGGTGACATTTCACATCTCAAGAGCCATTTTCTGTAGCTGTGGATAGAATCACCACCCAGCTTACACTGCACCCACCTCTACTGGCCCCTCCCACAGGTGGTGAGCCCAAGGGAAGACGGATCCATATTACCCTTTTGGGTTGTGCCAGGCTAGGCCAAAAGGGTGTGTACCTCAAACAAAAAAATCCAAATGCTCTACCATCTCAACTACTAGTCCAGCTCCAAAATAAAGATGAAATATAAACACATTAGTACCCACTGCAAAGGCAAAATTAAATCTCAACACTGCTAATACTACAAGCATCTCATTTGCTACAACCAAGGTAAATGCCATGATTTGATTGGTATCTCCTTATCAAGGACATTTTATGAGACCCTTTGAACAATGTGTGCAGCACAAACGAGGTAAACCAAAGAAGCTGGTGCATAGCTGTCACCATATGAGTCCAGACAACTTTTAGAAGAACACTTGTGAAACAAACATAAGATCGGATCATCCATAGAAAAGGATCTCAACTGGTCTGCCATAAAACAGAATATGTCACATGCATACAAGCATGCATACAAGCATATGGGCTATTTTTGCATGAATGTTGGAATGCAATAGAGGATGTGCAATACTGACGAACTGAACATCCAGGTAAACATGAAAACATTCATTATGAAGCTTAAATAAAAGATAACATAAAAATGGAGAGCATTTGATTCTGAGCTACAGGTAGGGTTTATTCGTACACCCAATCAAGAATCCCAATCTTCTAACCGGGTTCAACAGTAAAGAATGTCAATTGCAACGTTAAACAGAATTTGTTTGTGCTGCAATAAAGGTTACCTACTGGAGGAGTGGTCAAGACTTAAGGACAAAGCACACAGGGACATGATGAACTTTCTGGAAGAGAAAGGAGTCAACTTTGGTTTGTTACGTGTTGAGTAAAGGAGCAAGGAACATAGTAAGCGCTTCACTTGCAAGATCTGCAGAGCAAACAAAATCATTCAAACCTACCATTTTTGGATCCAGGCAGGAAAGTCACCTAAAAAAAAGGAGGAAGGAGAACCAGGAAGCTGACTGTAAAACGAGAAACAGCTTCAAATCAGTCTGAAAACTTTTGATCCCAGAGCACTGGCTTGTGCCTACAGGGTGAGACGTGTGAGGCCTAACTGGAAACTGGTACTAATATCTGACAGAAGTATACACAGAGGGGACAATGCCTCTGAAAGTAGACATTAACAATAAAGCAGAATGTGATAAATGGACAAATTAGAAATTTGTTGATTTTCGTCACATCCAAGCAGTTGTGGAGTTGTTGATAGGAACCAAGGCTTTTAAGTTGTCCAAACCATGGGATGTCAACTGAGAATTGATCCTACACTGTTGGGACCCTTTTGGGGTAGGTTATTGTACCCTTAATAAAGACAGTGACAAGCAGTGTGAAGTTGGCCACACTCATGTCAACGTCAGAATCAGCTTTATTGGCCAAGCGTGTAAAAACACAAGGAATTTTTCTCAAGCAGTCGATGTTGCCCTGGCACGACTTTCATAACAAAGAACAACAAAGCAAAAAGAACAAAGAACAAGAGACATTTCCGTTTGTTGGAGCTATTCCTTATAAGAGTAGTGCAAGATGTAAAATCTTCTTCATTTAGAACACGAAATAGTGTGTTAACGTTCCACATTGTGTTAAGCTTGTACAGAGTTCCTTTATCTCTGTTCGCGTTTTCCATTACAGACCAGTGCAATGACAATTGTACAAAGGGAGCAGTTTAAAGTGATGAATCATGCGATAGTCTACAAAATATATTACTAATACGAATACTGATCGGACCAGCAGGATGTGAGTGAGTGTCCTAACAATGGAACAAGGCAGAAGAGGGTAGGTTCGTTGATCAAGAATTTAATGACTTAATTATCCGGGGGAAAAAACAGTTTGAATACCTGCTAGTTTCGACTTTCATTGAGCAGTTGCACTTTCCTGATGGAAGGAGCTGAAAGAGCTGGTGGCCAGGATGTGGAAGATCCGAAAGGATCCTGCCTGCTCTGGACTTAGTCCACGTTGCATGCAAGTCCTCAACAGTGGGTAGAGTGGTGCCGACACTCCGTTCAGTGGTTTTGATTGTCTGTTGCAGTCGGAGTTTGTCCTTTTTGTAGCGGCCCCAAACCAGATAGTGATGGAGGTACACAGTACTGATTGGATGACTGCTGTGTAGAACTGTCTCAGCAGCTCTTGTGACAGGCCGTGCTTCATCAGAAGCGTCAAGAGTACATCGTTTGCTCGGGTTTTTTGAGGATGGAGTTGATGTTCATCTCCCACTTCAGGTCCTCTGAGGGCGGAATTCCCAAGAACTTGAAGGTCTCGAAAGTTGACACAAGAAAGTTGGACAGCGTCAGGGGCAGCTGTGGTGAAGATGCCTCCTGAAGTCTACAATCTTCTCTACAGTCTTTAGAGTGTTCAACGCCAGGTTGTGTTGACCACACCAAAGCTCCAGTCTCGCCACTTCCTGTCGATACGTAGACTCGTCGCTGTCTTGGATGAGGCCGATGAACGTGGTGTCATCTGCGAACTTCAGGAGTTTGACAGTCGGATGCCATGAGGTGCAGTCATTCGTGTAGAGCAAGAAGAGCAGAAGTGAGAGGACACAACCTTGAGGTACCCCGGTGGTGATGATGCGTGTGGATTAGGTGGTATCCTCCAGTTTCTCCTGCTGTGTCCTGCCCGTCAGGAAGTTATAGATCCACCGGGTGATGGCAGGTGAGACGCTGAGCTGGAGAAATTTAGAGGAGAGGAGTTCATGGATGATGGTGTTAAACGCAGAGCTGAAGTCCACAAATTGGATACTCGCATAGGCACCCTCGCTATCAAGATGTTCAAGGATGAAGTGTAGATCCATGTTGACGGCATCATCCATACACCTGTTAGCTTGATAGGCAAACTTCAGTGGGTCCAGCTGGGGACCTGTGACACTCTTGAGGTGGTCCAGCACAAGGCGTTTAAAGGACTTCATGACCACAGATGTCAAGGCAACAGGCCTATAGTCATTAAAACCTGAGACGGCTGCTTTTTTTGGGGACCGGTATAATGATGGAACATTTGAAGCAGGTTGGTACTTCACACAGTTATAGAGACCAGATTTTTGTGAAGACAGGAGCAAGTTGGTCTGCGCAGACTTTGAGACAGGACACAAGGTCTTGGGCTAGCGCTTTGTTGATCATTTGTTTCCAGGGCCCTGGCTAGCCTTTTTTAATCTTTCGCCATTTTTTTAGCCAAAATAAATTTTCATTAGCCACTTTTCCATTATCATAGCCAACCACATGCCGGTCAAACTGCGGTCTACTAACATGACTAATATTCTTTCTTGTTCTACAGGTTACATGCATACAAATAACTTTCAGACATTAACGTGATACAAGGACTTATATTGCTGTTGGTAGCTTAATCTAAAAAAAACATTAAGAAGGACAGAGATATATCATAAAAATAAAAAAAGTTTCTCAATCATTTTCTCACTGTAGAAAATAACATCACTGTTCAACACTAAGTTTTGCATGATTCCTGGCATAAAGATTCTCCTGTTTTTACTGATCACCCATTTACAGAAACTTTTATCAAAATCAAATAATTCTTCTTCAGGGCCTTCAATTTTACCGTTTAACAGTTCATTCACACTTTCTGTTTTGAGACAGTTCCTTAAGGATGACTTTACAATGTTATGCCTGCTGGTGGTGCAGGTTGTGGTGCGGCTTGGTGGGTGCCTGGTGTGGAAGTGTCTATTTCAAATCTGCAGTAAAAGCGATTTAGGTCATCCGCTTGCCGGTTTTCTACTGGGTTGAACGGTGCAAATGCATATCCATCTAAAGAATAGAAAATCATTGCATGTTTGTGAGGCAAACTGAATTACTGGCGGCTGATGTTGGCTGCAGTGCAACCTCTCAGCTTCAAGCACTCTTGTGATCTGGAAGCAAAATGATCCTCCAGAGACTCCCAAAAAGATCTTTAAGAAGACCTCGCTTTGTCATTCTAGCAGCTGGAGCATCCACCGGCATCTGGCGCTCCCCTCTGGCTTGGCTTGTCACTCCATTACTGTCTTGTGAAAGTCTCACATCTAACATTGCAATTGACATTCTTTACTGTTGAACCCGGTGAGAAGATTGGGATTCTTGATTGGGTGTACGAATAAACCATACCTGTAGCTCAGAATCAAATGCTCTCCATTTTTATATTAGCTTTTATTTAAGCTTCATAATGAATGTTTTCATGTTTACCTGGATGTTCAGTCCATCAGTATTGCAGATCCTCCATTGCATTCCAACATTCATGCAAAAATAGCCCATATGCTTGTATACATGTGACATATTCTGTTTTATGACAGGCCAGTTGAGATCCTTTTCCATGGATGATCATCTCATCAACATAGTGCTCCCGATTTAGCTTAGTGGGACACAAGCCGCGGTAACTGTATGCTCTGTAAGTGATTCTTCCAAGCAAGGAGTCACTGCATGCATGGGTCAAGGCCCTATAGGACTGTCCTGAGATGCTGACAATGAACCACATGGAGGACATGGCATACTTGAGGAGCATGAGACATACACGACACGATCAGGGCAACTGCACGAGGTAAAGACCAAAAAGGAGGAGCAGCAGGCTAAACTAAAAAAGCAACTCAGGGCGGTCCAGAGGCAGGCATGTGATATTCAGGAGTCCGGCGACCACAACATTGAGATGTCTGCTATGAAAAACATTGAGATGGCCACCCTGAACATAGATATTGCTGAAGCGCTGACAAGAGTTTATCCAGATGGAGATGGACATCAGTGGGATGCAGAAACCTTTGGAGAAGCAGGTGCTTAAAGGTAAAAAGGGACACATTGAACAACAGTTTGAAAAGCCTGCGCATTGTATTACAGGCTATTCATGAAAAGAGAATAAGGAAATACACTTTGTCTTAAGGTCACCAGGAATTGCACTTTCAAGCAAAGGTGCGACCCATTTGCTTGTTAATTGGAATGAAAACCAACCCTCCCAATGAGTGTTTTGATGCAAATTACACGTATTTGTGTTTGTATATTAGCATTTTGATAACTATATTATCATCAAAATCCAAATCTCATGTCATGCCTGGACCTCTGTACATGTTAATAGATTTCTTCTAGAGAACAGCTTTTTGTTTCAATGCAACAACTAAGAAATTGATTTTAAAGTTGGTGCACCTCACATTCTCCATCCATGGTATGGGATTGTTTCACTGCCTTCATTTACTTTGTAATTCAATAGATTTTGTTTTTTACAGTGTGTTAAGTGGAGCCTCGCCTGGACCATCCAGATAGAGACAAGAAGTGAAGATGGATGAAAACTGATAACGCCAAAATGACCAAGTTAATTGTTAATCGGATACATATTCAGAAATTGCAATGTTTAGAGAAAACGGTGACTTAAAGCACTTGTCAATCTTTAAATGATTGTCTCAAAGTAAAAGACAATAAATGTAGAACACATATTTAACCACGAGATGGAGGCATAGAGTAGAAATGTAATATTAGGTTTCAACCACCAGATGGAGACAAAGAGATTTCACTCAATAGGTTATCAAGAAGTTATCGTTTCATGCTAGCTTGAAACAATTTTTTTAAACATATAAACAGTAACAGTTCAGTTATAAGACTTGATTTTCTATTGATTCAGGTATAAAAGAAAACCACAATGGTAATGTGATCATATCAACGTTTTGAAGAGTAAAGTCAAAGAACAAATGTGAGAAAAAAAAATTATACAAAACTTTAATTCATCGAAATAAAGAGTACTGTATTACAATGGCATGGGAAACATGTTCATCTTTTTAATTGGAAACATATTAATCTATTTAACTGAGTGTGAACTACTCACGTACGATAGAAGTGTTCCGTTAAATCCTTGTACTTAATCCAGTTATTTCTCAAAAGCAACCCACAATAAGAATTGCGTGAGCTGTTTGATTGTGGTTAACAGTGTATTTTAGCAATGACATTAATTGCTGATTCGAACTGTGACATTATTTGATTAACACGGTCAGGACAAAGATGTTTCTAACAACAAATTGTTAATGTGTCAACACATTGTGAAATACAGTAATGGAAATTTTTACTGTTCCCTCAGAATAGAGAAGTAAAAACAGGTCTTTAAGCAAATCAGTGATATTTGTCTTGGGAGAAGTTAAAAGAAGTGCTTAAGCAAAATATTAATGTTTGTCTTGGAAGTGTTGAAACCAATGCGAAGAGCAGAGATGGTTTTTATTTCATTTAATAGCCAACAGATCTCTATTAAAAACAATATAACTGTAGCGCGGTCGGCACTTCAGAGTAGCTATAAGCACCTCGGCAAATTTCTCACTATACCATCTTAACCAAAGTTCTTGTCACCCACTGCTGCTCACTGTAAAATGCTTGGGAGCAACGGGAAACTTCAACCTTTTAAACAGAGAGCTGGCCCAGATTTATTTGACACTCAATGCTGTTAAGGTCTTCATTTAAAACTGGGTGTAAAAAGCAGGGTCTGGCTCAAGTAGAATATGTGACATTAATTAACCACCGACAATAACTATCTATATAATACATACATAACATTCCAAATCTTGACAGAATTTACGGAATCATAGTCCTGAAGGAAAATGCATTAATGAAAATTGATTAACTTCCATTTTATTAAAATATGACTTCAAATGATGACAAAAGATGGGAAGGAAGAGAAAAGGAATATAACTACATTTTAAAATAAAAATGAAGATTTCAAATCCTATCAGTTTTAGCCAAAATTGGACTACCTTCTGATTTTCTTAGTCATCTGTCAAAGCAAACAAGTTCCTTTTGAGTTTTTAGCAAAATACCTCCAGGGACTTCAGTTTTTGGAAAAGTGATCAACATTCCCTATTTACTGACATTTGGAATCAAACACTAACCCAGTCATTCCAACAAGTCTGCTGTCTGCCCAATTTGAAATACTAGGGCCCACCAAAAACTTCACATAAAAACCCTGGTCAAGATATTTTTTGCTTATTCTAGGTTGCCTATTTGTTCATTTTTCAACTATTCTGATATATACTGTAAATGGTGTCATGTGAAAGTATTCAGCCCCCTTGAACTTTTCAACCATTCGCCACATTTCAGGCTTCAAATTTATTGGATATTTTATGCTTTTTTTTTAATCAAATAAAAAACTGAAAAGTGGGGCATACAATATTACTCGGCCCCTTTACTTTCAGTGCAGCAAACTCACTCCAGAAGTTCAGTGAGGCTCTCTGAATGATCCAATGTTGACTGATGATGATAAATAGAATCCACCTGTGTGTAATAAAGTCTCCGTATAAATGCACCTGCTCTGTGGTAGTCTCAGGGTTCCGTTTAAAGTGCAGAAAGCAACATGAAGACCAAGGAACACACCAGGCAGGTCCGAGATACTGTTGTGGAGAAGTTTAAAGCCGGATTTGGAGACAAAAAGATTTCCCAAGCTTTAAACATCTCAAGAAGTACTGTCCAAGCAATCATATTGAAATGGAAGGAGTATCAGGCAACTGCAAATCTACCAAGACCCAGCCATCCCTCTAAACACTCAGCTCGAACAAGGAGATGCAGCCAAGAGGCCCATGATCACTCTGGATGAACTGCAGAGATCTACAGCTGAGGTGGGAGAGTCTGTCCATAAGACAACAATCACTCGTACACTGCACAAATCTGGCCTTTATGGAAGAGTGGCAAGAAGAAACAAATTTCCCAAAGATATCCATAAAAAAAGTCTTGTTAAAAGTTTGCCACAAGCCAGCTGGGAGACACACCAAACATGTAGAAGAAGGTGCTCTGGTCAGATGAAACCAAACTTGAACTTTTTGGCCACAATGCAATGCAATGTATGGCATAAAAGCAACATAGCTCATTACCCTGAACACATCATCCCCACTGTCAAACACGGTGGTGGCAGCCTGATGGTTTGGGCCTGCTTTTCTTCAGCAGGGAAAGGGAAGATGGTTAAAATTGATGGGAAGATGATTGGAGCCAAATACAGGACCATTCTGGAAGAAAACCTGTAGAACTCTGCAAAAGATTGCTGGGATTGAGATTTATCTTCCATAGGGACAATGATCCAAAACATAAAGCCAAATCCACAATGGAATGGTTTACAAATTAACATATCCAGGTGTTAAAATGGCCAAGTCAAAGTCCAGACCTGAATCCGATCGAGAATCTGTGGGCAGAGCCGAAGACTGTTGTTCACAAAATGCTCACTGAGCTCGAGATGTTTTGCAAGGAAGAATGGGTAATGAATTTCAGTCTCTTGATGTGCAAAACTGATAGAGACACACCCCAAGTGACTTGCAGCTGTGATTGCAGCAAAAGGTGGCACTACAAGGTATTAATGCAATGGGGCCGAATAATATCGCACGCCCCACTTTTCAGGTTTTATTTGTTAAAAAAAGTTTAAAATATCCAATAAATTTCCTTCTACTTCTCCCACTTGTTGTTGATTCTTGACAAAAAAAAATTATACCTTTGTTTGAAACCTGAAATGTAGCGTAAGTTTGAAAAGTTCAAGGGGGCTTTCACAAGGCACTGTACATCCACCACTCTGCATGGCTGTACAGCGAAACAGGACAGGTCAGAAAGTAATAAGTGAATACATTTAATAAATAACTAAATTGATAACTACTGCTGGCTGTCATATTGTCCTAAATTGTTAATTTTCTCCCCTCCCTACCACACAGATCGACTGATGTTTTTCACAGGGGGTGGGTCCTGTGAGAAAAATTAATGTTAAGACACTCCTGTGACCCCTATGAGACAAACCTCCTCAGATAATGGATGGGTGAATGGATGGATGATTGAATGTTAAGATGCAATGTGTTCAACATTTCTTAACAGCACATTGTATGGGAATACCTTTGCAAACCCTTGTGTTTCTATGTGGACAATACTCACTGCAAAGAATGCTAAGTATTTGCTCCTGGCTGGGATCAGTTTGCTGCCTCCTCTTTATCAGCATCTTCTTGACAGAGTTGAGCAGTCCAAACACCTGGCCAAGGTTACTTAGCACTGCAACTTCTACCGGAGAGGAATTGTGATGAATTGGTCAGAGAGAGAGGATAAACAATTCTAGCTTTTTGTAAACACAGAAACCATTGCTGATTCCAAGTGCTTCTTCTAGCGATCATCATGTCTTGCAACAAGTACACATCTCCATACCTGTGTTCTGCAATACAACGGATTCCTTCAGTAAATGCAAGCTTTTCATCAGATCCAGGAGCTCAGTACTGATTTTGGTTACTACTTCACCCAGCAAACCCACATCAGCAATTCCTTTCCAGAAATTTAGCGTATCCGCTGGAGATATGGAAGCAGTGCAGTCGTACATCACATTTAGTTTCTTTGAAATATGTTAGGTATTTTGAAATGACTGATACACAGTGGATTTTAGGTACCTGATATATCATGAGATTCCTTGTTTACTGATTTAGGAGACCTTGAGCTCCAGTCCGTCTTTTCTTTTGGTCTCTCTGTTGTATTGTCTCCTACTGTCTTGCCATGACCAAAAGATTCCTGACCTGCAATAGTGTGTTAACAAGAAAACATGTTCAAATTGTATTAAAATTCAAATTGGACCTATTTCCCCTGTCCAGGCACAAGTACAGCTAAAAATCACAAGAAGAGTTTTTATGATTTGTTCTTTAGGGCTTCTACCTCAGATTTTGAAACGTTTCACATAATCAAACCAATTTTAATATCACTCAGAGACAACCCAAGAAAATACAAAATGTAGTTGTCAAATGACAAATAAATGTATGAAGTCACATAAAATATCCAAATCTTTCCGACCCTGTGTGAAAAAGTAATTGCCCCCTGAACCTAATAATCTTGTCCTCGCCTCCCATCTGCAAGTGGATCTATAACTTCCTGATGGGCAGGACACAGCAGTTTAGGCTGGAGAACACCTTATCAACAATCACCGTCAGCACCGGGGAACTCCAAGGTTGTTTCCTCTCCCCGCTGCTCTTCTCGCTCTACACGAACGATTTATGCTTCAAGGCAGCCAGCTGTCAAACCCCTGAAGTTCAAAGATAACACCACAGTGATCGGGGTCATCAAAGACGGTGACAAGTCTGCGTATCGACAGGAATTGGAGAGGCTGGAGATTTGGTGTCGCCAACACAATGTGGAGCTGAACACACTAAAGACTGTAGAAATAATTGTGGACTTCAGGAGGCATCCTTCACCACAGATGACCCTCACACTGACTAACTGTTCTGTGTCAAAGATCAAGAACTTCAAATTCTTGGGGATTACAGTCTCACGGGACTTGAAGTGGGAGACAAAAAGTATCTCCATTGTCAAAAAAGCCCAGCAAAGGATGCACTTCTTGCGGCTTCTGAGGAAGCTCAGCCTGCCACGAGAGCTGCTGAGACAGTTCAATACAGTGCTAAACAAAAAAGTACTATGTAGCTCCAGCAAAGTCTGATTTCGGGCTGCCACAAAAAAAGAACAAACTTCGACTCCAACAATCAAAATTGCTGAACGGATTCTTGGCACCACCCTACCCACCCTTTGAGGACTTGATTTTTTAACGATTTATTTGTGTGATACAGCTGCACATAAATATTTGAACACCTGAGAAAAACAATGTTAATATTTGGAACAGTAGCCTTTGTTTGCAATTACAGGCGTTAACAGTTTCCTGTAGTTGTTCACCAGATTTGCACACTGCAGGAGGGATTTTGGCCCACTTCCTCACAGAGATCTTCTCTAGATCAGATAGGTTTCTGGGCTGTCGCTGAGTTTCAGCTCCCTCCAAAGATTGTCTATTGGGTTTAGGTCTGGAGACTGGCTAGGCCATGCCAGAACCCAGGTATACTTCTTACGGAGCCACTACTTGGTTTTCCTCGCTGTGTGCTTTAGGTCATTGTCATGTTGTGAGAACCAGCCACAGTCACTCACATTTGTCACTCGCAAATCTGTACAGTCGAGCACGAAAAATCACGCACGTAAAATTTGTTACGAGTAGGAATACAGTGACATTCTCAGCGCAGTGAACCACAGCCTTGTTTTTTTTTTTTTTTTTTTTTAAACACGGTAGCACAGGTCTCCTGCTTGTCTGACTCTGCGGCTTTAAAGGGGTACACTTATAATTACAAAGACCATCCACCCACACAGTCTAGGCTACGTAGAGCATGCTGCTTGTAATTACTCTCGATAATAAAGGTAACAGTAAAAAAAAGTGCTGTTGCTTTAATGAATGTCGGGGTGTGTCAATACTAGAAGAAAGTGTGGTGAAACTAGACCAGATTTTTGCTTTTAGGAGTAAAACAGGTCTGGTCTCAAGCCAAAGTACAGGATGAGATAGTGTCTAATGTTAAAATTCAATTCAAGGATGAAAGCACAGACAATGCAGTGCACAAAAAGCTAATGCTGTATTTTAAATAAAGGAGGCAACATAACATTAACCTTAAAACTGTTTGGGAGCATCATTTATCTTTCAACACGCATTGCTAAAGATATTCTGTGAGCAATAAAGTCAGTTTTAAACCAAAAAAAAGAAAAAAAATATCAGACATGGATATCATTGTGGGTTAAAAAAAAAATCATAAACATTGTTAACTCAACAAGCCTGCTCCTACACAATCAGTCTTCACCGGGAAACAGGAAATGCAAGTTAACCGTACTGAACATGTCCGGAAGTGATGCCAAAAGCACATGTTCAGAGCTTCTTCACGTACTGCGAGCACATTTATGTTGAAACTTATCAACATAATGAGCCAGGTCAACGGAAATTCAGTTACACCACGGGTTCTCAATGCGTCGATCTTGAGGCAGTTTTGGTTGATCGTGTGACGGCGTGCCTAAAAAAAAAAAAAAATTGGACGCGGCCGTAGGGGTCGGGTGCAATTTGAGCTGGGCGGTGGCCAAAGGCAATCTTATCCCCAGGTACAGAAAGTAGCTTTAGGGACATGGAATGTGGCCTCTTTGGCAGGGAAGAAGCCCGAATTGGTGTGCGAGGTCAAGAAGTTCCGACTAGATATAGTCGGACTCGCCTATACGCACCATTTGGTCTCTGGCACCATTCCTGTTGAGAGGGGTTGGACTCTGTTCCACTCTGGAGTTGTCTACGGGGAGAGACACCGAGCAGGTGTGGGTATACTAATTACCCCCCGGCTCTGGGGTTTACCCCAAAGGATGAGAGGGTAGCCTCCCTCGCCTGCAGGTAGGGGGGCGTGTCCTGACTGTTGTTTGTGCTTATGCACTAAACATAAATGCAGGGTACCCACCCTTTTTGGAGTCCTTAGAGGGAGTGCTATGATTGGACTTCTGTGCTCATCATGGATTGTCCATAACAAACACAATGTTCAGGCATAAGGGTGTTCACATGTCTACTTGGCACCAGGACTCCCTAGGTCGCAGTTCGATGATCGACTTTGTGGTCGTGTCATCGGACTTGCGAACGCATGTCTTGGACACTCGGGTGAAGAGAGGGGCGGAGCTGTCAACTGATCACCACGTGGTGGTGAGCTGGCTCTGATGGTGGGGGAAAATGCCAGTCCGACGTGGCAGGCCCAAACGTATTGCGAGGGTCTGCTGGGAACAGCTGCCAGATTGCCCTGTCAGAAGGAATTTCAATTCCCACTTCCAAAAGAACTTTGCTCACGTCCCGGAGGAGGCGAGGGGCATTGAATACGAGTGGACGACGTTCCACGCTTCCATTGCAGATGCGGCCGACCGGAGATGTGGCCGAAAGGTGGTTGGTGCCTGTCGTGGCAGCAACCCACGAACACGTTGGTGGACACCAACAGTGAGGGAGACTGTCAAGCTGAAGGAGGAGTCCTATCAGGCATTTCTGGCCTGCGGGACTACCGAGGCAGCTGATAGGTATCCGCTGGCCAAGCGGAATGCGGCTTTATCGCTGAGGCAAATGGGGGAGGAGTTTGGTGAGGCCATGGATCAAAAGATGGATCGGTGCAGCGTCTGCAGTGATGCAGACTTTGTATCGGTCCGATGTGGTAAAGAGGGAGCTAAGTCAAAAGGCGAAGCTCTCAATTTACCATCTACGATCTACATTGCTACCCTCACCTTTGGGCTTGAGCTGTGGGTCGTGACCGAAAGAACAAGATCCCGGATACAAGCGGCCGAAAAGAGTTTCCTCTGCAGGGTGTCTCCCTGAGAGATAGGGTGAGAAGCTTGGTCATCTGGGAGGGGCTCAGTGTTGAGCCGCTACTCCTCCGCATTGAGAGGAGCCGGATGAGGTGGCCGAGGCATCTGATTCGTATGCCTCCTGTACGCCTCCCGAGTGAGGTGTTCCGGGCATGTCCCACCGGAAAGAGACCCCGAGGACGACCCAGGACACACTGTAAAGACAATGTCTCTCGGCTTGCTTGGGAACGCCTCGGGATCCCTCCGGAAGAGCTGGAAGAAGTGGCTGAGGAAACGGAAGTCTGGGTATCCCTGCTGAAGCAACTTCCACCGCGACCCGACCCGGAAAAGCGGTAGATAATGGACGGATAAATGGATGGATGGATGAATGGACAGACGGACGGACCACCGAAGGGGTATTCCGCTTGGGCAGGCGGTACCTATCAGCTGCCTCGGGAGTTCCACAGGCCAATAATGCGCAATAGGACCACTTCTTCAGCTTGACGGCATCCCTCACTGCCAAAGAGGTAACAGTCCAAGTTCCTAGAGCTAGTTTCTGTAGCCGGGGACCGGATCGCCAAGGCCTTTGGCCACCACTTGGCTAAAATCGCACCCAAACGCTAGGTGGTGAGCCCATGGGGAGGGGGACCCATGTTACCCTTTCGGTCTGTTCCCGGCCGAGCCCCATGGGTGCAGTCCGGGCTACCAGGCACTCGGCTTCGAGCCCCACCTCCGGGCTTGGCTCCAGAGGGGGGCCTTGAAGACCCGCGTCCGGGCAAGGGAAACCAAGATCCAATTTTTGTCCTTGCCATTGGGGTTTTGGAGTCGTACTTGTCTGTTCCCTCACCTAGGACCTTTTTTGCCTGGGTGACCCTACCAGGGGCATGAAGCCCCCAGACAACTTAGATCCAAGGATCATCGGGACAAACAAACCCCTCCACCACAATAAGGTGAAGGCTCGACGAGGGATGTAGACAGAGAGTAAATCATAAATGGTATCGATTGTAAAAGACCCAGTGGTGAATATAAATATGGGTGATGACGTAATGGGTAAGTAGGACATCCAGGAAAGGAACTTGGAGGAACAGATGGTGGCAGACTTTACAAAAAGGAATAAAACGGCTGTGCAGAAAACCTTTTTTTCCAGGAGATTCAGAAACATGGGATGGCCTACAAGAGCAGAGGGAGCAGCACACACGTGGATTAGATCTTCACGGTGTAACCTGAAACAAGTTACAAAATGTAAGGTACTGATAGAGGAGAGTTACAGTGGACAGCATTGGATGGTGGTGTGCAAGATTACTGGTGGTGGGCGGGAAGCTTAAGAACACAAAAGCAAAGCAGGACCATGAGGGGGAAGCTGAGAAAGGAAATGTTGTACGACTTTTTGGGAAGACGTGAGACAGGCTCTTGGTGGACAGGAGGAGCTTCCGGAAGACAGAAACATAACAGTCAAGGTGAAAGAGAGGCAGGAGAATACTTGGTATATCTTCTTGTAGGAAAGGAGAGAAGGAGACGTGGTGGTTAGACCGCTGAGAACAGGAAGTTATACATGTGAAGAGGTTCGCAAGAAAGAAGTAGGACACTGGCAGGGCCGAGGAGAGGAAAGGGAATACAATGAGATATGACATAAGTCAAAAGTAGTGGTGGGAAACGCCAAAAAAGAGGCTTGTGATATGTATGCCAGGTTGGACACTGAAATAGCAGAAAAGGATCTAACCAGGTTGGCCGGAATTAAGAAGGGAAGGATGTGCAACAAGTTAGGGTGATTATGGATGGAGATGGAAATGTGTTGAGTATAGCCATTGGTATGTTGGACAGATGTAAAGAATACTTTGAAGATTTGATGAATGACGAAAACGAGAGAGAAGGAAGAATAGAATAAGCAACCGTGGTGAATCAGGAGGTGGCAATGATTTGTAGGTGGGAATTTAGAAAGGCATTAAAAATGATGAACAATGTGAAGACAGTTGATCCTGATGACATTCCTGTGGAGTTATGGAAGCATTTACGACAGGTGGCTGTGGAGTTTTAGACCAGCTTGTTCAACAGAATTCTGATGGGTGAAAATATCCTTGAGGAATGGAGGAAAAGTCTGTTGGTGCCCATCTTTAAGAATTTGGGTGATGTGCAAAGCTGTGTGAACGATAAAGGAATGAATCTGATGAGCCACACAATAAGTTCTGGGAAAGAGAAGTGGAGGCTAGACTCAGGACAGAAGTATTTGCATGTAATGGTACAATCTCATGCCTAGAAAAAGTACCGCGGATGCATTATAGACCTTGAGGATAATGATAAAAAAAGACAGAAGTGAGTATTTGCGAGAGACAATCACGTTTCATGCCTAGAAAGAGTTCCACAGATGCGTTGTTTGTGTTAAGTATGTTGATGGAGATGGCACGGTGCAGCATCTGTAAAGCGTTGACCTCACAGTTCTGGGGACCCGGGTTCAACCCGCCTGTGTGGAGTTCGCTTGTTCTCCCCGTGCCTGCGTGGGTTTTCTCCGGGCACTACTGTTTCCTCCCACATGCCAAAAACATGCACCATTAATTGGACACTCTAAATTGCCCTAAGGTGTGATTGTGAGTGTTGTCTGTCTCCATGAGCCCTGCGATTGCCTGGCAGCCAGTTCAGGGTGAACCCCGCCTCCTGCCTGTCGACAGCTGGGATAGGCTCCAGCACTCCTGCGACCCTTGTGAGGATAAGCGGCTTACAAAATGGATAGATGATGTTGATGGAAAAGTCCAGAGGAGCTATATTGTGTTTTGTTTAGCTAGAGAAAGCCTGTGACAACGTACACAGGGAGGCACCATGGTACGGCATGTGGAAATCTGGAGCGGGAAAGACGTATGTTTGAAGAAGATTAAAAAATAATAAAATTAAGACATATATGAGGGTAGCAGAACACTGGTGAGGTGTGACAGAGGAGTTTAAGGGGGAGCTGGGACTGGATCAGGGATCAGCCCTTAGCCTGTTCCTGTTTGCAGTGGTGATTGATGGCTAACAGATGAAGTTAGGGTGGAATCCCCGTCGACCATGATGTTTGCAGATGACATTGTGATCTGCAGTGAAAGCAAGGGGCAGGTGGAAGAAAAGCTAGAAAGGTAGAGGTATGCACCATTCAGGGGCAGAATTAAGATATAAGAGAATACATGTGCATGAATGAGAGGGGTAGAGAGGGAAGAATAAAGTTACAGAGAGAAGAGATAGCAATGATGGAGAACTTTAAATACGTGGGGTGAAGAATCCGCAGCAATGCTGAGTGTGGTAAGTAATTGAAGAAACGGATCCAAGGAAGTTGGAATGGGTGGAGGAAGGTGTCATGTGTGTTATGTGACAGAAGATTCTCTGCTGGGATAAAGGCAACGTTAATAAGACAGTGGTGAGACCAGCTGTGATGTGAGGCTAGCTGTAATTAGAGGCAGTCACACTGAGGAGACAAGAAGCACCGCTGGAGATGGCGCAAATTAAGATGTTGAGGCTCACTCGAAGAGTGACTAGGTTGGATAAACTTAGAAATTAGTTTATCAAACACATAGCTATGTTTAGATGTTTTGAAGACAAAGGTAGAAAGAGCAGACTGTATCACACAAATAAATCATGAAAAAAAATCATACATTGTGATTTCTGGATTTTTCTTTTTAGATTATCTCTCTCACAGTGGACATGCACCTACGATGAAAATTTCAGACCCCTCCATGATTTCTAAGTGGGAGATGTTGCAATATAGCTGGATGTTCAAATACTGTACTTATTTTCTTCACTGTATTCTCTCTGCTGTCGGAAAGATATGTGTCCCTTTCTCATGAACAGGCATTTCATCAGTCTGGTTCGATGTCAACCCCTTGTGCAGAAGATTCTCATCATCAGTCAACATTCTATCATTAAGAGATCCTCACTGAACCTCTCGAGTGAGTTTGCTACACTGAAAGTAAAGGGGCCGAATAATATTGCACACCCCACTTTTCAGGTTTTTATCTGTTAAAAAAAGTATAAAAAATCCAATAAATTTCATTCCATTTCACGATTGTGTCCCACTTGCTGTTGGTTCTTGAAAAAATGTATTTTTATATCTTTATGTTTGAAGGTTCAAATGTAGTGAAAGGTTCAAAAGTTCAAGGGGGCCGAATAATTTCACAAGGCACTGTAACTCAGAATTCTCGTACCCAAAATGAATGAGATATTTAAAAAAAAAAAAAAATCCTAATTTTAATTTTTTTTTCCTGATTTAAAAAAAATTAAGTCGTGTTTCAAGAGGTGAATTTGTTACAGTTAATTGATTTCTATTTAGGGATTAGATTTAAATACAGACATTCTGTTTTTCATCTGTTCATTAATTCTTCATTAACTAAGTCCCAATTTGTAAGGAGTGTGGCCAGGCCACTGCCCTCTATGCGGCTGCCTCCAGCAACAGTTTGTTTCCTTTGCCTCATTGTCACTAATTGTTCCATACAATTACTGTAAGCCTTGAGTTGTATTGTTAGTTGCCAGTTTATTGTTTGCGACTGCATTAGTCTGCTTGAGTATGTGCGTTTCTTGTTGCGTATTTGCCTCGTTGTCACGGCCAGAGTTCTGGTCGTTTTTTGCCTAGTAGTCATCAGACCTCGTTTTCACATTTTTGGACCTTGCCTTTTGCTACATGTTTTTGTGCCTTTGCCTTTTTTGGAGTGCGAACCTGCGAAATACCTCTCCCTGGAATAAAACAACCCTCAGAATCATGTCCATGCCTTGGAGTCCTGCATCTTGGTCAAACCCCTTATCCCATGTTCCTGACAGAACAAACTGACCAACACAGGACCCAGCGGGAAAAACGTGACGTCGCCAGTCTGGCTTTTTTAAAGTCAATTTGCATCACCTCTCCCCGTCTCGAGCCCCCGTGTACCTAACCCCAAGTCCTCTTCCTCTGACCTTTTCGAGGGCATCCATTTGGCCATTTATTCGGGACTGCTGCATGGTAGCCAGCAGAGTCTTCCAAGTAGAGTACAGCTTTATTTCTCCTCCCTCACTCCACCCAAGCCACGGCAAGCAAAAACCGGCAGTAAGTCATCGCGTTCTACATCACCCATTTTTCATAGTTCACCTTCCTGAGTCCCTGTGCACTCTTCCCCTTTTATATCCATTCCTACCAAGCCTCTATGGCAGCAGGCTGAGGAGGCACCCGTTGACCCCGAGTTGCCTCTTGCACATGTCTTGGCAGAGCCTGAAACCCAGTGACCTCTAACTCACGTCTCGGTGGAGCCTGACCTCCAGCCGCCTCTTGCTCATGTCTCAGGAGAGCCTGACGCCCAACAGCCGCTCGTCCACGCCTCAGCAGTGCTTGACCCACAGTCGCCTCCCGTCCACGCCTCGGTGGCGCTCGCCCCTGAGCCACCTCTCACCCATGCGTCGTTGGTGCTTCACCAGCACCAGGAGGAGCCGCTGCCTCTCACCCACACCTAGGCGGCATTCGACCAGCAGCAGGACCAGCTTCCGCTTCTCGACAACGCCTAGGCTGCACTTGATCAGCAGGAGCACCTGCCGCCTCTGGATCATGCCCCGCGGCGCTCGATCAGTAGCAACAGCAGTAGCTCTCTGTACATCCCATTGGTATTCTATTGCAAGCCCTTGATTCATGGGTGAGTGATCCGGCCGAAGTCTTGTCGAGGCTAGGTGGTTGTTGGGCATCAGCACCCTTCCGAACTCCTGACGACTGGCACCGAGGGAAACACCACCTTGGCGTTTAAAGGAGCACCTTTGTTTGACTTCTAATCGTCGTCATGCATTGGATGTGGTAGGGGCTTTTGCATTGGCTACATGTAAAACATCTGGAACTACGATGAACGCATCCCTTCCACTCCGTGCACCAAGGGGCATCAAGCTTTACTTGAGAATGTTCTCTCAGGTGCTCAACTGGTTGGTCATCGGTTGAGTCTTAATTGTTGCTGGAGGAGCTTGGTAGCAAGGGCGGAGCACTGGTTTCCATACTTTCATTAGGACAGCATCTCCACTCACAGCATCCATCTCTGACCACCTCTCTTTGGAATTGGGGTAGGTCGGTACAGGCGAGGTGGTAGGCTGCACCACAATGTGGCACACACGGCTCTGGGGGCATTGCATCAGATGATTTGTGTACCCCAGGAACATGGTACTGCTCGATGTCTGTCCCCATCGTCATCTTGGTTGGTGTCGTTGGGTGGTTGTGTATCGTCTTCTGGGTCGTCAATTCGCTGCGGTCTGAGGCAGTATGGCCTGCTCTCGCATGTTTTGTGTCAGATGTGTGCAGCCAAGATGGAAGGACAGTTTGCAGGAATCACAGGTTAACCTGTATAGGTTGAGCCTGAATATTTTGCCGCATCTGGCACAGTTGCGGTCTACTGATGCTTGTGGTCGTCTACACAGACAGATCAGCAATGAGTGGTACCGCAACAGGCGGTGGTGGAATCGTCGTCACTGCCGGCCATCCAAGTGACCCTCAAGTCCTCCGCTCATGCGCCATTCCAACAGGCTGATGGTGTTCCTCCTTCCTGGCTGAGATCACAGCAATGGTCAAGGCCTTGAAAATCATTTTGGACAACGAAACCAACCTGAAACCCTGAGTGGTCAGTGACAGCCTTTTCTGCCCCCTTCTAGTAGATAGACAATGTACCCGTTGAATCCCCTCAAAAACAACGACGTACGAAATATCCTCATACTCCTGTCAGAGCTCACGGAGCATGGGTGCCAGGTTACCTTCACTTGGTGCCCTAGTGATTGGGGTCTAGTAGGGAACGAGCTAGCAGAGACCCAGGCAAAAGCTGGACGAACCAAATCGAAGTTGACCACCCTAACCCTAACCCACCAATTATCTACGGATGCAAAGACCACGTGACATTGAGTTGGCTCCGGTGTGGTCATCACCCCGGCCTGAAGTAATGGTTGGCCAAGATCGGCAGGGCAGTGCACACCATCTTCAGAAAATGCGGCCTGGGGGAAGAGACTGGAGCATATCATCTACGATTGCCCCCGTATCCATAGACCACCAGTGGAACCACCTCCTCCAGATACGATTGTAAAAGAACCGGCTATGACGTTGGCCATTTGGGAGAAATGGACAACCACACCTGAACTACCGGATGTGTTAGAGCCAACAACCACCAACTAAACTATCTGGTATTTCTCTCATTGCTCAACAGCACCCGGTGCCTCTCGACCACCTCTCGGCGGTGCTTAACTACCAGCAGCTGCTGCCTCTTTACCATGCCGTGGCGGTTTTTGTCCAGTAGCAGCAGTAGCCGCCACCTTTCAACAGCAGCAGCACTCAAACTTCAGGAATTGCCTCTACGTGGCGTTGAATTACTGGCAACAATGAGAGAAAGCGGGTTCAATCCCCTGACTATCACTTGTACTACCAGTTATTTCTCTTGTTGCTCAACAAAAACCCAAGCTGCAGCAGCTGCTGCCTCTCGACCATGCCTCGGTGGTGCTCGACCAGCAGGAGCAGCCGCCACGTCTCAACCATGCTTTGATGGTACTTGAACAGCAGCAGGAGCAGCCGCCGCCTCTTGACTACGCCCTGGCAGTACTCGACCAGCACCCTCTCGCTCCTGCCTCGGCGGTGCTTTGTCTATAGTTGTCACCTGCTCCTTTTTGGTTCCTGCTTTGCCACTGGTACTCTCCTCGCAGATGTCTGCCTGAGTTGCTCCATAGGGAGTCATTTTACAGTACACTTTTCTGTTTGAGCCCCTAAAATATTAATTTAGGGCCCAATGTGCTGCCCATAAAAATAAATACATTAATAAAAATTTTGAGCCCGACTTTGGTGCAGGCAGCATTGGATCGATTCCCACTCAGTGATGGATATGTGCCCTGCGACTGACTGGGGACCAGTTCAGGGTGTCGTCCACCTTTTGCCTGAAGTTGGCTGTGATAGGTTCTGGCGTTCCCGCGACCCTTGAGGATAAGTGGTTTGAAAAATGGAATGGAATGGAATCTGGAGACCTGACCTATGGTTATTCATCACCCTAGCTAATGGTCAGAAGAGAGATGGTTTATAACAGTGTTTGTAAAGTTCACTCAAGAAGCTCTTCTATTGTGTCTACAATTTGAGAATGTTTAGTCTTGGTACAGGCGAATACTATAACCAGTATAGATCACGTATCCATGTCTGCGAGTAGAAGGACCCTCAGCTCCTCGAGGTAAACTGATGATATGGATATGCAGTTATTTGCTTCATCCCTTCAGATTGTAAAATTTGATGAGATGCTATCTACTTGTTAGGTAGTGTGGAAAGTCTCAAGTTATCAAGTTCAAAGCAAGAAGAAGAAAGAGCTGCAACTGCATGAAAATGATAAATGCCATAGTAACAATAGAGAAGATTGGACCAGCTACCATGTGAAAACCCACCTACGTGGAGTGATGGTACTAATTTATTTAGTTGTCATCATCACAGTAGAGTAGTGTGTATGGTGTATACTTTGCAGTGTTAGTACTTCAACTGCAGATACTGATTAAAGCAAAAATTATTTAGTAGGCACAAGATAGTTTTGTGTACTAAAAATAAAAGTACTGAAATTTTTTTTTCCAATTGTACCATATGCTCACCTTGAAAAGACAAAGATGAGAGTCCACTGCTGTCTGGTGGGAACCGTGTGTTGTTGATTAACAGGTCAAACTTGGTGCTACGGCAAGTGTTTGTACACAATGTTGTGTGTTGATAGAAGTCAAGCTGTCCTGAATCCATTATCTTTCTGGAAGGAGTGAAGAAATGTAATGATGCCATTAATTTATTTTCAAATCAGGATAAACAATAAGGATGTTAAGTTTATGTCTGAGATTTTAAAATCTTAATTTCAAATAATTAACTCTAGAAAAAAAGTCACACTTGTCCATTTCTGTACTCAAAGTGAAAATGAACTAATTTAATTCCAGGTATAGCGATATCAGTGACACACAAGATTAAAAATAAAAAAATAAAGAGCATGGTTCAAAACTGCAAAAAATTTTTTGCTTCTTACTGAATTACTTCAAGGTAACGCTTCTCTCACTTGATACAAGGTTTCAGCAGGTACAGACACCAAAGTTAAATTTTGTTTCAACTGTTCTCATATGAGTAATCGAAATTGCCGATCAGATCAAGGTCTGAAACACTATCACTGGCTAGAAATCTCACAAATGCCTCACAAGGTAGAGCGGTAATCAATAAATCATGTAGCTAAGACGTTCCACAAAGATCTGCCAATAATCTTGTAATAATTTCCTTGCTGAAATCTATTTATCCATTCATTTTCTGAGAAACTAATCCTGACGAGAGTCATGGGAATGCTGGAGCCAATCCCGCACGAGGCAAGGTACACCCGGAACTGGCTGCCAACCAATTGCAGGGCACGTGTAGACAGACAACAGCCGCACTTACAATCATACCTAGGGGAAATTTTATTTCAAATTAATACATGTTTTTCTGATGTGGGAGGAAACATGGAGAGAGCATGTAAACTCCAGACAGGTGGGGCCAGGATTTGAACCCCAGTCCTCAGAAATGTGAGGCCAATGGTCTACAGCTACGCCAACGTACAGCCCTGTGTGTGCGTGTGTATGTACAGTGTGTACATATATAATACAGTGAAGAAAATAAGTATTTTAACACCCTGCGATATTGCAAGTTCTCCCACTTAATGGAGGGGTCTGGAATTTTCATTGAAGGTGCACTGTGAGAGAGATTATCTAAAAAGAAAAACCATGAAATCACAATGTATGATTTTTTTAATTAGTTATTTGTGTGATACAGCTGCAAATAAGTATTTGAACACTTGTCTATCAGCGAGAATTCTGACCCTGAAAGACCTGTTAGTCTGCCTTTAAAAATCCACCACCACTCAATGTATTATCCTGAATCAGATGCACCTGTGTGAGGTTGTTAGCTGCATAAAAACACCTGTCCACCCCATACAATCAGTAAGACTCAAACTTGTAACATGGCCAATACCAAAGAGCTGTCCAAAGACACAAGAGACAAAATTGTACAACTCCACATGGCTGGAAAGGGCTACGGGGAAATTGCCAAGCAGCTTGGTGAAAAAAGGTCCACTGTTGGAGCAATCATTACAAAATGGAAGAAGCTAAATATGACGCTCAAGCAGAATCGGAGTGGAACCCCATGGAAGATATCACCTCGTGGGGTCTCAATGATCCTTAGAAAGGTGAGGAATCAGCCCAGGACTACATGACGGGACTTGGTCAGTGAACTGAAAAAAACTAGGACCACCGTTTCCCAGGTGACTGTTGGTAATACACTAAGACTTCAGGGTTTGAAATCATGCATAGCACAGAAGGTTCCCCTGCTTAAACCAGCACATGTCAAGGCCCGTCTTAAGTTTGCCAATGACCATTTGGATGATAGAGAGGAGTCATGGGAGAAGGTTTTGTGGTGAGATGACACCAAAACTTTATGGTCAGAATTCCACAATCCATTTTTTGGAGTAAGATGAATGATGAGTTCCATTCATGAAATTAATTTGACATTGAGAACACCATCCCTACTGTGAAGCATGGGCGTGGTAGCATCATGCTTTGGGTGTTTTTTTCTGCACATGGGACAGGACGATTGCACTGTATTAAGGAGAGGATGACCGCGCCCATGTATTGTGAGATTTTGGGGAACAACCTCTTTCGCTCAGTCAGAGCATTGAAGACGGGTCGTGGCTGGGTCTTTCAACATGACGATGACCCGAAACCCACAGCCAGAAAAACCAAGAATTGGCTCCATAAGAAACATATCAAGGTTCTGGTGTGGCCTAGCCAGTCTTCAGAGCTAAACCCAATAGAAAATCTTTGGAGGGGGCAGAAACTCCGTGTTTCTCAGTTACAGCCCAGAAACCTGTCTGATCTAGAGAAGATCTGTGTGGAGGAGTGGCCCGAAATCCCTCCTGCAGTGTGTGCAAACCTGGTTAACAACTACAAGAAACGTTAGACCTCATATTAAGTTCAGTAAATACTTTAAATTGGTCATATATGTAAATGTAAGTGCAAATGGTTGTTTATTCTGTATGTGCCCCGCGATTAAATGGCTGCCCTGTGTAAACCACCTCTCGGCGAAAGACTGCTGGGATAGCTCCAGAGCCTATTTTCTGCCTTGTGGCGTTGTTGTGACACACCCTCACATCCAGGTGGTTCAATCAGTATTAGTATTCGTAATATATTGTGTAGACAATCAGACGATTCATCACTTTAAACTGCTCCCTTTGCACAGTTTTCATTGCACAGGTCTATAACTGGAACCGCAAACAAGTAAGGGCACTCTGTACAAGCGTAACATAATGTGGGGCATTGACACACTCTTATCTGTTCTAGATGACATCTGTGAATCTTATAAGGAATAGTTCCAATTAACAGAATGTCTGTTCTTGTTTGTTTGTTTTTTGATCTGAATGTCAATGTCAAATTAATTTCATGGAGGGAGTTGTGTAATATTGACAATGGCATTGTGAGAATGAAAGAAAAATATGTCGATAACTTGAAAAGAGTAATAATATATTATATACGTGGGGTTTGCAATAAAATTTTTAAAAATTAATTGACTGAAAAAAAACTACAGGAAGCTGCGTGGGTTTTCTCCAGGTTTCCTCCCACATCCCAAAAAGCATTCATTAATTGGACATTCCAAATTTCGCTTAGGTGTGATTGTGAACGCGACAGTTGTCTGTCTCCATGTGCTCTGCGATTGGCTGGCAATCACTTCAGGGTGTACCCCGCCTCCTGTCCAATGCCAGCTGGGAAAGGCTCCAGCACTTCTGCAACCCCTTGTGAGGATATGTGGATCAGAAAATAGATGGATAGATGGAAATACTTATATGGTTCATTGTTGTATCTGTAAACAGAAAACATAAAGGAACACTGTACCTACGGTGATGCAAGGAGACCGCTCGCTTACATACTGGGCCTCCATTGTGGCAATAGGCACACGATGTCTTGAATCTGATGCAGATGACCAACGTATTGTGGAGCTGAATCTGCTGCCCAGTGTCATCAAAAAGCTTGGGCTTGATGTCAGATCCTCCAATAGGATGAAAACTCAAAGTACACAGCAAAATACGACTTAAAACAAAACATTTGAGAACTCCAAATTATATTGTGGGCCCTGGCCAAATCCTATTGAACATCTGTGAAATTAGATGAAACATGGAGAAGGCACCCTTCTTCACACTGTAGATTCTAAAGACAACTGTACCAGTTTACTCACAAGGAGCAGCCAAAGCAGAAAGAAATTTCCGTAGGATATATGCATATACAGTGGTACCTCAACTTACAAAATTAATTTGCTCCGGAATCACTTTCGTAACGTGATTTTTCATATGTAGAAGCGCTTTTTACATGTAAATAGCCAAATCTATTCCAAGCCCCCCCCCCAAAAAAAAACATGCATTCAATGTATGTAATGTAAAGAATAGTTTTTTTAAAAAACTGCACTCATTTACCGGTGGTATGGTGGGGCAGCTGAAGAGCACTGGCCTCACAGTGCTGAGGACCGGGGTTCAAACACCGCCCCCGTCTTTGTGGAGTTTGCATGTTCTGCGTGGGTTTTCCCCGGGCACTCGGATTTCCTCCCACATCACAAAAACATGCATTAATTGGAGAATCTAAATTTCCCCTCGGTGTGAATGTGAATGCGATTGTTGTCTGTCTCCATGTGCCCTGCGATTGGCTGGCAACCCACTCAGGGTGTACCCTGCCTCCTGCCCAATGACAGCTGTTATAGGCTCCAAAAGTCCTGTGACCCTTGTGAGGATAAACGGCTCAGAAAATGGATAAATGGATGTTCATTAACCTTTGGAGTTGGGTGACGATGCGAACAAAAGGGTGAGAAGTGCTTCAATTCAGTTTCACTACTAGCAGTGGTTGTTTGTAAAGAACCGATACAAGGACATATATATGACTTTTCTTTTCCTTTCGGCTTGTCCCGTTAGGGGTCGCCACAGCGTGTCATCTTTTGCCATCTTAGCCTATCTCCTGCATCTTCCTCTCTAACCCCAACTGCCCTCATGTCTTCCCTCACCACATCCATAAACCTTCTCTTTGGTCTTCCTCTCGCTCTTTTGCCTGGCAGCTCCATCCTCAGCATCCTTCTACCAATATACTCACTCTATATATATATATATATATATATATATATATATGACTTTGACGACTTTTAATAATCTTTCGAAAATATACAAGGCAAACGTCATCGAAGTGACTGATAGCCCAACTACTGAACAGTATTCCAAATTATACTTTTTAATGAGTTCGGAAATCTCATGTCAATTTCATCAACACTTCTTTTAAATGTATTAACGGAATAATGGCTGCCTCCTCCTCTACGTCATCCTCACTGAACTGCTCCTCCACTGGCGTGTGCTGCATCACCTTCAGCTTTTTCGTCAAAAGCTCCTTGTGGTGCTCCTGAACTAACTTGTTGATTTCCTCATCAACCTCAAGACCCATGGCCGTTCCCAGAAAAACAATTGTGTCAACATAAGGTTGACGTTCACACTCAACCTCCACCTCCCCTTCAAACCCAACAAACTCTTGTGCGGGAGCATTATGAGGCCACACCTTTCTCCAAGCCGCATTAAGGGTATGTCTGTTAACCACCCGCGAAGCCATGTCACTTAAGTTGAGGCAAACAACAATGTCCAAGTGCTGCTTCCAAAACTCACGAAGGGTAAGCTGTGTATTTTTGGTGATGTTGAAACACCTCTTGAACAGGCATTTCGTATAGTTTCTTGAAGTTTGAAATTACTTGTTAGTCCATGGGCTCGAGGAGAGGGGTGATGTCAGGTGGGAGGAAGAGCACCTTAATGAAGGAGAACTCCAGAATATAATCTTCAAGGCCGGGTGTGAGGGGCGGGGGCAGGCATTGTCCAGAATGAGGGGGAACTTGAGGGAGAGATTGTTCTCCTGTAGGAACGTCTTCACAGCACGGCTAAAAACAAAATTCACCCACTCGAAAAAAAAAAAAAGTGACACAGACCTTGGCATTGTCCCTCCACATCACCAGAAGTTCCTCTTTCAGGATTTTGTGTGTTTTGAATGCTCGAGTATTTTAGGAGTGGTACACCAACAGGGTGGCAGCACGGTGGAGGAGCTGGAAAGCGTTGGCCTCACAGTTCTGAGGTCCCGGGTTCAATACCGGACCTGCCTGTGTGGAGTTTGCATGATCTCCCCATGCCTACGTGGGTTTTCTCTGGGCCCTCCGGTTTCCTCCCATATCCCAAAAACATGCATTAATTGGACCCACAAAATGGATAGATCTGCAGAGGGCACCTAAGCCACACCTACTTACTGTTGTTATGCACCCCAAGCTACTGATCAAAATGGCGGACACAGTGTAGCCGAACCATGTTATGAGCGATTTATTAGAGCGAATGCCCGATAGTATTTCTGTTTCCTTTCTGCCCATGGCATCAGAAATATAGACAAAGAGTTTACAGAAAGGCTTAAATTACTTTCAACAGGGTTATATTCATAATGTCAAGGTTTGGGAACACCAGTTTCTGCAATGTCCATGGACTTCGAATGCGATAAGATTTCTGATGCCTATTGTTCATGCAAAGCAGGTTAAGTTTGTATTTTTACGCTACATAAACATGCCGATTCGAAATGAGATCTACGTTCATAGTGGATAATTCATTTACATAAATTATGGCAGAATGCGTGTCCTCAATCGGTCTCAACGTACGCATTGTACATGTAAATGTAGGCCAAAAATATTTGTAATTATTTGATTTGTTTAATCATGGATAAGAACGCTTGAGAGCAGAGCCGAAGTGTGGCTGGAAGCTTTGAGTTTCGCCCAGCTCTGGTAGAGCTTCCTCCTTCCTCGATCAGTGTAGGACGACTCATTCAATAACTTACCTTGGAACAGATGGCTTTGTGCAGATTCATCTTCAATACGTTCAGCTGGTCGTGAGGTTGGCCACAAGCCTTAATCTACCATTTGCATTTATCTAAATTACACTTTGGGGTGGGAAAGCGCATCAAATGTCTTCCCAGTAATCTCTCTGGATAGCGCTCATCTCCAATACACGTTCCCCAGCCACATCAAGGCACCATATTTCAGAATCGGATATAAGCAGGACTATACACTCGCAATTCAGAGGCTTAAATAAACACGTGCTCTCTTTGTGTATAAAAGATCGTGGCTTCAGGTAGCATGGGCGGAGTTCAGAAAATGACCCTAACTGATTGGTCAACAGATCCATCCATTGCCCATGGAAGTGATTGCGAGGGCGCCTGTTTGTCTCAATGTGCTCTGCGATTGGCTGGCAACCAGTTCAGGGTGTACCTTGCCTCCTGCCCGTTGACAGCTGGGACAGGCTCCAGCACTCCCGTGACCTTCGTGAGGATAAGCGGGTAAGAAAATGGATGGATGAATGGATGGATGGATGGATGGATGGATGGATGGATGGATACACCAGCATAAGCCTAATTTTACGATCCCCATGGGGATTGGCAAAAAGGGCAAGCATCAGGCGGTCCTTCATGGGCTTGTGACCAGGCAGTTTCTTCTCTGTTTTTATAAATGTACGACGAGGCATCTTTTTCCAAAATAGGCCAGTCCTGTCACAAATTGAAAACTTGTTGTGCAACGTAGACTTCTTCCAATACCAACTGCTCGAACGTTCAAACAAATTTTACTGCCGCCTTCTGATCTTTACTCGATGCCTCACCATGCCGAACAATAAAGTGAATTCCAGTCCTACTCTTGAATTTTTCAAACCACCCATGTATTGCATTAAACACACAGTGTGGCCACTGTTCCTTAGTTCTTTCAAACCCGTCCTTCTTACGAGATCATTAAATATGGCGGTTGCTTTTTCGCAAATCATAACCTCTGTCACTGTGTCTCCAGCTTTTACCTTTTCCTTTATCCAAGGGACCAACAGCCTCTCCTTTCATTGTTCGGTGACAACCTCTTCAAAATGACAGAGACCCCTTCGAAAGGAGTCGCAGTTTTTAGGACCACATTCTGCTCTAATATCCTGCTGATGGTAGAAGGGTTTCGGCCATATTCTTTGACGATAGTCAACCGCATGCCTTTTTCATATTGTCAATTACCTCTTGCTTTCTTTGTATAAACTAAACAACTCTCTTCTCACTTCCAAATAGCCATCAGTTTCTTGGAGCCTATGGTGAAGATGGATAAACTCACAATAAAGTTGTACTTAGTCTTTTCTCAATGTGCGGTATTGTGTGAGAATTAATTTGGTGACACTCGAGTGTTGAAGGGAAATGAAACCAACATGGGTAAAGATTGAGGTAATGGAATGCCAGGAAGATGCTAGCCGATAGCCAATGGGAGAGTCGCTCAACAGCGGCACTTTCAAACCAAGATACAGCATATCGTCAATTACCTCTTGCTTTCTTTGTATAAACTAAACAACTCTCTTCTCACTTCCAAATAGCCATCAGTTCTTGGAGCCTATGGTGACGATGGATAAACTAACAATAAAGTTGTACTTAGTCCTTTCTCAATGTGCGGCATTGTGTGAGAATTAATTTGGTGACACTCGAGTGTTGAAGGGAAACGAAACCAACATGGGTAAAGATTGAGCTAATCGAATGCCAGGAAGATGCTAGCCGATAGCCAATGGGAGAGTCGCTCAACAGCGGCACTTTCAAACCAAGATACAGGATGATGCAAGTATGTTTACATTCAGTGGAATTTGAGGGCCGTATCATATCCTAAATTTTCCTTCATAACAGAAAACAATATTTTTCCGAAGACGGGTTTCGTAACCTAATGTTTTTGTGGAGATGTTGGTAAGTAGAGGAACCACTGTGTGTGTGTGTGTGTGTGTGCATGTGTTAACGATATATATATATATATATATATATATATATATATATATATATATATATATATATCGTTAACACAGGTGAGAGTGTTGAGGACAAGTCTTGAGATCACTTCATGTCTTGCTGATTGAGATAGAATAAAAGCTTTAAAATGAGTGGTTTTGGAAATCTTTGTTCTTCCTCTGATTACCAAGAAAACACATGCAGTCTTCATTGCGATCCACAAAAAGGACTTTACAGGCAAAGATATTGCTGCTAGTAACATTGTACCTAAATCAAACATTTATCGGATCATCAAGAACTTCAAGTAGAGAGGTTCAATTGCTGTGAAAAAGGCTTCAGGGCACCCAAGAAAACGCCAGGACCATCTCCTAAAGTTCATTCTGCTGTGGGATTGACTCACCACCAGATCTTGCTCAGGAATGGCAATAAGTTGGTGTGAGTGCATTTGCACGCACAGTCAGGCAAAGATTTTTGGAGGATGGCCTGGTGTCAAAAAAAGCAGCAAAGAAGGCATTTTTCTCAAAGAAAAAATTCAGCAAAAGGTTCAGAGATTGGACTGCTGAGCACTAGGGTAAGGTCATTTTCTCTGATGAATCCCCTTTCTGAATGTTTGGGGCATCTGGAAAGAGGCTTGTCAAGAGAAGAAAAGGTGAGCGTTGTGTGGGGTTGCTTCTCAGCCAAGGGACTGGGCTCACTCACAATTTTGCCTAAAAACACAGTCATAAATAAAGAATGTGATCAAAACATCCTCTGAAAGTAACTTCTCCCAACCACCCAGAAACACTTTGATGATGGACAATCCCTCTTCCTGCATGATGGAGGACCTTGCCATAAAGCTATATATAAGGATAACTAAGAGGCTCATTGACACAGACGTCTACATTTTGGGTCCATGGCTAGGAAACTCCTCAGACATTAATCCCATTGACAAATTGCGGTCAATCCTCAAGAGGTGTGTTGATAAACAAAACTGACTGACATCTAACATTGATTATGCAAGAATGAGTTGCCATCAGTCAAGGCATGGCCCACAAGTTAATTGACAGCATGCCAGGGCGAATTGCAGAGGTTCTGAAAAGAATAAAACTTAGAATATTGACTCTTTGCAAAAATTTCATTTAACTGTCAATGACACTTTGACACTTATGAAATTCTCATAATTACAGTATAATAGTACAGTATAGTATAGTAGCATCTAACTACACTGACACAGCAAATTTTGTGAAAACCAATACTTGTCATTTTCACAACTTTTGGCCACGACTTGGAATAAAAATACTTGAGGATGTGCATACTGTATGTGCTGCTTCTGAAAATTTTAAAATATGGATTGCTTTTCTCTGGTTCAGGAGCATTAAGTAGCTAAGTAAATTAAGGAAGAGCTAAAACAGTGCATGATATGTCAATTGGTGCTATGCCTTCTTGACCTCAAGGAGGAGTATCAAGATATTTTTCGTCACCAAGTGTCTAAAATGGAACAAGGTACAAATAAACACGTACTGTATACAGATACTTATTGCAGCTAAACATTTAATTTCATTTTACAGTAGAAGCCCACCTTAGCATGACTCCACCCATTCGGATTGCTCGTTTCCAGTCTTTCAGGGTGGCCTTTCCGGAAATATGTACAAACTGCTTGGGACTGATCAGCTGATTGTCATACTAGGAGAGAGAGCATTGGCAATGTTTATATTAATTAGTTTGCTGAAAGAAGATAAGGACAGACTATACAGAGTGCAGAGTATGTACGGTGTAATATTAAGCGTAAGATGGGCGACGTGGTTCACGACTAGTGACGCGTGATTACTACAGTTATTTATGATTCATGAGCAGAACAGTGTATTTCCCATGAAATTAGCATTTATACTGTTCCCTCATTTGCGGGAGTTATGTTCCTAAGTCCCCCACGAAATAGAAAAATCCCCGAATAATGGATAAAATATTATTTCTGCTTACAAATACAAAATTCCAATTGTCATTGCCTCGTGAGTATCATCATATGCAAGCATGCATGCTAACAATGTACCCGGTGTGTTCAGGTGTACACTAATCCCTCTCTCCTTTGCACTTCACCTATTGCGGCTTCAGTGCATCCCTCCCCAAAAAAAAAAAAAGCCAGATCGGCATATAGTACTGTATTACGGGAAGGCGCATTTATAATAGGCGAGTGATTGGTCCTGGCATGACCTCAACCAATGAGAGCATGTGTGGATTTATCTTGTGACTTGATTGGCCGTGCATAATCTCGGCCCCACCCAGCAACTTCTGTTCCACCCTCTCCCTTGTCCTTCCTCTCCGCCATTTTCTACTCTGTTGACTGTATGTGCGATAACCTCTCTACTTCACATTGCCGCCATTGCCCTGTGCTGATGTTAAAGCTTCCTCTCAACCACCTAAATGGAAAAGGAAAATGATGGCAATCGGCGAAAAAGTACAATTTTAGATTTAATCAAAGATGCCAGATGTTACGCTTTTGCCATTATGGCATGAATGAATCAGTGGTGCGCTACATAGAGAAGGTTGTAACATGCGTAAAACCACTTCAATAACTTTCAATAAGGAAACGAAATGTGTGTCCACAAAATAAGGGGATTGTTCAAAATGGAAGTTGAGTTCCCTTTGTGGACAGCGGATTGCAGAAAAACGGCCCAATGACAATGACGAAGGGGAAGATGATAAAGATCGTTGAAAAAGTAAAACTTTTGAATATGATCAAAGATTTCAGAAGTTACGCTTTTGTAATGCCTTGATGGTGTGAATGAATCAGCGGTGCGCTACATAGCGAAAGATGTGGTAAACATCCGTAAAACCGCTTCAACAACTTTTAATAAGGAAGCAAAATGTGTGGTGACTCCGTGAAATAAGAGGACTATTCGAAATGGAAGCTGTGTTCGCTTAGTGGACAGCGGATTGCAGAAAAATAGCCTGGTGACGATGATGATGAGGCTGAAGAAAGAGCTGACGAACCGCAAGATGCAAAGAGGGGTTCACTCCCTCATGGATGAGGCTTTTCGGCAAGCAAAGGATGGTTTGAAAAATTTCAAAAGCCTTACGTTCTCAGAAGCCTGCGACATTATTGTACAACCTTTCGAGCTTAGCAATTGTGTTTATGGGGTTATGTCCTACAGTGGAATTTTTATGCAGCAGGAAAAAGAAAGGCAAAACCATGTTTTTCTTAAAGATAATAACCTCAGTTACACCGTCAGCACTGTTGGATTAATTGGATTAATTGTAAATAAAGTGCTTAAACAATGTGATGTGACGAAGAAAGGCACATTGGTGGGACGGATGGGACGTCACAATGGTGAGACGAAGGTGACGTCACAATGGTGTGTCATTACCATTCTGAGCTCTACAGATGTCACGTGCTTAGTTTGTTTGTCACTTACTGTACTGCAATAAAAATGGTGTTTTATTGTTATTGTTTAACGAGACACGTACTATTGTAATTTTTGTCTCAAGTATGCAAAACATAAAATGTTGTACTGTTGACAAATTTTAAAGATTTTGGTACCCACACACACACACATGCAGGCACGAAAACTCACACACACGCACGCACACAAACAATTCCCCATCTCAAAGCTACATAGGCAGAGCCTCAAGCAGAAATCTGAGTGATGAATGGTAACTATACATAAATATAATACAGGAAGTGTTTTATAATTTTGATTTATATTATAAATTTAGAATACTTTGTTGTGTTCATAAAGTTGTATAATAATTTAACTAAATACCTCTTTTTGTCTCAAATATGTAAAGTACAACTACTGTTTCCATATTTTAAACGTTCTGGTACTGACATAAACATACATCCCCGGTACTTCGCGGTTTTTCACTTTTCGCGTGTGGTTCTGGTCCCAATTAACTGTGAAAAATGAGGGATTACTGTACTTCATTAGTTCATTATGAGTAACAACATTTAAGATTTTGGAACTCAGCATGAGCAGAAGCTGTGCTGTCTATTAAAGAGAGATTTTAAGACTTAGTGCAACATATGGTCCTCAAAATACAAAAGGCCGCGAACAAGAACCGCAAATGGACAAGGGGACACTGTATATTACTATGATCACGCAATAAAAGATTTATATGATTGCATGTTCATAACCGCCTTCTGAGAGAAACCATACCAAAAATAAGGACCACGATAAAAAGTTTGACACCCCTGATGTAATGCGAACCCTTTGAAACAATTCAAGATTGGTCTTCGATTCAATAACTTTTTAGCCAAAAATTCAAACAGCGTGACACTGAAACAAATATCTGGATGTTTGTGTGTCCCGATGATCCGAGGGGCTAAGTTGTATGAGGCTTCATGCCTCTGGTAGGGTCAACCATGGCAAACAAGTCCGATTTGTGGGACCAGACAAAGTATGACTCCAAAACCCCAAAGATGACGACAAAAAATGAATCTTGGTATCCTTTGCCCGGACGCCGTTCACCGGAGTCCCACTCTGGAGCCAGGCCTGGAGGTGGGGCTTGAAGGCGAGTGCCTGGTGGCCGGGCCTGCACCCATGAGGCACGGCCGGGCACATCCCAAAAGGGTAACGTGGGTCCCCCTTCCCATGGGCTCACCACCTGTGAGAGGGGCCATAGGGGTCGGGTGCAATTTGAGCTGGGTGGTGGCCAAAGGCTGGGACTTGGCGATCTGATCCCCGGCTATAGAAACTAGCTCTAGGGACATGGAATGTCACCTTTGTGGCAGGGAAGGAGCCCGAGTTGGTGCGTGAGGTCGAGAAGTTCCGTGTCCGTTGTGTCTGCTTATGCACCAAACAGTAGTGCAGAGTATCCACCCTTTTTGGAGTCCTTAGAGAGAGTGGTGGAGAGCGCCCCCTCTGTCGACTCCATCATTCTGCTGGGGAACTTCAATGGCCACGTGGGCAACGACAGTGAGACCCGGAAGGGCGTGATTGGAAAGAACGGCCCCACTGAACAGAACTCGAGTGGTGTTATGTTATTGGACTTCTGTGCTCATCATGGATTGTCCATAAATACAATGTTCAGCCATAAGGTTGTTCACATGTCAGTGAACAGTGGGAGTTCGATAATCGACTTTGTGATCGTGTCATTGGGCTTGCGCCCGCATGTCTTAGACACTTGGGTGAGGGGAGGGGCAGAGCTGCCAACTGACCACTACCTGGTGATGAGTTGGCTCAGATGGTGGGGAAGATGCCAGTCCGACGCGGCAGGCCCAAACGTATTGTGAGGGTCTGCTGGGAACGGCTGGCAGATTCCCCTCTCTCAGAAGGAATGTCAACTCCAACCTCCAAAAGAACTTTGCTCACGTCGTGGAGGAGGCGGGGGACATTGAGTCCGAGTGGACGATGTTACGCCCTACAATGCTGAGGCGGCCGACTGGAGCTGTGGCCGTAAGATGGTCGGTGCTTCTTACAATCGTACAATTGTAGCAGGGTTTTTTTTCTATAGATGAAAGATGGCGCCACACAAGGATACAGCAGTTTATGGGCCTCCCTTTCAGTACTTCCATTTGTATTTTGTCTGTTTTTTCCAGTCACTTTACTCACGTATAGCTCAGTACTAAATTGCTACACCCACCAGGAATTTTAGACTTTGGATACTGACACAAAATAGTAATTTTAAATGACTTTCACAGCAAACACATTACAGATAGGCTAGCGAGACTGCCGGGCTTAAAATTATTAATGATTAAAATGGACATATTGGGCCTGCCTCCTCTCATGTGCGCCTATATCAAGGACTTTTTGACCAACAGACCCCAGACTGGGAGATTCGGCTCCCAACTATCTTCCACCCATTCACCGAGCACTGGTCACAAGAGGGCTGCATGCTGACCCCTCTCAGAGGCGTGTAAGACAGCATGTACAGAGAGCATTCCAGGATGCACCATGTCAGGAAAGGAAGTGTTTGTCAACAGCTCAGGGAAGGCTCTCTGTAATTGTCGAAACGAATCCTGTGTGGGTGTTAGACCCCTTGGAAGAATCATGTAAATTGACAATGCTCATGGTCCCAGACTGCCCCGTAAATTTGAAAACAAAAAAAAAAAAAAACAGGATTGGGTTTAGTTCCCTCTCCGAAAGGAAATATAGAAATAAAAAGAAAAAAAGAATTACTGGGAGGACAGATAAAAGTCTTACAAAATAGAAACCCAGCACGCTATTATTATGCCTTAGATATTCCAAACAAACCTCCCACAAGAACAGGAGAGCTCCTGCTGCAAACAGCTCGAGACATGACTCACACCATGTGACTATGTAGAATAAGTGTCTGTGCTCTTAACACACACAAAGTGTTTAACATTCTAGTTTGAAGCTCAAATCAAACACACAACAGGGCTTCTCGGCGTGGAATACGTTCACTTGTGACTTCCAACATTTTAAGCAGCAGCGATCAAAATCAAGTCCCAAAACCAAAAGATTTTATTCTGCTTGGGTACTTAATCCAAGATGTAAGTAAAATGGGGTTGAAGCATGTCTGTACACCGAGGCTAAAACCTCGAAGGGCTTAAACAATCAGTGTAGCAAATCCTAGCACATGGCAAATTCATAGAAAAAAATAAAAAACAGACATCCAAATAACATTTAGTAATGCAACAACTTACCCCAATCTACTGAGGTTACTTTCTCAACGTCACAAGTGGTCGCAACCTGGTCGCAATGCTAATAGATTACGCTCAAACAAAGGTAAAGTCTGGACATGATTGAACATACCCCATCCAAAGCCTAGGCATGCCCAAACCTGCCCCATCTAAGATGTAGGACACTGCCTAGCTCAGGGGTCAGCAACCCATTATGTTGAGCGATATATGACCCACAAAAAATGCAGTGTCTACATTAGGCAACTATCCAAATGACAATGAGCATACATGATTAAACATGAATTGTTCCTGCAGCGCATCCTGCAGAGAATTTAAGGTTAACTTTAAATTGTTTCCTTGCGTTGATGAAATTATAGAAATATCATTTTAATCATTTATTTTAAGGATTCAAAAAATCAAAATGGAACATCTGACCTGTAATGTCAGACCTTCCAATGGAAATAAAATGCAGTCCTCTTTACTTTCCCCCCTTATCTGAGCAACAAACAGAGTAATAAAAGAAAGCCTGCAACTATAAAAATAAAACAGCAGCCTTTTGAAAAGGTAATTTCAATTAAAATAAGCCAATTCAATCCATCTATTTTCTGAGCTGCTTATCCTCACAAAGGTCTCTTCTCTTTTCCTCTGGTGGCGGCAACAGACAAAAATGAATTGGTTACATTTGCACGAGTATGATAAATTCCTCTGCAATGAAAACAGAACCTGCTTATATAACATAGCAGTACCATATTGAAACCTTACCCTAAACCTAACCCTAACCCTATTAAATTAAAATAATACAGTTTAAGTTTGATTTCTGTGCATTACTAATTTTTCAACAAGTGGTAAGTCAAAGCAAGGTAAAAAGCTGCATCCTCTTTTGTTACGTACAATACAAGGCAGCCATCCTTACACCTTTGCAAAAAATCGCTGAGTAATTACCCTCAGAAATTGATTAATTTAATGTAGGTTATACGAACAATCTTACAAAGGATTTTAACGTTGGTGTATGTTACGCTTTAACATCATAGGGGCATTAAAACCCGTCCCAAGGGTCTTACTCCTAGGTTCACAGATGAAACCAAGGAACTTAACCATGTCGGAAGCTTGAGTACAAATGGCATGCGACTAAACTCGAGGTCTTCCATCATGCATGAGAGGATAGTTGAGTGAAATAGAAACTAGTGCTTATTTTTACTCAAATAAATTTTCAAGAATAACCTGCCTGAATAAAATTGACCCTAACTAGTTATTTGGTGCAGTACCAATATTAAAGCAGCTCAATTCCAACATTTCCCCCTTTTCAGCTAATGGTTCCTTGCAGGTTTTTTTTTTTTCAACTATAACAATTTAGGAATTAGGAATGGGAATACACCTTAAAGGGGAAGTCCACTCAATAAAATTAACAATGTATCAGATAGGCATGTCAATGGTACTGTAACTTTGAAATAAAGATTTTCATCAGATATCATTTAAGGTTGTTTATATCGGCAATTTTGAATGTTCCCGGTCACTGACATTTTGGTGAGTCACATGACCTACGTGCGCGGATGTGACTTGTCATGTGCTCAACCTGAGGCTCGGTTACGTTCCAACAGTTATTGTCAGCGCTGATTTATTGGATTTATCCTCATCTGACGAAGAAATAGAAGTATTGGTTGATCGGGAAGACAGAAGAATACGACCATACAGATATGAATCTGTGGCTGTCAATAATGTTGAATATTCGGATGGTTCTTCAGAGGGTAATGACGCAGAGGCTGACTAATCAGAGGCCTATGCGCGGGACATAAGTGCGTAAAATGCCGGCTGCCCGAACTCGCTCGCACCTTATAAAAAATAATTTGTGCATCATGAAATGGATTGAAATAAACGTGTGATTTATCTATGTATTTTTTTCTTATTTTATAAACTTTGAACCTTACTTTTCTACATTAATTACAGATGTAGCAGGAAGCATCTTCTGCACGAGATGTTGCCATTGAATCAACAGATGCTGAATCTCCATCTTTGGTACATTCTAAAAATTGACAGCCTGATGAAGTCCCTGTTCATGAGAAAGGAACAGATACAGTATATCTGACTGGGGAGTGGAACATGTATTTCAACCACAGGTCGACATGCTCATACTGAAAGACTAAAAAGGCATTAAGTGCAAATGTTATGAGAGAAACGTTTACATAAAATGTAAGGATACAGTTCAATAATAATGCTATGATTTTTAGTTCTGTGGTATATGTTTATTTCATATACAAACTTATACATCAAAGACTTAATTTACACAAACTTACACAATTTAAACAACACGAAAATATTCTGGATGTAGACCATGTAAATCCTGTGTACTCTTTGCCATCTGGATTAAGAAAGATGCCACGAATCTTTGACACACAGCAGAATGAAAGTGACATGTGGTTATTTCTGCCTACAATTCCCAACACCGTATCACAAGCTGCCTATAGGCAGTATGTCTCAATAACCCAAAAATAAGAAAACAAACTCACGTGACACTTTTCCTGTATGGGACTTTGTTTGAACAAGCATTGAATGAACAAATTCTGCTTTTAGCAGAAACAATAATGATAAAAGTAATTCTTTATTTTGAATAATCGGAATGTAAATGGAAAAAAGATGGGCTGATTAGGAGAAATCATAATTTTTAAAATAGCTCTTACTCGTGTTGTGGAAAATCCAGTCGCTGCTGATACGGTTGCCTGAATTGGAGATGGGCAACCTCAAGTGTCTATGGTTTCAGACAGCTGGCAATAAATCCTGGGAGCTCTGTCAATGGATGGTCTGGATAATCTGCCATTTTCTGGTGTTCACTCTCATGGCAACAAAAACATTCTTCTGTTGTTTCCATGTGGATTCAGCCTGTGCATGCACACCTGTGGATATAATAAAAAATTGGAAAAAAAAATCTGTTCACATTCATAATATTCTACATGTCAAAGACCCATATCAGTCCAGTACAAAGAACCATCCACCTCATTTAAATTTCTATTTTGAGCATTTAGTCCCCAAACAAAACCACAAGATACCAGTTTAAAGCTTTTCAGTTTAGCGGTTTTGCTCATGACATGTTGGGAAAATTGTGACTAAAATGGGGTGCATGGTTCTGGGTACTGTCTGGTTATGACTCCAAGATTTGGCATCAGTTTCTTCTTTTCCTTTCAGTCTATCCCGTTAAGGGTCGTCACAGCGCGTCATCTTTTTCCATATAAGCCTCTCTCGTCCATCTTCTTCTCTAACACCCACTGTCTTCATGTCCTCGCTAACAACATTCATCATCCTTTTCTTTGGTCTTCCTCTCGCTCTTTTTCCTGGCAGCTCCATCCTCAGCACCCTTCCACCAATATAGTCACTCTCTCGCCTCTGAACATGTCCAAACTATCCAAGTCTGCGGTCTCTAACCTTGTCTCCAAAACATCCAACTTTGGCCGTCCCTCTAATGACCTAATTTCTAATCTTATCCAACCTGTTCACTCCAAGCGAGAACCGCAGCATCTTTGGCATCAGTTTACCACATGAAATTATAGTTATGGTGAAGCAAGTTTTGACCAGCTATTGCTTTCAAATTAATGTGATTATTTTAAACATATTTTGTTCTTTAAAATCTTTCTTTGTGGCAAAGTGTGCGAAGATGGCAACGCGCAAGGGTGCAGCGGCTCTGAGCTCTCCAGTTTGGTGCTCTTTCTTTTTCGTTGTTTTGGAGCTAGTTGTGGATTTTTGTAAAGCCATGTTCAACTATAGTTTCTAGGACCTGATTGAGCAGGGACTGAAGCATAATTTCTCAATCACAAACGAATATCAAAAGAAAAACAATATTCCAGAGGACAGCGAGGACAGGATCTCTGTGGATAGCCAGTCTACCCAGCAAGCGACGGAGAAGGCAGAGGGAATGTAAACAAAAGGGAGGATGTCAGTCAGGCCCGGCTTTTAAGCTAAGGAAGTAAGTTAACAGACCACCGCTAGCGAGCATCTTTCTGATCAACGCAAGATCCATTGCCTACAAAATGGATGAAATGGAATTACAACTAACCACGAGCAGTTTTGTCCGAAACTGCAGTAATATGTTCATCACAGAGACGTGGCTACATCCGCGAATCCCCAATGCTGCAGTTTCACTAGCGGGTTGGATGCTACATCAGCAGGACAGAACCAAATTCCCCGGTAAGAGCAAAGGAGGAGGGCTTTGTTTTTATGTGCACAACGACTTGTGTTCTAACAGCAGGATCATCAACAATCACTGCTGCCTTGATTTAGAGGTCCTTGCAGTCTCATGCAGACCTTTTTATCTACCGAGGGAGCTAACTGTAGTAATTGTGGTAGCTGTCAATATCCCACTGAATCTTAACATTAGCACAGCACTTTGCTAGTGACTGTAAACAAACAACAGCTCACCCACCCCAATGAAGTATTTATTGTTGCTGGCGACTTCAATCAAGCGTGTTGAAAGAGTATTCTACTCAAATTCGTCCAGTATATGAAGTGTCTGACCAGAGGAGATAAAACCTTGGATCATGTTTACTCCAAAATTAAACATGCATACACGGCCACCCCCTCCCCCATCTTGCTGGATACGATCATCTTTGCGTCAACCTTGGCCTGACATACAAAGGAGGTTTCCTACAAAAACAAACAAGGCCTCCTGCAAAAAAAATTACAACACAACCTGAGAATGCACTCTCTCAGCTGCAGGACTATTTTTCATGCACTGTTTGAGACTTATTTGATTTGTTCGCAGATGACATTGTGATCTGCAGTAAAAGCAGGGAGCAGGCGGAGGACGAAGTAGAAAGATGGAGGCACGCACTGGAAAGTAGAGGAATGAAGATTAGTCGAAGTAAGACAGAATATATGTGCATGAACGAGAGGGGCTGAGGGGTAAGAGTGAAGCTCCAGGTAGAAGAGATGGCGAGGGTGGACGACTTCAAATACAAGGGGTCACCAATACAGAGCAATGGAGAGTGTGGTAAGGAAGTGAAGAAATGGGTCCAAGCAGGGCGGAACAGCTGGCGGAATGTGTCTGGTGTTCCATGTGACAAAAGAGGTTCAGCGAGGATGAATGGTAAAGTGTATAAAACACTTGTGTAAAACAGCGGCCATGATGTACGGATTAGAGACGCTGGCACTGAAGAGACAACAGGAAGCAGAACTGGAGGTGGCAGAAATGAAGATGTTGGGGTTCTCGCTCGGAGTGAGCAGGTTGGATAGGATTAGAAATGAGCTCATTAGAGGGAGAGCCAAAGTTGGATATTTTGGAGACAAGGATCGACAGAGGAGACTTTAATGGTTTGGACATGTTCAGAGGCGAGAGAGTGAGAATATTGGTAGAAGGGTGCTGAGGATGGAGCTGCCAGGCAAAAGAGCGTGAGGAAGACCAAAAAAAAGGTTTATGGATATTGTGAGGGAGGACATGAGAACAGTGGGTGTAAGAGAAGAAGATGCACGAGATAGGCTTAGATGGAAAAAGATGACATGCTGTGGCAACACTTAACCGGACAAGCCGAAAGGAAAAGAAGACAATATAGAGGGTTATAGCCATTCACTCAATAAACGGAAAAAAAAAAAAGAGTTACACTCAAGCATGCTCATAATTGTCATTGTTGTCAATTAATAACGGCATACAACATCAACATCATCTGGTGGTTCTTACACAACAGGGGGCACAAACCAGTGCAATCTGGAGGCTGGTCCCAAGCCTGGATAAATGCAGAGGGTTGCGTCAGGAAGGGCATCCGGCGTAAAAACTGTGCCTAACAAATATGAACTTTCATCTAAAGAATCCCATACCGGATCGATCGTGGTCCGGGTTAATAACACCCGCCTCTGACTGCTAACCTGCAGGGCGTCAGTAGAAATTCAGCTACTGTGGGTCGAAGACAAAGAAGAAACCGGATCCATCGTCAGAAGAAAAGGAGGAATGCACAGAGCCTACAACTGAGTGTAGGGGCTTTGAATGTTGGGACTATGACATTAAAAGCTCAGGAGTTGGTTGACATGATGATTAGGAGAAAGGTTGATATACCGTGCATCCAAGAGAGCACGTGGAAAGGTAGTAAGGCTACTTTAGGAGCAGGGTTTAAATTATTCTACCACGGAGTAGATGTGAAGAGAAATGGAGTAGGGGTTATTTTAAAGGAAGAGCTGGCTAAGAATGTCTTGGAGGTGAAAAGAGTACCAGATTGATTGATGAGACTAAAATTTGAAATTGAGGGTGTCATGTATAATGTGGTTAGCGGCTATTCCCCACATGTAGGATGTGTCTAGCTGAAGTGGTTCTGAGCATCCCAGACTTCAAGAGAGTTGTGATTGGTGCAGATTGTAATGGACATATTGGTAAAGGAAACAGGGGCGATGAAGAAGTGATGGGTAAATACGGCATCCAGCAAAGGAACTTTGAGGGACAGATGGTGGTGGACATTGCAAAAAGGATGGAGATTGCTGTAGTGAACACTTATTTCCAGAAGAGGGAGGAACATATAGTGACCTACAAGATAGAAGCACGGAGGTGGATTATATTTTGCACAGACGATGTAATCTGAAGGAGATTACTGACTGTAAAGTAGTGGTAGGGTAGAGTGTAGCTCAACAGCATAGGATGGTGGTGTGTAGGATGACTCTGGTGGTGGATAGAAAGACTAAGAAGACAAAGGTAGAGCAGAGAACCATGTGGTGGAACCTGAGAAAGGAAGAATGTTGTGCGGCATTTCGGAAAGAGGTGAGACAGGCTCCCGATGGACAGCAGAAGCTCCCGGAAGACTGGACTACGACAGCCAAGGTAATCAGAGAGACAGGCAGCAGAGTACTTGGTGTGTCTTTTGGTAGGAAAGGGGAGAAGGAGACTTGGTGGTGGAACCCCAAAATACAGGGAGTCATACAAGGAAAGAGATTAGCGAAGAAGAAGTGGGACACAGAGGACTGAGGAGACCGGTGGAGGTATGGAAGCAATTTGGAGAGATGGCTGTGGAGTTTTTGACCATCTTATTCAACAGAATACTAGCGGACGAAAAGATACCTAAAGAATGGAGGGAAAGTGTTCTAGTTCCCATTTTTAAGAACAAAGGCGATATTCAGAGCTGTTGGGAATTATAGAGGAATAAAATTGATGAACCACACAATGAAGCTTTGGGAAAGAGTAGTGGAGGCTAGACTCGGGGCAGAAGTAAGTATCTGGGAGCAACAGTAGGGTTTCATGCCGAGAAAGAGTACCACAGATGCATTATTTGCCTTGAGGATGCTAGTGGAAAAGTACAGAGAATGTCAGAAGGAGCTACATTGTGTCTTTGTGGATCTAGAGAAAGCCCATGACAGAGTACCAAGAGAGGAACTGTGGTACTGCATGCGTAAGTCTGGTGTGGCAGAGAAGTTTGTTAAAATAGTACAGGACATGTATGATGGCAGCAGAACAATGGTGAGGTGTGCCTTAGGTGTGACAGAGGAATTTAAGGTGGAGGTGGGACTGCATCAGGGATCAGCTCTTAGCCCCTTCCTGTTTGCAGTGGTAATGGATAGGCTGACAGATGAGGTTCGACTGGAATCCCCTTGGACCATGATGTTCGCAGATGATATTGTGATATGCAGTGAAAGGGAGCGTGCAGAGGAACAATTAGAAAGATGGAGACATACACTGGAAAGGAGAGGAATGAAGATTAGCCGAAGTAAAACAGAACATATGTGGGTGAATGAGAAAGATGGAGGGGGAAGAGTGAGGCCACAGGGAGAAGAGACAGCGAGGGTGGAGGACTTCAAATATTTAGGGTCAATAATCCAGAGCAATGGTAAGTGTGGTAAGGAAGTGAAGAAACGCGTCCAAGCAGGTTGGAACAGCTGGCGGAAGGTGTCTGGTGTGTTGTGTGACAGAAGAGTCTCTGCTAGGATGTAGGGCAAAGTTTACAAAACAGTGGTGAGGCCGGCCATGATGTACGGATTAGAGACAGTGGCACTGAAGAAACAACAGGAAGCAGAACTGGAGGTAGCAGAAATGAAGATGTTGAGGTTCTCGCTCGGAGTGAGCAGGTTGAATAGGATTAGAAATGAGCTCATTAGAGGGACAGCCAAAGTTGGATGTTTTGGAGACAAGATTCGAGAGAGCAGACTTCGATGGTTTGTACATGTTCAAAGGCGAGAGAGTGAGTATATTGGTGGAAGGGTACTGAGGATGGAGCTGCCAGCCAAAAGAGCGAGAGGAAAACCAAAGAGAAGGTTTATGAATGTGGTGAGAGAAGACATGAGGGCAGTTGGGGTTAGAGAGGAAGATATAGGAGATAGGCTAAGATGGAAAAAGATGACACGCTGTGGCGATCCCTAACGGGGCAAGCCGAAAGGAAAAGAAGAAGATACAACATCAACTGTTGGTTCTTACGCAACAGATAAGAAATAGATTTTCATTATACTGTATATACTTTTAGGATGAGTGAACTACTGAAAAGATTTATTCCCACCACAGTTCATGAATTTTTCTCGTGGCAAAAATCCAGCAAAACCTTGAAAATGGAACATACATTTTCTGTATTTGCATGCACACAGCGAGGTAAATTGTTTATCGTGACCATTAATTGTTCACTACTTTTCAGGTGCACAGTGTAGGGCAGAGATGCCAAACTAATTTTTGTCCGCGGTCACATTGCTGGTGCGGTTTCCCTCAGAGAGCTGCTTTGACCTTGAAAACAAACGTTTCATTGCCTTGCGATAGTACTTTACATGTACAGTGAAGAAAATAAGTATTAGTGGGTGTTACACGAGAGGAAGATGGACGAGATAGGCCTCGATAGAAAAAGATGACAAACTTTGGTGAGACCTAACAGTGCAAGCCAGGAGGAAAAGAAAAAGTAGTTTGGGACTTATTTGCACAACAGAACCTCCAGGGAGCACTTGAAAGGAGAGGAATTAAGATTAGCTGAAGTAAAACAGAATATATGTGCAGGAATGTGAGTGGTGGAGGCAGAAGAGTGAAGCTTCAGGGAGAAGAGATAGTGAGGATGGATGACTTCAAATACTTGGGGTCAACAATACAGAGCAATGGAGAGTAAAGAATTAAGAAACGGGTCAGAACGGGGTGGAACAGTTGGCGGAAGGTGTCTGGTGTTCTATAGGACAGAAGAGTTTCCGCTAGGATGAAGGGCAAAGTTTATAAAACAGTGGTGAAGGTGGCCATTATTTACGGATTCGAGACAGTGACACTGAAGAAACAACAGGAAGCAGAACTGGAGGTCGCAGAAATGAAGATGCTGATGTTCTCGCTTGAATTGAACAGGTTGGATAGGATTAGAAATTAGCTCATTAGAGGAACAGCCAAAGTTTGATGTTTTGGAGACAAGGATCGACAGAGCAGACTTTAATGGTTTGGACATGTTCAGAAACGAGAGAGTGAGAATGTTGGTAAAAGGGTGCTGAGGATGGAGCTGCCAGGCAAAAGACTGAGAGGAAGAGCAAAGAAAAGGTTGATGGATGTTGTGAGGGAGGATATGAGGACAGTGGGTGTTAGAGAGGAAGATGCACGAGGCTGAGATAGAAAAAGATGACACACTATGGCAACCTCCAACAGGGCAAGCCAAAAGGAAAAGAAGAAGTTTGGGACTTATTTGAACAACAGAACCTTCAGGAACACAGAGATACTGTTCTGTCTTGTATCAAAAACGGCATAGACACTGTGACTGTCAATAGACAGATTCTGGTTTTCCCCAACCAAATATCCTGGATGACTAAGGCACACTTGAGACGCTGCAACACCGCCTTCAAGTCAGGAGATAAGGCACAGTACAGCGGTGCCAGAGCTACCTTAAAGAGAGGCATCAAAGTGGCCAAGTTGGCCTATAAATACAATATTGAGGAATGCTTCACGGAAAAAAAGATGTGGGAGGGATTACGAAACATCACAAACTCCAAATGTGTGCCGGAAATGCAGACACCTCGCTGGCAGAGGAACTAAACCATTTCTTTGCCCGTTTTGAGACTGACAGAACAAATTTAGTCTCACCACCACCACCTCCTATCAGCAGCACACTGACGCTTCAGGAACATGAAGTGAGACATGTGCTTAGGACTGTAAACACCAGGAAGGCTGTTGGGTCAGATGGAGTGCTGAGAAAGGTACTGAAAGCCTGTGCGGATCAGCAGACCAGTGTTTTTACAAAAATCTTGAACAGCTCCCTGCAAAAATCAACCATTTCCTCCTGCCTGAATTCTGCAACAGTCATCCCCATCCCCAAAGTCTAAATGATTACAGGCCTGTTGCACTCACTGTGTACACTGCACACTGTGATCATGAAGTACTTTGAGAGGCTAGTTGCACATCACATCAGGGGCTCACTCCCTCCATCTCTACCTCTTTTGACCTCTACTAGTTTGCCTACAGAGGAAACTGGTTGACCAAGGATGCTCACGCAATAGCTCTCCACACTGCACTGAGCCACCTGGACTGCCAAGGGAACTACGTTAGGATGATTTTCATGTAATTTAGCTCAGCCTTTAATTCCATGATCCTAGGTATCCTGGTTGACAAACTCTCCCTCCTTGGAACATCGCCTTCCATCTGCTGCTGGATTAAAGAATTCCTCACAAACAGTCCAGCCATGTCAGACTTGGGTCACACCTCTCTTCCTCAATCACCCTCAGCACCAGGTCCCCCTAAGCTTGTGTACTGAGGTCTCTGCTATACTCGTTGTAACATATGACTGCATACGAGCCCATCCCAGCAACTCCATTATCAAGTTTGTTGATGATATCACGGTGAGTCTGCCTCCAGAGACAAGATTGGAAATCTGTCAAAGTGGTGTTCTGCAAGCAACCTCACATTGAACACCACAAAGACGAAGGAAATCATGCTGGATTTCCGGAAGTGTGGCATGGACCCAGTCCCACTGTTAATCATTCGGGAATGTGTGGAGAGGGTCCACTCCTTCAGATTTCTGGGAGTCTACAACACAGACAAACTCACCTGACTGTAAATCCCACAGCAGTGGTAAAAAAAAAAGGCCAAGCAGCGACTCCACTTTCTGAGAGTGGTCAAACGGAATAATCTGGAAGCTAAAATGCTGCTTTCTACAGAACTACCATGGACATCATCCCCACATACTGCATTACAATGTATTATGGTGGAATTACAGCAGCAGACAGGAAAGCTCTAAAAAGAGTGATCAACACTGCCCAGAAGATCACTGGCTGCTCTTTGCCCTCTTTATGGGACAACTCCCACTATCACAGCAGAGCTCCGAACATTTTAAAGGACTTTTCCCATCCTGGTACCACCTGTTTAACCTGCTGCCCTCTGCCAGGCGTTACAGGTCCCGCAAAACACAGACAAGCAGACTAAAAGACAGCTTTTTTCCGAGAGCCATCAACTCCTTGAACATCAAACCATTAATCAGTACTATAATGTAAAATTATGCAACTGCAGGTTTGTTTGCTGTTCTTGGTTTTAATAATCATGCCAAGTCCTGAACAAGGAGTAAAAGACTGTAAAATACACCTTATGCATGTATTTATTTATTTTTAAGTTCTTTAGCAATAACTGTGCCTTGATCATACACATTTTATCTGCTATCTTACCTCACACCTAAGATGTATTTATTTTTATTATATTCTATTCGCCCAAACACCTTGTCGAGAAGCGCTCATTATTTGGCTGTATCCACAGTCATATGACATTGACATTAAAGGCTTATGATTTGATTGATTTTGAATAGCAATTTAGACTCCAGGTACTTGGTGTCGAAATATTCAGGAAAAATAGAGCCTTTGCATAATTTAACAAAGAAGACAGAAAAAGTCGTATTCATTCAGGATAGCTAATCCATTTCTATTTATCAGTTTGTGGGCAAATTAAAAAAAAGAATTTCACAAATGCTCACCAGTCAGTATTTCCAACAGGAAGTATGTAAGATGAGCGCCTGGTGGCTGGGCCTACACCTATGGGGCTTGGCCAGCCACAACCCAAAACGATTACATGGGTCCCACTTCCCATGGGCTCACCACCTGTGAGAGGGGCCATAGGGGTCATGGGGATTGGGTGCGATGTGAGCTGGGTAGTGGCCAAAGGCCGGGACCTTGGCAAGCCGATCCCTGGCTATAGAAATTAGCTCTAGGGACATGGAATGTCACCTGTTTGGCAGGGAAGGAGCCGAGTTGGTGCGTGAGATTGAGAAGTTCTGACTAGATGTAGTCGAACTCGCCTCTACACACTGCTCTGTTCCACCCTGGAGTTGCCCAGGGGAAGAAACACAGAGCAGGTGTGGGTATACTTGTTGCCTGTACTTTGGGGTATACCCCAGTGGATGAGAGGGTAGCCTCCGGCCGCATTCAGGTAAGGGGACGGGTCCTGACTGTTGTTTGTGCCTGTGCACCAAACAATAGTTTCAGAATAGCCATTCTGTTTGGAGTCCTGAGAGGGAGTGCTGGAATGCCCTACCCGAAAGAGACCCCGGGGATGACCCAGGACATGCTGGAGGGACTATGTCTCTTGGCTGGCCTGGGAACACCTCAGGATCCCTCCGGAAGAGCTGGAATAAGTGGCTGGGGAAAGGGAAGTCTCCGTATTCCTCCTCAGTGACCCGACATGGAGAACCAGTAGAAAATGGATAGATGGATGGGTTCTCAAATTGATCTTGCACTTCAAACATGTTTGGGTTTTTTTTTTTGGTGTAACGTCACGACTCTTTTCGGGAATTTTCGCTGTCCGCTCAGGTTGTTCCGGGGAATTCCTCAATGTCCGATCAATTTTTGCCGATAATGAATACCTACAAATGTTTCGTTCATATCTGATTTCAGATTGAAATTAATTTTAAAAAAACTTTTTTCTATGAAAGAAATCCACAAATGTGCATGTACAGGCTGCATACCCATGGAAACAACAGAAGAAAACTTTTGTCTCCATGAGTCAACATATTCACCAAAAAATGGCTGATTCTCCAGACCATCCGCTGTACTGCATGACAGATCACCCAGGATTTATTGCCAGGTGTCTGAACACATGGGTACTTGAAGGTGCATATCTCCAATTCAGGCAACAGTATTAGCAGCGTCTGGATTTTCCACAACACAAGCAAGAGCTATTTTAAAATTGTGCTCTCTCTTTATCAACCCACCTTTTTGCCATTTACATTCAGATTATTCTATATTATTGCTCCTGCTAAAAGCAGAATTTGTTCATTCAATGCTTGTTCAAACAAAGTCCCATTCAGGAAAATTGTCACACGAGTTTATTTTCTTGTTTTTTGGTTATTGAGACATACTGCCTACAGGCAAATTGTGATATGGTGTTGGGAAATTGTAGGCAGAAATAACCACTTGCTACTTTCATTCTGGTGTGTGTCAAAGATTTGTGACATCTTTCCAAATCCAGATGGCAAAGAGTACAGAGGATTTACATGGTCTACATTCAGAATATTTTTGTGTTGTTTAAGTCTTTGTGTAAATTAAGTCTTTGATGTATAAGTTTGTATATGAAATAAAAATATACCACGGTGGTCCCAGCTCTTTTCAGGTCATTGACCAAGTCCCGTCGTATAGACCTGGGCTGATTCCTCACCTTTCTAAGGATCATTGAGACCCCATGGGGTGTTATTCTGCATGGGGCTCCACTATGATTGAGATTGACCGTCATGTTTAGCTTCTTCCATTTTTTCATGATTGCTCTAACAGTGGACTCTTTTTCATCAAGCTGCTTGGCAATTTCTTTGTAGCCCTTTCCAGCCATATGGAGTTGTACAATTTTGTCTCTGGTGTCTTTGGACAGCTTTTTGGTCTTGGGCATGTTACAAGTTTGAGTCTTACTGATTGTAAGGGGTGGACAGATGTCTTTTACGCAGCTAACGACATCACACAGGTGGATCTGATTGAGGATAATACATGGAGTGGAGGAGGACTTTTAAAGGCGGACTAACAGGTTTTTGAGGGTCAGATTTCTTGCTGATAGACAGGTGTTCAAATACTTATTTGCAGCTGTATCGCACAAATCATTGAAAAAAATCATACATTGTGATTTCTGGATTTTTCTTTTTAGATTATCTCTCTCACAGTGGACATGCACCTACGATGAAAATTTCAGACCCCTCCATAATTTCTAAGTGGGAGAACTTGCAATATTGCAGGGTGTTCAAATACTCATTTTCTTCACTCTAGGGTAGGCTACAAATGTCGGCTGAATGATGAAGCATAGTACTGAAAAACAAACCTAAATATTTGGAGTTGACATTCTTTTACTGATCCAGCCCATCTGAGAACAGAAAGCCTGGATCCGGCCCCAAAACCAAACTGAGTTTGACATGGCTGATTTCAATTTCTGCATCCGAAATATTTTCGTTTTGCAGTATTGTGAGATTTATTATTGATTTATCATATATTTGCGCGATGAAGAAACACCTTTGGCTTGCAATGAAGGAATTGGATTGCGAGCACATAAAGAGTTAAGATACATATTTGTTTGTTTCGATTTACTTATTTTTTTATTAGGTCTAGCAACAACAGAAGATGGTTTCCACCCAGTGAGGTAACCATCCATGCTTTTATTTGAAATAGACATGACTATTTTAATGGTCTTCTGACTGGACTCCCTAAAAAGAGCATTAAACGGCTGCAGCTCATTCAGAATGCTTCAGCTCAGGTTCTGACCACAACAAATATTTTAGAGCATATAACTCCAATTCTAAAGTCTTTACACTGGGTTCCAGTCATCTTTAAGATAGATTTTAAAATTCTGCTCCTGGTCTATAAATCACTAAATGGTCACTCAATAAAGTAGCGACCCCTACACTGAGATCTGAGTCATGACGAAGAACCTATTGACACCCCCCCCAAAATAGTCAGTCTGTTTCATTTAATTCATCACTGTGTCCCTTGCTCCATCATATGTATTCTTTGATGACTTCTAACACTAGCACCCTCTTCTGTGCATTTCTTCCCCTGTTGATATTTAAAGATTAAACCTGTAAAGAATCCAAAGTTGTAAAAAGAAAGAAAAACACACCAGCCAAAGACACGAGCAGAGAAAACACCAAGTGCTGTGATATTATTTATAATTTGATGGTCAACTCTGATTTTTTTCACTTTTACCGACTAGAATTTTACTAGCAGCACTCAAATGCTTCCTCGGGCAATACTGCTTCTTGTCATACAGCAAATCTGTTTCTTCTACCTTCTGCAGGATGCTCATAGTCTTCAAAGACTTTCTAACACCTGGAAAATATTCTTGTACATCCACTGCTTTACTGAATGTATCCTCCAAAAAGTAATCTATTTCCTTCTAGGACTACAGATCCTTAGTCTGGGAAACACTGTCAACAATAGAAACCACATCGGAGTCACCATCGGATTTCATCCCCATGCCCTGGCTACCATCACACCATTTTTCACCTTGTCAGCACCACTCATCAACAATACTATTCTGTTCCATAATTATTTTTATTCTAAGTTATGTTTTTTCTCTACTTCCATCGACCCACGGCTTTCGTCAGTGGGTACCACCTTCAATCAAAATCAGCTTTATTGGCCAAGTAGACAACACAAAAAGAATTTGTCTACAGCAGTTGAAGCTACCCTAGTACAACATATGGGTTGCGTACAAAGAACAAGAGAGTCAATTGACAGGGAACTTTTTTTTTCTTATAAGAACTCATAGTTGTGCAAAGTTGTGCAAGTATGCCGAGTCTTCTCGGATTTAGAGCAGTTAAGAGTGCCCATTAGAATGATCGTCCAAATTAATCCGGAGTAGACAATTCTGCAAATGGTGTCAAGGTTCAAGAAGTGTATGCAGTTTAAAGTCACAAGTCATACGATAGTCTATTGTATTTAATACTAATAGTGATTGGCCGAGCAATGTGTGACAACAATTTAACGGAAAAAATGGCATTGTGTTGCACTGGAATTGTAAGTTAGCTGTTCAAGAATTTAATACCTTAATTTCAAGAGGGACGAAACTATTGGAATGCCTCCTGGTTTTGGTTTTGCATTGATCGGTAACGCCTAACCGATGAAAGGCGTTGGTAGCTAGGATGTGTAGGTTATCAACGGATACTGCATATTCTTGTCCTAGTTCGAGTGGTGTGCAAGTCCTGAAGGGAGGGTCGGGTGGTGCCGACAATCCAAGCAGTTTTGAACGTCCATTGCAGTCCGAGTTTGTCCTTTAATTGTGGGAGCCCCAAAGCAGACTGTGATGGTGGTGGAAAGTACTGAATCCATCATCGTTGTGTAGAACTGGGTCAGCAGTTCTTGTGACAGGCCATCCTTCTTCAGAAGCTGGAAGAAGTACATCTTTTGCTGGGCTTTTTTGAGGATGGAGTTAATGTTTGTCTCCCACTTCAGGTCCTGTGATTACAACACATTACATACTTATTCCCAAGAACTTCAAGTTCTCGACGGTTGACACTAGACAGTTTGACACTGTGACAGGCAGCTGTGGTGAAGGAAAAGGATGCCTCCAGAAGTGAAGAATCATTTCTTCAGCCTTAGCTCCAAGTTGCGTTGGCCACACCAAAGCTCCAGCCTCTCTACTTCCTTTTTACATGCAGACTTGTCACCGTCTTTGATAAACCTGATGTGGTGTTATCTGTGACCTTCAGGAGTGCGACAGCCGGGTGCCTTGAGGTGGAGTGTAGAGCGAGAAGAGCAGTGGGGAGAGGACACAACCTTGGGTGCCCCAGGGCTGATGGTGCGTGTGGATGAGGTGGTGAGCCCCAACCTTAGGTGCTGTGTCCCGCCCATCGGGAAATTGTAGATCCACTGACAGATGACAGAAGAGACGCTGAGCTGGAGAACCTTGAAGGAGAGGAGTTTGGGGATGATGGTGATGAACGCAGAGCTGGAGTCCACGAACAGGATCCCTGCATAGGTTCCTATGCTGTCGAGGTGCTCAAGGATGAAGTGCAGACCCATGTTGACTGCATCTCTTGCAGACCTGTAAGCTCAGTGGAAAAACTGCAGTGGGTCCAGCTGGGTTCCTGCAACTCTTTTGACAAGACAGCAGTCTCACTCATAGTGCCCACTCCAACGGGGTTAGGCTCAGCTGTCCACCCCGAATGTTGACCACCTTGGCTTCAACAACAAGACCTGTCTGAGTATGATCCTCTTGGCTATCAGTTGCAGCAGGTCTCATTGTAGCATTGTTATGGAGACACACTATCTGTCTATGACTCTTTAAAACTGTGTGGACTCTCTCTGGACTCAAAACATTTCATGCTTCCTGAGCTTGCATACACCATATACAGTAATCTCTCATTTTTCACGGTTAACGGGGACCAGAACACCCTGAGAAATGTGAAAATCGCGAAGCAGGACCCCCCCACCCCCCGCAACCTCCCCACCCCACACACCCTCATGCATGTGTATCTGGGTACCAGAATGATTAAAATATGTAAGCTGTATTTATACTTTACATATTTTAGACTAAGTTTACTATAGTACACGTATTTACTTAAATGTTTAATCATAAAAGCTTTGTTAATGTTTCTTGCAACAGTCGGATGACTGTGGTCGGGAAATGCAGGAGAGACGCCTTTGTGGCGGGAACAATAATGATACGCAGCACCAATTTGCTGCTTGGAAGGCTTTATTAGATCCTTTTAGCGCTCAGCATCAACATGTCAGCTCTTAAAACACTACTTCTCCCTGGTTGCCCTCGCTAAACTGGTAAACTGCATTTCTATCCCTTCTCACTCTCACTGCTTCACACGCCTACGGAGTCCTGTCTCACGCTCTGTCTCGCTAGCACACACACACGCACACACACGGCGAAGGAGAGGCTCATTGATGCGTTAAGTTCACTCACCTGCAGCATTGCCACATGATGATTGTAAACATGTTCCTTGAAGTAGTACGCAAAGGTTTCCTCTTCCAAAAAAAAGGCCAGTTTCATCCATGTTAAAATCGTGTTGCCGCCATCCCTCACAGATGAGGTTTTGGAACTCTTCCTCCACATAACGCTGAGCGGCAACATGCAGAGGCACATTTCTGAGGCCGTATCATATTTTTAGTTTTTCGAACCAGCCTTTGCTGCCCAAAAAGCCTCGTCCTTGAGGGGGTGAATCACAATGCAGGGTCCGACAAGGAGAACAATACTCGGAACCCTGGACACCCTAGTAGGTACCACAGTGCCCGAGCTATTTGCTGCACAAAGTGGTTGATTCCTCCTGCTGGATCCCGAAAAGGATAAAAGCTCTTCCAAATAGGAGCCCATTCCTCCCGCTGGATACCTAAAAGAATAAACTTGCACACGAAGTCACAACCTCTTGGGTGCCCCGGAGGAAGCTATTGCTGGGGCACAACGCTGAGGTGGTATGAAAAAATGCTTTCACTTGAAAAAATTATCACAAATACTACACGAAGATACAGTATAGATGCGAGACGATCAACAGCGTGGAGGAGACAATGCGCAAAACAAGGAAATGGGTGGAACAAGGGAAGTTGCTGGGTGAGGCTTCAATGATGCAGAACTAATCAGCTCTCAGGATAAAGCCACTCCTGCTCTCATTGGTCGATGACACGCCGGGAACCAATCACGCGCCTTGTATCGACATCTTTCCGCAAGATGCCTGTCTGGCTGTGTTTTTAACCGGGTTTTTTTATTAATAAAAACCCGCTAAGCACTGAAGCCGCAAAAAGTGAGACGCGAAGTAGCAAGGGAACCCTGTACATTCCTTCCTCATGACAAACAGAGGGAAACATCTAGCATCTGTGTAGGGGAGTCTAAAAATGTGAAAACCTGTCTAAAAGATTGAACATGCTTCAATTTTTCATCCTTACATCCTAACGCAACATTACGAATACCACTAGCAAACTTACCAAAACGCTTCAGCTCCCATTCCAATGGATCATTCAAAATATACAGAGACACCCGACACAGTATTCTGTGTTGACAGAAGGGGAACTGGGATAAACTCGTCATTTTTTTTGTTATTCATTCTCTATAAATTCCAATATATGTTTTTGATGTTTAAAAACACTACCTTCATTCATGCGGGATGCATTGGAAATATGCATATATCCCAAATTGTCGCCAACAGCCAGCAGCATTTGCTCCACTTTGAAGTTGGGCTGTGGCACAATCCGTACGTCATGGTCAGAGACTTTGGTGTCTCAGGTGCTGCCATCCTTGCCACAAGGCACAGACAAACCTTACGAAAACAAGACTAAACTCTCTTTATCCACCAAACCCCACACGGCGATGATATGATATATATGTAAATATCCCTTGTACTTCCATGAAAAAAAGGAGGAAGAGGAAGACATGGAAGAGGAGAATCCTGGTGGCCAACAAGATAAACATCTCTCACATCTGAGGACTAGGGTGCAAATCCGGCCTTGCCTGTGTGGTGTTTGCATGTTCTCCCCGTTGCCCATGTGTGTTTTCTCCAAGTACTCCGATTTCACCCCACATCCCACAAACAAACATGGTATGTTGAATGAAGACACTAAAATGCCCATAGGTGTGAATGTGAATGGTTCTATGTCTATGTGTGTCCTGGCTGACGAGCATTTCAGGATATACCCCGTCTTTCACTCAGAGTTGGCGCTTGTGCAAGTGACGTCACCATTTTCACCGCGCCATATTGCCGGTCAAACAGAGCTGCTCGCCATTGTGGGAGACATTGAACCAGAAGAGAATATTTACAATAGCCGAGACCTGTTGTGCTGTTGTTTGTCACAACAGACGAGACAGATATTCAAAGAGATCATTCTATGGAATACCAGCTGAAAAGACCAGAAAATATCGATAGATTTCGGCAATTAAAAATGATGGATGTTGCCCAACCAAAATACACACACGCCTGTGTAGCGATCGCTTCATTTCAGGTAGGAATTATTCTACTAAATCTCAAATGACCAAAAAGTATTTATAATGCCAAGTTGGCTCATTTGAAAACAATGTGTATTAAAAAAAAAAAACTGTCACAGAGGTTTACGGATATTTAGTGTGGCCGCAATCGCGTCCATGGAGACGACTCCGTCCTCTTGTTTTTTTTTTTCCCCAATCACAGTTAATAAATGAGTTTGCGTAAAACTAGGGGTCATTTATCTAAATATTGGTATTTGTATTGAATACTAGGTGAAAAGATCGATGGATTCCAGCAAAGGTTAACGTGTCGCCGAACACACTTCCGTGTTCACGAGCCGTCAAAACTATGTCTATGACATAACATGTCTAAACTAAAACACTATGTGGGATTTATTCCTGATGAGAACAGATCCAGCAACAAAGTATTCGTATGCGTCCAGACTTTTATACGCTTTCAAACTTTTCTGTGTAAATTTCGACGACTTACTCATGAGGTCCATGTGTATATCTGGTCGTCCAAGACGAGCAGAAGCGAATTAACAGTCCAATTTCTTATCGGCGAAAACATCGACTTCAGCATTAAATACAGGTCCTCTATACCGAGATTATCTAATTTTTCCACGTACCTTTGTTTATTTTCACCTTCTAAATGTCTAACGGGGAAGAGACTGGGCATCATGCTGTAAGACATATTTTCGTGTCGTCTCCAACCAACTTAGCATTGAATATTGCTTTGCTAGACCGGCAATATGGCGAGGTAAACAAAAATCACCTGATTTTATGATGTAGGTGCACAAGCTCTTACCACAGTAGCAACCACAGTGAACACAGGCAGTGCGGAAAGTGAATGAATGGAGAGATAAATCATAATACATGTGTCAATATCAGATTGCTAAATATCCATGACTGTTGTGAGGGGCATCTGCAAATTGAATTTCTTGCGAAAAGGAGAAATACTAACCTTCACACATTTTACATTGATTCCCGGGCACAGAAATTTCTTCACTAGTAATGTTGCTTTTCTGTCACCGCATGTTATTGGACAGCCAATTTCAACATCACCTCCCTCAGTCTCTTCTACAACAATGAAAACATACATGTCAAACATGAAAATGTACAGGTAAACGTATGTAATTGTGACACTGTTACCTGGATGTTCTTCAGCTCCCATGCCTGACATTACTGTTTCATCAAATTCTTCTCTGTAAGAAAGCACTTTGGGTTAACATCTTAGTTTGTTACAGATGCTGTCATACCCAAACACTTGAAAGTAGAGTAAATGTATCTGTCTTGAAGACTGGATTTAAAATTAGATGAAGAAAGTTGGAGACTGATTTATTAATTTAACAAAAACATAGTAAATCAAAGAATGGCTGAAACTAGCTGTGAGGCACATGATCCCCTCAAGCCACAATCAAAAAGTTCAAATGAAGCTAATAATTCCCTCAATTTGGGGGGAAAAAATATAGCATTGCACTTCTATGTTGATTAAAACTAAAATTAGCAAGGTTATTCAAAAATTGCTGTCTACTTTTTTTAAGCACAAGTTTTTTCTACATAACTTGCCCTCCAGATAAGCATTTCCACTGATTAGTAGTGGTAAGACTTGCTAGCTGATTGTGAGACGACTCATCTACAGCTATTTGCCAACTTTTTTGTGCAGTCACAATTGAGACACGACAGTGAGAAATGTGTGCAGCTCCCAATAGGTCTGCAAATAGAAAGCTAGCATAGTAGGAATTAAGAGGATTTGTGCTGAGGTTTCTCTTAACCTTGTAATCATTGGAATCCTATTGTAAATTCTATTTTGTATATGCTGTTTTTCTGGTTTTGAAAGCTTATAACTGTTCCATCTTAGTGTATTATTTAGAAAATGTATGTCAGGGGTCACCAACCCGGTGCCCGCAGGCAGATGGGTGCCCGCGGGCGCATGGTAACCCGTGAGGACCAATTAAGGAGCCAGTGAGAACAGTTCTAAAAATAGCACATCAGAAATTAATATTATTATTATTTGTGCTTTAAATTTTGACTCTGACTTGCTTACATTAATGACGTATAAATAATATCGGATCATATATTATTTCTATTATATATATATATATATATATATATATATATATATATATATATATATATATATATATATAGTATTTATATGGTTGTAAAGTATTGAGAGTTTTGTAGTTTTGGAATTTGCCGGAATGTAGCCCTTCATACAATCAGTCCTCACGAAATAGCCCTCAGCCTCAAAAAGGTTGATGACTACTCCTGTAGGTATACAGAAAGGGAAAAGGACTCAGCCATCATTTGTGCAAGTTCTCTCATTTAAAATGATGACTGACCTGTAATCTTCAGGTATGCCTCACATGTGAGACAAAATGAAAAAAAAAAAATCCAGAAAACCATATTTTTTGAATTTTTTAATAAATTATTAGCAAATTACACTATGGTGGAAAATAATTTTGTAAACTACAAACAAGCGAGATTTATGGCTCTCACAGACCTGTAACTTCTTAAGAGGCTCATCTGTCTTCCACTCGTTACCTGTATTGATGGGACCTCTCTGAACTCTTTAACAGCATAAAATACACCCGTCCACAACCTCAAACAGCCACATTCCAAACTCCACAATGGCCAAGACGAAAGATCAAAAGGACACCAGAAACTAAATTGTAGGCCAGCACCAGTTTTAAAAGTGAGTCTGGAATTGGAAAGCATCTTGGTGTGAAGAAGTTTACTGTAGGAACAATTATTAGAAAAAGGACATACAAAGACATACAAGACCACTCATCATCTCCCTCATTCTTGGGCTGCACATAGGAGCTCACCCTGTGGGATCAAAACGATCACAAAGAATGGTGAGCGAAAATCCAAGAATCACACTAACCCACGACGGTCTTGAGGATAAACGGCTCAGAAAATTACAATTTTAGCTAGGTAAAGTACACAAAAAATTGCATTATATTTTACCCCCAGAACATATTTGACAACAGTGAGTAAAATTCATCCCCAAGCCGTTGATACTATAATATCCATCACGACGCATACATTCAACTTTGATTGCTTCTGACTTAGCGAATCAATACAAAAAGCAAAGAAAAAGAAAATCGCACTATATGGTAAAATAAGATTACCCCAACACTAATTTCTTAGATTTGTTAGTCCTTGTACTATGAGCGTGTCAGGTAAGGTGAACGGGCTATTTGTGTATTTTATATAACAAAACCTTGTCTAGAGGTTGTATGGGGAAACTGATTTCTCATATTCGTAGTAAAAGACATGCAATCACCAAAAGCATGAAAAAAGTGGGGAAAAAAAACAATTGTGAGGGGGGTCTTTGGGGGATCCCCAAGTGCTTCCAGAGACTTTTTTTAAAGAAACTAAGCAATCAGTAAAACTATGAAGATTAAAACAAGGAAAAGTAATTCTGTTCACACAGAACTATTTATTTACGCTACTCAAGTAGATATTGATGTAAAAATGTAAGATAAAAATTACATATTCCTAATTTCTTTGCTGTTTTTGTTTTGGCCCAAAATTAAGCCAGGCCCATCTCCACCTGCATCTGATCCCTGCTGCAAGCTGTAAAATGAATAGCATCTTCTGCTTCAGTAACTCTCCTTTTGGAAAACAATTGACTAAATTCACTGGTTGTTTCATTTCATTTTTCACAATTACCTAGTTTAAAGACTAATCACAAATGTGTCCACCAGGAAAATATTAAGAAGAATATTTTAGTTTTTATTGGCCATTTCTGAATTTTAAAACAGTTCATTCTGTCATGATATAATCCCAAACATCGCCACGTCACTTAATAAATTTAACATTAACATCCGTAAACGAATTACTTAATTGTCGGTGCATTTCCCAACTAAAACAAGTACAAGATATACTAACGGATCAGGTCTTGTTGCCGATGTTATGTGTGGTTCGTGGTTCCGCTGGGATTGCAACAAGAACCACGACCTGCAGCACCTCAACGTGAAAATACAATGGAACAGTGCAACAAACAATCTCGGCTGATCTGATGAGCAAAAATGTTGCTTAGCAAAAGAGCATTTTCGCTCCAAAGGTGGGTTAAGTAGCTAAAAACACTACTCAAGTAAGAATACGATAACTCGACAATAATTCGACTAAATTAAAAGTAGTCCTCCAAAAAATACCATAAAAAGTACATAGTTAAATAATAACTCAAATACTGAGTAAATAGCACAAAAAAACTATTTATTACACAGTGTTTTCTCAAGTTATAAGTGAGCTACAATGTCCTCATTTGGGCAGACAAGGCCAGACAAATACTACAATACATGAAAACTGTTTTCGGTCATCTAAATGTAAACAAGAGTAGCATCCATTGCTTTCATAGCAACGACCACGTTCCCAAAATGGCAGCAATTTAGCACGACGATCGGCTGGGCTAGCTTATCAGGTGTTAATAACTTTGCCCAGGAAGACCTATAGAAGACATTATGAGGTCATGTGACTTTCTTTTGTCATTTGATTGGTGAAAAAGTTGAATGTCACTAGCGCTGAAATTAAATTGTCGCAAACAGCGATGCGAAAGTGGTTATAGTCTTGCTTTCAAAATAGTTGATAAGCAATAATTGCTAAATAAATGAAGTAAGTGAAATTTAGATCATTGTAACGGTGTTAAAGTACAGGTATCACAAGTTGTCAGCTGTCTTGGGAGTTTTTTCATTTGGTTTGGGCTTCTAAACAATTGGAATACACAGCTCCATATAATTCAGGATAGTCTTGCAAATCTTTAGTCTTTATTTCAAACCTAGGGGATGAATATCACAGAGTAAAAAAATAAAAATAAATGAGAAACAAGAAAGGAAATTATAGCATCAAATAATAAAACTGATTTTAAAGCAAACAAATAAAATGAGAATAATAAGGGGGTGCCAAATTGTAGCCATTAACAAAATTTGCCACTTGCACCGTTAACTTGCATGGCACCAGTGGAAATTCAGCTCCTGTGGGTCCAAGATGAAGGAGAGGTGGAAAGCGAGTTCCAAGGCAGAAAGAGAATAGAAAAGCACAGAAGCTCAAACTGAATGTGGCGATTTTGAAAGTTGGGACTATGATGGGAAAAGCTCAGGAGTTGGTTGACATGATAAGGAGAAAAGTTGCTATATTGTGTGTTCAGGAGAGAGGGTAGAAAGAGAGCAAGACTAGAACATTTGGGACAGGGTTAAAAATTTTTACCATGGTGTGGATGGGGAGAGAAATGGAGTGGGGATAATTTTAAAAGAGGAGTTAGTTAATAATATTTTGGAGGTGGAAAGACTAACAGTAAGATTAACATCGAGTGATGGGGCTGAAAGTTTAAATTGACGTTTTTTGTATCATTTTATTAGTGGCTATGCCCTACCTAGGTGACAAAGAAATTCTGGAAGGAGCAAGACAATGTAGTTCTGAACATCCCAGACAGAGAGAGTCATGAATGGTGCAGATTTTAATGGCCAAATTGGTGAAGGAAACCAGCAGAGTGAAGAAGTGATGAGTACATTTGGCATGCAGGAACTGAATTTGGAGGGACGGATGGGGATAGACTGCAAATAGAATGGAACTGACTGTAAAGAACACTTTCTTTCAGAAGAGCCAGTGGGTTGTGGTAGGTAGGAAACCTAAGACAAACGCAGAACAAAGAACCATGAGGTGAAAGCTGAGCAAGGAAGAGTGTTGTGTGACTTTTCAAGAAGAGGTGAGACAGGCTCTGAGTGGACAGGAGATGCTGCCAGAAACCTGGAGCTACTGCTCTGCCTACTTCTACTTCCTAGTTTACTTGTCGTTCCCGCAGCCCCCCCACTGCCCACTACCAGTGCTTTACTTACCAACACAAGTCTGGGCAACATAGAGCAAAGACATGCTGCTTGTGTTTACTCTGGATAATAATGGTAAAAGTTAAAAAAAAAAAAGAAGTGCTGATGCTATAATGAATGTCGGGGTATGAGAATAATAGAAGAAAAAGTGGTGAAAGTGGATGAGATTTTCTCTTTTTTTATTTTTTAGTAAAAAAGGTCTGGTCTGAAGCCAAAGTAGAAAGTACAGGATGAGACGGTGTATAATGTTAAAATTCCACCATGGCACAGCCTTATTGAGGATGAAAGCACAGACAATACAGTGCACAAAAAGCTTATTCTGTATTTTAAATATAGGAGGCAAAATAACATTAACCGTCAAACTGTTTGGGAGCATCATTCAGCTTTCAACATGCACTGCGAAAGATATTCTGCAAGCAATAATTCAGTTTTATGCCAAGAAAAACAGACAGGGATAGCATTGTGGGTTAAAAAATAAATAAATTAAAGTTGGAAGCGACCTTTCAAATTTATATTTCAGAGTTGGCTTGGTTTGGTGAGCAAAGTATTTTTTTGTTTGTTGACATTTTCATTGTAAGTTTGCAAAAACACAAAATTGTTATTCAAAATGTTCTGATGGGAATGTAAATAATGTAATCTGAATCTTTGAATGAGCCATGGAACTTCAATGGATGACACTGATCTGACCACAGAGCATACATCTGATTTTGCTCACAGTGGTCGAAGGTAGCGCTCAAGGAAATCATAGAGGGGTCTGAAATTTTCATTGTAGATGGATGTCCACTATGAGAGAGATAATCTAAAAGGAAAAATCCAGAAATCCTTCCTGGTCCTTCACATTGCCTCTTCAACTCTTCCTTCTCTCTCATTTTCTTCATTCATCAACTTCTCAAAGTATTCTTTCCATCTATTTAGCACACTACTGGCACCAGCCAAAACATTTCCATCTCTATCCTTAATCACCCTGACCTGCTGCACATCCTTCCCATTTTTTTTAACGATTTATTTGTGTGATACAGCTGCAAATAGGTATTTTAACACCAGAGAAAACCAATGTAATAATAACGACAGAAATGTTTTCAGCGTAACTGAATTTCCTTTGACAGGGCTCATGATGTTGAGGACATTCGACGTACAGTGAAGAAAATTAGTATTTGAACACCCTGCTATAGTTCAAGTTCTCACACTTAGAAATTATGGAAGGGTCTAAAATTTTCATCGTAGGTGCATGTCCACTGTGAGAGAGATAATCTAAAAAGAAAAAGCCAGAAATCACGATGTATGATTTTTTTTAACAATTTATTTGTTTGATACAGCTGCAAATAAGTATTTGAACACGTGTCTTCTTCTTCTTCTTCTTTTCCTTTCGGCTTGTCCTGTTAGGGGTCGCCACAGCGTGTCATCTTTTCTGTCTATCAGCTAGAATTCTGACCCTGAAAGACCTGTTAGTCCGCCTTTAAAAATCCACCCCCACTCCATTTATTATCCTGAATCAGATGCACCTGTGTGACGTCGTTAGCTGCATAAAGACACCTGTCCACCCCATACAATCAGTAAGACACAAACTTGTAGCATGGCCAAGACCAAATAGCTGTCCAAAGACACCAGAGACAAAATTGGAAACACCATATGGCTGTAAAGGGCTCCAGAGAAATTACCAAGCAGCTTGGTGAATTAGAAAATAGAAGAAGCTAAACATGACGGTCAATCTCAATCAGAGTGGAACCCCATGCAAGATATCACCTCGTGGGGTTTCATTGATCCTTAGAAAGGTGAAGAATCAGCCCAGGACTACACGACAGGACTTGGTCAATGACCTGAAAAGAGGTGGGACCATGAAATCATGCATAGCACAGAAGGTTCCCCTGCTTAAACCAGCACATGTCAAGGCCTGTCTTAAGTTTGCCAGTGACCATTTGGATGATACAGAGGAGTCATGGGAGAAGGTTTTGTGTTCAGATGAGACGAAAATGGAACTTTTGGTCATAATTCCACTAACCGTGGTTGGACCCTAACCCTAACCCTAACCCTATCATACATTGTGATTTCTGGACTTTTCTTTTTAGATTATCTCTCTCACAATGGACATTCACCTACGATGAAAATTTTAGACCCTTCCATGATTTCGAAGTGAGAGAACTTGAAATATAGCAGGGTGTTCAAATACTCATTTTCTTCACTGTACGTTGAAAGTCATCAACATCATGAGCCCTGTCAAAGAAAATTCAGTTACGCTGAAAACATTTCTGTGATATAACACACGTCACGTTTCAGTATCGAACGAGAATAAGTATGAGATTGTGATTTATGATGACTTGATCTCAGTTCTAACGTAAGACTAGTCAGTCCATATATCTAAATGCGAATGGTCATTTTCTCCCATGGTACCGCGTTATCTTGAAGTTGAAAACCTTTCCCCTCTACATGCTTTAGGATAATATAGATCATCTCCTGCTAGCTTTTTTCATTGGATTGACAATAGATACCACCTTTGTAAACTACGATAGATTATAACAATACATCATGATGAAATAAATGATTTGATTACATTAATATTTAGTTTTGAAACTGAATGTCTATTGACCTCTTTAAAATGTTTGTCTCAGTCTGTGCAGTGTCAATAAATTATGATTATGGTATTCAGTAACAACTACATACTTGGGTATAACAACTCAGTAAGTTATTTTAAGGTCTTGAGAATACATCCCGAATCACACCCGCAACTTTATATCTGCGGGCATCACTGATGGACAACACCGGGAACTTTAAATCTGCGGGCATGGCTGACCACACCCGTATATTTTTCAAATGTAAGTGACTGCACACATTTAAAATAAATGTAAATTCCAAATACATGTATATTTGTATGTTCGTAAACATATGTTCGATCCCGGCCCCCGCCTGCGTGGAGTTTGCATCTTCTCCCCGTGCCTGCATGGGTACTCCGGTTTCCTCCCACAACCCAATAACATATAATTTGGAGACAATAAATTGGCCTAAGGTGTTGAATGAGTGTGCGAAAGGTTGTTTGTTTCGATGTGCCCTGTGATTGGTTGGTAACAAGCTCAGGGTGTACCCCACCTCCTGCTAAAAGATAGCTGGGATAGGCTCCACCACTCCTCTGACCCTTATGAGAAAAAGTGCCTCAGAAAATGGAAGGATGGGTGGAAAGAAGAGAACGATGCGGTGAATCTTTTGAACTAATCTTTGTGAAGTAACTGCTTCAACTGATTCAGTACACTGAAAAGAACTGCCATACCCATTATGAAAAAAGATGACATGCTGTGGTGACCTCAAATTAGATAAATTTGAACAAAAAGAAGAAATGCAGAGGTGGTACAAGAAACCATCCATTCATTTTCTTAGCGGATTATCCTGACAAGTGTTGCGGGAGTGCTGGAGCCTATCCTAACTGTCAACGGGCAGGAGGCAGGGTATACCCTAAACTTGTTGTCAGCCAAGCGCAGAGCACACAGAGACAGCCGCACCCACAATCACACCTCGGGGCAATTTAGAGTTTCCCATTAATGTTACATGTTTTGGGGATGTGAGAGGAAACCGGAGTGCCCGGAGAAAACTCACGCAGGTACGGGGAGAACATGCAAACTCCACACAGGGAGGGCTGGGATTGAATTTGGGTCCTCAGAACTGTAAGGCCAGCGCTTTCCAGCTGCTCCACCGTGCAGCCAAACAAACTATTACTATACTATTATTATTAAGCCGTCATCTTTTTGTGATGGATGGTTTTGTGTGTCCCAATGATCCTAGGAGCTAAGTTAATCATGATGCTGAGATATTACAAACATTTTTTGTTAACAAACCCAGTTGACAATAGTTATCCTTCACTTCTTAATTCAAAACTACCCATCGTATGTGTTATGTACAGTGAAGAAAATAAGTATTTCAACACCATGCCATATTGCAAGTTCTCCCACTTAGAAATCATGGAGGGGTCTAAAATTTTCACACGTAGGTGTATGTCCACTGTGAGAGAGAGAATCCAAAAGGAAAATCCAGAAATCACAATGTATGATTTTTTTAACGATTTATTTGTGTGATACAGCTGCAAATAAGTATTTGGACACCTGAGAAAACTAATGCTAATATTTGGTACAGTAGCCTTTGTTTGCAATTATAGAGGTCAAACGTTTCCTGTAGTTGTTCACTAGGTTTGTACACACAGCAAGGGGGATTTTGGCCCACTCCTACACACAGATCTTCTCTGGATCAGACAGGTTTCTGGGCTGTCGCTGAAAAACACGGAGTTTCAGCACCATCCAAAGATTTTCTATTGGGTTTAGGTCTGGAGACTGGCTAGGCCAGGCCAGAACCTTGATGTGCTACTTACGGAGCCACTCCTTGGTTTTCTTGGCTGTGTGCTTCGGGTCATTGTCATGTTGAAAGACCAAGACAGGACCCACCTTCAATGCCCTGACTGAGAGAAAGAGGTTGTTCCCCAAAATCTCACAATACAAGGCCACGCTCATCCTCTCCTTAATACAGTGCAGTCGTCCTGTTTCATGTGCACAAATACACCCCCAAAAGCATGATGCTACCACCTCCATGCTTCTCCGTAGGGATGGTGTTGCTGGGATGTAACTCATCATTTGTCTTCCTCCAAACACGATGAGTGGAATTATGACAAAAACTTCCATTTTGGTCTCATCAGACCACAAAACTTTCTCACATGTCTCCTCTGTACCAACCAAATGGTCATTGGCAAACTTAAAGGGAAATCCAGTGCTTTGCATGAACAGTGTATCCAATAGGTCATGTAATATGCACCCTATTTTGACAATGTGAAGTTAAATCCTCTCTCATTTAATAGTGTTTTGAGAAGATTTTTATCGACAATTATGAATTTTCAGGGGTACTGCCATTTTCGTGAGTCACATGACCTACGTGCGCGGATGTGACGTGTTCCGTGCCGCAACAAAGGCTCGATTACATGGGACACCATTTATGCCCAGCGGTGATTTCTCGGATTTATCCTCATCTGATGAAGAAATAAGCAGTATCGGTTGATCGGGAAGACAGAGGAATACTTCCATACAGAGTTGAACCTGTGGCTGTAAATGATGAGTATTCGGATGGTTCTTCAGGAGGAATGACGCGGAGTCTGACTACTCCGTGGCCTATGCATTGGACATAAAATTGTGAACAAAGGCCCATGGAGCTCTGGGCCGGTAGCCACGGATGGCTCTTTGGACAGGATTGACGCAGAGTCTGACGAGCGAGCTCCGGCGATGGACCGCGAGCAGAGCTTCCAGGCGGCGGAGGCCCTTAGCCCCGGCCTTTGTTTACACAATTAAGTCGCGCGTAGGCCCGCAAGTAGTCAGACTCCGCGTCATTCCCCCCGAAGAACCATCCGGATATTCAACATTAATTACAGCCATAGGTTTCAATCTGTATGGAAGTATTCATCCATCTTCCCAATCAACCGATACTACTATTTCTTCATCAGATGAAGATAAATACGAGAAATCAGCACTGGGGAAAAATTATGTCCCATGTAATCGAGCCTTTGTTGCGGCACGGTACACGTCTCATCCGCACACGTAGGTCATGTGACTTGCGAAGATGGCAGTCCCCTGAAAATTCGTAATTGTCAAAAATTTTCTCAAAATTCTCCTAAATGAGAGGATTTAACATCACATTGTCAAAATAGGATACATATTACATTCCGTGACATGCATGATTTCAAACCATCATGTCTTAAGTGTATTACCAACAGTCACCTTGGAAACAGTGGTCCCAGCTCTTTACAAGTCATTGACCAAGTCCTGTTGTGTAGTCCTGGCCTTTCTAAGGATCGTTGAGACCCCACAAGGTGATATCTTGCATGGGCTGCACTCCGATTGAGATTGACCGTCATGTTTAGCTTCTTCCATTTTCTAATGATTGCTCCAAAAGTGGACCTTTTTTCACCAAGCTGCTTGGCAATTTCTCCGTAGCCCTTTCCAGCCTCGTGGAGTTGTACAATTTTGTCTCTGGTGTCTTTGGACAGCTCTTTGGTCTTGGCCATGTTACAAGTTTGAGTCTTACTGATTGCATGGGGTGGACAGGTGTCTTTATGCAGCTAATGACCTTACACAGGTGCATCTGATTCAGGATAATACATGGAGTGGAGGTGGACTTTTAAAGGCAGACTATCAGGTCTTTCAGGGTCAGAATTCTAGCTCATAGAGAGGTGTTCAAATACATGTTTGCAGCTGTTTCACACAAATTGTTAAAATATCATACATTGTGATTTCTGGATTTTTCTCTTTAGATTATCTCTCTCTCAGAGTAGACATGCACCTAAGATGAAAATTTCAGACCACTCCATGATTTCTAAGTGAGAGAACTTGCAATATAGTAGGCTGTTCAAATACTTATTTTCTTCACTGTATCATCATCATCAGTCACCATTGGAAAATTCAGAGATCCTCAGTGAACTTTTGGAGTGAGTTTGCTGCGCTGAAAGTAAGGGGCCGAATAATATTGCACACCCCACCTTTCAGGTTTTTATCTGTTAAAAAAAAGTATAAAATATCCAATAAATTTTGTTCCACTTCACGATTGTGTCCCACTTGTTGTTGGTTCTTGAAAAGAAAAAAATATATTTATATCTTTATGTTTGAAGCCTGAAATGTAGTGAAAGGTTGAAAAGTTCAAGGGGGCCGAATACTTTCACAAGGCACTGTAACTCAGAATTCTTGTAGTCAAAATGAATGAGATATTTAAAAAAAAAACAATTTCCTGATTTAAAAAAAAATTAGGCAGTGTTTCAAGAGGTGAATTTGTTACAGTTAATTGATTTATTATGAATTATATATCCATTTAGTCATTAGATTTAAATACAGACATTCTGCTCTTCATCTGTTCTTTAACTCTTCATTAACAACCAATTTGTCAGGAGCGTGGCCAGGCCACTGCCCTCTGCGCGGCTGCCTCTGGCAGCAGTTCCTTTCCTGTGCCTTATTTTCGCTAATTATCCCATACAATTACTGTCAGCTTTGAGTTGTATTGTTAGTTGCCTGTTCATTGTTTGAGACTGCATTAGTTTGCTTGAGTATATGCGTTTCTTGTTGCGTATTTGGCTCGTTGTCATGGCCAGAGGTTTTGTGCGAACATAGCCAAGTATAAGTAAAGTCTCGTTTTTTGCCTAGTAGTTATCCAACCTTGTTTTCACATTTTTGGACCTTGCCTTTTGCCACACGTTTTTGTGCCTTTGCCTTTTTTGGACTGCTCACCTAGATATGAACCCTGCCTGTAATTAAACCACCCTCAGCATCATGTCGCAGCCTCACAGTCCTGCGTTTGCGTCCAACCCCTTATCCCATGCTCGTGACAGAACAAACTGACCAACACAGGATGCAGTGGGAAAAACATGACGTCGCCAGTCACGCTGCCGGTCTGCCTCCCATTGCACTCAGCCTCCTGACCGAGCGTCTCCTCTCCAACTGCGCTGTGTCTTTTTAGTTCAAGTCAATTTGCATCAACTCTCCCCGTCTCCAGCCCCCGTGATCGTAAGCCCAAGTCGTGTTTCTCAGACCTTTTCGAGGGCACCCTTTTAGCCAGTTATTTCGAGGGCACCCATTTGGCCATTTATTCGTGACTCCTGCGTGGTAGCCAGCAGAGTCTTCCAAGTAGAGCTCAGCTTTGTGCCTCCTGCCTCACTCCGCTCAAGCCACGGCAAGCAAAATCCAGCAGTAAGTGAACTTCTTCTTGCAATATAGCAGGGTGTTCAAATACTTATTTTCTTCACTATATATGTAAAATACGATAGCAAGGCAATGAAACGTTTGTTTTCACAGTCAGAGCGTCTCTCTGAGCGAAACCGCACCAGCAATGTGACTGCGGACAAAAATTAGTTTGGCATCCCTGCCCTACACTGTGCACCTGAAAAGTAGTGAACAATTAATGGTCACTATAAACACAAATTACCTCGCTGTGTGCCATGCAAATACAGAAAATGTATGTTCCATTTTCAAAGTTTTGATGGATTTTTGCCATAAGAAAATTTAATGAACTGTGGTGGGAATAAATCTTTTCAGTCGTTAACTCATCCTAAAAGTATATACAGCATTATGAAAATCTATTTCTTATGTCTGTTGCGTAAGAACCACCAGTTGATGTTGATGTATTTTCTTTTCCTTTCAGCTTGTCCCGTTAGGGGTCGCCACAGCGTGTCATTGTTTTTCCATCTTAGACAATCTTCTGCATCTTCCTCTTGAATCCCAACTGCCCTCATGTCTTCCCTCACCACATCCATAAACCTTCTCTTTGGTCGTCCTCTGGCTCTTTTGCCTGACAGCTCCATCCTCAGCAGCCTTCTACCGATATACTCACTCTCTCGCCTCTGAACATGTCCAAACCATTGAAGTCTGCTCTCTCGAATCTTGTCTTCAAAACATCCAACTTTGGCTGTCCCTCTAATGAGTTTATTTCTAATCCTATCCAACCTGCTCACTCCGAGCGAGAACCTCAACATCTTCATTTCTGCTACCTCGAGTTCTGCTTCGTGTTGTTTCTTCAGTGCCACCATCTCTAATCCGTACACCATGGCCGGCCTCACCACTGTTTTGTAAACTTTGCCCTTCATCCTAGCACACTCTTCTGTCACATAACACACCAGACACCTTCCGCCAGCTGTTCCAACCTGCTTGGACACGTTTCTTCACTTCCTTACCACACTCACAATTGCTCTGGATTGTTGACCCTAATTATTTGGAGTCCTCCACCCTCGGTATCTCTTCTCCCTGTAGCCTCAATCTTCCCCCTCCACCTTTCTCATTCACACACATATATTCTGTTTTAATTCAGCTAATCTCCATTCCTCTCCTTTCCAGTGCATGTCTCCATCTTTCTAATTGTTCCTCTGCATGCTCCCTGCTTTCACTGCATATCACAATATCATCTGCGAACATCATAATCCAAGGGGATTCCAGTCTAACCTCATCTGTCAGCCTATCCATTACCACTGCAAACAGGAAGGGGCTCAGAACTGATCCCTGATGCAGTCCCACCTCCACCTAAAATTCTTCTGTCACACCTAAGGCACACCTCACCATTGTTCTGCTGCCATCATACATGTCCTGTACTATTTTAACATACTTCTGTGTCACACCAGACCTACGCATGCAGTACCACAGTTCCTCTCTTGGTACTCTGTCATAGGCTTTCTCTAGATCCACAAAGACACAATGTAGCTCCTTCTGACCTTCTCTGTAATTTTCCACTAGCATCCTCAAGGCAAATAATGCATCTGTGGTACTCTTTCTCGGCATGAAACCCTACTGTTGCTCCCAGATACTTACTTCTGCCCCGAGTCTAGCCTCCACTACTCTTTCCCATAACTTCATTGTGTGGCTCATCAACTTTATTCCTCTATAACTCCCACAGCTCTGAACATCTCCTTTGTTCTTAAAAATGGGAAGTAGAACACTTTTCCTCCATTCTTCAGGCATCTTTTCGCCCACTAGTATTCTGTTGAATAAGTTGGTCAAAAACTCCACAGCCATCTCACCAAATTGCTTCCATACCTCCACTGGTATGCCATCAGGACCAACTGCCTTTCCATTTTTCATCCTTTGTAGTGCCTTTCTTACTTCCCCCTTACTCATCATTGCCACTTCCTGGTCCTTCACACTTGCCTCTTCAACTCTTCCTTCTCTCTCATTTTCTTCATTCATCAACTTCTCAAAGTATTCTTTCCATCTATTTGGAACACTACTGGCACCAGTCAACACATTTCCATCTCTATCCTTAATCACCCTTACCTGCTGCACATCCTTCCCATCTCTATCCCTCTGTCTGGGCAACCTGCAGAGATCCTTTTCTCCTTCTTTCGTGTCCAACCCGGTGTACATGTCTTCATATGTCTCTTGTTTAGTCTTTGCCACCCCTACCTTTGAACTACGTCGTATCTCAATGTACTCCTTTCGCCTCTCCTCAGTCCTCTCAGTGTCCCACTTCTTCGCTAATCTCTTTCCTTGTATGACTCCCTGTATTTTGGTATTCACAACAAACTTTTTACTAACTTGATGCCATCATTTTCATGTAAATGATATCATAATTGCAGCTAAAATCACTAAATCCAGTTACTTACCGTGCAGTATTGGACTGGAGCTGGATGATGACCTGGGTTTTATTCAGATCTTCTATGTTTCTTTCATCAGGCTTCACCACAACTACCTCCCCAGATGACATGTTTGCATCTTCTATCATTGCCATCACACTTGTGTTTTAAGTTTTGCCCTTTAAATGTTACTAGTCACAGAATTTCATGTTGCTAAAAAGGATAACGAAATATGTGTAAAAATAACAATAATAAGCTTGCAACCCTTAAAAGACAACGGTAGATGGTGACTATTGTGAATTACTTATCTATCACGTATCCAATAAAAATGTACATTTAGTCAGTTAATGCATGGATCCATGAAAAAAAAATGTTTGCGACCACTACAGGGGAATCAGAATTTCCTTTTTAAGACGTAGGATACTTTTCACAGTTCAAAATGACATTTGATTTAGGAGACAGATGTCGTGTTTTCGGCATTCGTCTATTGCATGATCAAGTAAAACCTAAACATATGTTCAGTGCACATAAAACGAGCACAGCTATCTATTTGACTCCAAATAGGCATCGATGGAAGCCATTACGTGTAACACAATGGTGTAACATATTTACTGGAAGTGAGTGCAGCAGTTGTAACCGGATTCTTATGGCTAAGCATTCTACTTTTTGTGAAATTGTTACGTGCCACTTTTCTACGAAACGTACGTCGTTTCGTAACTGCATTTTAACTCTCCTATCCTCCGGAAAATGACGTCTGCTTGTACGGCACCACGCACAGTAAACAACGGCGGCGACGCAACCCCTGCTTTTCGTAAAGGAATAAACTTAAGTGTTTTCTTTACAAATAAGGGGGATAGAATCTAAAGAGCTACAAGGATACTACAAAGATTAACTTAAATAACATTTATTTACCGGTTGAAGACAATACTCCCAGAAAGATTGAAGCAGCTGCGCATGCGCTGTCTACTACGGTAGCTTTACTTCCTTCATATCAGATCGTCTTGTAAAACACAGGACAACGTTAGACCTTTTCCAACAAATCTCCATTTGAAGTAACTCTAAATGTACATTTATTTTTAACGTTCCGTTACTTACACTACTGTTCATACAATTTTCTGTGTTCGAGCAAGGTTTTTCCAATAAAATATAAAATTTTCTAGCCTATCTTCTTCCTTTTTTGTGAAATTTTATTTACTACAATAATGATAGGTGAAAATATTCAGTAATATTATTTAAATGTGCATGATACTTAATACATGTATATATGTTAAAAACTCTAATATTACCTTTACAGGTTCTCCATTCTCCAGAATGGCGAGAAAAGCCCTTTTGGTCTTGGGTGATTGCAAAACAAAGTGGGAAAATTGTTCCTGCGCATTGCAAGTGCAAGGCTGGCCTGGGAGAAGCTTGTTCACGTGTTGCTGCACTGCTGTTTTTGGTTGAAGCCAACATCAGGATATGGGACTCAAAGATTGTCATGCGAGAGAAAGCATACTGGAAGCTGCCAACACCTCCTCAAAAGTAGTCAATACAAAAAAGAAATCCCTACTTACCTAACCTAGTTTTCTTAGTCTATGTCACCGGAAACAGCATTATTTTTGTTTGGCCTTATCACGATGTTTTGACCATATAAATGTGCTGTAGCCAATGTTATGTAAGTACGAAAACAAACAAACCAATTGTACTTCAAAATTTTATTGTCTCATTCTCCATCTAACATGTCAGGCTATTCTGTACCCTGAACATTGGGTTTAGTTCTACTGGTAACAGAGAGAGAGAGAGAGAGAGAGAGAGAGAGAGAGAGCGAGAGAGAGAGAGAGAGAGAAGAGAGAGAGAGAGAGATGAGAGAGAGAGAGAGAGAGAGAGAGAGCGAGAGAGAGAGAGAGAGAGAGAGGAGAGAGAGAGAGAGCTGTTGATACAATCTTTGAATAACAAAACGTTCTAGGAAGAATGCAAAGTCTATTATCTTAAGCTTATAAAGCATGCTTGGGTATTATATAATGCCACAAAGACATGCACTTAAGAATGGTCTTCACATCATTTTATGAATAAAGGGACACATTTTATTTCAATTTGCTGAACAGAGGAAATATTCCACTGATTTCTATATGATTGTTTGTTAGTTGGAACCCTGTCCGGATTTGTGGAATTATACAGGTGTGCTGGTTTGCCTGAAACAATAATCATAATTAACAATGTTAATATATTTTTTTTTGGTTTGGCCAACTTACTTAATAAAACAGAACGCATGATATTCAAATTTCAATAAGTTGTTGAAAGTATGCTGATGTTAAAACAAGTCCCCAGTCCTAAAATATTTCATAATTTAATTCATGTAACTCAGTATAGTATCAAACAATAACCATATTATTAATAGCACACCATAAAAAAACGTTTCAGAATACTATTCAATTAACATGATTAGAAGTGGAAGCGTGTTTTCCTGTTAAGTATCAGTTTCAATGTTCACATGTTCCAAGTGCCAACACATCTCTCAGCCATACATGACCCCCCGTGTCTGGGATTGCAGATCTATGTCACCTGTTTACTTAAATTTATCCTTCAACTGACAAAAAACATTTACCAGTGGCAAAAATGACCTGAGCAGACACGATACTGGTACTAATTAGCTGTGTTTACATCTGCTCTGGACGATGCTGCCAGTCAATCCCTTTGACGTTAGAAAAGAACGTTTTTCAGCCTGTTCTCCCTGCCTTTTTATAACCGCTAGAATCCTGACTTGTCTCCTGACCTGTTTACGTCGGGCCCTCCTCTGTTCGAGCAGCCAACTGTTCGGAATAGTAGTGTCCAGATTGTAATGGACATGTTGGTGAAGGAAACAGGTGATGAAGAAGTGATGGATAAATAGGGCATCCAGGAAAGGAACTTTGAGGGACAGATGGTGGTAAACTTTGTAAAAAGGATGGGAATGGCTGGAGTGAACACTTTATTTTCCAGAAGAGGCAAGAACATATGGTGACCTACAAGAATGGAGGTAGAAGGACGCAGGTTGATTGCATTTTGTATAGACGATGTAATCTGAATGAGGTTACTCATTGTAGGATTACTCTAGTGATGTGTAGGAAGATTAAGACGACAAAGGTAGAGCAGAGAACCATGTGGTGGAAGCTGAGAAAGGAAGACTGTTGTGCGGCCTTTCAAAAAGATGTGAGACACACCCTCGTTGGACAGGAGGAGCTCCCAGAAGACTGGGCTACTACAGCCAAGGTGATCAGAGAAACTAGCGGGAAAGTTCTTGGGGTGTATTCTGTAAGGAAGGGGAGAAGGAGACTTGGTGGTGGAACCCCAAAATACAGGGAGTCATACAAGGAAAGAGATTAGCGAAGAAGAAGTGGGTCACTCAGAGGACTGAGGAGAGGCGAAAGGAGTACATCGAGATGCGACGTAGGGCAAAGGTAGAGGTGGCAAAGGCTAAACAAGAGGCATATGAAGACATGTACACCAGGTTGGACACGAAAGAAGGAGAAAAGGATCTCTACAGGTTGGCCAGACAGAGGGATAGAGATGGGAAGGATGTGCAGCAGGTAAGGGTGATTAAGGATAGAGATGGAAATGTGTTGACTGGTGCCAGTAGTGTGCCAAATAGATGGAAAGAGTACTTTGAGAAGTTGATGAATGAAGAAAATGAGAGAGAAGGAAGAGTTGAAGAGGCAAGTGTGAAGGAGCAGGAAGTGGCAATGATTAGTAAGGGAGAAGTCAGAAAGGCACTACAAAGGATGAAAAATGGAAAGGCAGTTGGTCCTGATGGCATACCAGTGGAGGTATGGAAGCAATTTGGTGAGATGGCTCTGGAGTTTTTGACCAACTTATTCAACAGAATACTAGGGAGTGAGAAGATGCCTGAAGAATGGAGGAAAAGTGGGCTAGTTCACATTTTTAAGATCAAAAACAATTTGCAGAGCTATGGGAATTATAGAGGAATAAAGTTGATGAGCCACAAAATTAAGTTATGACTAATGGATGTTAGACCTAAGACAGAAGTAAGTATCTGTGAGCAACAGTATGGTTTCATGCTGAGAAAGAGTACCACAGATGCCTTATTTGCCTTGAGGATGCTAGTGGGAAAGTACAGAGAAGGTCAGAAGGAGCGACATTCTGTCTGTGGATCTTGAGAAAGCAAGAGAGGAACTGTGGTACTGCATAGATAAGTAGAAATAAGAGAAATATGTTACAATAGTGCAGGATATGTTTAAGGGCAGGAGAACAGTGATGAGGTGTGTCGTATGTGTCACAGGTGTCACGAACGGGGCTCGAGGGTGGACCCAAATGCACGACTCAAGAGACAAGCAGACAATGCACAGGAAACCATTATTCGGTCCAAGGTCTGGGATAAGGCAGACAGTCCAAACAGTCAGAAGTAATAGTACAGCAGGCTTACGAGGGTGGTCAGTGGACAGGCGTGGGTTGGTACACGGAGAGCCGAAGTCAGGCAAACAGGAGTGCAGGAACGAGGCATCAAAAGGGCGACAATCTAGCGGAGGACAAGTCGTCCCCCAAGTCCTATCTATACTGGGCGTCATCAACTGTAACACGGTGCAGGTGTGCTCTGACTGATTGGCTGGCCACGCCAGCCTGGGCAGGAAGCCAGGAGCATGACAGTACCACCCCCCCCCCAACGGCCGGCTCTGGATGGCCCAGGAGCATCAGGATGAGCCGCGTGAAAGTCTCTGATGAGGGAGCGGTCCGCGACGAAGCGGGAGGGGATCCAGGAGCGCTCCTCCGGGCCATATCCCTCCCAGTCCACCAGGTACTGGACCCCCCTTCCTCTGCAGCGGGAAGACAGCAGCCGGCGCACAGTATACACTGGCTCACCGTCCACCATGCGGTGGGGGGGGGGGGGGCTTGACCGGAGGAGCCAGCGACAAAGTGCGATTCGGGCGAAGTCTGCTGACGTGGAACGTAGGGTGCACCCTCATCGACCTGGGCAATTTGAGCGAGACGGCGACCGGGTTAATGATCTTGGAAATCAGGAACGGGCCAACGAACCTGGGAGCAAGTTTGCGCGATTCCGTCCGCAGCGGGAGATCTTTGGTGGAGAGCCACACTCGCTGTCCCACTCTGAGCTCTGGTGCGGCCCTTCTCTTGCGGTCCGCTCCGGCCTTGTAGGCGCTCCTCATACGCAGCAGTGTCCTCCGAGCTGCTTCCCAGGTCCGTTTGCAGTGTCGTACCACGGCCAGGGCCGACGGGACCGCGGAGTCTGTGGCCAGTGGAGAGGAAACAGGGACGGACGATAGCCATGCACGACATGGAGTGGAGCCATACCTGTTGAGGCGGAGGGGAGAGAATTGTGGGAATACTCCACCCACTTGATGTGCTGGCTCCACATGCTCTGGTCCCTGGAGGCCAGGCATCGAAGACCGGTCTCCAACTCCTGATTTCTCCTCTCAGTCTGGCCATTGGACTCCGGGTGATGACCCGATGTCAGACTAGCTGAGGCGCCGATGAGGTTGCAGAACTCTTTCCAGAAGCGGGCGGTGAATTGCGGACCCCTGTCCGAAACGATGTCCCGGGGTAGTCCGTGGTAACGGACGACCTCGTCTAACACCAGCTGGGCTGTCTGCTTGGCCGACGGGATCTTCAGAAGCGGCACGAAGTGGACCATCTTGGAGAAACGGTCCACTACAGACAGCACCACTGTGTACCCTTGGGAGGGCGGCAGGCCAGTGACGAAGTCCAGCGTGATGTGTGACCACGGACGAAAGGGGGTGGACAGGGGTCGCAACTCACCAACAGGCCGTAGGCAGGAAGTCTTATTGGCCGCACACACCAGGCAGGCGTTGACGAACTCCCTTACGTCCTTGCTGAGGTTGGGCCACCAGAACCTTTGTTCAACCAACGTGTCTTTGCCATACCCGGGTGACAGACCATCTTGTTGGTATGGGCCCAGGCGACGACGTCTCCCCGCAGAGATGGGATGACGAAAAGGCGGCCCGACAGACAATCCGCGGGCGGCGGTGTCTCTCCCAGGGCCTCCTTCACCTGTGACTCGACCACCCAGGTGAAGCCGGACACGAAGCACGCCTCTGGCAGGATAGGAGCGGCCTCTGATTCCGTGCGCTCCCCCTCGTGGATCCGCGAGAGTGCATCCGGCTTGCCTTTCTTGGAGCCTGGGCGGAAGGACAGAGTAAAGTGGAAGCGGGGTGAAGAATAGGGCCCACCTGGCCTGTCGGGCGTTCAGCCGCTTCGCGGTCTTCAAGTACTCTAAGTTCTTATGGTCCGTGAAGACAACGAACGGTACTTGCGAGCCCTCCAGCCAGTGCCGCCACTCCTCCAACGCGCTCTTGACCACCAGCAGTTCCCGATCTCCCACGTCGTAGTTGCTCTCTGCCGGGGTCGGCTTCCTAGACAGGAACGCGCACGGGTGGATCCGACCGTCTCTGGGACTCCTCTGAGACAAGACTGCTCCGATTCCTGAATTAGATCCATCCTCCTCCACCATAAACTGGTTATCTGGGTCCGGAACAATTAGAATGGGCGCAGCAGTGAAACTTGCCTTTAGTCTGCTGAAGGCCTCCTGGCAGGTCCCGGACCACGAGAACGTGGTGTGTGGCGAGGTGAGCGCATGCAGAGGGGGTAGGCCAACGCAGCACCGCGTCGACCTTCCCGGGGTCCATACGTATCTCTCCCTCGGCCAGGCCGAAGCCCAGGAAGGACACGGACGCCCGATGGAACTCACACTTGTCCATATTAACGTGCTGCAGCAGACGCCGGAGCACTTCTCTGACCTGTTGAATGTGAGAGGTTAGATCTGCCGAAAAGATGAGAATGTCATCCAGGTATACAAAGACAGATTTATTCAAAAACTCCTGAAGCACGTCGTTAATGAAGTTTTGAAAGACGGCCGGGGTGTTGGTCAGTCCGAAGGGCATCACAAGATACTCGTGGGAGTGTTGAAAGCCGTCTTCCATTCGTCGCCCTCCCGGATCCGCACCAGATGATACGCGCTGCGCAAGTCCAACTTGGTGAAGATCCGGGCTCCTTGGAGGAGTTCAAAGGCTGGAGCTATCTGGGGCAAGGGATACCTGTTCTTGACTGTGATGTCATTCAATCCTCTGTAGTCGATGCAGGGTCGCAAGGTGGAATCCTTCTTCTTAATGAAAAAAAAAAACCCGCGCCGGCTGGTAAGGATGATGGTCGAATAAGTCCGGTTGCCAGGGACTTCTTGATGTACTCCCTCATTGCCTGGTGCTCCGGTCATGTCAAAGAGAACAGTTTCCCTCTGGGGGGTGAGGTACCCGGGAGGAGTTCGATGGCACAGTCATACGGGCGATGCGGCGGCAGAGCTCTTGCTTTAGACTCCGAAAAAAACTCCTTCAAATCATGGTAGCAAGAGGGTACTGTGACTAATTCGGCGGCGGTGCTAAACTCGGCAACTTGGATGCCTCCGTCCTCCCCAGCGACGCCACACTGCTTGCGACAGTCCTCACTCCATGCCCTAATCTGACCTGTGACCCAATCATTGTGTGGGTTGTGTCTCTTGAGCCACGGGCTCCCCAGGATTATGTCACTGTAACTAGAATTGAAAACGTGGAAACTAATACGCTCTGTGTGCCTGTCCGGAAAGTCCATACGTATTGTTTACGTGCGGTGTGTTACGCGGCAGAGGAACTTGCCGTTGGAGGCGTAAGAAACACGAGGACACTGTGTGGGAAAGGTTGCCGCCCGCAACGCTTCGACTATTCGAGGATGTATGAGGTTCGCATCCGAACCGGAGTCAATGAACACGGTCACTACGCATGAATGAGCGTCTGTCCCGACTGTGAGGTGCAACAGCGATCGCTCCGACTTAGCACCAGTATACCGCGCACACTCACCGGCGTCGAGATCCCAAGGTCGGGGCGCTTCGGCCGAGTCGGACAGCGGGCAATTACGTGTCCCAAATGACCACAGTAGAAACAGCGCCCTTCTCGTCGCCGACGTAAGCGCTCCTCCGCTGGGCTGCCAAGCCCCTCTACTTGCATGGGCTCCGATGTAGCAGACAACGCGGGTGGCCAAGAAGCGACCGGGCTGAGCCTCTCCGTCTCCTCCTCCCTCAGGCCGTCCATCTGCCTCTGCACGGTCAGGCGCTGGTCCACCTTGAGGGCCAATGCGATGAGGGAGTCTAGCGAAGGCGGAAGATCCATGGCAACGAGGTGGCCACGGATTTGTGGGGACAGTCCCTGGTAAAACGCGTCATGGAGGTCCTCCTCGTTCCAACGGCTCTCGGCAGCCCGGATCCGGAACTCAATGGCGTAGTCGAACACGCGGCGACGTCCTTGACGAATTGTCATGAGCGAGGACGCCGCCTGGCGTTACGGAGCCGCGTACTGGAAAACCTGGGTGAGCGCACAGACGAACCTCGTCCATGAGCGGCAGATCTCCGTGTTACGACTCCACTCGGCAGTGGCCCATGCCTCTGCCCTCCCCGTCATGTGGGAAATGACGAAGGCGATACGGGAGCGGTCCGTGGGAAAAGCGGACGCTTGAAGTTCAAAGTGGAGGTCGCACTGCACCAGGAAGGGCTTGACGTTGCTGGAGTCGCCCGAGAACTGCTCTGGTCAGGAGAGCGGAGTTATGCCTGCACGGGGAGGCTCAGTAACAGGCGGAACGACCCTCGTTGGCGTAGCAGCCGCGCTAGCTTGAGAAGCTAGCCACGGTTCCAGCTGGGCGCAGAGCTCATGGATCCGTTAATGAGTACCCTGGAGAGCAGCCTCTTGCTCGACCAGGTGTTTGCCCTGCACTTGCAGCGCACAGCGGATGGCTTCGGAATCGGCTGGGTCCATGTTATGGCTAGATCGTTCTGTCACGAACGGGGCTCGAGGGTGGACCCAAATGCACGACTCAAGAGACAAGCAGACAGTGCAGAGGAAACCTTTATTCGGTGCAAGGTCTGGGATCAGGCAGACAGTCCAAACAGTCAGAAGTAATAGTACAGCAGGCTTACAAGGGTGGTCAGTGGACAGGCGTGGGTCGGTACACGGAGAGCCGGAGTCAGGCAAACAGGAGTGCGGGAACGAGGCATCAAGGGCGACAATCTAGCGGAGGACAAGTCGTCCCCCAAGTCCTATCTATACTGGGCGTCATCAACTGTAACACGGTGCAGGTGTGCTCTGACTGATTGGCTGGCCACGCCAGCCTGGGCAGGAAGCCAGGAGCATGACAACAGGAGAATTTAAGGTGGAGGTGAAACTGCATCAGGAGCAGCTCTGAGCCCCTTCCTGTTTGCTTTTGTAATCGATGGGTTGACGAATGACGTTAGACTGTAGGGATTTGCAAGTTGGACCTTACGCGTGTTCACGGATCGAGGAAGAGTTGTCCAATGATTAGACGAGTTAACAGCAAATTGATTTATTACAAATGAATGTGTAATACAGACATCTGTGTCTTACCTAGGTATCTGGCACACACGAGACTTGTGTCTTCTGGCAGGATTGCCCAAAAAAGAAGCCAAAAGCTGCCCGGTAACTCAAGGTTTTTAAATGTATGGGTCCATGGTGAAGGTAGCTGCCCGCCCCTCCCCCCCAGTCTGGTCTTGGGTGTTATTCGGCAAACACCTCCTTTCTCGGCCAACATTGCATCTAATGCAATTCTATTTTGGAAAGCCATAAAAGATGTAGCCTTAAGTTGCTCATTAGAGCTTCAAGTCCTTCAAGGGTGTAATTGCCTCAACGTTCCACATTATAATGCATGTAATTGATACGGTGGAAATTTTTGTTTGGAGTTACGGGGAACACAGCGGAAATTACAGGTATATTTTCGAAACCGGCAACTATCTGATCAACCAGTTTATACTAATCTGGGACACCACGGGGGACGCCAATGGCGTCAATATAGGTGGGTTCGTCCTCAACGAGCCAGGTAGGTTTGGACCTATGTGAGCGGTGTAGGCCAAGAGCTTCCTTGAAGTGTTCAGGAGCAACTGGCAGATCATCTAGGGTGACAGGAACAATGGAAATGTGTAAAAGTAAAGTTACTAATGCCCGTACTGTTGTGCGGGAGGTAGTTAAAGATACAGTACCCTCCACACCACCACTACACATCAGCACAGTTGACTGGTCGAAAGAACGGTGTTTCCTGGGTCTCTGCACACTGATCATCAGAGATATTGCGAATTGGGGCACCATTACCTTTAAGGAAAATACAGGTGAAGTTTTGGGGCGCCACAGCACAATTAAACACAGGTTTGTTCTTTTGGACTGATGTTACCGGGTGGGCAGTATCCCAAATTTTGCATTCATTTTTAGTCGGCACAGAATTTTTCATAAGATCTAGAACACAGGTGGAGTTGACAGAAGAGGAAAGAACACGTAACAAAGGTCTAGGTCCCATGCATACAATACAGTCACTCGGGGTTTTATTAGCCGCTTGTTCTGCCATTAGTAACCAATTATTGTTTACTGCGCTATCGTCTGTCAAAACCCTAAACCACTCATCAACAGATAAGACTTCGTTTATAATCCGACTCTTCATACGACTATTGGAGCCTGGGCTACAGCTCAATCCTGTGGCAACTAATGAGTGCGGGGTAGGTTCGTTTTGCTGACGTTTAGTCAGATCAAAGGCGGTTTTATTCAGACAAAAATGTATACAGGTACATGGATCTTTGTTAGACTTGTAAACACATAAGCCTAATGTGTAACACTTAATGGGGGAGGAGAAATGAGGGGTATTATGAACGGCAGGGGGAGATCCCAATAGAGGGGAAAGGGTGGTATTAAGAGTCAGAAACAAATGGGGTTCTCTATTTGCCGGTCCTCTTCTGATAGAGAGTCGCTGTTGCCAGTCTCTGGCGGATTTTTCCCATCCATACAACACCTTATCCCACCATCCCCATAAGTGGTGCGAGGCATATCCCCAGCCTTTGTGTATCCACTCGTATCTATATACCAATCATAGTCTCTCCACTCACTAGTCTTGTAACCTCCAATAGAAAACGAATTTAGATTTACCATCAGTACACTAGTGAATCTGGAAGCATTGTAACAAAAATAAAGCTCATCCGTTCATTCATCGGAATTATCACTGGGATTTTCCAATTGTTCCATTGCGGTTTTGTTGACACCGGCACCGGATAATAAGAAGCAATCCCTTCCACCGCCTCCCCCCAACTCCCCAACCCCACCCCACACACACACACGCCGTTTAGCTCTGTGATGAATGTTTTCTGGGTGGGTTGTGCTCAAGGCTGACACCGATGTGGGTGTGGGTATAGGATATTTTTGAGCAATTTCCCAAATCAAAATACCAAGAACAACAATAATGCCAATAATAAGAATTACATAGATTCCTGCTCTCCCTCTCTTGGTCTGAAAAGCAATCGGACCATCTGGTGGAATCATGGTTAAAAATAAAACGACAACAAACAATGAAATTAAAGTGTAATTAAGAGTCTGTAGTAGGGCGAAGCATAGAATAATGAAACCACTTAGTTCCTTTTCCCTCCAAGCGGACGGCTGTGGAGGTACAAGCAGTCACCTTGTGTGGGCCAGACCAACGGGGTAGTTTAAGGTAGACAGATGACCACTCAGGTAGATCAAGTGGAGGAGGTGGTGATGGATGAGAGTTCTGGATCTGTGAAGAGAAATTAGATGCAAAAGAATGCAGTTCTGTCAAAAAGAGTTTATGAGAAAACTTGGGAGACACAACGCCTTCCTCCAGTGTTTGAAGTGAGGAGGAAGGGCCAGGCATCAGACGACCTGTAAGAAGTTTGTATGGGGAGAAACCAGTAGAGCGAGACACAGTTTGTGTCATACTCATAAGAGCAAGGGGGAGAACCTGAACCCAGTTCATGCCAGAAGAGGTACATATTTTAGCCATTTTTTTCCTTCAACGTGCGTTTCATACGTTCAACCGAACCTTGACTGGTGGGGTGATGAACACAACCAAACTTGTGAGTTAACCCTCACCACATCTCTACAGTAGCTAGATGTGTGGATGTGAAATGTGTACCGTTGTCCGAGTGGATGAGAGCGGGGAAACCGTTGGAATCCAGTGGTTCATCAAAGCTTTCATTAACGATATGGCTTCTTCCCGAGCGCAGGGATAGGCTTCAGGCCATCTGGAAAAAGGTGTAAAAAAAACCCAAGAAGGTAGCACTTACCTTGAACAGGAGTGATCATGTCTGTGAAATCCATGACCAGTTCAGCACCGGGCCAGGTGGGTGGGTCAAATGACCCTGGCAACAGTGTAAGGGTGGGGCGAACATTGTGTAGCTGGCAAAAATTACAGTCACAACAGTGGGCGTGTCACAAATCACACATTTTAGGATCACATGCGAAGTTTGGTTAGCATGGGTCTGGAACCATTATGAGCCATAGAGTGAGTTTCGGTCAAAATATCACGGGGTAAAGGTCTATCAGGTAACACTGGCTGGCCATAAGGGCCTAACCAGAGACCGTCAGGGGCACGGGTGGCTCCTCCAGCACGCCACATAGTCTTTTGTTCAGGAGAGACGTTGTGTTGTATTTTAACCAATTCACTATGAAACAGAGGTTCGGGCAGGTCAGGAGTGGATTTGTCAGATAACTGAACAAGCATCTGTGGGACATAGCCCGCAGCCTGCTTGGCAGCCAAGTCGGCAGCATTATTGCCGAGGACCTTGGTTGAAGTGGATTTGGAGTGACCAGGGACCATAACAAGAGCCACCGCCGACAGTTTGGCCAGGGCTTTGTCTAATCGCTGGATCAATGTCAAATTTGCCATAGGAGTACCTTTGGCTGTTTTAAAGTCATTCCGTTTCCATGCAGACAGGTCCCATACAGCAGCCGAGACACTGTAAACTGAGTCAGAATAGACAGTGACAGATTGTCCGGCCGCCAGTTCCAGTGTGAGACAGAGTGCGAGCACTTCCGCTGCCTGGGCTGAGGGAGCAGATGTTAGTACGGAAGAGGAAACAGTTAAAAATTCACCTGAGGGCTGCTGCTCCACTACGGCGGCTGCCGCAGCCAAAGAACCATTCGGCTTACGGTAACAGCAACCATCAGTGAAGAGAACCCTGAAAGTTTGCACAAAGAGATCAGCACATGGACGAAGAGAATCAGTCACAGCAATTTCACAGCAGCGTGTGTCTACATGCAATTCATCAGTCATGTTAATGCCGATGTAGACATATGTGATGTTTGGTGCCGTGAGAATTTTCAACAGGCATGTTTGCCTAAGAGAAGATAGTGTGAATGCTGATGAGGCAACATAGGCTGTCACCGAGTGGTCAGTAAAGATCACAAGGGGATATTACAGTACCATGTGTGCGTTTTTTGAATAACTTTGGCAATCCCGGCTGCAAACCAAGTGCATTCAGGGCTTTTGGCCTCAAGTGGAATGCTACAATACATCAGGACATGACGCTTTCCATTCCTCTTCTGATATAAAGGAGCATTCACAATGGTAGGTGTGACAGTAACATCTAAGTGAAATGGGATGGTGTAATTCGGAGCAGCCAGAAATGCAGCCGATGCGAGATCATGTACAAGGGTGGTATGGACTGAGTCTAACTCTGCTGACCACTCCAATTTGGCAGCAAGGTTTCTGTAACCTTGGTCTTTCACCATGTGTCCGAGGGTAGCGGTATGATCTGCAAAGCATGAAAGATAGTGTCTGCTGTAGCTGCACAAACCAAGAAAACGAAGGATCTCCTTCACCGTGTCAGGACGTTTGTGCTCTAGAATAGAAGAATGATGCTCCGAGGACATAATGGATCCTTCATAGGACACTACTCTGCCCAAGAAGTTCACCAGTTTGTGACAACACTGAAGCTTCTTCCTGAAGGCTTTGAATCCCAGCTCATGCAAATGGAGGAAAACAAGTTTAGTTAGAGACAAACACGACTTTGCTGTTGGGGCTGCCAACAGGAGATCATCAACGTACATCAGGAGTTTACATCCGTCTGGCAATTCTAGATCCTGCAGCAATGATTTCAAACATTGATTGAAAATTCCAAGTGAATTTTTGAAGCATTGTGGCAACCTGGTGTATTGCAAATTGTGTCCATGATATCAATTGCTGTGAAGTATTTCAAATCAAGTGTGATGGTAGAAAACATTCCATGGGGGTTTGGTACAGGTAACAATGGTGTGGTCGTTACATCATTAACTGCTCTCAAATCATGCACCATACAATAAGTGTTACCATCTGCTTTTAGAACCGGAGTGAGTGTTGTACACCACGAGGAGGTGGATGGTTTCCATGACTCCAGAATTCCACAGGCCAGTGAGAGTCTCCTCCATCACCTGGTGAGCAGCCGCGGACCAAATATATTGAGGTCTGTAAACATGAGATCCTGGAAAAAAAAGTGACTTTAATGTCTGGTGTCTTAGTACCATGTCCAACATCAAAGGGTCCAGAGGACCAAACTGATTTAGGCAGTTCGTTTAACATTGACTCAGCGTCGCCATGGTCAGAACAGTCACGTCCGTGTTCTCTAATTAGGGTCTCATGTTCTAATAAGGTCATATTAGTTGTCGGAGGTGCATCAGCAACAAGGATGCGGTATGCATCTGCAGATTTGGAGCAGCAGTAATTTCACCATAGGTCCCAGCTGCCAGAACTTGTTTCCTGGAGACAGAGCGAGTGAAATGTGGGGTACTGACCCTTCCTGCATTTTGAACCGTGTCATTTAATCTGGTGTTAGAAAGCAGCATGCTACAACACCCTCTCTCACTATGTATATATGTGTGGATGTAATGACCAAAGTATCACCTTGTATGCATGCAACGTTTTCCATGTATACTAAATCGTGGTTCCGATCATAATATAATGTGCAATGGTATGGGTCTAGGTGGAGGCAGGTAAGCCCCAAGAGTGTTTAAGCAGGGCTTCCACAACAGAAATTGATGTATGAGATCAGGTTTGAGCGGTGTTTCTAGTTCAAGTCGGGCCCAATAAATGTCCACAGTTGGAGTTGGTTCGCTCTCAGGTGCCATAAACCATTGTCCAGAGTGGCAGACGGTGTCAGCTGCTGGCAATATCTGTCCATTTGGGATGGAAAGTCCTTCAGAGCCACACAAGATGGAGGCATGTGCCTCAATCAATAGGTCACGTCCTGACAAGTTCACTGGTGTTTGCGGTGGATGTACAAACAAATGGTGGAAGGTCTGTCCAGCCAAGATTGTGGGTAGGGGTTGAGTCTATGACACGGCCTCTTGAGTCCCTGAGAAGCCCATCAATTGCACAGTGTGTTGTGACAATAAAGTGTCTGGGAGCGAGATGTTGAGTGAGGAGTGTGGTGCCCCTGTGTTCACTTTTCGCCCCGCAACGCAGATGGGGTTCATGCCACCTGCATCGCCGGACCCCTGGCTTCCCGGGCACCCCAGTGGTACCGTCCAAACTGCTGCTGTCCATTCTGCTGCCAAGATGGGCCACCAAAACTGTCATTTCTGCCTCTGCCTTGGCCCCCTTGGTTGTTGAATCAGCCACCATGCCCTTGCATTCGACCTCGAGGTGGAGGACCTGTATCACAATCTTTAATCTAGTGATAGGGAGAACCACAACCAAAACATCCTTGATCACGTTGATGTTGTTGCACTCTCCCCCGGCCCCCTCTACGCCTTCCTATGTATCCACCCTGGAACCCACCTGCCTGTCTAGGTGGTTGTGCCTGCCAAAAAATTACGTCTGTTGTGGTTTGGGACTTTTCCTTCTTATCTGCCTTCTTGCCTGTGCTACGTGTAATTTAAGAAGTTGTTTTTGGAGTTTAGTAATTTCATTATCCTTACCCTGTTGTTGGCTTTAATAAATTTTGAGGTGATTCACTAAGTGTCGTCTAAATCTAGGTTCATCTCCATCAGGAGGTCAGCTATAAGAGTGGTCTGTACTGGTTCAGGGAGACCTGCCAGAATCACAGTCCTGAACATAGCCTCCTCTGAACCAGACTGTCCAGGGTGACGTGCAGTCGATTCAGTCCACAGTTTAGTGCACTTATCAAGTGCTCAAGTGGCTGTAACAGGAGTAGGGAACCTCTCTCTGACAGCTTGCAGCCAGACGTTCGAAGTGTGCTCTCAATATGGTTCAATTGGGTATGTGAAGTGTGCCTGCAGCTGTCTCGATTTCTCATTGTTCAATACTAGTGCATGACCTAGATGCTGCTTTTCTCCAGTCTCCCATGCAGAGTGTATACCCCTGTAAAGTTCCCACAAAACTTGACAGGCATGCATTACCACCAGAAGAGTGACGAGGCAAGCGAGCAGTAAGACAATCAACATCTTTAAGCTCAAACGGCTGCCGGACCCTCTATCATAGGCATCATTGTAAAGCAAAGCAAATTTATTTGTATTGCACATTTCATACACAAGGTACAGTAACTCAATGTGCTTTACATGTTTAAAGGCATTTGAAAACAAAGAGCTAAAACATTTTAAACTGGATAAAAACAATAAAAATGACAAACACAATCTTAAAAAAAAAAGACAATTAAACCACATACAGTGCAAGTAATATATTCAAAAACTGGATATATTCTTAAAAAAAAAGAAAAAATAGTTTTCAACCCTGTAGCATTTTGTTTGCTTGTTATATAATGTAATAAATATAATGTAATATCTAATAATAATAATATAATAGTCGTCGTGTTATTTCCGCCTCTGAGAGGATGCTTCCCGTCAAGTCAATAAGATCGCTTTCACCAACCCCACCTTCAGTGCCTCTTGCTTCCTCTGTGTCTGTGCGTGTGTCGTGTATTTACATGTGGTTCAGAGCGCGTGCATGTGTGCGTGTTTGAGGTGCCTCCTTCCTCATTTCTAGTCCCATTTACTTGTGTCCACATATCAAATACAGCTTTTCTCACCCCTATCTTTTCTTCCCCTGTCATGGGGTCCTTGATGACCTCAACGTCACATGCCACCTTACCAGTGATTCTCACCATCGGGTAGTTTCCTGGTCCCGTTCCAACATCCATCTCGCCCGCATAGGGCGAAGAGAGTGTTGGATACAGCAGCACAGTCGGCGCCAGTCCGGGAGTAACTGTACCATCTTCTTTCCTGACTTTACCTTCATTCAACTTACTTTTAACATGTTTCTTTGCTTACTTTACCTTTGTTCAACTTACCATTACCATTTTTCTTCAACGTTGCCATCGCCGTCATTAAATGTGTAGTGTGCCTTTCTCCGTCCACCTCTTTACGTTCCTTCTTACACTTCCTCTTTTCTTTCCATGAGCCCTTGTCTAATCTGTCCTTCACATTTTTCACCTATTTTACATAGTCTCTGTCAATTTCCTGTAACTTCTTCGTCAATTTGTCCAAATCATGAAGTTTACCCAAATTGTACTTTTGCCATTAGTTTAATGCGTGCTTCCTTTCTTCATCTCGTTTCCTTTTGTCAACATTAGCCATCATTTGCCGCTCAATTTCAATGTACATTTCAATTTAGTGGTCACTCTTTTTCGACTAAGCCCAATTGAATTCCTATCGCGCAACAAACTAGTACTTCTATACTATTTAGTTTTTTCGTACGTCACCTTGTGACATCCCAGGCTCAAACCACGACATACCCTCTGTTTTTAAGGGATCCTATCCCCCTTAGGTGTAACAGGTAAACCTCACAGTGTAATTATACATCTACAATATACGTCAGTTACGACAGGATATACAGGTTCTCACTTCTTTATCATCACATATTCAATAATTCCTATGAGGCATGAACAATCTCATAACAATGACTTCTCAAATTTAGGCAGTTCAATATGCAGAATTCGACATTCAGTAACAGGTTTCTACTTACCTTTGGTTTTATGTAGGTCGCGACCTGGAGAAGTCAGAAATACAGACGATCACCCTCGACTTGTCCATAAAACACTCCTGTGTTTCTCATATGTCTACAAAAAATGTCATCTGTCGATGGCCAATACCAGGTCGACAGGTATAGTCGGAGTCACCAAGAAATTACAGGGATTTGCGAGTTGGACCCTATGCGTGTTCATGGATCGAGGAAGAGATGACCAATGTTTAGATTATTTAACAGCAAATGCATTTATTACAAAGGAATGTACAATACAGAGGTCCGGGTCTTGTCTACGTATCTGCCGCACACGAGGTGTGTCTTCTGGCAGTATTGCCCAAAAAAGAAGAGAAAAGCTGCCCGGTAACACAAGGTTTTATATGTATGGGTCCATGGTAAAAGTGGCTAAGCCCCCCCAGTCTGGTCTTGGGCTGGGAAAGTAACTTTCCGCTCCTTATCTGGTGTCGTTCGTATCCACGGCAACGCCTGGGCGAGGAGGATGTCATCAGCTGGTTTTTGCGTAGAAAGATCATGGACAACCGCCACGCTGGAGAACACATTCTTCTCTGATTAGCAAATGGACAACACCTTATCTGTTGATTAAATGTATAACGTCATATTTAAACAAATAATGAAAGTACAATAAAAGCAAAATAGTCTTCAACTGGAATGACCCTGGACCATGATGTTCGCAGATGACATTGTAATCTGCAGTGAAAGCAGGGACCAGGTGGAGGTCCAGTTCTGAGGTCCATGATTCAATCCCTGCCCTTCCTGCATAGAGTTTGCATGTTCTCCCTGTGCCTGTGTGGGATTTTTCCGGGTACTCCGATTTCCTCCCACATCCCCAAAACATGCAACATTAATTGGACACTCTAAATTGCCCCTAGGTGTGATTGTGAGTGTGACTTCAGTGGCACCCAGTTCAGGGTGTAACCTGCCTCCAGCCCATTGACAGCTGGGATAGGTTCCATCACTCCTGCGACCCTTGTGAGGATAAGCGACTAAGAAAATGGATGGCTAAATCTACTGGTTTTAACCAAATTAATCTTAAAATGAAAATAAGAATCAAGAGAGGCCTGATTTGATCTTGGATGTGAAAACACCCATTTTTCCTTTCTCCAGGATAGAAAAGGCCAACGCCACGCTTGACTCTCTTTCACGCCATGCTTGGCTCTATCTCGGGATGCTGGCCCTCTCTCTCGGGACACGGTGGCTCTAGGCCCTGCTCTGTGGATGGTCACTTGACGTTCTCTTCCTGGATGATGCTCTGTGTTTTTGGGTCTAATTGGGGTCTACACGGATCTCCCCAGTCAAGCTACCCGGTCTCATCCTCACTGAGGTGATACCGACCGATCAAAAGATCAGCCTCAATGGCCGAGGATACGGACCTCCTGCAGGAAGCTCGACCCACCTTCTTCGACTTTGTAAGTGTAACCTTGCAGCCTACTAAAAGTACAGATTGGTGCATATTTGCCTATAATTATCAAAAACAGCAAATTCTTTTACCGTTCTATCCTCACTGACCCCGCTTTATGTCACAACTCAGCTTCCTAATCATATGTTCGTCTGATTTCGTTTGTGTAGTATATCGTATCTGTTATGACAGAGTTCCCTGTTAGTTCCTATTAAAACACTTGTAAAATTCACTACGTGCATTCTCATTTTGTTATTTGAGTGAGGAGAATCGGTGAGCCACTGTAACGGAAAACATGAATGGATTTATTGTAGCAAACCTTCAAGGGTTATGAGATTGAGCAACAATAATAAAAAGGTTTCTTCTCATTTTTCCATTGTTATGCACAGAAAACAAGTGACTTTGACAAGTGACAAAGAGTGAGACATGCGGTTGCATATCCAATGACACGAACACAAAGTCGACCATCGAACTGCAACAGAGGGTGTCCTTCTATCGAATGCACATGTGGACACCTTTATGCCTGAACAGGGTGTTCGTTATGGACAATCAATGAGCACAGGAGTCCAGTCACAGAACACCGCTTGAGTTCTGTCCAGTTTTTCATCAAAGGGGTCTTTGTTTGGTCCCTCACGTAGAACCTTTTTGCCATGGGTGACGCTACCAGGGGCATGAAGCCCCAGACAACTTGGCCCCTAGAATCATCAGGACATACAAACCCTTCCACCACAATAAGGTGAGAGCTCAAGGAGGGGTCTATTTTCATCCTATCATTGCAAAGTTTTAACACTTTGAGCAGAAAATGTTCGTAAAATCCAAAGGTTGGAAGGTTGAAGGAACTTTATTTGGAACAAAGGATCAGCCCCAAAGGAAATCAACAAGTGGTGTAAAACTTTATACCCATTGATGAAGAATTTCTGAGCCACAGGAAAACAAGTATGGTTGATAATGAACGAGCTTTGTGTCGAAAGTCAACTATTTCGAGATACCAACATCACTCACTGGCTATTCTAGATAAGTACAGTGGTACCTCTACTTGGGAAATTAATCCAATCCAGAAGTCCTTTTGTAACCTGAAGTTTTCATAAGTAGAAGTGCATTTTACATGTAAATAGCGTAATCTGTTCCAAGTCCCCACCGCCAACTCGCCACCAAAAATAAGCATTCAAAGTACATAATATAAACAATAATAATAATAAATAATAAAAACTTATATATTTATATATATTAATTTACCACTCTGAATTGCCCATAGGTGTGATTGTGAGTGCGGCTGTTGTCTGTCTCCATGTGCTTTGCGATTGGGTAGCAACCAGTTCACGGTGTACCCTGCTTCCTGCCCGTTGAAAGCCGTGACCCTTGTGATTTTTCTTCATAGCCAGAGATAATTTTTCGTTACTTGTAAATAGAGCTACCACTGTACTGTACTTTTTTTGATTTGTTGTTGTTACTAATTTTCATAAATTGATGTTTCATTCTTTTACTTCAACTTAGATAAACAAAAAAACAGAATCATGCATGCAAACAGCCTGAACCTTTTCTCCTATCTTTTTGCTTTCGTGCTCTGCTTGGTTCCACACGCACTAAACACAGAAGTCACCGAAAACTTTCCTTGCGCACCACAATTCACCATCACCCCACATCATATTGTCCTCTTGTTCCTTATTGTTTCCTATGTTCAGTTTGTTTGTAATTCTCCTATGTACCCTTGCATTGGAGGGCTTTGAGAGCACCTTGGGCACCTTCTTGCAATACAATTCATCAATACAATAAAAAATCCTCAAAGGTGTCATAAAAGCAACAACAAGGAATGCATGAATCTATTTAAAATTATGATGCACACTTTATGTCACACTTGACTTTCGTTTCTTGGAATGTCATTGGTATTCAATCACAGGCAGAGAGAATCATTGATTATATCACAAAATTTAAAGCAGACATACTTCTATTACAAGTAACACACCTTAGTAAATCAAAAGAAAAATGCCTCATTGATTCTAACTATACTGTTTTTTTAGACTTCTAAAATTGGAGACAAAAAGAGGAATCTCCATACTATCCAACCATCCATCCATTATCTAAGCAACTTATCCTCTCAAGGATCATGGGAGAGCCATAGCCTAACCCAGCCAGCATCGGGCAAAAGACAGACTACACCCTGAACTGGTCGCCAGTCAGTTGCAGGGCAGATAACACCATCACTGAGCAGGAATCGATCCCATGCTGCCTGCACCAAAGTCAGGCGTGTGTACTACATCACCATCAGTGACTGTCTCCAGACTAGTCCATAAAAGATTACTATTTACAATAAATAGTACAATAGTGATTCCAGAATGCCGATATATAATTATGCAGGCAACAATATTAAACAAGCGTTGTACACCTGTTAGTTTATTCACTCCAAATAAACATGATCTAACCTTCTTTCACACGCTCTTTTCTCACTTGTAAAAGTTGTCAGCCAATTCTCTCATTATTAAGGGAGGAGTTTGAATCTTAAATTAAATCCACAAATACATCGTTCAAATAATTAAAATAGCATTCAGCCAAACTGTTATGATATATATTAAAGTAGTGTATGGATGACTTGGGTCTCCTTGACATATGGAGGCTGAAAACATGCATAAAACGCATAATTATCCACCTACATAAGAATGTTTGTGAATTTTTTATTTAATTAGTGACGGGTCTCGGGATGCCTTTGTTGGTGAATGTGCTAACTAGCCAAGATTTTGCCATATTTTAATATTTTGTGATTCCCTCTCACTATTGAGTGAGAGCTTCACATTAATTAACACAAGCTTGGTGTTAGCAACAAGATTAGCCTTCAAGATGTCTCCTTTTTCAATTGAAGATTATAATGGATTACTACAGAGGGTGTCACTTCTATAAACGAAGACCACCATCTTGATATGTTTGTGGATATCATTGGATGGTCAGGAAATGAAAATTGATGTCTCAAAAAGTTAAGCAAAGGTGTGCTCACAAGCAGCCACTAACCTCAACAACGAGAACAGATGTGGACTGTAGAATCAATCAGATCAATAATAATATCCACCAACTCTCCATGGAATTCACTGGGAGCAAAGCCCAAAGATATGGGACGTCTAAAAGGGAGGTCACAATAGCAGCAGATTACCAAGGAATCCGGCTGGCTTGCACTACGGACCATCTCAACCCTGAGTGAAGAGTCATGCAGCGTTACAGTGAAGAGCAAGAAAAAAGGTGAGTCAATCCAAAACATTGACATTAAATTTACAAAACGATTTGTGCCACTTTTACAAGAGCCAGGCCAAAAATATTCATCCCCCACTATCACTGAAAGGTATGAAATTGAATCATACGAGAAAAAATTGGGAACCCAAACAATCATTGTTGGTGACGCAGCTGTCAAGGATGTGAAAAACCTTTGCAGCGAGAAAAAAAAAGGACTCTGTTTGACCAATATTATCTCCCAAAAAAATCATTTGAGATCATCGATCAGCACCAAACTGTAAAAATGTCATTATGCACACAGAGGGCTTGGATGTTTTCAAGCGGCAAACCAACGTACTAAAGCCAAATTTTATTGACCCCCTAACATACTGGAAGTACAATGTTTGGATGCTGAGGTTTTTATAAGCAGACCTTTCCCATTTGTAAGATTTGGAGATCAATGTTTCTCGAGTCTCCTTCAATTAAATAGCGGTCAAGCGAAGTGTACTGCACTATTCAGGAATTTCAAAGATGATTTCTCTACTTTTTGGGAGTGCAGACACCTTTATTAGGCAGACGGTTTCTGTCTAAAGAGAGAAGGAGTTAAGGTATTGGCAGCCAACATTTTTTACTGTGAACGTCATTCAACTGCCCAAAAAGAAAATGGTCGAAATGTGTATACAACTAAAAGACAAAATGATGAAGTTGTCCTAAAACAATCAGAGGAACAAGAGATAAGGAGAGACAAGGGGCAGATCGACTCATTAGGGTCATCCAAACAATCGGAGAAGCAAATGACAAATGAGATGAGTCAGCACTTTAAAGTTTCCACACCTCTCCCTGCCCATTGGAGCCAAGCCTGACGCAAAACTAACTCTCTCCTAGCTGAAATGCAATGTCTGATCTGATGGATAGGGTGAAAACTATGGGTTGTTGAATTAGCCACACACCACTGCACGCCGCCATTTAACCTCTCTACCCAACGCGTACCCAGTGTGGAAGTCTATTGAATACTCTTGGTTACTGTTTGTGCTTTTGTGTTTCATGGGCGTCTCGTCTCAAGTACACAAGAGAGAACTTGCTAACAATCAGAGTCTTCTTCTGACTTTTCTTCTGACTTTTTTTTCGACAACTCTCACCAATTGATAGGTTTCCGATTACCCATCATGCCTTGCAACAGATGCCATACTGTTTGTCTTAGAGTTCAGAGACCATAGGTGAATGGTGAAGTGTGAAGTTTTTTTCTATCGTTAAATTTTATGTTTGGTGTAAAAGTTATGACATCGTTTGAAGCAAATGCAAACATAATGGACAAAAACATGTTTGATGCTTTAAACAGAGCCAGATACGTGGAGAAATTGAAGGACATGGGCGGGAAAGATCCATATGAATTTCAAGCAAGCGACTGGAGTGACAATGTGCAAGGCTACCCTGACGTTACATATCCAATATCGTTAACTATTTCATGAATTCTGAGAGCGCATACACCCTTGATGAACTAAAGGCTTACAAGTCTCTACAAGTCTACAATGACTTTGTAAGTGGGTGGGTTCAAGATGTACGGCAGGGGGTGATCGGTAATCAGTGTGTATTGACGGCTCGAGTAAGACATTGTCAGAGGTCTACCGATCCACTACTACATCCCTGGTTCATATCCCAAAAAGATGGCTGCGTTCTCTCTGGTCATGGTATTTATATGGCTGGTCTTGGAGAAGTGTGTTCACACATGGCTGCCCTTTTTGCAGTCGCGGCATCAGTAAAATTACGGGATAGCAAGACAGTTATAGAAGAGAGGTCTCACTGGTTACGGCCCTTTGCACTTCCAAATGTAAGTCGATTTTTTTTATCTTTAAGTCTTTAGAATAAAGAATTCTCTGTCATACCTTTGTGTAGTACACAATTTATTCATTCCTTGTTGCCTCAAGTATTTAACTGAAAACATTACGTGTTACGAAATTATCCAAGCAAACTTTATAGTGTCTCTTTGTTGGATCAGGAAGAACTCCTGCTTGGTGGTCGACGCTTAGTTTTACTTCCCTGGTTGACAACAACCTTTGGAATATCAAAATACTACCTGTTTGTTTCAGTACATCCCCAAACTAGGCATGTGTGGCCCATTATTATCGAATGAAAAGGGCTTGCTTGGTTTGTTGACATAGACGCTAACTTGCTTCAGACAGTCAAAATGGCGGACAAGGGACTCCTGGGACTATGGTGACGTCATCAGAAACCTATCCATTCTCTGAAGCTTTTTCCAGAGTTATCAGTTGGTGCGCTGTTCAAAGCGCTGCAATCCAGTACACCAAGTCCGGCTGCATAAGCGGGGACATTGTCTAACGCTTCAGACAAAAGACTTTGGACGTCCTGCAGCTTAGTGCTTCACAGAGACTTGGCTTTGTGGACGATTGCCCGACGCTGCTGTCCCGCTACCCGGTCTCAACCTCCATTGTGCTGATGTGTCACCGAGCTAAGCTAACAAGCTTAATCGATACTCTTTTCAGAAGGCCAACATTACAGTTAAGATCATTTTTTGTTAGTCACTTGAAAGATTACAGAATTTTGTGAAATACTACATCTGTTTATTCTTTTGTCTTTCTGCCATTGTCATCAAATTTTAAACAAATAAACATTTAACTTTGCTTGTAGTGAACTAATTTACAGGTTTTACTTTTTGAAAAATGATTGAATAAATGAAGTATGATATAAATAATATTCCACCGTCTTTCGTTTTCCGTGTTAGCATACATGTAAGTGTTCCTCCTTCGTGAGTTCTTTCACATAGAGTAAAAGCTCAAGGGCACAATACTGCACCTTTGTGACACAGTCCTGAGTCCCATGATATGTGTATGCCACGTATCCTTTTAATCAGTCTGGGCTTGATGTACTGTCAATCGGGTCTTCAATCAATGCAGTTAGAAACAGAATGTCGTCCACCTTGCCTATGTATGAGTAACGGAAGCTCAGGGATCGAAAATGGTCGCTGTTCGAGGCAGCCCAACTGGTGACGTCATGTGAAAACAACCCATTGGTAATGTTGGACTCGAGCCCACACGATGCCAAGTTCCTCCTCACATTCGCCCTTGCCTGAAACCACTGCCCACTGAGATCGAAAAGGCCCCTCCTCCACTCATAAAGTATCTTATCTATCTGACATATGCAGGGTCTTTTCCAGAATAAGTCAGATCCTTATGTAGATCAGGTATTTTTAATCTCTGTACAGTAATTACCAGGTACATAAAGTTAATCAAAGAGATATGGGTTAAAAAATAGAACTTCAAAGTTAGTGAGGATAAAATGTGAATCTATAAAACCATTGTCTCCTGTTATCTCCCCAAGACAAGCTCTTTTTAATGTCAGGTCACTGGGTAATAAATCACTGTTGATTAATGATGTGATTACAACTCATTTTATAGACTATGTGTGATGAAATGAAAAAGTTACCAAGGAATCCGGCTGGCTTGCACTACGTGAAAGTGCCAAATGGGGATATTGCTGTTATTTTTAAGTCATTATTTCAGTGTAAAGAAATTATACTGAGTGATTTTAGCTCCCTTGAATATCTTTTTAGTTTAAGGTGTCCCAAAGATTATTGTTGTCATGATTAATTCTTGTTCTTCTTTTCCTTTTGGCTTGTCCCGTTAGGGGTCGCCATAGCGTGTCATCTCGTCCATCTTCTTCTTGAACACCCACTGTCATGTCCTCCCTCACAACATCTATCAACCTTTTCTTTAGTCTTCCTCTCACTCTTTTGCCTTGCAGCTCCATCCTCAGCACCCTTCTACCAATATACTTACCCTCTCATCTCTGAACATTTCCAAACCATCTATAAATCTGTTCTCTCACCTTGTCTCCAAAACATCCAACTTTGACTGTCCCTCTAATGAGCTCGTTTCTAATTTTATCCAACCTGTTTACTCCAAGCGAGAACCTCAGCACCTTCATTTCTGCTACCCCAACTCCTGTTGTTTCTTCAGTGTCACCGTCTCTAATCCGTACATCATGGCCTCACCACCGTTTTATAAACATTGCCCTTCAATCCTAGCGGAGACTCTTCTGTCGCATAGAACACCAGACACCTTCCGCCAACTATTCCACCCCGCTTGGACCCGTTTCTTCACTTCTTTACCACATTCCCCATTGCTCTCTATTGTTGATCCCAAGTATTTGAAGTCATCCACCCTCGCTATCTCTTCTCCCTGAAGCTTCACTCCTCCTGCTCCGCCCCTCACATTCAGACACATATATTCTGTTTTACTTCGGCTAATCTTCATTCCTCTCCTTTCCATCGTTCTAATTGTTCCTCCGCCTTCTCCCTGCTTTCACTGCAGATCACAATATCATCTGCGACATTATAGTCCAAGGGGATTCTAATCTAACCTCATCTGTCAGCCTATCCATTACTACCGCAAACAGGAAGGGGCTCAGCGCGGATCCCTGATGCAGTCCCACCTCCACCTTAAATTCTTCTGACACACCAACGGCACACCTCACCGCTGTTCTGCATGTCCTGTACTATTCTAACATATTTCTTCACCACACCAGACTTGCGCATGCAGTACCACAGTTCCTCTCTTGGTACTCTGTCATAGGCTTTCTCTAGGTCTACAAAGATACAATGTGGCTCCTTTTGACCTTCTCTGCACTTTTCCACGAGCATCCTCAAGGCAAATAAGGCATCTGTGGTACTCTTTCTCAGCATGACCCCATTATGTGGCTCATCATCTTCATTCCTCTATAGTTTCCACAGCTCTGAACATCGCCGTTGTTCTTAAAAATGGGGACGAGCACACTTTTCCGCCATTCTTCTGGCATCTTCTCTCTGGCTAGTATTCGATTGAATAAGTTGATCAAAAACTCCACAGCCATCTCTCCAAATTGCATTGGTATGTCATCATGACCAACTGTCTTTCCATTTTTCATTCTGTTCAGTGCCTTTCTAACTTCTCCCTTACTAATCAATGCCAGTTCCTGGTCATTCACGCTTGTCGCTTTGACTCTACCTTCTCTACAATTCTCTTCATTCATTAACTTCTCAAAGTACTCTTTCCACCTACTTAGCACATTACTGGCACCAGTCAACATATTTCCATCGTTATCCTTAGATACCTCACCTTTACTTGCTGTACATCCTTCCCATCTCTATTCCTCTGTCTGGCCAACCTGTAAAGATCCTTTTCACCCTCTTTTGTATCCAACCTGGTGTACATGCCGTCATATGCCTCTTGTTTAGTCTTCGCCACCTCTACTTTTGCCCTACGTTGCATCTCAATGCATTCCTTCCGCCTCTCCTCCATCCACTCCATGTCCCACTTCTTCTTCGCTAATCTCTTTCCTTGGATGACTTCTTGTATTTTGGGGTTCCACCACCAAGTCTCCTTCTCCTCTTTCCTACCAGTACCCAAGTACTCTCCTGCCTGCCTCTCTGAGTCCATTGGCAGTAGTATTCCAGTCTTCCAGGAGCTCTTCCTGTCCATTCTGTCTCACCTCTTTCTGAAAGGCCGCACGGCATTCTTCCTTCATTAAATTCCACAACCTGATTCTCTGCTCCACCTTTGTCTTCTTAATCTTCCTACCTGCTCCCAGAGTCATCCCACACACCACTATCCTATGCTGTCAAGCTACACCCTCTCCCACCACAACCTTACAATTTGTAACCTCCTCCAGATTACATCATCTGCACAAAATATAATCCACCTGCGTGGTCCTACCGCCGCTCTTGTATGTCACTCTATGTTCCTGTCTCTTCTGGAAATCAGTGTTCACTACTGCCAATCCCATCCTTTTTGCGAAGTCTATCACCATCTGACCCTCAAAGTTCCTTTGCTGAATGCCGTACTTACCCATCACTTCTTCATCACCCCTGTTTCCTTCGCCAACATGTCCATTGAAATCTGCACCAATCACAACTCTCTCTCTCTCTGGGATGCTCAGGACAACTTCGTTTAGTTACTTCCAAAATTTCTCTTTCAACTCAAGGTCAAATCCTACTTGTGGGGCATAGCAGCTAATCACATTATACTCAATACCCTCAATTTAAAATTTCAGCCTCATCACTCGATCTGATACTCTTTTCACCTCCAAGACATTCTTAGGTAGCTCTTCTTTTAAAATAAGCCCTACTCCATTTCTCTTCCCATCTACTCCATGATAAAATAATTTAAACCCTGCTCCTAAACTTCTAGCCATACTACCTTTCCACCTGCTCTCTTGGATGCACAAAACATCAACCTTTCTCCTAATCATCATGTCAACTAACTCCTGAGCTTTTCCTGTCAGTCACAACATTCAAAGTCCTCCCCCCTCATTATCTGTACTCCCTGACTCCCAATCGCCTCATGCTCATGTCTTCGCCCAGCCGCCTCTTGCTCATGTCGCAGCGGCGCCTGACCCCCAGCCGCCTATTGCTCAAGTCGTGGCGGTGCCTGACCCCCAGCCGCATCTTGCTCATGCCTTGGTGACGCCCGACCCCTGGCTGCCTCTTGCACATGCATCGGGGGCGCCCGTGCTTCAGCCACCTTCTGCTCCTGCCTTGGCAGCCCCCGCACCCATACCGGCTTTCGCTCATGCCTTGGTGGCGCCCGCCTCCCAGCCACCTCTCACCCATGCTTCGGCGGAGCCCACGCCCCGGCTGCCTCTTGCCCATGCTTCAGCGGTGCTTGACTAGCAGCAGCAGCCACCACCTCTTGACCATGCCTCGCCGGTGCTGGACCGGCAGCAGCAGCCGCCGCCTCTCAACCATGCCTCGGCGGGGTTTCGTCAGCAGCTGTCACCTGCTCCTGTTTGGTTCTTGTTTTGCCATTGGGACCCTCCTCCTGGAGATCCGCCCTGTAGCGACCCTGGTGCTTGGCATCCTAGCCAACCTCCTGACCTACTCAGCCAAGCTCCTCGATTTGGGTTGCCTGGACAGCCACCAGACAGACTGGGGTGGGGGCCAACCCCTTGTCGCATGCGCGTGACACTCCACGGGCATGTCATCAGGACCAACTGCTTTTCCATTTTTCATCCTCTTAAGTGCTTTGCCACTACCTGGTCCAGAACACTTGCCTCTTCTACTCTTTCTTCTATGATTTTCTTCATTCAGCAACTTCTCAAATTATTCTTTACATCTGTTTAGCACACTACTCGCACCAGTGAAGACATTTCCATCTCTATCCTTAAAGGGCTACTGTCATGAAATGGATGATTTTTAGTACGTTATTAATGAAAAAATGTCAGCCAATATGGGCCCATGTGTTTTTTCACCACAAAACATGATTTTGACGTACACAGCTTTTTGTAACTCCCGCCACGAAAATCCTCTCAATGGATTTGTTTTCGAGAAGAAGCAGGAAGTGATGTAAAGGACAGCAGCGACCCCAAATGGACTCATTTGTTTCCATTAGTTTTACCTCCGGGAAGGTAGCTCATTGTTCCTTCGTGCCAGCCAAACTGCCAGCTCATAACATTGCTTGAACACTCGGGAGAATGGATTTACCCTTCATAAGTTTGTAAGAGACCCGGTTCGTTGTGAAAAATTGATTGGACGGGTGCAGAGGACGAGATCTCCGTGGGTTCCAGGTAGGTGTGTAGCAGTTACTAACAGCTACTAAAAAAAAAATAATAGTTTGGGTCAGACCACGTAATCAGTCTCTAACAACGTAACAAAAGATCCACGTACGAAATATGTCGATATGCGCGTCGGACGACGTCGGGCTGCTGCGCGGACCGCAGTGAATCTGAAGAACCCAGCCAAGAATGCTTCACTGAGCCGCGTCGTGCAGAAATGCGCCCTGGCTCAACGGTGTTCATCGAGTACGGCGGCAGCTATGAACAACCCATTAAAAGCAGCACGGCTCGGCTCCATTATATGCCACCATGGCGCCGAAAATCAGACACCCCGGCTGAGGTGCTGCGTTCGGTGGTCACGGCTTCTGCGAAGGCTGCCCGTCGGGCTTTGCGGACGGGGGCGGCTCTGAAAAACCCAGCCGAGAATGCCTCACTGTAGTAAAGCGACCCGCCTCAACTGTGTTGCTCATTGCGTACTGCAGCGTCTGTGAACAACCCCCTAAAGCAGCACGGCTCGGCTCCGTCAATTAGCCACACCGGCCGGCTGTGATGAGGTGTGATGGCTCATCTCTGCCGCGGAAGTGGTTCGGACAGGGATGCGGTTTGGCCGTGATTGCATATCATCTGAATATGGCTCAAAACAATAGTGTAATATTGCCCCGAGGGCTCGAAACAATTGTGTAATATTGCTCCGGTAACTTCACTCGGTTGTGTGTTGTTCTCCTTTTTGAAAAGAGCTTCCATATCAGAAGGAGCGCGTTTGTCTCCCATAGTTAGGGTGCACCACGTGTTTTTATTGGCGAATATCCGGGTGACGTCACGGACGGAGGATGAAACCAACTTACTTGGATATCATGGAATGACACTTCTGCAACTTTGCGCATGGATGACGCGCTCTCTGCTCACATTAATTTTTTTGTATAGACATTGAAGTGAATAATGTTATATGTATTTTTCATTACAATATTTTAGAATGTTTATAGGGATGACACTTGGGCTATAAGTACCCTTAACTGCTGCACATCCTCCCTATCCCATGTTAATCCATCTGTCTGGCCCTAACCCTTTTCTCCTTCTTTTGTCCAACCCGGTGTACATGTCATCATATGCCTCTTGTTCAGCTTTTGGCACCTATACCTTTGCCCGACGTCACATCTCAATGTATTCCTTTCATCTCTTCTCAGTGCTCTTGGTGTCCCACTTCTTCTTCATTCACGTCTTTCCTTGTATGACTTCCTGTATTTTGGGGTTCCACCACCAAGTCTCCTCCCCTTTCCTACCAGAAGACACCCCAAGTATTCTCCTGCCAGTCTCTCTGATCACCTTGGCTGTAGTAGTTCAGTCTTCCGGGAGCTCCTCCAGTCCACTAAGAGCCTGTCTCATCTCTTACCAAAAGGCTGCGCAACATTCTTTCTTTCTCAGATTCCACCACATGGTTCTCTGCTCCACCTTTGTCTTCTTAATCTTCCTACCTACCACCACTGTCATCCCACACACCATCATCCTATGCTGTTGAGGTACACTCTTCCCTACCACTACCTTACATTCAGTAATCACCTTCAGATTACATCGTCTGCACTAAATGTAAGCCACCTGCATGCTTCCACCTCCGCTCTTGTACGTCACCATCTGTTCTTTCCTCTTCTGGAAAAAAGTGTTCAGTACCCTCATTACCATTCTTTTTGCAAAGTCACCCACCATCTGTCCCTCAAAGTTCCTTTGCTGAATGCCGTACTTACCCATCACTTCTTTATCGCCCCTGTTTCCTTCCGCAATATGTCCATTGCAATCTGCACCAATCACACCTCTGGCTGTGTCTGGGATGCTGAGAACTACTTCATCTAGTTCCTTCCAGAATTTGTCTTTCAACTGTAGGTCACATCCTACCTTTGGGGCATAGCCACTAACCATATTTTACAGTATATAACATCCTCAATTTCAAGGTTCAGCCTCATCATTCAATCTGATACTCTTTTCACCTCCAAGACTTTCTTGGCTTCCTTGAAAATAACCCATATTCCATTTCTCTTCCTATCTACTCCATGGCAAAATAATGTAAACCCTCACCCTAAACATCTCGCTTGACTACCTTTCCACCAGCTCTCTTGGATTCACAATATATAGCCCCAACATTCAAATTCCCTACACTCAGTTGTAGGCTCTCTGCATTCCTCTTCTTCTACTGACAATCCGCTTCTCTCTTCTTCTTTGTCTTCAACCCACAGTAGCTGATTTTCCACCGATGCCCTGCAGGTTAACGGTGCCAGGGGCGGGCATTGTTAACCCGGGGCGTGACCAATCCGGTGTGGGATTCTTTTGATGAACGCTTATATCTGTTTGAAAGTACCTGCTGTTAAACCTCTTCTAAAAAACAGAGCATTGGACGCTTCCCTTTTAGCAAGCCATAGACCCATCTCTCATCTCCCTTTCATAGTCAAGATTGTTGATGAAATCATTTTTAATCAACTTAGCAATTTCTTGAATTAAAAACAATTTAAATCAGGTTTCCAAACTTATCACAGGACCGAATCTGCTCTTGACAAAGTGCTCAATGATATAAGATTAAATACTGACTAAAGAAAGGTGTCAAGTTTGGTCTTGTTGGATCTCAGTGTGGCTTTTGTTACCGTATATCACAATATACCGCTGAACAGGTTGGAAACTTGGGAAGGGTTAGTTGTGATTGGTGCAGATTGTTATGGACATGTTCGTGAAGAAAATAGAGGCAATGAAGAAGTGATAGGTAGGTACGGCATCGACTAAAAGATTTTTGAGGGACAGATGCTTTTGGACTTTGCAAAAAAAATGTGATGGGAGTAGCGCACACTTTTTTCCAGAAGAGGCAGGAACATAGGGTGACCAACAAGATCGGAAGTAGAAGCACGCAGGGGGATTACATTTTGTGGATGGATGGACTGATGCCTACTGAAGGAGGTCACTGACTGTAAATTAGTGGTAGGTGAGACTGTAGCTTGACAGCATAGGATGGTGATGTGTAGGATGACTCTGGTTGAGGTGGGGGAGGGGGATTAAGAAGAAAAAGGTAGAGCAGACAACCATGTGGTGGAAGCTGAGAAAGGAAGAATATTGTCCAGCCTTTTGGAAAGAGGGGAGACGGGCTCTTGATGGACAGGAGGCGCTCCCGGAAGACTGGACTACTCCAGCCAAGGTGATCAGAGAGACAGGTAGGAGAGTACTTTGGATGTCTTCTGGTAGGAAAGGGTAGAAGCCGACATGGTGGAGGAATCTCAAAATATAGGAAGTCATACAAGGAAAGAGGTTAGCGAAGAAAAAGTGGGACATTGAGAGGACTGAGGAGAGGCGAAAGGAATACATTGAGATGTGACGAAGGGCAAAAGGTAGAGGTGGCGAAAGCTAAAGAAGAGCCATATGACAACATGTACACCATGTTGGACACGAAAGAAGGGGGAAAGGATTTCTACAGGTTGCTCAGACAGAGGGATAGAGATGGGAAGGATGTGCAACAGGTAAGGGTTGAATACAGATAGAGATGGAAATGTATTGAGTGGTGCTAGTAATGGACTAAATAGATGGAAAGAATATTTTGAGAAGTTGATGAATGAAGAAAATGAGAGAAGGAAAAGTAGAAGAGGCAAGTGTGATGGACCAGGAAGTGGTTATTCCTATCACTGATGGTGAGTGTGGTAAGGAAGTGAAGAAACGGGTCCAAGCAGGTTGGAACAGCTGGCAGAAGGTGTCTGGTGTGTTATGTGACAGAAGAGTCTCTGTTAGGATGAAGGGCAAAGTTTATAAAACAGTGATGGGTCCAGCCATGATGTATGGATTAGAGATGGTGGCACTGAAGAGATGACAGGAAGCAGAGCTGGAGGTGGCAGAATGTTTTGGAGACAAGGGACAAGAGAGCAGACTTTGATGGTAAGGACATGTCCAGAGGCGAGAGAGTGAGTATATTGATAAAAGGGTCTGAGGATGCAGCTGCTAGGGAAGAGAGAGAGACAGAGAGAGGAAGACCAAAGAGAAGGTTGATGGATGTTGTGAGGGAAGACATTGGGGCAGTTGGTGTTTGAGAGGAAGATGCAGGAGATAGGTTCACATGGAAAAAGATGACGCACTGTGGCGACCCCTAATGGGACAAGCCAAAAGGAAAAAAAAAAGATTACCCTCATATGCTTTGCTGTGTTCAACTGTCCCATGCAAAATGACCAACTTTTCCACGACTGCAGAGTAAAAAGGATGCATTTAAGTTCTTTAACATGGTACCATTTGATTTTGCGAAATTGGTTAGTACCAACAGAAGTAGCGACTTTGATACCCGTCTCCTTTCTTGCTTAATTTCTGACTTCAGAGAAGCACAATGAAGCCACCTAGATTTGTGTAAACATTTTTTTTAATTTGCTTTTGTAACCCGGTTAAAAGTTGGTACAGGTAAAATTTCAGTATGCGAGAGTAGCAATTAGGTTATAGGTTTTCTTTCTGCAATGTGGTGGAATATCTGTTAAACTGTGTGTGCTTACTTTATTTTCTTTTGGAGGGATTTGTATTTAAATGTGTTTGATTCATTTGTGCAAAAGAAATACTTTTGTTTGTCATTTTATTGTTGTAACCATTGATTAAGAAGAAGAGGAAGTGACGTGTTGAGGAGATGCGGGAAAAGAGAGAAAAAAAAGGCTCAATGGAGTGCAAGGTACAAGTGGTTGTTGGAGGGCAACAAAAGGACAAAGAAAGTGAACGGTGGATATTTATCAAAAGTTGATTGACGTGTTCGACAAGGACTGTTGAAAGTTTAACTGGGATAGTGTGGACCGTGAGGACGCCGAACAGAGGAAAAACCACCTTCACCTTTCTTCACTCCTGCCTTGGGAAGCACCGCAGTGACATTGGGGTTTGAATTTCGTTTGCTTGCCAGGTATATTCATTTGTTTGGGCCCTTAGCTTAGCATGTGTGCATTGTGTACCTGTTATAATGACTTTGTTTATGTGACTTGTGTATTCATGTTTGATTTTCCATCCTTTATTTTGTTATTAAATGTTCACACTTTTTGTTACATAACCACGTGTATTATTTGACTATCGGCAAGACAGTTAGAAGTGGGGAGTTTATATGATAGATGGGTTATCTACATTAGTTAACCTTTACTCACAAGGGAAATATTATTTCAGAGACTTTTTGATTGAGAATTAAATGCACAAGTAAATAGTAAAGTTGTAATAGATATTTAGAGTAATTACTATAGAGTTAATTTATTAGTTTACTACTTTGGAGTGAGGAAAGAACTCAGGTGGCTACCTCGTCGAAGTATTTTATATAGAGAGCCGCTACACTTTGAATCTTCCCATTCCTGTTCAAAAATAGAAAAACATTGTTAGCTGACTTAAATTAAGGCATTGAAGCATTTCATGGTATCTTCTTTTTATCATGACATGACTCGTAGGTTTGTGAAGCAACGTGCACTCTTAACTTTGATTTACTTCTCAAACTATCACCATTAACAGTTTGCAGTGGGAATTGTTCACGAGTGTGTCCTTAGGTAACAAAGAGTAGCTCGGGACATCTGGCTCAGAGTATAATGTCAGTTCAGGGCCCAGGTTACTGGAGATGACCTATGTCCAGAAATTGTACATGACCGGCTTTGAACCTCCTAAGGCCTAGGGTAATCAATCACTAAAAGGAATTTATCTCTACAAACACTTGGTCAAGAGCAACTGTGGGAAGTTAATAGAGGCAGAGGCGCTTGTTCGTGTTTACTATTCAAATGGAAAAGAAAGGGCAGGTAGAAACAAAAGGTTTTGAGAGAAGTATCATTAATTTGAATGGCTGCGAAACTGGACCCATTTCTAAGGGACAATGAACGTTGCTTCCGACAGGAAAAATGCATTCATGTTCAGCTTTTGCAAGAATATTCAATTAGACCAATAGAAGATTCTCTGAGAGGAAAAAAAGATAATCAAGGTAAGCATTTTTTTCAACTTTTTAAAGTGGTCTAATGTAATTCAAATATATTTTCATATTCAGTAAAAGTTTTATAGTACTATACAGGAATATACTATGCACTACTATACTATACTAAAGCACTATATCGTAAAGAGTAAAGTGATTTAAAATAGTAATAATGTCAAAAAATCTTTTGAGAAAATGTGGTTACTCTGACAATGTTTTGATTCTAAGAAAACAGTAGATTAAAATGTATGTAATGTAATAATGTTATAATTGGTGTAAACACCTTTACGTACATATATGATTGCCTATAAATATTAGAGTCTGAGAAGCAAAGCCTATCTGAAAATTTTCAGTTACGTTTCATAAGATGGAGTGTAGGGGTTTTCACTAATGCATTGTGTCCCAGCACCTTGACTTTTATATTGTTACAGTTTTAGTTTTTTTTTTACTGGAAATTTTAAACTGATATGAATATATATATTTTTAACTCAATATTATATTTTGAAAACAAATATTAAGAAGGCAAAAATTATTTAATAAGCATGAACACTGTCCACCCAGACAACAGATTGTTGCAGTATTGATAGATGCTTCTCTGTCTGATAAACACTTAGCAAAACATGACATTCATTTAAAGTCCAAACAAGATTAGTGCACGTCAAGGACATCACCTCACTGAAAAGTTAAACTGGTATCAAGCCTTCTTTGCACTCAGATTTGCCTCAAAAAGCCTGGCTCACACCAGCTGTTGCTAGTTAATCACAGCTACTTGCAACCCACTCACACCTATTACTGTGAGGATGTCAATAATTTTCTGTGGTCTCTGAGATGCTAAAATTAATTTGAAAGGATTTTGCCAGTGAAGGAAAGCATTTAAATGATCAGTATGATGACACATATGAAGATCTGTTACAATCGCAATGGAAAGTTTGAAATAACACAAAAAGAACATGAATATAAAAATAAATGACGGTGGTACTCAAATTCAATTATAATGATATTTATCTTACAGTATCAATGGAACTGTTGGTGCCTGGGATATGAAAAACATATTGTTGAAATTGGTTTGATATAACAATGTCAAGACAAAGCAAACTGAGATGTTGGATCTTTTCCAACTCCAGAAATTGTGGAGTCCTAAAATCAGAAAAGGGATTTAATCATAAAAACAGTCTCTATGCAAAAGTTGGCTTGTTTGATTTTTTTTCAAGTTGTTATAGAAATGAGGAAAATCTCTTTACGCTCACAAAACTGCACTGACAGTCTGTTGTTGTCAGGGACGTATGGCTCAGGTGGTAGGGTTGTCATTTCTAAAATCGAAGGTTGTGTGTTTGATCCCCAGCCTCCTTAACCATGTACAGTACAAGTATCCTTGAGCAAGACACTGAACCCCAAAGTTGCTCCTGATACTGTGTCATCAGTAGGTGGATGTGGACACACTGTTAAAGCACTTTGAGTACATTAGGTAGATGTTCTATACAAAAGAAATTCCATTCATCATTAGTTGTACAGGATCTGGACAAAAAAAATCCCAGTCACCACCCGTAGTGAAATAAGCAACTACAGGTATGTGATTATAATAAGTAATTAATGCAACCATCAGGATATTTTAGCTTAACACCAATAAACAATTTGTAGTCTCTCACTTCTTAAACTTAGGACATCAAAACAGTCAAACTAAAGCCTTAATACTTGTACATTTCAAAATATCCATCCACTATCCATCTATTTTCAACACTGCTTATGCTGGATAGGGTCACAGGGCAGTGGAGCCTATCCAAGCTAACTTTGGGTGAAAGGCTGACCACACCCTGAACTGGTCGCCATTCAGCCGCTGGGTACTGTTTCAGAATACACAGTATAATGCAAAGCAAAACAAATTTATTTGTATAGCGCATTTTATACACAAGGTAACTCATTATGCTTTACATAAAAGGCTTTAAAAAGACTTCAATACAAAAAGATGAAACATTTAAAATGGGGAAAAAAAACAATAAAACGACAACAAAAATGTGTCCATCCATCACTTTTCTTTTGTCGCTTATCCTCACGAGGATTGCGGGCAGTGCTGGAGCCTTTCCCAGCTGTCAACAGGCAGGAGGCGGGGTACACCCTGAAGTGGTTGCCAGCCAAAAGATACTTTTCACTGATGTCACGCCGAACATGTGTTTGTTCTGGACGGCAAGATCGTGTCTGCATATCATGGCTAGGAAGCGATAAATGTATACTGTAATGTTTTGGCTACGGTTATTGTCTGATCTTTTATCTTGAAAGTCATTTGACAAACGAACACTGTAACCAGAAGTGATTGAGGCACTTATGCTGGTGTAACGAATAAACAAAGAAGAAAGAAAGAAGCCACATGTGAAACTCGAGAACATTGTCTCAAAGTCAGTGGGAGGAGTTGGGGGGACCCACGTTAGTGTTTCAATGACCCCACAACTCACTAGTAAACATACAAAGTCTTGGTACCAAACCAACAAAGTTAATGTCATTGAGTGGAACATCCCAAATCCCGAACCTTAATCCAATCAAGAATTTGTGGGATGACATCAAAAATGCTGTTTCTGAAGCAAAACTAAGAAATGTAAATGAATTTTGGAATAAGAACTTAACGGTGCCACAAGTTGGTTAACTCCATGCCACACAGATGTGTAGCAATTATTAAAAAAATGGTGGTCCATCCATCCATCCATCCATCCATCCATTTTCTTAGCGTCTTATCCTCACGAGGGTCACGGGACATGGAAAAGCCCCAATGGTAACAATAGGATCATGGACTACTTCCTGCCAACGATGAAGGGGTTTTCACGGATTACAGCAGCCTAAACCCCTGTGATTGGCTGGCAACCAGTTCAGGGTGTACACTGCCTCCTGCCCATTGACAGCTGGGATAGGCTCCAACACTCCCCGCAACCCTCGTGAGTCTTCTTCTTTTCCTTTCGGCTTGTCCCGTTAGGGGTCGCCACAGCGTGTCATCTTTTGCCATCTTAGCCTATCTCCTGCATCTTCCTCTCTAACCCCAACTGCCCTCATGTCTTCCCTCACCACATCCATAAACCTTCTCTTTGGTCTTCCTCTCGCTCTTTTGCCTGGCAGCTCCATCCTCAGCATCCTTCTACCAATATACTCACTCTCTCGCCTCTGAACATGTCCAAACCATCGAAGTCTGCTCTCTCGAATCTTGTCTCCAAAACATCCAGCTTTGGCTGTCCCTCTAATGAGCTCATTTCTAAACCTATCCAACCTGGTCACTCCGAGCGAGAACCTCAACATCTTCATTTCTGCCACCTCCAGTTCAGCTTCCTGTTGTTTCTTCAGTGCCACCGTCTCTAATCCGTACATCATGGCCGGCCTCACCACTGTTTTGTAAACTTTGCCCTTCATTCTAGCAGACACTCTTCTGTCACATAACACACCAGACACCTTTCGCCAGCTGTTCCAACCTGCTTGGACCCGTTTCTTCACTTCCTGACCACACTCTCCATTGCTCTGTATTGTTGACCCCAAGTATTTGAAGTCGTCGACCCTCGCTATCTCTTCTCCCTGTAGCCTCACTCTTCCCCCTCTACTTTTCTCATTCACGCACATATATTCTGTTTTACTTCGACTAATCTTCATTCCTCTCCTTTCCAGTGCATGTCTCCATCTTTCCAATTGTTCCTCTGCATGCTCCCTGCTTTCACTGCATATGACAATATCATCTGCGAACATCATGGTCCAAGAGGATTCCAGTCTAACCTCATCTGTCAGCCTATCCATTACCACTGCAAACAGGAAGGGGCTCAGAGCTGATCCCTGATGCAGTCCCACCTCCACCTTAAATTCCTCTGTCACACCTAAGGCACACCTCACCATTGTTCTGCTGCCATCATACATGTCCTGTACTATTTTAACATACTTCTCTCCCACACCAGACTTACGCATGCAGTACCACAGTTCCTCTCTTGGTACTCTGTCATAGGCTTTCTCTAGATCCACAAAGACACAATGTAGCTCCTTCTGACCTTCTCTGTACTTTTCCACGAGCATCCTCAAGGCAAATAATGCATCTGTGGTACTCTTTCTAGGCATGAAACCATACTGTTGCTCGCAGATACTTACTTCTGTCCTGAGTCTAGCCTCCACTACTCTTTCCCATAACTTCATTGTGTGGCTCATCAACTTTATTCCTCTATAGTTCCCACAGCTCTGAACATCCCCTTTGTTCTTAAAAATGGGAACTAGAACACTTTTCCTCCATTCTTCAGGCATCTTTTCGCCCGCTAGTATTCTGTTGAATAAGTTGGTCAAAAACTCCACAGCCATCTCTCCAAATTGCTTCCATACCTCTACCGGTATGTCATCAGGACCAACTGCCTTTCCAGTTTTCATCCTTTGTAGTGCCTTTCTGACTTCCCCCTTAGTAATCATTTCCACTTCCTGGTCCTTCACTCATGCCTCTTCAACTCTTCCTTCTCTCTCATTTTCTTCATTCATCAACTTCTCAAAGTATTCTTTCCATCTATTTAGTACACTACCGGCACCAGTCAACACATGTCCATCTCTATCCTTAATCACCCTGACCTGCTGCACATCCTTCCCATCTCTATCCCTCTGTCTGGCCAACCTGTAGAGATCCTTTTCTCCTTCTTTCGTGCCCAACCTGGTGTACATGTCTTCATATGCCTCTTGTTTAGCCTTTGCCACCTCTACCTTTGCCCTACGTCGCATCTCGATGTACTCCTTTCGCCTCTCCTCAGTCCTCTCAGTATCCCACTTCTTCTTCGCTAATCTCTTTCCTTTTATGACTCCCTGTATTTTGGGGTTCCACCACCAAGTCTCCTTCTCCCCTTTCCTACCAGATGACACACCAAGTACTCTCCTGCCTGTCTCTCTGATCACCTTGGCTGTCGTCGTCCAGTCTTCCGGGAGCTTCGGTTGTCCATCGAGAGCCTGTCTCACCTCTTTCCGGAAGGCCGCACAACATTCTTCCTTTTTCAGCTTCCACCACATGGTTCTCTGCTCTACCTTTGTCTTCTTAATCTTCCTACCCACCACCAGAATCATCCTACATACTACCATCCTATGCTGTCGAGCTACACTCTCCCCTACCACTACTTTACAGTCAGTAACCTCCTTCAGATTACATCGTCTGCACAAAATATAATCTACCTGCGTGGTTCTACCTCCGCTCTTGTACGTCACTATATGTTCCTCCCTCTTCTGGAAATAAGTGTTCACTACAGCCATCTCCATCCTTTTTGCAAAGTCCACCACCATCTGCCCTTCAAAGTTCCTTTCCTGGATGCCGTACTTACCCATCACTTCTTCATCGCCCCTGTTTCCTTTACCAATATGTCCATTACAATCTGCACCAATCACAACTCTCTCGCTGTCTGGGATGCTCAGAACTACTTCATCTAGTTCCTTCCAGAATTTCTCTTTCAACTCTAGGTCACATCCTACCTGTGGTGCATAGCCGCTAACCACATTATACATAACACCCTCAATTTCAAATTTTAGTCTCATCACTCAATCTGATACTCTTGAGTATAAGCAGCAAAGAAAATGGATGGATGGATATATATATATATATATATATATATATATTGCAAGTTCTCTCACTTAGAATTCATGGAAAGGTCTGAAATGATTTATTTCTGTGATACAGCTGCAAATAAGTCTTTGAACACCTGAGAAAACCAATGTTTCTATTTGGTACGGTAGCCTATGTTTGCAATTACAGAGGTTAAACGTTTCCTGTAGTTGTTCACCAGGTTTGCCCACACTGCAGGAAGGATTTGGGCCCACTCCTCCACACAGATCTCTAGATCAGACAGGTTTCTGGGCTGTGGCTGAGAAACACGGAGTTTCAGCTCCCTCCAAAGATTTTCTCTTGGGTTTAGGTCTGGAGACTGGCTAGGCCAAGCCAGAACTTTGATATGCTTCTTACAGAGCCACTCCTTGGTTTTTCTGGCTGCGTGCTTCGGGTCATTGCATGGTTGAAAGACCCAGCCACGACCCAGATTCAATGCTCTGACTGAGGGAAAATCCCCCAAATCTCACAATACATGGCCATCGTCATCCTCTCTTTAATACAGTGCAGTCATCCTGTCCATTGTGCAGAAAAACACCCCCAAAGCACGATGCTATCAACCCCATGCTTCACAGTAGGGATGGTGTTCTTGGGATGGAACTCATCATTCGTCTTCCTCCAAACATGGTGGATGGAATTATGACCAAAAAGTTACATTTTGGTCTCATCTGACCAAAAAACTTTACCCCATGACTCTTCTGTATCATCCAAATGGTCGTCCGCAAACTTAAGACAGGCCTTGATATGTACTGGATTCAGCAGGGGAACCTTCCGTGCCATGCATGATTTTAACCCATGACGTCTTCATGTATTACCAACAGTCACCTTGGAATCGGTGGTCCCAGCTTTATTCAGTTCATTGACCATGTCCTGTCGTGTAGTCCTGGGCTGATTCCTCACCTTACAAGTTTGAGTCTTACTGATTGTATGGGGTGGACATGTGTCTTTATGCAGCTAACGACCTCACACAGGTGCATCTGATTCAGGATATTACATGGAGTGAAGGTGGACTTTTAAAGTTGGACTAACAGGTCTTTGAGGGTCAGAATTCTATCTGATGGACAGGTGTTCAAATACTTATTTGCAGCTATATCACACAAATAAATTGTTAAAAAATCATACATTATGATTTCTGGATTTTTCTTTTTAGATTATCTCTCTCACAGTGGACATGGACCGAGATGAAAATTTCAGACCCTTCCATGGTTTCGAAGTGGGAGAACTTGAAATATATTAGGGTGTTCAAATACTTATTTTCTTCTCCATTGGCCTCCAATCAGCTCTCACCAACCTGATGACCAAAGACTCACATGCTGTTCATTGACTTCAGCTCAGCATTCAACACCATCATCCCCCAGCAGCTCATCCACAAACGAGAATGGCTGGGACTCAACACCTCCCTGTGCAACTGCTTGGACTTCTTGATGGGGAGAACCAGGCAGTTCCCTATATCCATTCATCCATTTTCTCTGCCGCTTCTCCTCACAAGGGTCATGGGACTGCTGGAGCCTATCCCAACTGTTACCGGGTAGGAGGGAGCGTACACCCTGAAACGGTTGCAAGCCAATTGCAGGGCACATGGAGATAGACAACAGTCGCACTCACAAACACACCGAGGGGGAATTTCGAGTCTGCAATTAATGCATATTTTTGGGATGTGGGAGGAAACTGGAGTGCCTGGAGAAAAAACATGCAGGTACGGGGAGAACATGCAAACTCAGTCTGACTGCTGTTCAGGCCACCCAAAGTGAGCTGCTTGGCTGGACATTTCAGGAGGTCGGCCAGGACGCTGAGCACCAGGCTCATTAAAGGGCCATACACTCGGATGTCCATGGAGCCAAACCCATCACAAACCAGGAGACAGGTAACAGGGCCAGGCGGCGGCCACCAGTTGAGCGCCCTGAGTGCCTAGAGAAAACCCACTGAGGCACGGGGTGGTGGTTCAAATACTTCTTTGGAGCTGTATCACACAAATAAATTGTTTAAAAAAATCATACATTGTGATTTCTGGATTTTTCTTTTTAGATTATCTCTCTCACTGTGGACATGCACCTACGATGAAAATTTCAGACCCTTCCATGGTTTCTAAGTGGGAGAACTTGCAATATAGCAGGGTGTTCAAATACTTATTTTCTTCAGTGTGTATTGTGCAACCAAGAGAGCAGGTGGAAACGTAGTAAGGCTAGAAGTTTAGGAGCAGGGTTTAAATTATTTTACCATGGAGTGGATGGGAAGAGAAATGGAGTATGGGTTATTTTCAAGGAAGAGCTGGCTAAGAATGTCACGGAGGTGAAAAGAGTATCAGATCGAGTGTGAGGCTTACATTTTAAATTGAGGGTGTTATGTATAATGTGATTAGCGGCTCTGCCCCACAGGTAGCATCTGACCTAGTGTTGAAAGAGAAATTCTAGTAGGAACTAAATGAATTAGTTCTGAGCATCCCATACAGCAGGGGTCAGGAACTTTTTCGACTGAGAGAGCCATAAATGCCAAATATTTTAAAACGTAATTTCAAAAGAGCCATGCAATATTTAAAAAACAAAATACATGTGTATTTGCGCATTTATGTAGACCTAACAATTTTAGAGTACAATAAAGTTCTTTTAAATAACATTATGATCTTGCTAACCAATGATGACAAAAGCACTTCTTATCATTAATGCGACTTGAGGTGCTTCCTGGTTTTGCTAATGGCTTGATCGTCTGTTTTATACATTGTCAGATTAAGCTTCACGCAGGTGTTGAGATTTCCATCTGTTAATCGTGAACATAATTCAATTTGATTTTCCATCATGTGGGTAGGATGACGAACAGTTCTAGCCGACAAAGGCATGTCTTTTATTTGTTTGATTATCTTGTCTTTATGCGAAGTTGGCAAAATGTTGATTGGCAACATTGAGTATGAATGCTTTGGCATACTCCCCATCTGTGAAATTTAAACACACAGCAGAACCCTCCATCTCCACAAAGGCTGTCCAGTCTTGTTGAAAACTTCAGGTCTCCTCATATTTTTTTCTTTGAGAGATCTTTATCAAAAGCATTTCCATAATTAGTTGTTCTGACACAATCAACGTTAGACCCTTGTGGACCTATGGACATCGACTACCACGCAAAAATTACGGCAACCCACTAGGCCAAACTGTCTCTACGTCATTTGCGTTGCCTCCCACACTAAACGACGGAAACCCCACTAGGACAAACCTTCTCTGTACAACAGAAATCACATGTACAGTATGTCATTATGAGGGCCCCGCGAGCCATATGGAACCACCAAAAGAGCCAGGTATGGCTCGCGAGAAAATAGGTTCCCGAGCCCTGCCATACAAAGAGGAGTTGTGATTGGTGCAGATTGTAATGGACATGTTGGTAAAGGAAAACAGGGAGGATGAAGAAGTAATGGGTAATGGCCCCGTCACACCATGACGTTCTGGTCAGCGTTCTATAGCGTTTGAGAAAACGTTGGTAGTCGTCCATGGTCGCCGAGATAGCTCCAGAAGAGCGTTGTTTGAATGCTAGTGAACGTCAATGATCGCTGGGAATCGGCGGAGAACGCCGGTCCGGAAAAAAAGTTATGAACATGCACAAAAGTTCTCACCGAGACCAGTGTTCATCAACGTTTAATTTTAAATGCGGCAGAACATTCAAGATCGTCTGTGGAAGGTTTTACTAAGGTTCGCCGAGCGTTCCACACGTTTGGCTATCATTAGTCAGTCGTAACTCTAGCTTTACTTGGTTGTTACTTAATCGTTTGCTTTCCAGTGAACGACTCACCGGTGACCTGTCAACGACCACTGAACAATACCCTAAGCGCACACAGCATGTAACTAAAGTGAAACGAACGCCGTTTGGCATCCATTGAGGGTCATTCGAGCATTTCCCGAATTTCCATGCATATGGGTATAGAAACCGATGCTTTGTAAGCAAAGTCCATTTAACATTAAGCTACAGTAGAGAGCACCTACTATGGAAGATCCAGAAAGCAGCAGTTCGTTTTCACGGAAAATCTCCACCAGACTATCCTAAACAGCCCGGTCCAGGATCCTGCAATCCTTTCTCTGCGTCTTTTGTCTCTTTGTCGGACCGTCCTCACTGGGGTTTGCAAGGCGTTTAGGGTCCCCAGGGGGTGTCACATGGTGCGTGACTTCGCGGACATGCTCTTCCTCCTGCTGTTGTTTTTCCTCCAAACACATTACTCGTGATGAAAGAGGCTTAGCTTTCTTACTAGCAGCGCTAGTTGCTGAAGTCCGCGCCCTGACTTTTTTTCTTCTCGGCAACATGATGCTCACTGTTCTAACTCACGACAACAACTGAAGTGACTATGAACTTTCCAATGGTTTAGTGCCGGTTCCACTGTAAAAATTACACGCCAGCAAAAAACTTTTCTGTCGTTATTCACCCATTGGTCACACGCTCAACACGCTGGTCTTATGTTGACAAATCGCTTGTCGTACCCCAATGACGCGTTTGGACACGCTAATGGTTTTTAGGGGTATCTTATTTGGTTGCTGTTACACGCTTTTCGTGCGTAAGACACGCTTTTAGTGCGTTAGACACACGTTAAGTCATGCGTTGGACACACATTAATCACACGCCAGATGTGTCATGTGCGTTTGAGAACGCTGAAAAAGAGAACGATTAAATGTTCAGAGGACGTTGACCAGAACGTCATGGTGTAACGGAGCCTTAAGTATGGCATCCAGGAAAGGATCTTTGAGGGACAGATGGTGGTGGACTGTGCAAAATGGATAGAAATGGCTGTAGTGAACACTTTTTTCCAGAAGAGACAAGAACATAGAGAGACCTACAAGAGCAGCAGTAGAAGCACGCAGACAAAAAGAGAGGAAATATATCAGAAAAACAAATAACATGTGATTCACATCGTACCAGATGAAAAGAATATTTTAAAAAAACTTGCATAAACTCAAATATCTGTATTATAAAGGAGAACATTCACAGATGTTCACAGATTTCACAATTACTCTCAAAACTCTGCAACATGAAGAACACGGTCACCACGCGGCTTCTGCTAACACTCATTCGCACTGAACAAACCACATGGTGCTCAGCAACGCACACATGGCAACCTCGCCACTCCTCTCCAACTAGCAAGTTTATGCTTAAAATCAATTAAACTTATTCAACACTGCGCCTCTGTGACGACACCCGCTTTGCAAACGTTTTAAACTTATATTCACATTCTACAACAAAACAATCAAAATATGTGGAGGACAACAAAATGCATACCTTACACCCAGAAGTTTCACAAACAAGAGGAAGTAGTTCCTCCCGCCACACGATAACTGTGGCTTCAAAATAGATTACACAGCTTACTTCCAGTGTTTCTCAGATCTTCCACCAACAAATCAACATTTTCCCCCTTACAATGAACATTTTTTAAAAACACAATTCCTTATACCATCAATGACGTTGAAAAGAACACAAATGAATGAACGAGAGAGAATGTGCTGCCTTTCCAAATAAAAGTGCAGTTCCACATCCTGTTCCCATTCTCGCACAACAACATCACACTATTAAACTGAGGATGGAGCTCCCAGGAAAAAGAATGAGAGGAAGACCAAAGATAGGTTGATGGATGTTGTGAGGGAAGACACGAGGGCAGTTGGTGTTATAGAGGAAGATTCAGGAGATAGGCTTAGATGGAAAAAGATGCGCGACCCCCTAACAGGAAAAGGCGAAAGGAAACAAAGAAGCTTGGTTGTATTCTGAGTGATTTTCACTTATTATCTTGAAAAATACTGAAAATGGTGAAGTATCAGCTCTTAAACTCTTGTGAGGCATATTTGTTCTCCTCATTTTATTCGTCCAAACATTTGTCCTTTTTGTTTTGCCACAAAGGTTGAAAAAACAAGTGTGGTTAATCATGTTTTTCCATGACTGGATGTGGAAAGTAGTGACCTCACATTGTGAGCAGAAAATAAGGAAAGTTTATTTGTTTCTTCTTCATTCAGCTAACTTGCTGTAGTCTAGGTAGTAATATCAGCTGAGGGTTTTGATTTGACCTTATGACACATATCTTATCAAAATAAACTGTTCATCTGAAAGAAATGGGCCACTGAGTCAAACACCTGCAAGTTGCTAAACTTTTCACCCAAAACCATTATACCTTAATGTTATTAAATTGTTATACATACAATTTTTAATTCAAGTACGAATAATCAGTCAGGTATTTAATTTATTTCTTTATAATATGAACATATTTCATTTTCCCTTGCAGTAAGGTTTGCTTCTTAGTAGTATTATGATCGTCCATCTTAAATTTCACATGTCTTGAAATAGAGGTCGTATGTTTTTGAAAATTGCCAGAGTTTAATAAATTTCTAATTTGGAATCTTTTTTCATGCATGGTATTGGAATTTGGAATTTGTACAGGTTTTCATCAATGTGTCATTTTGAAACTTGTTCTATTTGCTTGATATTGCAAGTGGGTATTTACCATAGGTGCAATGTGTAAAGTCTTAATCTGTGACATCGCCAAAGTCTCTGGCACATCAAGGATTTGTGGTGTGTGAGATTAGGGCTCTACGTCGTCATAAATCTCTACGTCCCAATGCAGTCGGGTTGTGGCGGGTGGGCAGTTCCTTGTTGTGGTCTGTGTCATTTCTCAGTATTTGGCTATTCATACATTTAGGTTCTTCAATTGTTTTTGTTTAGTTGGTTGGTTGGAATTTTTCTGGTCTATTTTTGTATTTTTTTTTTTAGTTTTGATTCAGATTTTAATTGGTTGATTGATGAATAATTTGATTGATTGATTAAAACCTGGGAAACCCATCATTTTTTTAAGAATACTGAGATATTGTAATTCCTATTTTGATACTTCTCTACTGTGGATTTCCACAATGAATTACTCCATACCAGATATTTATGAGATGTCTCAATCTGAGGCTGGTGAATACACAATTCAGAGTGGTGGAGAACACTGTCTGTTTGCAGGTGAAGGACCACGATATGGACACTGTGAATCGCAACCACTTCATCACCTCCCCTGCCTGGAGCCAGTTTGGCCATCTAGCCAGCACTATAATTATTTGTATAGTGGTGTCCCTTCTGGTTTAAGCAGTGACTTTTGTTGCATGGAGATCCCTCTCAGCAATTTCCATCATCGCCCAGAGTATTTTCCTGAGATTAAATCAGACCTCTCACACTTGCACTGGACACAAGGAGAACACAAGAAAGGTAGGATACCTGGATAATGATCGTTTGTATTTTGTGACGAGGAGAAATGATTCATGTAAAAATGTTTCCTCATGTAAAACCATTTTTTTTCCCGTTTTTTTATTTATATTTTTTGGAATGTTGTTTTTAATATTGTTAACTACAGATGACTGATCAATGAATCAATGATGTCTGGGATTTCCAATTTAAGTCTTGCCATAAATCCATATCTTGGCGTCATGCAGCGGGATTCCTTATTGATTGGATTATTATTGATTGGATGGAGAGGTGACAGAAGGCTCATGCAAGATAATTGCTCTTTTTTTCCACCTACAATCCCCCTGCACCCTAAAAAATATATCTATATTTTGATCTTTACCTCATGTCCCCAAAGTGTTCTACAAATCAGAGGACACCAAGATTAAGCCTAATTTTGGGCAGATCATGTGATGATGTGAATTTTTATTTAGTTCATTAGTTTTCACTTGTTGTTAACAGAGTCACATTTATGAATTTTCTATGAAATGCATTTATTGGAATCAACATACTTAGTTGTATAATTGGATGTGTGCTGGGTCCCCAATTTCGAGAGGTTAATGTCTTGCTCAAGGGAACTTGGGACAAACACATTGCAACAGTCGCACTTTCTGTATTTTGGGTTCTGTGAGATTTGTACCTAGACTGCTTCTTCTCTAAGTCTACGTGGCAGTGTAGATATCTATTCGATGTTAATTTTGACAACTTCACAACTTCAGTGTGTCTTTCAGTGGAAAAACATTCAACAACAGTTGATTTTATTGAAAAAAAAAGGGTTCTCCATCCCATTCACATATTGTGTGTTTGGCCCCACTGATTAAAAAAAATTGGCCTCTCTGCATTGACAGGTAGGACAAAAGAGAAGACATACCAGACAAGGAGTGAGAAAGAGAGAGATGAAATATTCACTCATTTCATTCATACACTGAATGTAAATTCATAAGACCGGGATATATAATGATGACTTGTTGGAACTATATTAAATCCAATATCTATAGAGGGCGGCACACTGGTGCAGCTGTAAAGTGTTGGCCTCACAGTTTAAAGGGCTGAGGTACAAATCGCGGCCTCGCCTATGTGGAGTTTGTATCTTCTCTTGTGATTTTGTGGGTTTTCTCTGGGTACTCCCGTTTTCTCCCACATCCCAAAAACATGCATTACTTGGAGAATCTAAATTGCCCCTAGGTGTGATTGTGAATGTGACTGTTGTTTGTCTCTATATGCCCTGCCATTGGCTGGCAACCAGTTCAGGCTGTAAACCGCCTCCTGCCCAATGATAGCTGGAAGTTGCTCCAGCACTCCCATGACCCTCGTGAGGATAAGCAGCTCAGAAAATGGATGCATGGATGTACAGGGTCTATAACATCTGTTGATATGCATGTTAATTATGCATAAGAGTTCAAGAGAACAACATATGTAGACAGAAAAATACTCACAGGCATATATTGTATTTTCGCCCCTATGGAAAATTAGTAATACAACATCTTACTGAGTAACTTTATAAATATGTATAGTATGTAAAGTTTCTTTCTGCCCCAGGCTACATACCAAGTTACCTGGAAAAAGATGAACTTTGTATTGTGTGTGGGGACAAAGCTACAGGCTATCATTATCGCTGTATTACCTGTGAAGGCTGTAAGGTAACGAGCAAAAATCTCTGATTGTGGAAGGAACATTAATTTGTGATTACTTGGAAGAATCTCTGAATATATGTGGCTGCATCTCCTGTCTAGGGCTTCTTCAGACGGACAGTTCAGAAAAATCTCTGCCAAACCTATTCTTGTAAATATGAGCGAAAATGTGTCATTGACAAAATGACCAGAAATCAATGCCAGGATTGTCGTTTCAAGAAGTGTATTGCAGTTGGGATGGCTACAGACTGTAAGTCACGACACTAATTTGACAACATTTTTCTGTTATAGGTCTTGTTTTTCTTTTTTTTTTAAACATCAATACCTCATTTAAGTGCAAAGGTTAGGTCGCGGACCATTTCCACAATAGGTGACTGTGCAAAATACCACTCACAAATTTTTAAAAATTATTTATACATATTTTTAAGCTTGATGAACCTTCCCAAACTCATTACTCTGCCACCCACTTCTAGTAACCTCTACAATTCTCTTATAAACACTTTCTATATTGTTCAAAACCCTTTACATGCTTGATCATACGTTAATGCACAGTAATACCGTACACTATGTAGATTTTACTCCTTATAATATGTGTTTTACTTAATTTCAAAAAGTTAGCATGTTTTAGACAAGGAAGTGTTGATTTTACCACCCCAACGTTTACACCATACACTAAAAATCCCATGACATGGGGAATTACTTGTAATATGAAAATGAATAAAAATCTGCAAAGCACTGAATTTGCAAAAGGCGAACGGCAAGATAGGGACAGGACATGTTATCAATGGGTAAAAGTAATTGTTTGAACCAGTTAATATTATATGCACCAGACAACACAGCAGGAATCAGACGTCATATGATCTGAGTCAAACATTTTCACACTTTCCAACTAAAATGAATGCATTGGAATTTAGTTAAACATATAAGTGGAATAGTTAAACTACTGAAGACTTCCCCCAAGTGGACCACATAGGCCAGTCATTGACTTGACTTGATTTGTTTATTTGAAATGAATTAATAAATCTCTTTCCCTCCCCTTGAGTTATTCTGTCCACTCTTTTTTTCTTCCCCTCACCAACACTGCCCCCCAAAACTCCAAGTGGTGTTGGATGAGAGAAAGAGGCTTGCCAAGCGCAAACTGATTGAGGAAAATCGGGAGCGTCGGCGTAATGAGGAGCTACAGAAAAGAGTGTTGGATCAACAAGAGCCTACTCATGAAGAGTGGGATCTCATCCACATGATTACTGAGGCCCATATGGCCACCAATGCCCGGGGAAATCACTGGAAACAGAAGGGAAAATTCTTGGTGAGATATTTTCCTCCCTCCATTGCCGACCCAAAAAAATCAAGTGTAATAATATTAATAAATTTGCAAATGTGATGGCTACATGGTGCTGAATCAAAGCTTTCACAGTGGCTCTCAACCTTTCTACACCAAGAACCACCGTGGCTCTCCAAATAGTATCAAAATGAAAAAGGTTAAAAAACAGTCATTTAGTAGTCCTTAGTGTGCATCCAAAAATAAAAGTTTAAGGTTTAATTCGTAATAAGTGTATTCCTGATTGTAATCCAATTTAAGATGCTCAGTTTGACAAAAGTGCTCTTGAATTTATTAAAAACATCATGAAAAGATAATGTTAATTTTGATTTAACACGAAAAGGGGCATTGAAGACAAGGAACAACATGAAGGTCAAAAATATTGCAAGGACTGGCATAGCTTAGGTGTAAATTGCAAACCATTACACCACAGCTAAATGTTAATACTCTGGAAGTAGAACCTTGGATCTGGCAAGCTTAAACGCAGGTGATGATGAATGCTGACTGACAACAGGTGCACGGCCAAGATGGTGCTGCTTACTGGAGAGAGAGAGAGAGAGAGACAGAGAGAGAGAGAGAGAGAGAGAGAGAGAGAGAGAGAGAGAGAGAGAGAGAGAATGACAGACAACAAAGGAGCTGCAGGGAACATGTCACGACAGTACTCCCATCTCAACAGATGCCTCTTAGTTTCCTGCTCGACTTCCCAGGGTTAGGCGCATAAAATGTCTTTAATTAGTGAGTTTTTGGGTGATCCAGGAGCATTCCTACGGACCATACCCCTCCCAGTCAACATGGAAATGTCCAGGGGAGACACGCTCTCCAGGAGGTGGGGCTGGGTATGGTAACACAGCAAACGGGCCACTCCAGGGACTGATTTGCCCACTCCATCTGGCCATTGGACTGTGGATGGTATCTGGAAGCCCACTAGTTTATAGAACTCCTTCTAAACTAGAAAGGAGAACTGGGGACCTTGATCCAATACAAGGTCGATGGAAATTGCGTGGAGTTTGAATCCATGATTGACCCTTCTCCATCGCCGTTAGCCGTTTCAAATGCAGAGAGTAGCTCAGTGAGGTTTATGTAATGGACTTACTTGGAGACCTAGTCAATAATGGTGAGTGGGACTGTGTTACCTTCAGATAAGGGCAGGTGATGTACTCCAGGGAGATGTGGGACAAGGGGCGGTTGGGAATGGGTGAGGAGTGCAGGAGACCAGCTGGAGGTTGGTGAGAAGCCTTGCCTGAGGCACAGACAAACCAGGCTAGGACAAATTCTGGGGTGTTTTTGACAAGGCTGGGCCACCAGAGGTGTTGCTAGATTAATTAGATGGTGAGGGTAATGACATGTTGACAGGTGACCTTGGAGTTGTGAGCCGGATTGAATGAAAACGTTTGTGCGGAATAAGGCACGAATAGTCTGTTAGTCAGTCCGGTCTTGAAATATAGGTGGTCTTATGAGCCTCGTTAACCAACTGTTGGATTTTCCAAGTTGCTGCTCCAGTGAAGCATGAGGAAGGAAAGATGGGTTCTGGTGCAGAGTTTGAGGGGGTTGAGTACATGCAAACACGGCATCAGGTTTGCTGTTGCTGGAACCAGGACGAGATAAGAGGCTCAATAAGAAATGGTGAACGGACGTTACACAGCTCACCACACACTACAGCCCACTTTTGGAGTCGTTGTTCTTGAACTGTAAGACGTTTTACTCTCCGCGTGAATTTGCTTCTTTCATTCTCGTAGGTGTTTACATTCCACCCCAAGCTAGCATGAACACTTCTTGAGTAGGTCAACAAGATTAAGGAAAAACATCCAGATTTAACTGCTCCTAGGAGATTTTAAAAAAGTTAAACATCACCACAAACTCCCTAAATATAAGCAGCATGGTTTGATTAAAACTCTACAAGGGCACAAAATCCACATCTTTTCTCACGTGCCGTGTGAGCAAAGCTGCTCTGCCACAGCAGTGGAATAACCCCAGAGGGTCGAAAATCAGACCAGTGCGGATGAGTGACATAATTGTAGCTCATCAACCAACAGAAAGGGGAAAAAGAAAAACGATTCTTTGTCAGACGGATATGAACTACAGGTTAAAATAATGAAATAAATAATGAATGATAGTGAAAAAAACGGGATGGTCTTTGTCAATTTGGAGTGCAAGCCCCTTGTCACATTCCAGGAGATGTTCATCATCATTGTACTTTATAGCTGTTACACCGACTAATTGAATAATTTACCTTAGAACAGACGGCTTTGTGCTGATTTATCTTCGATACGTTCAGCTGGTCGTGAGGTCGGCCACAAGCCTTAATCCACCGTTTGTATTTATCTAAATTACGCTTTGGGGTGGGAAAGCCACCAGATATCATCCCAGCGCTCGTCTCCATTACACATTCCCGAGCCACATCGAAGCACCATATTTCCGAATCGGATAAAAACAGGACTATACTCTCGCAATTCAGAGGCTTAAAGTAAGCACGCACTCTCTTTCTTTGTGGATACAAGATCCTGGATGTGGATAGCATGGGCGGAGTTTAGAAAATGATGCTCACTGATTGGTCAAAAGGGAGCTGTCAATCATTCTCACAGATCCATGGATTGCACGAGAAACCATCTGACGAAAGAAATTAACATTGCAAAGAGTGACGATGCAGCTAAACTGGAAAAAAATCTTGGCGCTAATAAGAAATAAATAAAATAAGAAGCCATTGAATTAGAGCTCTAGAGGCAGCAAGTGAATGACTTGAATGGGGGGTCAAAGACTTTCTTAATGTTTGGTGGAAAAGGAGTTCAAAATTCAGAGTTCTGGAAAAATGAAGAATTAGGGAAGAAAGGAGGAATACTTCTCGAGTGAGGGTGTTCATACATCCATTTTCTACTGCTTCTCTGTGTCGGGTCGCAATTGAGGTAGCGTCAGCAAGAATACCCAGACTTCCCTATCCCCAGCCACTCCTGCTCTTCTGGAGGGATCCTGATTAGGTGTTCCCAGGCCAGCCAAGAGACAGTCTCTCTAGCGTGCCCGGGGTCGTCCCCGGGGTCTCTTTCTGGTGGGACATGCCCAGAACACCTCACCAGGGAGGGGTCCGGGAGGTATCCGGATCAGATGCCCCAGCCACCTCACGTAGCTCCTCTCAATGCAGAGGAGTAGCGGCTCGACCCTCAGCCCCTCCTGGATGACTGAACTTCTCACCCTATCTCTAAGGGAGACCCCGGACACCCTACAGAGGAAAGTCATTTCGGGCGCTTGTATCCGGGATCTTGTTCTTTCGCTCACGACCCACAGCTTATTCCCAGAGGTGAGGGTAAGAACGTAGATCAGCTGGTAAATTGAGAGCTTTGCCTTTCGATTTAACTCCCTCTTCACCACAAGGGACCGATACAAAGTCTGAATCACTGCAAAGGCTGCACCAATCCACCTGTCAAGCTCCCGTTCCATTCTTCCCTCACTCGTGAACAATCCCTCAAGATACTTGAACTTCTACACTTGGGCCAGGTTCTCATCCCTGACCCAGAGAGGGCACGCCATCCTTTTCCGACTGAGGACCATGCCTACAGAATGCTCCAACTGAGAGTTAGAGATCACGGCTTAATGAAGCCAACAGAACGACATCATCTGCAAAGAGCAGAGATCCGATGCTGAGGCCACCAAACTAGACACCCTCTATGCCTCAGCAGCGTCTAGAGATTCTCTCCATAAAAGTTATAAACAAAATCGGTGACAAAGGGCAGCCTTGGCGGAGTCTGAATCTCACCAGAAACAAGTCCGACTTATTGCCATCACTTTGGACCAAACTCTGACACAGGGACCAAACAACCCATATCAGGGTGTTCGGTATCCCATACTCCCAAAGAATACCCCCACCCCACACACACACACGACTCCCTGAGGGACATGGTTGAACACCTTCTCCAAGTTCACAAAACACATATGGACTGGTTGGGCGAACTCCATGCACCCTCGAGGATCCTGCCGAGGGTGTAGAGCTGGTCGACAGGACGAAAACAACATTGCTCCTCCTGAATCTGAGATTTGACTTGCCAGCACCCCTAAATAGACCTTACCAGGGAGGTTGAGGAGTGTGATTCCTCTGTAGTTGGAACATACCCTGCGGTCCACCACCCCCTGTCTGCCAATCTAGAGGCAGTGTCCCCAATGTCCACGCGATGTTGCAGAGGCGTGTCAACAAGTACAGCCCCACAACATTAAGGAACTCCACGCAAATCTCATCCACCCCTGGGGCCCTGCCACCAAAGAACTTTTTACCTCTTTGGTGACCTCAACACTCAGCGAACCCAGACTCAGCTTCCTCATGGGAAGGCGTGTTGGTGGAATTGAGGAGGTCTTCGAAGTATTCTGTCCACCAACTCACAACATCTTGAGTTGGGGTCCGTAGTGCCCCATCCCCACTATACACGGTCTTGACGGTGCACTGCTTCCCCTTCCTGAGTTGCTGGATGGTGGACCAGAATTTCCTCAAAGCCGTCTTAAAGTCATGCTTCATGGCCTCACCGAACTCCTCCCATGCCCGTTTTTTTGCCTCACTGACCATCGATGCTTCATTCTGCTTGGCCAGCCGGTACTTATCAACTGCCTCGGGAGTGCTACAGGCCAAAAAATACCAATAGGACTCATTCTTTAGCTTGACAGCATCCCTCACTGTTGGTGTCCACCAACGTGTTTTGGGGGTTGTCGCCATGACAGCCACCTTATGACCACAGAGCTCTGGTCAGCTGCCTCCGCAATGGAGACGCGAAACATCATCCACTCGGACTCAATGTCCCCCGCCTCCCCTGGAATATGAGCACAGTTCTTTTGGAGGTGTGAGTTGAAATTCCTTCTGACAGGGGAATCTTCCAGCCATTCCCAGCAGACCCTCACAATACATTTGGGCCTGCAACGTCAGACCGACATCTTCGCCTACAATTGGAGCCAACTCACCACCAGGTGGTGATCATTTGACAGGTCCACACCACTCTCTTCACTAGAGTGTCCAAGACATGCGATCACAAGTCCAATGACACGACCACAAAGTCGATCATCAAACTGCGACATGGGGCGTCCTGGTGCCAAGTGCACATGTGAACACCCTTATGTCTGGACATGGTGTTCGTTATGGACAATCCGTGATGAGCACAGAAGTCATGTCACAGAATACCACTAAGGTTCTGATCGTGGGGCCGTTCTTCCTAATCATTGAGCGTGTTCAATGAATCCCTTATCTTACAGAGAACTTTGTCCTGTCTTCCTATGTGGGTGTCTTGGAGGGGGAGTGGTTCTCTTAATGTTTCTGGAGTTGCAGGGTCCATGCTGGCAGGAGTATTCTGTCACAATACGATGGAGGAGGAGAACTGAGGACAAGGGAGAACATGGAGGTCAGAAATATTGTGAAGATTGGCGTATCTTGTGTGAAAGTTACAAGCCTGTGTCCACGGGTGAACATTAATAATCTAGAATGGAGTCTTGGATCTGGCATGCTTCAATGCAGGTGATGATGAAACCAGAGAGAGAGAGAGACAGAGAGAGAGAGACAGACAGACAGACAGAGAGACAGAGAAGCAAGCAAAGCAACACCCAATCACCAACAAAGGAACTGCAGCGAATAGCTCATGAACAAAAAAAACAAACTTAATTGACTCACTTAAAAGTTAAATGAAAATTATGTATATGTACAATTTTAAATGCAAATGTGCGTCCTTAAAAGTTAAATACAACTAAACTATACTTTAAGCATGTACAGAATTGATTTATTTTATCTTCAAGTGCCACCATAACTACAAGACCCAAGGCTGCATGATTTTTTTTTAACCCAAAAACAAATTTTTACCACATGTACAAGATGTGCAGAACTATTATTATTTTTATTATTATAAATTATTCCTTTAATCACTTGCCTTATACCAGTTGATAAATATCAAGCCACATCTTCCTTTTAGACCACCCACACCTAAATGAGTTAAAAGGAGCATCACTGCCACTGAGCCATTCAGAGGCAGTTTGGCCAAAGATTGAAGAGTTGCAAAAAAGTGAAAAAGTGGAGTGAATGAACTATGCCACTAACCCAAATCACTTGTGCCTGTACAGTAAATGTACTGAATGGTCCTCAACACAGCCACGGTTTAACTATTAATTACTTGTGTGAATTTCTGTTTATATTATTTTCCAAGCAAGGACACTGTATTGCAAATATGCATGACAGCTTTGTTTAACTCTCATATCAGCCCACGGCCAGCCATTCACACACTCTCAAAATATAAAACAGAAATTCACACATTTCTTCTAGGTACTGTATGCTTTGGACTATGGAATGCCTCATGTGTGAATTGAAATTCAATCTCTCTTGACTGTGCTTGTGTGTGTACGTTGTAAAGTATTGTCCCTATCCTGTTTTCTCTTGGGTGCCATTTGGAAAATGATTCACGCTGAAAATAACCAAAACCTTAAACAGTGTTTAAAAGAACAGGCTTTTTCAAGAGTCACTTTTCCCCACATTTAGAAAAATATTAAATTTAAGTACTTAATGCCAGATGGAAATTTTCACATCTAAATGTTGAAGGTAAATTTTAATATAAAACTTATATCTACAGGCGGCACAGTGGTGCGGCTGGAAAAACGTTGGTCTCACAGTTCTGAGGACCCGGGTTCAACCCCAGCCCTCCCTGTGTGGAGTTTGCATGTTCTCCCCATGCCTGAGTGGGTTTTCTCCGGGCACTGTGGTTTCCTCCCACATCCCAAAAACATGCAACATTATTTGGACACTCTAAATTCCCCCTAGGTTTGATTGTGAGTGTGGCTGTTTGACTCGATGTGCCTTGGGATTGGCTAGCAACCAGTTCAGGGTGTACCCCGCCTGCGCATTGACAGCTGGGATAAGGCACTCCCTGCAACCCTCGTGATGATAAGCGGCAAAAAAAAATGGATGGATGAATGGCGATATACATAGAAAGAGAGAGAGAGACAGAGAGAAAGAGAGAAGTAGTGTTCGAAATAATAGCAATAAAATGTGACGACCCAGATCAATCCACGTTTTCAGAATATTTTTAAGTGCGACATGTCAAACTTACAAGTAGGTGCAGTACATTCTCAGAAAACCAACAAGACCCAGTGTTCATGATATAAACACTCTTAAGGCTGTGTAATTGAGAATTTGTTGAAAGGGGTGTGTTTAAAAAAATCCACTTTTTTATAACTGCTTCATATCTGTGTGGCATGGAATCAACCAACTTGTGGCACCTTTCAGCTTTTTTTCCAATCCAAGATTCCTTAACAACATACCACAATTCATTTAAATTTCTTGGTTTTGCTTCAGAAACAGCATTTTTTTTTTATGTCAACCTCCAAGTTCTCGACTTGGCCACTCCATGACATTGACTTTGTTGGTTTGGAACCAAGACTTTGTGTTTACTAGTGTGTTTAGGGTCATTATCTTGTGGAAACATCCATTTCAAAGGCATGTCCTCTTCACCATAAGGCAACGTGACCTCTCTGAGTATTTTGGGGGATGCAAACTGATCCATGATCCCTGGTATGCGATAAATAGCACCAACACTATAGTAGAGAAAGATGCCCATATCATGATGCTTGCACCACCATGTTTTACTGTCTTTACTGTGTACTGTGGCTTGAATTCAGAGTTTGGGGGTCGTCTCACAAACTGTCTGCGGCCCCTGGCCCCAAAAATAAGAATTTTACTCTCATCAATCCACAGAATGTTCGTCCTTTTTTCCTTTGGCCAGTTGATGGGTTTCTTGGCAAATTGTAGGCTCTTCTGTTCTTTTTTTGAACAGAGAGGTGGGTGATTCTTGTGAATAGATTACCTTCACACAGACGTCTTCTCACTGTCACAGTACTTCCAGGTAACTCCAGACTCTTTAATCATCCTGGACCCGATCGTTTCATCTAAACAGCTGATATTTTTTAGCACCTCTTTATCACGTTTCCCCTCTCCAATGAATCTTTTAATTAAAGTAAGCTGTTCTTCTGAACAATGTGTTTAATGACCTATTTTCCTCAGGCTTTCACGGAGAAATGCATGTTCAACTGGCGTTGGCTTCATCCTTAAAGGGGAAATCCAGTGGTTTGCATTAACAATATATCAAATAGGTCATGTAATATGTACTCTTTCTTGACAATGTAATATTAAATCCTCTCTCATTTAATAGTGTTTTGAGAAGATTTTTAGCGACAATTATGAATTTTCAGGGGTGCTGCCATTTTCACGAGTCACATGAACAACACGGGCGTATGTGACGTGTTACGTGACGTTACAAACGCTCGATTACATGGGACGCCATTATGCCCAATGCTGATTTCTCAGATTTATCTTAATCTGATGAAGAAATAGCAGTATTGGTTGATCGGGAAGACGCTGGAATACTTCCATACAGAGCGGCGGAGCTCCCCAGCTGAGCGGAGCTCACGTCACGGCTCCGCCGTTCGGCGGCATTATTCACAGCCACAGGTTCAAATCTGTATGGAAGTATTCCTCCGTCTTCCTGATCAACCGAGCGGCCGAGGAGCCACTCACGGCTGTGCTGCTCACGGCTGTGTATGGAAGTATTCCTCTGTCTTCCCAATCAACCGATACTGCTATTTCTTCATCAGATGAGGATAAACCTGAGAAATCAGCGTTGGGCCTAAATGGTGTCCCATGTAATCGAGCCTTTGTTGCGGCACGGAACACGTCACATCCGCGCACGTAGGTCATGTGACTCACGAAAATGGCAGTACCCCTGAAAATTCATAATTGTCGATAAAAATCTTCTCAAAACACTATTAAATGAGAGAGGATTTTACATCACATTGTCAAAGTAGAGTACATATTACATGACCTATTGGATACATTTTTAATGCAAACCACTGGATTTCCCATTTAAATAGGGACTGCCTGGTTCATACCTCTTTTTCACAAAATTGATGACCTCACTGATTGAATGCCACTCTGCTATTTTTTTAACACACCCTTTACACAAAATTGACCAATTGCACAGGCTTAAGAGTGTGTATCATGAATGCTAGTTATTGTTACTTTTCTGAGAATCTCCTGCACCTACTGACATGTAGCAATCAAAAAAATACTGAAAACATAGATTAATCTGGTTCGTCACATTGGACTGCTCTTATTTTGAACGCTACTGTATATATATGTATGTATGTATGTATATTTAACATGTTCATTTACAATTTACAGTATATTTAGATAAATGCAGTAACTAACATTTATATATACCTGGATATTTAACATTACTATTTAAGATTTAAGTATAATATTTAGTATTTGGTGGCAGCATGGTGGCACAACTGTAGAGCATTGGCCTAACAGTTCTGAGAACCACAGTTCACTCCCGGTCCCGCCTTTGTGGAATTTGCATGTTCTCCCCGTGCCTGCATGGGTTTTCTCCGGGCACTCCAGTTTCCTCCCACATCCCAAAAAAATCCATTAATTGGACACTCTAAATTGCCCTCAATGTGATTGTGAGTGCGAATGTTGTCTGCCTCCATGTACACTGCAATTGGCTTGCAACCAGTTTTGGGTGTATCCTGCCTCCTGCCTGATGATAGCTAGGATTGGCTCCAGCACTCCCGTATCCCTCGTGAGGATCAGCAGTGCAGAAAATGATTAATATTGTTCTAAATATGCATTTCAGTGATTCAAAAATTCACAGATTTTGAAAGGTTTGAATGTAGACATGACAAAATGTTCAAAATTTTCAGCGTGAGCTACTTTAATAATGGCACCTACCACAAAAACACACATTCACCTTTTCTCCTTACCTGTTTGCTATCTTGTATGATTTTTTTATAATGTGTCTTCAGTTTTAACTTTCCTTTTTAGTTTGTTTGCTCTAGGTTCTTCATTGAAACTTCATGATTCCCGTTGCTTATCCAACAGGTCGAGGAAACAATGCTTCTTAATGAAATAACATGTAATTTATTCAATACCTCTGATCAGAGTGCAGCACGGATGAAGGAAACTAAGGTATGACTTAATATATACACTCTTTAGGCCCTTTTGCACCCAAAAAGTTAATGTAGTTCAACATTAGTAGTAGTACACATTACACTGCAGAAGTAACTACAATATACTTATTTTACAATACACGTAGCAGTAGAACAAAGGCCTTGTAAAAACCAACAAAGCAGGTAACATTAACATTGTTTAAAGTAAATTTCTTAAATCCACCTCTGGGATTATAAAATACTCATTACTGTAATTACAGTGGGCCTCTTACGAATCATAACAAAAGTATTGTAGGTTGTATAGCTCAAGCTTATCTATTACGGCAAATGACAATGTAGTCATGAATTACTATAATTAATTGATAAGCGATTCAGAAAAGGTATGGTTGGATGATGGTTAGACGATTTTACTTAAATTATTATGAATAGAGATCACACTTAGTACGAGGTGTTTGGCCCCTGTACCAGTGTCAGATTTTGATCCCAATTGCCGGCAGTAAATCGCACTCGTTTCCATTGAGGGTTGGACACCGCCAAGGCTGCCCTGTTCCTAACTTTTATGGACCGAATTTGTAGGCACAGCCGAGGTGTAAAGGGAGTCTCGTTTGGTGGCCTTAGTGTTGCATCTGTGATTTTGCAAATGATGTGGTTCTATTGGCTTCAACAAGCCGTGATCAACTCTCACTGAAGCAGTTGGCAACTGAGTGTGAAGCGGCTGGGATGAAAACACCATCAATAAATCTGAGACCATGGTCTTCAGTCGGAAATGGGTGGAGTGCACTCTCCAGGTCAGGAATGAAATCCTTCCCCAAATGGAGACTATCAAATTTTTTGGGGTCTTGTTCTCGAGTGAGGTAAGAATGGAACCAGCGGTTGACAGGCAGATCTGTGCAGCATCTGCAGTAGGCCGGACTTTGTATCAGTCCATTGTAGTGAAGAAGGAGCTAAGCCGAAAAGCAAAGCTCTCTATTTAGCAGTTAATCTATGTTCTTAACCTCACCTATGGTCAAAGCTGCAGAGCTGTGGGTCATGACCGAAAGAACAAGATCCCAGATACAATCAGCTGAACTCCGCAGGATCTCTGGGCTCTTGCTTAGAGATAGGATGAGAAGCTCGGTCATCTAAGAGGAGCTCATAGAAGAACCACTGCACCTCCGCATTGAGAAAAGCCAGATGAGGAGGCTGGATTGTCTGATTCTGTTGCTTTCCGGAAACCTCCCTGGTGAGGTGTTGTATGTCCACTGGGAGGAGACCCTGGGGACACCCCAGGACACACTGGAGAGACTCTGTCTCTCAGTTTGCTTGGGAATGCCTCATAATCCCCTCACAAGAACTGGAGGAACTGGCTCTGGAAAGGGAAGTCTGGGCTTCCCTGCTAAAGTTACTGCCCCTGCAACGTCACCTCATAGAAGCAGAAGTAAATGTATGGATGGATGGATAAGACTTAGCAATACGCTACAACAAATACATAATTACATATGGTAAAACACACCATGACATATTTTCTGTGGTGAATAAAATTCAAAGTAGACTGAATGGCAATATTTCAGGTTGTACGACTTCTTCTTTTCCTTTCGGCTTGTCCCGTTAGGGGTCGCCACAGCGTGTCATCTTTTGCCATCTTAGCCTATCTCCTGCATCTTCCTCTCTAACCCCAACTGCCCTCATGTCTTCCCTCACCACATCCATAAACCTTCTCTTTGGTCTTCCTCTCGCTCTTTTGCCTGGGAGCTCCATCCTCAGCATCCTTCTACCAGATTCCTGTTGTTTCTTCAGTGCCACTGTCTCTAATCCGTACATCATGGCCGGCCTCACCACTGTTTTGTAAACTTTGCCCTTCATCCTAGCAGACACTCTTGTCACATAACACACCAGACACCTTTCGCCAGCTGTTCCAACCTGCTTGGACCCGTTTCTTCACTTCCTGACCACACTCTCTATTGCTCTGTATTGTTGACCCCAAGTATTTGAAGTCATCCACCCTCGCTATCTCTTCTCCTTGTAGCCTCACTCTTCCCCCTCTACTTTTCTCATTCACGCACATATATTCTGTTTTACTTCGGCTAATCTTCATTCCTCTCCTTTCCAGTGCATGTCTCCATCTTTCCAATTGTTCCTCTGCATGCTCCCTGCTTTCACTGCATATGACAATATCATCTGCGAACATCATGGTCCAAGGGGATTCCAGTCTAACCTCATCTGTCAGCCTATCCATTACCACTGCAAACAGGAAGGGGCTCAGAGCTGATCCCTGATGCAGTCCCACCTCCACCTTAAATTCCTCTGTCACACCTAAGGCACACCTCACCATTGTTCTGCTGCCATCATACATGTCCTGTACTATTTTAACATACTTCTCTGCCACACCAGACTTACGCATGCAGTACCACAGTTCCTCTCTTGGTACTCTGTCATAGGCTTTCTCTAGATCCACAAAGACGCAATGTAGCTCCTTCTGACCTTCTCTGTACTTTTCCACGAGCATCCTCAAGGCAAATAATGCATCTGTGGTACTCTTTCTAGGCATGAAACCATACTGTTGCTCGCAGATACTTACTTCCGTCCTGTGTCTAGCCTCCACTACTCTTTCCGATCACTTCATTGTGTGGCTCATCAACTTTATTCCTCTATAGTTCCCACAGCTCTGAACATCCCCTTTGTTCTTAAAAACGGGAACTAGAACACTTTTCCTCCATTCTTCAGGCATCTTTTGGCCCGCTAGTATTCTGTTGAATAAGTTGGTCAAAAACTCCACAGCCATCTCACCAAATTGCTTCCATAGCTCTACCGGTATGTCATCAGGACCAACTGCCTTCCCATTTTTCATCCTTTGTAATGCCTTTCTGACTTCCCCTTTAGTAATCATTTCCACTTCCTGGTCCTTCACTCTTGACTCTTCAACTCTTCCTTCTCTCTCATCGTCCATAATTGTATGGGTTAGGCTCACCAAATGTTAACCTTTTTATCATGTAACAATAATATAAAACCTAAATCAAAGCAATCGTCTGCTATTTTTGTGACCCACTCTTTTCACCTGTGTTCTGGTCTCACCAGGGAAAGGTTACAGTCACCAAACCAACTGGTTTTTATAAGTCTAGTTGAAACGAAGACTTACTTTGGCCACTTTACTAACCACAGTGTTGTAGCGTGTACAGTTTGGATGAAAATATAAATAATTTAGAATGGAATGATGAGACAGGAGTGACACCTGCATCACTTCTGGTTTATCCCAATTCTGAATTGGAGCATTATAAGTGTACTTTTTGACCCCACAGAGGCACCTCATAACTTTATATATGTATAACATTTCGGGAAAATGATGAGAAACCTTTTTATTGATCATTCTCAAAACCCGTGAAGGCTGCTACACTTTATGAATGAAATACTAGGTCTCAACAAGCAAAGTCTTTTTTTTCCCCAAACTCTAAAACAAAGAAATTGATTAAGTGAATTTTTTTAGAAATTTTAATGGGATCTACAAGATAAAGGAGCAATGCAAGACAACAAGAAAAACAAACAAGGACAGACAAACACTGGGTGGAAACTGTGTGTGTTGTGTCAATGTGCATGGAATGGCCATGTGCATAGCTGAGACAAAAATGCACCAATTGATACTTTTAAGAGGCTGCAAAGTTGGACTTACAAGTGATGGACATGATCGATTTAATTTTTAAGTTTCCAGGGTTCGGCCAGAGTACAGGGGCTCACCAGAAGTTGGGAGCAGATGTGTAGTGTCCGCTTCCGTCCTTATCCACGGTGCTCGAATCCCATTAGGGGGAGCTTTAGGTTGGTGCAGGATACTTCGCAGTGGAGGCCTGGTCTTCCACAGGTCTGCGTCACCTCAGGGTGAGGTGGGATCTTTTGGCTGGACCAGTTCGTCGAACAAGACAGCTGGACGAGTGAGCCCGGGGCGAGCGGCCACAGCCAGGCGTCCAGGAGAGAAATCGCAGACAAGCCACCACGAAGCATGGCCCCAGCCTTTTTATGGCCAACAAGAGACAAAAAAAAAGGAGGGATGATGGGGTTCACCTCTTTTGTCTTTCTTTTCTCATGACCTTACGAAAGCAAACAGGAGGCCAGACCCCAACTCCCTAACCGTTGATTTTCATGTTCGGATTAATTAGTGGTTTAAACGAGTGGCCACATACAGTATCATTTATTGGATTTCAGATGATGAGACCATTTTGCCACGAGGATAGTTTAGTCCACTGCTCATTTCTAATTCCCGCAACAAATGTTTCAAGTGTTATTTGTAATGACATTTGTGTGTTTTTTTCCATCTGGTGCAGTGTGGGTTTTTTTTCCACTTGGTGCAGTTGACAACAGGTTCAACATCAGACTTTCAAGTTTTCATCAAGCCAGTCATTAGTGTTCATGTAATGTCAGTGTATTATATTCCAGTGTCGTCCATCAGATTTATGGTTAATGGTGCACACCTGCAGTGCCCTTGCGTCGGCTGTGGGTGTAGCCATCAACTCCTTATTGTCCCAGCTTGGCTGACAAAATGTTTTTCCTCTGCATTAGCAGGAGACACCTTTGTGGGTGAGGGTCTGTGGAGGTCGTTGGTGGTGGCTACTACTTAATGTTGTGTTCCAATGCCAGCCACGGCAGTCCTGTGTTTCCTGTGATTTTCTGGTTAGTTATCCACTTTGCGCCGCAGTGCCAAAACAAATGTCTGACTGCCCCAACAGGCTATGGACGCTGAATCAATAGCGTCAATGTCTGTGAAGTCTGACCTTATCTTCTCGTGGGAATGCGAGCAAAGTTTATTGGGGTGCTGGGTGTCAGCCTTCTGCCACATGTCACTGTGAAAGTGAAACACAAAGTAATATGTGTAGAAAGAGGAGGCCAATACATAAAGTCAGGACATGCATGACATTATTACAGATAATTGCATAATAATAAGCACAGTGTCAAGGTTTGGCTTTGAGAACATTAGGAAGGCAAGGCAAAGGGACCCAATGCAGGGAAGCAGGGAGGCAATGCAGGAATCCAGGAATCTCAAAAAAATATTTTATTTAAAAAAAAAAAAAAAAAAAGGTAAACTCAACAAAGTCACCAATTTCCAAAGTAATAAAGAAAACATTTAACTTGAAACAAACAAGGACTGACAACTTTGACAGCACAGGGACATTGGCATGGGCATGGGCAAGGAAACCGACATGAACAAACAATGACCTCAACAACGGACTGAAAAGAACTGAAAGAAACCAGGGGGTGAAAATCACTTTTACCTTTGAACTTACCTCGGGTCATGTTTAGATAAGGAAGTTGTCATAAGTCAGTAGAATGACATGCATGACTGACAGAGTGTCATGCTCCTGGCTTCCTGCCCAGACTGGGCGTGGCCAGCCAATTAGTCAGAGCACACCTGCACCTTGTTCCAGCTAATGCCTCCCAGTATATATAGGACTTGGGGGACGACTTGTCCTTCGCCATATCGTCATCCTTGTTGCTTCGTTCCCGCACTCCCGTTCGCCTGACTTCTGCTCTATGTGTACCGACCGACGCCTGTCCCTTGACCCCGCTCTTGAGCCTGCCGCACGATTACTTCTGCCTTGTTTGGACTGCCTGCCTGATCCCTGACCTTGGACCGAATAAAGGTTTCCTCTCTACTGTCTGCTTATCTCTGGAGTCGTGTATTTGGGTCCACCCTCGTGCCCCGTTCGTGACAGAACGATCTGGCCATAACATGGACCCCCGCCGACTCTGAAGCCATCCGCCATTCGCTGCAAGTCCAGGGCAATAGCCTGGTCGAGCAGGAGGCTGCTCTCCAGGTTACTAATCAACGTATCCATGAGCTCTGTGCCCAGCTGGAACCGTGGCTAGCTTCTCAAGCTAGCGTGGCTGCTACGCCGACGATGGCCATTCCGCCTGTTACGGAGCCCTCCCGTGCCGGCATAACTCCGCTCTCCCGACCAGAACGGTTCTCAGGCGACTCCGGCAACGTCAAGCCCTTCCTGGCACAGTGCGATCTCCATTTTGAACTGCATGCATCCGCTTTTCCCACGGACCGCTCCCGTATCGCCTTCGTTCGATGGGGAGGGCGGAGGCGTGGGCCACTGCAGAGTGGAGTCGCAACTCGGAGATGTGCCGTTCATGGACGAGGTTCGTCTGCGCGGTCATCCAGATATTCCAGTACGCAGCTCCGGAACGCCAGGCGGCGTCCTCGCTCATGACAATTCGTCAAGGCCGTCGCCGCGTGTCCGACTACGCCATTGAATTCCGGATCCGGGCTGCCGAGAGCCGGTGGAAAGAAGAGGCCCTCCATGACGCCTTCTACCAGGGACTTTCCCCACAGATCCGTGGCCACTTCGTTGCCATGGATCTTCCGCCTTTGCTGGACGCCCTCATCGCACTGGCCCTCAAGGTGGATCAGCGCCTGACCGTGCAGGGTCAGATAGACGGCCTGAGGGAGGAGGAGACGGAGAGGCTTAGCCCGGTCGCTTCCCGGTCACCCACGTTGCCTTCTACGTCGGAACCCATGCAAGTGGGGGGGCTCGGCAGCCCAGCGGAGAAGCGCTTACGGCGGCAACAAGAAGGGCGCTGTTTCTATTGTGGATGTCTGGGACACGTAATCGCCCGCTGACTTTGGAATCTCAACGCCGGTGATTGTGCGGTATACTGGCGCTAAGTCGGGGCGATCGCTTTTGCACCTCACAGTCGGTACAGACTCTCACTCGTGCTTAGTGACCGCGTTCATTGACTCCGGTTCGGATGTGAACCTCATACATCCTCGGGTGGTCGAAGCGTTACGGGCGGAAACCTTCCCCACACAGCGTCCTCGTACTGCTTACGCCGCCAACGGCAAGTTCCTCTGCCACGTTACACACCGCACACAAACCATACGGATGGACTTTCAGGACACGCACACGGAGCACATTAGTTTCTACATTTTCAATTCTAGCAACAGTGATATAATCCTGGGGACCCCGTGGCTCAAAAGACACAACCCACACATTGATTGGGTCACAAGTCAGATTAGGGCATGGAGTGAGGACTGTCACAAGCAGTGTTGCGCCGCCGGGGAGGACGGAGGGATCCAAGTTGCTGAGCTTAGCACCGCCTCCGAATTAGCCACGGTACCCTCTTGCTACCATGATTTGAAAGAAGTTTTTTCGGAGTCAAAAGCAAGATCCCTGCCGCCGCATCAGCCTTATGACTGTGCCATTGAACTTCTCCCGAGTACCTCACCCCCCAAAGGGAAACTGTTCTCTTTGACAGGATCGGAGCACCAGGCATTGAGGGAGTACATCGAGAAGTCCCTGGCAACCGGACTCATTCGCCCATCATCCTCACCAGCCAGTGCAGGGTTTTTTTTTTTTTTCATTAAAAAGGATTCCACTTTGCGACCCTGCATCGACTACAGAGGATTGAATGACATCACGGTCAAGAACAGGTACCCCTTGCCCCTAATAGATACAGCCTTTGATCTCCTCCAAGGAGCCCGGATCTTCACCAAGCTGGACTTGCGCAGCGCGTATCATCTGGTGCGGATCCGGGAGGGCGACGAATGGAAGACGGCTTTCAACACTCCCACGGGCCATTACGAGTATCTCGTGATGCCCTTCGGACTGACCAACACCCCGGCCGTCTTTCAAAACTTCATTAATGACGTGCTTCAGGAGTTTTTGAAAAAATCTGTCTTTGTATACCTGGATGACATTCTCATCTTTTCGGCAGATCTAACCTCTCACATTCAACAGGTCAGAGAAGTGCTCCGGCGTCTGCTGCAGCACGTTAATATGGACAAGTGTGAGTTCCATCGGGCGTCCGTGTCCTTCCTGGGCTTCGTCCTGGCCGAGGGAGAGATACGTATGGACCCCGGGAAGGTCGACGCGGTGCTGCGTTGGCCTACCCCCTCTGCATGCGCTCACCTCGCCACACACCACGTTCTCGTGGTCCGGGACCTGCCAGGAGGCCTTCAGCAGACTAAAGGCAAGTTTCACTGCTGCGCCCATTCTAATTGTTCCGGACCCAGATAACCAGATTATGGTGGAGGAGGATGCATCTAATTCAGGAATCAGAGCAGTCTTGTCTAAGAGGAGTGCCAGAGACGGTCGGAAACACCTGTGCGCGTTCCTGTCTAGGAAGCTGACCCCGGCAGAGAGCCACTACAACGTGGGAGATCGGGAACTGCTGGCGGTCAAGACCGCGTTGGAGGAGTGGCGGCACTGGCTCGAGGGCTCCCAAGTACCGTTTGTGGTGTTCACGGACCATAAGAACCTACAATACCTGAAGTCCGCGAAGCGGTTGAACGCCCGCCAGGCCAGGTGGGCCCTGTTCTTCACCTGCTTCTGCTTTACTCTGTCCTTCCGCCCAGGCTCCAAGAACGGCAAGCCAGACGCACTCTCACGGATCCACGAGGGAGGGTGCACGGACTCAGAGGCTGCTACTATCCTGCGTGCTTCGTGTCCGGCTTCACTTGGGCGGTCGAGTCGCGGGTGAAGGAGGCCCTGGGAGAGGCTCCCCCACCCGTGGATTGTCCATCGGACCGCGTTTTCGTCGTTCAGTCTCTGCGGGGAGACGTTGTCAACTAGGCTCATACCAACAAGACTGTCTGCCATCCGGGTATGGCGAAGATCCGTTCAGTGGTCGAACAGAGGTTCTGGTGGCCCAACCTTAGCAAGGATGTGAAGGACTTCGTCAATGCCTGCCCGGTATGTACGGCCAATAAGTCGTCTCGCTTACGAACTGTAGGCGAGTTGCGTCCGCTGTCCATCCCCTTCCGCCCGTGGTCAAACATTGCACTGGACTTCGTTACCGGCCTGCCGCCCTCCCAAGGGAACACAGTTGTGCTGTCTGTAGTGGACCGTTTCTCCAAGATGGTCCACTTTGTGCCGCTTCCGAAGATCCCGTCGGCCAAGCAAACAGCCCAGATGATGTTGGACGAGGTCGTCCGTTACCACAGGCTACCCCAGGACATCGTGTCGGACAGGGGTCCACAATTCAGCGCCCGCTTCTGGAAGGAATTCTGCAACCTCATCTGCGCTTCAGCTAGTCTGACATCGGGTCATCACCCGGAGTCTAATGGCCAGACGTAGAGGATAAATCAGGAGTTGGAGACAGGTCTTCGATGTCTGGCATCCAGGGACCAGAGCACGTGGAGCCAGCACATCAAGTGGGTGGAGTATGCCCACAATTCTCTACCCTCCGCCTCAACAGGTATGGCTCCACTCCATGTCGTGCATGGCTATCCTCCGTCCCTGTTTCCTCCACTGGCCACAGACTCCGTGGTCCCGTCGGCCCTGGCCGTGGTGCAACGCTGCAAACGGACCTGGGAAGCAGCTCGGAGGACACTGCTGCGCATGAGCAGCGCCTACAAGTCCGCAGCGGACCGCAAGAGAAGGGCCGCACCAGAGCTCAGGGTGGGACAGCGAGTGTGGCTCTCCGCCAAAGATCTCCGGCTGCGGACGGAATCCCACAAACTGGCTCCCAGGTTCGTTGGCCCGTTCCCGATTTCCAAGATCATTAACCCGGTCGCCGTCTCGCTGAAACTGCCCAGGTCGATGAGGGTGCACCCTACGCTCCATGTCAGCAGACTTCGCCCGAATCGCACTTCGTCGCTGGTTCCTCCGGCCAAGCCAAACGCATGGTGGACGGTGGGCCGGTGTATACTGTGCGCCGGCTGCTGTCTTCCCGCGGCAGAGGAAGGGGGGTCCAGTACCTAGTGGACTGGGAGGGATATGGCCCGGAGGAGCCCTCCTGGATCCCCTCCCGCTTCGTCGTGGACTGCTCCCTCATCAGGGACTTTTACGCGGCTCATCCTGATGCTCCTGGGCCGCCCAGAGCCGGCCGTTGAGGGGGGGTACTGTCATGCTCCTGGCTTCCTGCCCAGGCTGGGCGTGGCCAGCCGATTAGTCTGAGCACACCTGCACCTTGTTCCAGCTAATGCCTCCCAGTATATATAGGACTTGGGGGACGACTTGTCCTTCGCCAGATCGTCATCCTTGATGCTTCGTTCCCGCACTCCCGTTCGCCTGACTTCTGCTCTCCGTGTACCGACCTACGACTGTCCCTTGACCCCGCTCTTGAGCCTGCCGCACGATTACTTCTGGCTTGTTTGGACTGCCTGCCTGATCCCTGACTTTGGACCGAATAAAGGTTTCCTCTATCCTGTCTGCTTATCTCTGGAGTCGTGCATTTGGGTCCAGCCTCGTGCCCCGTTCGTGACACAGAGTGGTTTTCTGAGTGGAGCCTTGTGAGAAAAAGCGTCTTGAAAAATGGATGGATCTTCATCCTTCTCCATCGTATTTTATGCATGTTAATGAACAATTGTCTGGATAGTATACGTAATGGATGTCCTTACGTTATATATTTGCCCATTTTTTGTACATGCATATAAAGTTGAACCTTGATAGAAAGGACCTCAATGTAATAGATATTGGATGTAACCGTTTGTCACTTAAAAAGCCATTGACAATTGGCGGCGCGGCCCCTATGCAGCACTTGACGCACATGCAACACAAATAGACACTGAGCACACAATGCTGGGAGATCACAGTGGCACAATGTGTCGATCACATGATCCAATGGGGATCCTGTTGCCTGTGTGAGCATGAGAGCACAAAAAAGTCTTTATGGCTCTGTGTAATGAGCCTCTGAACATGCTATTGTCACGAAAAGTGAAAGGGAAAAGTGTTTATTTGTTCCAAGGTCGGGGACCAGGCAAACAGTCAACTGGAGCAGCGGTAACCCAGACGTCAGGTGTAGAAGGCCGGTCTGCGGGCAAGCAGGGATCGGGACACGGAAGATCAGTCAGAGAGAGCAGGAGTGTCAAGGTTGTTAGCTTACGGGGTTTGTCGGAGGACAGGCGGAGGTCGGTACACAAGGGTTCAGGATCAGAAACGAGAAAGTGCAGGAAGGAGGCATAGATGGCGATGATCTGGCAAAGCCAGACCATCCACTGGGTCCTATATATACTGTGGTTGATTATCAACGATGAGGCACAGGTGTGCGCCTCCTAATCAACGCAGGTGTGTAGGGGACCTGCACAGCCAGGGCTGGGACCGGCAGGACCATGACAGCTATTCAATGTTTCCCACAGGAAATTGTGATATTGGGTATCAAGGAGGTGACTGGAGGTTTTGTCCGTTTTTTCACCACAAAACATGATTTTGATGTATATGTCTTTTTGTAACTCCTGCCATGAAAATCCTCGTGAGGGATTTGTTTTAGAAAAGAAGCAGGAAGTTACATACAGGGCAGTAGTGCACTCAAGCGGTCTCGTATGTTGATACTCGTTTTACCTGCTGGAAGGTCGCTCATTGTTCCTTTGTGTTAGCCAATATGCCGACTCATTGTATTGCTGGATATTGCTCGAACACTCGGGAGGATGGATTCACTTTTCATACTTTTCCAAAAGCCCTGGTTCATTGTGAAAAATGGACAGCACAGGTGGAAAGGACGAGAGCTTTGTGGGTTCCAAATGACACGTAGGTGTGTATACAGCTACTAAAAAAAATAATAGTCGGGGGGCACGTAATCCGTAAATCAGGGGTGCTAAGTGTGTCGATGTGCGACCCCGGCTGAAGCCGTGATCGGCGGACGCGGCGCCGCAGGGGTGGCTCGTTGTGGCGCCAGGCCGCAGTGGCTCATCTCCGCCGCGGAGGTGAATTGGACAGGGAGGTGGTTTGGCCGCTGCGACGTCATCGCTCGCGGGCCGCGTTGCTTTTATCAGTGCCGCGCAGGTGGATCGGATGGGGAGACGGTTTGGTTGCATGCGGACTGGCCATGATCCGCATATCATCTAAATATGGTTCGAAACGATAGGGTAATATTGCCCCGGTCACTTCACTCGGTTGTGAGATGTTCTCTTCTTCGAAAACAGCTTCCGTGTCAGAAGGGGCCTGTTCATCTCCCATAGTAGGTGGTACAGCGTGTTTTGGATGGCGAATGTGCCAGTGTGACATCACGGACAGAAGATGCAGCCAATATGGCTACCACTTGAATGTCAAATGAGACTTCCCCAACTTTGACATGCTCATTTTTATTTTTTTGTATAGACATTGAAGCGAATGTGACATGTATTTTTCATTAGAATATCTATTTTAGAATGTTTATTGGCATGACACTTTGGTTTTAACGCAACGTACAATAACTCTGTACAAAATGAAGATTACCCCTCCTGGAGCTGTCACCTTATCGTGGTGGAGGGTTTTCTGTGTCTCGATGAGCCTAGGAGCTAAGTGTCTGGGGCTTCTTGCCTCTGGTAGGGTCACCCACGGTAAACAGGTCCTAGGTGAGAGACCAGACAAAGTACGACTCAAAAAAGGAGCCAGGCCTGGAGGTGGGGCTCGAATGCGAGTGCCTGGTGGCCGGGCCTGCACCCATGGGGCTCAGCCGGGCACAGGCCGAAAGGGTAACATGGGTCCCCCTTCCCATGGGGTCACCACCTGTGAGAGGGGCCATAGGGGTCATGTGCAATGTGAGCTGGGCGGTGGCCAAAGGCGAGGACCTTGGCGATCTGATCCCCGGCTACAGAAACTAGCATGGAATGTCACCTATTTGGCAGGGAAGGAGCCTGAGTTGGTGCGTGAGGTCGAGAAGTTCCGACTAGACATAGTCGGACTCGCCTCTATGCACCACTTGGGCTCTGGCACCACTCTGTTGGACTCTGTTCCACTCTGGAGTTGCCCACGGGGAGAGATGCCGAGCAGGTGTGGGTATACTTATTGCCCCCCGGCTCGGGGCCTGTACGTTGGAGTTTACCCCGGTGGATGAGAGGGTAGCCTCCCTTTGCCTGCAGTAGGTAGCAGGATGGGTCCTGACGGTTGTTTGTGCTTATGCACCAAACAGCAGTGCAGAGTACCCACCCTTTTTGGAGTCCTTAGAGGGAGTGCTGGAGAGCGTCCCCTCTGGCGACTCCATCATTCTGCTGGGGGACTTCAATGCCCACGTGGGCAATGCTAGTGAGACCTGGAAGGGCGTGATTGGGAAGAATGGCCCCCCCGATCAGAACTTGAGTAGTGTTCTGTGACTGGACTTCTGTGCTCATCACGGATTGTCCATAACAAACACAATGTGCTGGCATAAGGGTGTTCACATGTCTACTTGGCACCAGGACACCCTATGTCGCAGTTCGATGATCCACTTTGTGGTCGTGTCATTGGACTTGTGATCGCATGTCTTGGACACTCAGGTGAAGAGAGGGGTGCAGCTGTCAACTTATCACCACTTGGTGGTGAATTGGCTCTGATGGTGGGGGAAGATGCCAGTCCGACATGGCAGGCCCAAACGTATTGTGAAGCTCTGCTGGGAACGGCTGGCAGATTCCCCTGTCAGAAGGAATTTCAACTCCTAACTCTGAAAGAACTTTGCTAATGTCCCAGAGGAGGCGGGGGACATTGAATCCAAGTGGACAATGTTCCGCGCCTCCATTGCTGAGGTGGCCAACCGGAGCTTTGGCCGTAAGGTGGTCGGTGCCTGTCATGGTGCCAATCCACGAACATGTTGGTGGACACCAACAGTGAGGGATGCTGAAGAAGTCCTATCTGGCATTTCTGGCTTGTGGGACTCCCGAGGCAGTTGATAGGTATTGGCTAGCCAAGCGGAATGCAGCTTTGGTGGTCGCTGAGGCAAAAACATGGGCATGGGAGGAGTTCGGTGACACCATGGAGAACGACTTCAGGATGGCTTCGAGGAAATTCTGGTCCACTGTCCGACATCTCAGGAGGGGGAAGCAGTGCACTGTTAAACTGTGTATGGTGAGAACGGGGCACTGTTGACCTCAACTCGGGATGTTGTGAGTCGGTGGAGAGAATACTTCGAAGACCTCCTCAGTGGACCACCTCTACAACCTCGGCAGGATCCTTGAGGGTGCATGGGAGTTCGCCCAACCAGTCTACAGGTGATTTGTGGACTTGGAGATGGCATTCAACCGTGTCCCTCAGGGAGTCCTGTGGGGAAGGTTCTTCGGGAGTATGGGGTACCGAATCTGCTGATATAAGCTGTTCGGTCCCTGTACGACCGCTGTCAGAGTTTGGTCTGCATTGCTGGCAATAAGTCGGACTCGTTTCCGGTGAGAGTTGGACTCCGTCAAGACTGCCCTTTGTCACCGATTTTGTTCATAACTTTTATGGACAGAATTTCTAGGCGCAGCCGAGGCATAGAGAGTGTCCGGTTTGGTGGCCTCAGCATCGCATCTATGCTCTTTGCGGATGATGTGGTTCTGTTGGCTTCATCAAGCCGTGATCTCCAGCTCTCACTGGAGCGATTCAAGTGTGAAGCGGCTGCGCTGAGAATCAGCACCTCCAAATCCGAGACCATGGTCCTCAGTCGGAAAAGGGTGGCGTGCCCTCTCCAGGTCGAGGATTTCAATTATCTTGGAGTCTTGTTTACGAGTGAGGGAAGAATGGAGCGGGATATCGGTGCAGAGTTTGCAGTGATTAGGACTTTTTATCGGTCCGTTGTGGTGAAGAGGGAGTTAAGTTGAAAGGCAAAGCTCTCAATTAACCAGTCGATCTCCGTTCTAACCCTCACCTCTGGGAATAAGCTGTAGGTCGTGAGCGAAAGAACAAGATCCCGGATACAAGCGGCCGAAATGAGTTTTCTCCGTAGGGTGTCCGGGGTTTCCCTTAGAGATAGGGTGAGAAGCTCGGTCATCTGGGAGGGACTCAGATTCGAGGCGCTACTCCTCCGCATTGTGGGGAGCCAGATGAGGTTGCTGGGGGAGCTGATTCAGATGCCTCCTGGACGCCTCCCTGCCACCGGAAAGAGACCCCGAGGACGACCCACGACACCCTGGAGAGACTGTCTCTCGGCTGGCTTCGGCACACCTCGGGATCACTTCGGAAGAGCTGAAAGAAGTTGATGGGGAAAGGGAAGTCTGGGTATCCCTGCTGAAGCTACTTCAGCCGCGACCTCACCCGGAAAAGCAGTGGAAAATGGATGGATGGATGGATAATGAAGATTAACAGTGACTCATTATATCTCCAAAATATGATACTGTGAAGGGTGTACCCTGGCTCTTGACCATAGATATTTCAAATAGGCACCAGCACGCCCACGACCTGAGTCGTCAAGCAGTACGGTATCTGAATGGCTGTAGTTTGTATGCAGCAAGTGGTGGCTTGGGAAAATCATTTGAAATCTGATTCTGATCATTTTAAGACATCATGGAAACATCATGAGACAAAATTAAAGACCAATGGCATGTAGATCAGCACGCGTGTGTGTGTTCACGTGTATTCTATGAAGAAGAACAAGCTCAAGACCCACCTTTTTAACTTAGCTTTTAATTAATATTTAGTTTTTCATAGACAGTTGTGTTTTTTACCATTTTATTTTTACTCTAAATGTTTTTGATGTTCAATTATTTATCATAATCTATCATAATTTTTAGCCATTTTTACAGTCTTTTTTAATTGAATATTTGGTTTGGATTAAGGTGGAGGGGATGATGAGTGTGATTAAATGTCTTGAAAATGTTTGTTTGCAAATGAGCTTGATTTTTCTTACATCAATGTTGTTTTCAGGACATGGAGTATTTTACATAAAATTACAACTACAGTAATTACTTTTGTTGGAACTTTTACTTCATTCACAACTCTCTCTCTCTCTGGGATGCTCAGGACTACTTCGCCGAGTTCCTTCCAGAATTTCTCTTTCAACTCAAGGTCACATGCTACCTGAGGGGCATAGCCGCTAATCACATTATACACCCTCAATTTCAAATTTCAGCCTCATCACTTGATCTGATACTCTTTTTACCTTCAAGACATTCTTAGCCAGCTCTTCCTTTAAAATTACCCCTACTCCAAATTTTGTCTTCCCATCTATTCCATGGTAAAATAATTTAAACCCTGCTCCTAAGCTTCGAGCTTTACTCCCTTTCCACTTGCTCTCGTGGATGCGCAATACATCAACCTTTCTCCTAATCATCATGCTAACCAACTCCTGAGCTTTTCCTGTCATAGTCCCAACATTCAGAGTCCCTACACACAGTTGTAGGCTCTGTGGATGCCTCTTCTTCTGGCAACTAAGCCGCTTTCTAATGAACTAATTTCTAATCCTATCCAACCAGCTCACTCCTAGAGACAACCTCAACCTCTTCATTTCTGCCACCTCCAGCTTTGCTTCCTGTTGTCTCTTCAGTGTCACCCTCTCTAATCCATACATCATGGCTGGCCTCACCACTGTTTTATAAACTTTGCCCTTCATCCTAGCAGCGAGTCTTCTGTCACATAACACACCACACACACACACACACTTTTGCCAGGTCTTTCAACCTTCCTGAACACATTTCTTCACTTCCTTAACATACTCACCATTGCTGTAGATTTTTGACCCTAAGTAGTTGAAGTCATCCACCCACAATATCTCTTTTCACTGGAGCCTCACTCTTCCCCGTCCACCCCTCTCATTCACTCACATATATTCTGTTTTACTTCGGCGTTGACTTCCTCTCCTTTCTAGTGCATGCCTCCATCTTTCTAATTGTTCCTCCACTTGCTCCCTGCTTTCACTGCAGATCACAATGTCATCTGTGTACATCATGGTCCAAGGGGATTCCAGTCTAACCTCATCTCTCTATCCATTACCACAGCAAACAGGTAGGGGCTCAGAGTTGATCCCTCATGCAGTCCACCTCCACCTTAAATTCTTCTGTCACACCTACAGCAAACCTCACTACTGTTCTGCTGGCCTCATACATGCCGTGGACCATTCTAACATATTTCTCTGCCACACCAGACTTACGCATGCAGTACCACAGTTCCTCTCTTGATACTCTTGCATAGGCTTTCTCTCGATCCACAAAGACACACTGACGACTGACCACTTCTGACCATCTCTATACTTTTCCACTAGCATCCTCAAGGCAAGTAATGCATCTGTGGTACCCTTTCGAGGTACAAAGTCATACTGTTGCTCACAAACACTAACTTCTGTCCTGAGTTGGGCCTCCACTACTCTTTCCCATGACTTCATTGTGTGGCTCATCAACTTTATTCCTCTATAGTTCCCACAGCTCAGAAAATCGTCTTTGTTCTTAAAAATGGGAGCTATGACACTTTTACTCCATTTTTTTAGGCATCTACTCACCTGCTACTCTCCCTTCTTTCCTTTTGGCTTGTCCTGTTAGGGGTCGCCACAGCATGTCATTCTAGATGAACGCACATTTGTTTGGCACTGTTTGACGCCGGATGCCCTTCCTGACACAACCCCTCTGCATGTAGCCGGGGAAGAGAAGCTTAAAGCACCTGGTATTCCCAGGCGGTCTCCCATCCAAGTACTAACCAGGGCCAAAACCGCTTAGCTTCCGAGATCTGACGAGATCGGGTGTTCTCAGGGTAGCATGGCCGTAAACAGTTTGTTTATCGACTCACGGTTGCTTTATCTTGTTTCCCGTTTGTTACCCTAATGAAATGAAGCTAGTATTCTGTTGAATAAGTACGTCAGAAACTCCACAGCCAACTCTCCAAATTGTTTCCATACCTCCACAGGTATGTCATCCGGACCAACTGCTTTTCCATTTTTTCATCCTTTTTAGTGCCTTTCTAATTTCCCCCTCACTAATCGTTGAACCTTCCTGGTCCATCACACTTCCCTCTTCTACTCTTCCTTCGCTCTCATTTTCTTAATTCATCAATTTCTCAAAGTATTAGTTTAATCTATTTAGCACACTGCAGACACCAGTCAACATATTTCCATCTCTATGCTAAATCACCCTTACCTGCTGCACATCCTTCCCATCTCTATGACCATCTGTCCGGCCAAGCTGTAGTCATCCTTTTTTTCTTGTTTCATGACCAACCTGGTGTACATGTAATCATATGCCTCTTGCTTAGGCTTCTTCACTCTACCTTTGCCCTACGTCCCATCTCAATGTATTCCTTTCGCCTCTCCTCGGTGTCCCACTTCTTATTCGCTAACCTCTTTCCTTGTATGACTTCCTGTATTTTGGGGTTCCACCATCAAGTCTCCTACTCCCATTTCCTACCAGAAGACACAACAAGTATTCTCATGCCTGTCTTTCTGATCACCTTGGCTGTAGTATTCCAGTCTTCCAAGAGCTCCTCCTGTCCATCAGGAGCCTGTCTCACCTCTTTCTGAAAGTCCGCACAACATCCTTCTTTTCTCAACTTTCACCACAAGGTTTTCTGCTCTACCTTTGTCTTCTTAATCTTCCTCCCCACGACCAGAGTCACCTTACACACCAGCATCCAATGCTGTCGAGCTATACTCTCCCCCACCACAGACCACACAACATTCTTCCTTTCTCAACTTCCACCACCTGATTCTCTGCTCTACCTTGGTGTTCTTAGTCTTCCTACCCACTACTCGAGTCATCCTATGCACCATCATCCTATGCCGTCGAGCTACACTCCCCCCACAACCTTACAGTCAATAACCTCCTTCAGATTACACTGTCTGCACAAAATATAATCCACCTGCGTGCTTCTACCTCCACTCTTGTAGGTCACTCTATGTTCCACTCTCTTCTGGAAATAAGTGTTCACTACTGCCAATTCCATCCTTTTTCCAAAGTCCACCACCATCTGACCCTCAAAGTTCCTTTGTTGAATGTCGTACTTACCCATCACTTCTTCATCGCCCCTGTTTCCTTCGCCAACATGTCAATTGAAATCTGCACCAATCACAACTATCTCTCTCTCTCTCTCTCTCTATCTGGGATGCTCAGGACTACTTTGTCTAGTTTCTTCCAGAATTTCTCTTTAAACACTAGGTCATATCCTACCTGTGGGGCAGAGCCGCTAATCACATTATACATACCACACTCACTTTCACGTTTCAGCCTCATCACTCGATCTGATATTCTTTTCACCCCCAAGACATTCTTAGCCAGGTCTTCCTTTAAAATAACCCCTACTCCGTTTCTCTTCCATCTACTCCATGGTAATTTAAACCTTGCCTCTAAACTTTAACGCCTTACTACCTTTCCAACTGCTCTCTTGGTTGCACAATATAGCAACCTTTCTCCTAATCATCATGCCAACCAACTCCTGAGCTTTTCCTGTTATTGTCCCAACATTTCAAGTCCTTACACTCAGTTGTAGGGTTTGTGCATTCGTCATCTTCTTCTGCCGATGAATCAGCTTTCCTCTTCCTCTTTGTGTTCGACTCACAGTAGCTGAATTTCCACCGATACCCTCCGGGTTAATGGTGTCGGGTGCAGTTGCTGTTAACCCGGGCCACGACCGATCCGGTATAGGAATCTTTAGATGAACGCTCATATTTGTTTGGCAAAGTTTTAAGACGGATGCCCTTCCTGACACAACGCTCTGCATCCAGGCTTGGGACCAGCCTCCAGATTGCATTGGCTTGTGCCCTCATAGGACTACATTTTTTGGAACAAAATTATTTTAATGAATAAGTTAATGTATGAATTTATAGTATAGGTCCCATGGCAGTATGAAGTGGGAAGTTGACAGTGTCATTTTATAATAGTGGACATAAGACGAACGGGTGAATCTAAATCCTTATTTGCGACGCAAAGATCATTCACACAACTAGAAAGTGGTATAATTGTGGATAAATGAGTCAACAGAATTAGGCAAAACCTATTTGCTGTGGCCCAAATTTTTTTGTCGAGGAAGCTACAAATAAATATATATGTGGGAAGCACTGATAATTTTTGGCAGGGTAACAGGTTGTATTTTTTTAAGCCATTTGTAGCTCATCTTAACCGATTTTGAAACAAGGAAGCCCATTAATTCCTTGCAGGACATGAAAGTGACATGCCTCGATTTGTCAGTAGTTTTCTGACAACAAGCACAATTGCATGTTAAGCATGGATAAAATTAAAAACTTTTCAAACATTTCAGCTTTTTTATGTTTATTTACAATACCTTTGTCCTGTACTGGCTGTTTCTGACTACGAAAATTGTATGAAACTGTATTTTACACATTAGAATATGATGCGTCCACAAAAGTGCTTCAATATAATTGTCAATCGTGTATAATGGACAACCCCACACCTCTTTCAGTCCTTTAAAAAAGAAAAAATCTGGAATTGTAGCTATATTTTCTGTAACTTGGTGTTCCAGTTTCATACCGTAATTTAGTAAAGCTGTCAATACAAATCTTCAACTGGATTTCATTAAACCCCATATTTATTTAATTGGATAACCTACTACTGATGAGACAAGAACACATTTTTTTTCTCCTGCAAGTTTAATTCTGCTGTTTGTTTCATTTGTTCTATTTGCATACACTAACATTTTTCTTGTCTTTTCTTTCTATTTTTTCTTTGTCTTTTCAGCCTGTGGATATTGGTCATTCGTTTACAGTCAATACCCCAGAAGGATGTAAAGTGGATTTAGAGATGTTTAACCAATTCACAAAAATTATCACTCCTGCCATAACACGAGTGGTAGACTTTGCCAAAAAGCTACCAATGTTTTGTAAGGTACGTGCATCCACAGAACCAGTGACATTTTATTACCATGAACATGAACTAATTTGCTCATAGGTTTACAATAATGTGAGTGTGAAGTTTATTATCACCGGTATAAGTGCACCGCGATTGAGTCACAACTTGTCTTGCAACTCTTCTTTCACCTGAAGTATGCTACGACAGCCAAGTTCCACCTGATCCTAATGAGGACAAGCTGTAAAGGGAACAGATATGCACTACATGTAGGGTTATACATGAACATTCACCAACAAATATGGCTTTTAGATTACCCCGAGTTACTGGCCATCAGCATATTCACAAGAGAGATAAATAATTAACTGTAAAACTCAAGGCCTGGGGACCAGAGTTGGCCTGCCATATCATTTTCAAATCATGTCTATGTGCTTCATGTTTCATGTTAAAAAAAAATTCCAAAATTGCAAATCATCTTCATTTTAATCGCATTGAAAGATTACAAGCATTTCCTTTATTACAAAATCACTTTTTACAATAAAATTGAATAGGAGAAAAAGAGGCCCCAAAGGTCTGTGGTTGGAGCATTGGTTTTGTAAACCAGGGTTCATGAGTTATTATCTCACTGGGGCATCTACTCCACAAGGGGGGTTGCGTTAGGATGGGCATCTGGCATAAAAACTGTGCCAAACAAATATCAGCATTCATATGAGATGACATGGTGTGGCGACCTCTCATGGGACAAGCCAAAAGAAACTTACCTGAATAGAAGACCCAATAGTTTTCCTTGACTTCATATTTCAAAACATAATACCTCAATACATTTTAACATCTAAATGTGATCATAGGTATAGGCAATTATACAAACCCAATTCCAATTCAGATGTGAAGTTCATCCATCCATCCATCACTCCACCTTTTCCCAGATTTCCCATTCCCCAGCCACTTTCTCCAGCTCTTCCGGAGGGATCCCAAGGCGTTCCCAGACCAGCCGAGAGATAGTCTCTCCAGCGTGTCCTGAGTCGAACCCTAGGGTCTCTTTCTGGTGGAATGTACCCAGAACACCTCATCAGGGAGGCATCTGGGAGACATCCAGATCAGATGCCTTAGCCACCTCAACTGGCTCTTCTCAATTCAGAGGAGCAGCAGCTCGACACTGAGCCCCTCCCAGATGACCGAAATTCTCAGCCTATCTCAAAGGGAGAGCCTTGACACCTTGCATCTTTTGATGGTTGTGTATGGCTCGTAGAGCCCTCATAACGACATACTGTATACAGTATGTCATTTTTGTCGCGTAGGCAATTGAAATGAGGCAGAGACCGTTTGTCCTAGTGAAGTTGGTGTAGTATGCTGTCCAATATTGAAGTTGATGTGGGGAGGAGCAGAAGGGTCGAACGTAGATCGGATGGAAATTAATTGTGGAAACACATTTGACAAAGATGGCTAAAAGAAAAAGAAATTATTATAGTACAGCAGCGCAGTTTTCAGTACAAATGGAAAGAGGAATTCGCCTTTGCGGAGAAAGAAGGCTCCTTTGTGTCTAATTTATAATGACAAGATTGCAACAAGGAAATGCTCAAATATTGTCACTTCGGCACATGCCATACACACACCATTGGATCAAAATATCCTGTGGGAATAGCAGGAAGAAAACATGTCACGAGTTATTCACAGATGCCAAAACAGTCATGCTTGATGTTGCCAATAAATTTATTGACAATTTGTCACATAAAGACAAGAGAATCAAACAAATAAAAGACATGCCTCTGTCGGCAAGCATTATGCACGACCGCACATAAGTAGGAAGAAATGAAAAAAGCTAAACCTGCAGACCATCTGATTGTGAAAACTTGGAACGCACTTCCCATCACATACACCACACTGCGGTGTATGAGTATTACTGGAACTGACAATGTTTCGTTCTACCTATAAATGTGAAGTCTTTCTCATATTTAAAAACATTAAGATCAACCTATGTTCACAAATAACGGATGTAAGTCTCAACAGCTGCATGAAGTTTAATCTAAAATATGAAACAGACTATAAACCCATCAGCAAAACCATGCAGCACCAGAAGTAGCAATAATGGTAAAAAGTACTTTTGTCATCATCAGTTAGCAACAGCATAATGTTATTTCAAAGAGTTTAGAGACTTATTGTACTCTTAAAGTGTCGGTCTTACATAAAATCCACAGATACAATTGTATTAAGTTTTTAGAAAAATATTGTATGGCTCTTTTGAAATTACATTTTAAAATATTTGGCATTTATGGCTCTCTATGACTAATAAGTTCTCGACTTCTGACTGAGTTCATCTTTACTACAACAGTGCGATACAAAGTCCAGATCACAACAAAGGCTGCACCGATCTACCTGTAGATCTCCTGCTCCATTCCACCCTCACTTGTGAGCAAGACCCCAATATACTTGAACTCTCCCACTTGGGGCAGGATCTCATCTCTACCCAGAGTGGGCACACAGACCTGAGGACCATGGCCTCAGATTTGGAGGTGCTGATTCTAATCACAGCTGCTTCACACTCGGCTGCAAACCACCCCATACAATCAGTAAGACTCAAGTAAATAGTAAAGTAACAGTAACAAACAGAACCATCCACAATCATTTACATTTGAAACTTAAGCATTTAGTGCCCAAACAAAACCACAAGATACCCGTTTACAGCTTTCAGTATCATGTTTTCCGGTTTTGCTCATGACATCTTGGGAAAATTGTGACTAAAATGGGGTTTGGACGGTTCTGGGTATTGTCTGGTTATGGCATCAGTTTACCACGTGAAATTATATTTATGGTGAAGCAAGATATCACCAGCTTCTTCTTCTTTTCCTTCCGGCTTGTCCCAATTAGGGGTCGCCACAGCGTGTCATCTTTTTCCATATAAGCCTATCTTGTGAATCCTCCTCTTTAACACTCACTGTCCTCATGTCCTCCCTCACAACATCCATCGACCTTTTCTTTTGTCTTCCTCTCGCTCTTTTGCCAGTCAGCTCCATCCTCAGCACCCTTCTACCAACATACTCACTCTCCCACCTCTGAACATGTCCAAACCATCAAAGTCTGCTCTCTCCAAGTTTGTCTCCAAAACATCCAACTTTGGCTGTCCCTCTAATGAAGTCGTTTCTAATCCTATCCAACCTGTTCAGACCAAGCAAGAACCTCAGCATCTTCTTTTCTGCTACCTCCAATTCTGCTTCCTGTTGTTTCTTCAGAGCCATTGTCTCCAATCCGTACATAATGGACTCACCACTGTTTTAAAGACATTGCCCTTCATCCTAGCAGAACACCACACATAGAACACCAGACAACTTTCGCCAACGGTTCTACCCTGCTTGGACCTGTTTCTTCACTTCCTCACCACACTCTTCTTTGCTCTGTATTGTTGACCCCAACTATTTGAAGTCATCCACCTTCGCTATCTCTTCTCCCTGGAGCTTCACTCTTCCTCATCCGCCCCCTCATTCACGCACATATATTCTGTTTTATTTCAGCTAATCTTCATTCCTCTCCTTCCAGTGCATACCTCCATCTTTCTAACTGTTCCTCCGCTTGTTCCCTGCTTTCACTGCAGAACACAATATCATCTGCGAACATCATGGTCCAATGGGAATCCAGTCTAACCTTGTATGTCAACCTATCCATTACTACAGCAAACAGGAAGGGGCTCAGTCCGGAACCCTGATGCAGTCCCATCTCCATCTTAAATTCTTCTGACACACCTACGGCGCATGCCACAGGGCGTTGTTCAAAAAGCAGAAACTGGGAGGCAGCACCGGAGGCAGAGGCGGCAGAGCAGCAGTAGGGATTACCTTCCGGAAATTCCAGGATAAATCCATCAGGCCTGCATTTGATGAGAGGGCACATGGCGATGAGGAGATCTCTGCCCAAAAGATTAACTGAACAGTTAGGTGCAAACACAAAAGAATGCAAAAAAGTCTGAAAAACATTGAACAGTCAATGAGTTGTCAATTGCAGGGCATTTACTTCACCCTTGAATCCAACAAGTGAGATGGTTTTCCTGGTAAGAGAGGTATCAGGTGGCAGGGCTGGGATAGTAGAATGCCGAGCTCCTGTGTCGACCATAAATGATAAAGTGAATCCTCCTACCGTCAGGATCATCAAAGGCTCCTGCAGGCCTAAACATGTGAATTCAGGGAACCATCATTGTGCAAACTGTCCACCACAGGGTGGTATATACTGTTGGTTTGGCACTGAAGGATATCCTTGTTGCTGCTGCGGGAGCTGCTGGTGATGTGTAAGATGTCCTCTCTCTCGGGATTGGTTGTAACCTCGTCATTTAAGTGGTAAGATTTTCTCAAGTCTTCCGTTCCCTGGACGAATTATGTTACATCAACTTTATGAGATGTGATACGTTTTACGGCCATTTTCACATCATCTTGAGTCCATTTTGTGTGTGTGTGTGTGTGTGTGTGTGTGTGTGTGTGGTGTGTGTGTGTGTGTGTGTGTGTTTCTGTCTTATTTTATCCTGCAGGTTAACTATATATATTTTATGTGTGTGTTGAGATGCCCAGCAAAGCCGTATTGTGTTATCCATAAATTTGGATGTTTTATTGTCGTAGAACATTGGCTTTCTCCAAACATCTAGTCCTTACACAATTATTTTTTTTCCCAGATGTTCTGTTTCAACTATTTTGCTATTTGTTTTTCCCCTGTTGGAGTCAGTGGTTCACCTAGGGTGACTATACTGACTTCCTCCTGAACAGGGTGGCAATTACGTTCTGTTTGAGGTAATTCTAAAGCTTCAACCACAATGGGCGGAGAATTCTTACCTCTGCATCCTCAGTTGTCAATTTCCTGTTCAAATGAGGTAGCGTACCTCCACTCACACTTTTACACATGCACACGTTTCACGAAGCTCACGTACAGGACACACATTGCCCTTTTCTCAGTTTTATAGACTAATTAGTCTACTCGATAGGGACTAGTGTTTTCGGGGTTTGGTTCTGCCGCAGTCACCCAGACGCGCATTCACTCATTCCTCATGAGTGTGGGAGTTTCCTACTCACCAAAGATGCCTTTACTTCCTTCGGCTTCTCGTCAACCCTCGAACTCCAAATGCAAAGTCGAGGCCCAGTCCCGGAAAGGGTCTCAAGTGCCGAGGCCATGGTTTTTGCCTGGACGTCGACTCAGCCCCTGGAAACCTCAGGTATCTTGAGATCCAGCTCAAAGGACCAAGTAAATGTCAAGATTACCAATTAGATATTCATTAAACTGGACAAAAAAGAAGCAAAGTCACCAGTTCAAGTATCGGAGGAGAGAGGAGAGGAACTGTCTCGTACAATTCACCACTGCACTCTTTGATTAGCCTCTCCTCAGCACCTCTATTTATTTAGTTTTAAGATGCCCCTTATTTAAAAAGATGTTACAAAAAGGAGACGTCAAGCAAAACAGTAGGAAACAAAGTGTATTTGTTTGTTCATGTGTGTGTGCATGTGTGTGGGAGATTGCTGAGTACATGTGTGGTCGTCATTTCTTTAACAGGCAGCAGTTCTAACAGTTCTGATGATTAGATGTTTTTGTTCTTGCTATCTCCTGCTAGGAGGCTGCCATGTTATCTAGATCAGAGCAAAGCATTTCTTTACTGGAAGCAGATGTATGATAATTATATTCACAATTATTCCGACAGTAATAAAGACACAAAGCATGTATGCGTGTTTTGAAAATCTGTATTCTTTAACAAAGTTAAACAAAAAAACGGACCCAATTAGTCGAGTTGACAGATATGCAAAAGGCTTGAGTTCTTGTACTTGCGCTGAAGGTTTCAATGTCAGAGAAAAGTAAACAGACGACACACAGCTACACATAAACAGACAGACATTACATTTAAACACACGGAAAAAAAACCACAGCTACACACAGCGACACAAAATTGTGACAGAAGAATTTAAGGTGGATTTGGGACTGCATCATGGATCAGGCTCTTCAATTTTCACTTCACTATTCACTCAAGTGAAAAGAGTGGTGAGTTGGCTCTTATGGTGGGGGAAGACGTGGAAGGCCTAAACGTATTGTGAGGGTGCGGTGGAAATGGCAGGCAGATTCCGTTGTCAGAAGGCGTTTCAGCCCCCACTTTTGAAAGAACTTTGCCCATGTTCCGGAGGGCGGGACATTGAGTCCGAGTGGACGATGTTCCGTACTTCCACTGCTGCAGCGGCCGAACAGAACTGTGAATCTAAGGTGGTCGGTGTCTCTCCTGGTGGCAACCCCAAAACACATTGGTGGACAATAGTGAGGGATACCGAATAGCTAAAGAAGAAGTCCTATTGTGCATTTCTGGCCTGTTGGACTCTCAAAGCAGCTGATAGGTAGCAGCTGGTCAAGTGGAATGCAATTTTGGTGGTTTATGAGGCGAAAACCCGGAAGTGGGTGGAGTTCAGTGAGAGCAGAGACAACAACCTCAAGACGGCTTCGAGGAAATTCTGGTCCACAGTCCAGTGTCTCAGCAGGGAGAAGCAGTGCACTGTCAATCATGTGTATTGTGAGGACGGTGCACTGCTCACCTCAACTCGGGATGTTGTGAGTTGGTGGGGAGTATTTCGAAGACCTCCATTCCACCAACACATCTTCCCATAAGGAAGCAGAATCTGGGTTCTCTGAAGGGGGCTCTTCTAATTCTGGGGTTGAGGTGACTGAGTTGGTTAAAAAGGTTCTCGGTTAGAGGGCTTTGGGTCTGGATGTGATCTGGCTGGTGTTCCTAAAGCCTCTGGATGCTGTGGGGCTGTCATGGTTGACACGCTTCTGCAACATCTCATGGACATCAGGGACCTTGCCTCTGGATTGGTCGACTAGGCTTGTGGTCCACTTTTTAATGAGGGGGAGGGGGGGGGTGTTCCAACTACAGGATGCTAACACTCCTCAGCTTCCCTGGTAAGGTCTATTCAGGGGTTCTGGAGAGAAGGTTCCGTCGAGAAGTCAAATCTCAGATTCAGGAGGAACGTTGTTTCCGCCCTGACCAGTGGACCAGCTCTACACCCTGGGCAGGATCCTTGAGGGTGTGTGGGAGTTCGCCCAACCAGTCAACATTTGTTTTGTGGACTTGGAGGAGGCGTTCGACCATGTCCCTCGGAGAGTCCTGTGGGGTTTTCTTTGGGAGTATGGGGTATCGAACCCCCTGATACTGGTTGTTTGGTCCTTGTATGACCGGTGTCAGAGTATTGCCGGCAGTAAATTGAAGTGGTTTCCAGTGAGAGTTGGGCTCCCCCAAATTTCCCAGATTTTGTTCATAACTTTTGTGGAGAGGATTTCTTGGGGCAACCGAGGCATAGAGGGTGTCCGGTTTAATGGACTCATCTTTGCATCTCTGATCTTTGCAGATGATGTGGTTCCGTTGGCTTCATCAAGCCATTACCTCCAACAATCACTGAGCTGGAGTCGACTGTGGAGCGACTGGGATGAGAATCAGCACCTCCAAATCTGAGACAATGATCTTCAGTCAGGAAAAGGCGGCGTGCCCTCTCCGGGTCGGGGATGAGATCCTGCCCCATGTGGAGGAGTTCAAGTATCATGGGGTCTTGTTCACGAGTGAGGGAAGAATGGAGCAGGAGATCAACAGGTGGCTCGGTGCAGCGTCTGCACTGATGCGGCCTTTTTATTGGTTCATTGTAGTAAACAGGTGGTCACAAGCTGTGAGTCGTAACCGAAAGAACAAGATCATTGGTGTCCCTTGGAATTTTCATTGTGAGGTGCCAGATGAAGTGGCTGGTAAGTTGTTCCGGGAATGTCCCACTGAAAGGGACCCCAGGGATGACCCAGGATATGCTGGAGAGACTATGTCTCTCAGCTTGCCTGGTAACACCTCCGGATCCCTCTGGCACAGTGGCGCAGCTGTACAGTGTGAGCCTCACAGTTGTGAGAACCGGGGTTCAAATCCCGGTCCATCTATGTGGAATTTGCATGTTCTCCCCATGCCTGCATGGGGTTTTCTCCGGGAACTCCGGTTTCCTCCCACATCCTAAAAACATGCGTTAATTGGAGACTCCAAATTGCAACCATGTTGTATTTATGTTACAATTTTATTTGTATTATGGAAGTACCTTACTTCAAGGTAATTTTTCTTCTTGTTTCTTCTTGTTTACAGCTGCCATCTGAAGACCAGATCATATTGCTGAAAGGCTGCTGTATGGAAGTCATGTCATTGCGTGCTGCTGTTCGCTATGACCCAGAGAGCGAGACCCTCACACTTAATGGGGAAATGGCAGTCAACCGAAGTCAACTCAAGAACGGAGGCTTGGGTGTAGTCTCAGATGCCATTTTTGATCTTGGTGTCTCACTGTCCTCCTTTAACTTGGATGACTCTGAGGTGGCTCTTTTACAGGCAGTGATCCTCCTTTCATCTGGTAAGCACCAAATTTCTGAAAACCTGTTATACAAACATTTTCTAATAATCCCCAGACTATGAATGAATAGAAATTTTACATTGAATATCTGAAAACACTCAATAGAACTTGAAAAGAAAATGTCAAGTGGAATTAATTTTTGTAGACTATTTAAGCTGTTGTCCCTCATACCTTGAAAAAGTAACTACTTGACTGATTACTTGAACTTAAAGGTAATTAAGTTACTTTATTGATTATTTTTAGAAAGTTAGAAAAAGCAACTTTTTAGTTACTTACAGCACCTCTTAAATGGCAGGAAATATCATTTTTCCACAGTATAAAAAGCTGCGCTTAACTGTAGCTATCACTTGGTTATGTGCACCACTCACTTTACAGAATGAAGTTATCAACATGAAAAAACAACTTACACTACTTGACAGTAGTTGAGGCCACATTAAATGAGCAAGTTAGAGCCAATTTGACATGCCAAAAAATACACCTAAATATAAACAAGCACACCATTCTCAATAAGGTTCTTTGAAGACTCCTAACTGATAGCTAGAAAGACAGAAAGACAGATACAGTGCTGTGAAAGAGTATTTGCTCCCTCCTGACTTCAGTTGTTTTTGCATATGCATGGAAGGTTCCCCTGCTTAAACCAGCACATGTCAAGGCCCGCCGAAGTTTTCCAATGACCATTTTGGATGATACAGAGGAGTCATGGGAGAAGGTTTACTGGTCAGATGAGACCAAAATGGAACGTTTTGGTCATAATTCCACTAACCGTGTTTGGAGGCAGATGAATGATGAGTTTCATCCCAAGAACACCATCTCTACTGTGAAGCATAGGGGTGGTAGCATCATGCTTTGGGAGTGTTTTTCTGCCCATGGGACAGGACAACTGCACTGTATGAAGAAGAGGATGACCACGGCCAGGTATTGTGAGATTTTGGGAAACAACCTCTTTCCCTCAGTCGGAGCATTGAAGATGGGTCGTGGCTGGGTCTTTCATCATGACAATGAGCCAAAGCACACAGCCAGGAAAACCAAGGAGTGGCTCTGTAAGAAGCATATCTTCATATCTATCATACACAGAGTAGTTTGTGAGTCCTGTTTTTCCATTGTTTTCTCAATGTTATGTCTAAGTTGCAAGAATCTACAAAAGACTTGCTTAGTTAATATGAATGGATTTTTTTAGACCCTGGAATTGTCATAGTGTGCCCCCTCCATAAAGATCACTGTGCATGATGAGCCCCTTTTGAGCAGATTGTTCGAATCTTATGTCAAACCCGTTGTGTGGAAAATCAGAGTCATATCCGATCCATTTAAAAATCCAGAATGGTTCTTTATCTTTGTTTTCATTGATTATTCTGTGCCAAATCTTGATGGACACTTTTATTAATGGGTTGGTGTCTTTTAAAAACCTAACCACGCCCATGTCCCAATAACTGCTTGTAATGGAATATCACTTGATATTGTACATTCTATATCTGTCTATGTTGATTTGTAGGAAGGGTTACAAATGTCAACAAGAGTTTTTATTTCCACCATTTGATTAATGATTTTTAATATTTGGGAAATCAAAGCCACTCTTGTCTTTTGCTTGCTGTATAGTCTTGTAATGCATTCTCGGTCTCTTGCCCTGCCGAATATTCTTCTTTTTCTTTCGGCTTGTCCCGTTAGGGGTTGCCACAGCATGTCATCTTTTTCCATCACATCTTATCTCGTGCATCTTCCTCTCAAACACCCAGTGTCCTCATTTCCTCCCTCACAACATCCATCAACCTTTTCTTTGGTCTTCCTCTCACTCTTTTGACTGGCAGCTCCATCCTCAGCACCCTTCTACCAACATACTCACTCTCCCACCTCTGAACATGTCCAAACCATCGAAGTCTGCTCTTTCTCACCTTGTCGCCAAAACATCCAACTTTGGCTGTCCCTCGCATGAGCTCATTTCTAATCCTATCCAACCTGTCCACAACAAGCAAGAACCTCAGCATCTTCATTTCTGCTACTTCAAGTTCTTCTTCCTGTCGTTTCTTCAGGGCCACCGTCTCTAATCCGTACATCATCATCATCATCATCACCACTGTTTTATAAACTTTGCCCTTCATTCTGGCAGATACTCTTTTGTCACATAGAACACCAGAAACCTTATGCCAACTATTCCACCCCACTTGGACCCATTTCTTCACTTCCTTAACACACTCTCCATTGCTCTGTATTGTTGACCCCAAGTATTTGAAGTCATCCACCTTCGTTATCTCTTCTCCCTGGAGCTTCACTCTTCCTCCTCCGCCCCTCTCATTCACGCACATATATTCTGTTTTACTTCGGCTAATCTTCATTCCTCCCCTTTCCAGTGCGTACCTCCATCTTTCTAACTGTTTCTCCACCTGTTCCCTGCTTTCACTGCAGATAATATCATCTGCGAACATCATGGTCCAAGGGGAATCCAGTCTAACCTCATTTGTCAGGTTTACCAGACATTCATTAAACTGGACAAAAAAGGAAGCAGACACCAGTTCAAGTTTGACAGCTCGCGAACTGTCTCGTACAATTCGCCACTGCACTCTCTGATTATCCTCTCCTCAGCACCTCTATTTATTTAGTTTCAAGACTACCCTTATTTACATGGATGTTACAAAAAGGAGACGGCAAGCAAAACATAGTTTGAAACAAAGTGTACTTGTGTTTTCATGTGTGTGCGCATGTGTGTGGAAGAGTGCTGAGTACATCGGTGGTCATCATTTCTTTAACAGGCAGCAGGTGCTCCTGGTTCTAACAGTTCTGGTGATTAGATGTTTTTTTCTTGCTATCTCCTGCTAGGTGGCTGTCACGTTATCTAGAGCAGAGCAAAGCATTTCGTTATTGGAAACAGATGTATGATAATTATATTCACAATTATTCCTACAGTGAGCCTATACATTATGACCGCAAACAGGAAGGGGATCAGCGTGGAACCCTGATGCAGTCCCGCCTCCACATTAATTCTTCTGACACACCACCGGCACATCTCACCGCTGTTCTGCTGCCCTCATACATGTCCTGTACTATTATAACATATTTCTCCGACGCACCAGACTTGCGCATAAAGTACCACAGTTCCTCTCTTGGTACTCTATCATAGGCTTTCTCTAGGTCTCCAAAGATACAATGTAGCTCCTTCTGACCTTCTCTGTACTTTTCCACGAGCGTTCCTCAAGGCAAATAGTGCATCTGTTGTACTCTTTTTAGGCATGAAACCATACTGTTGCTCGCAGATACTTCTGTCCCGAGTCTAGCACCCACTACTCTTTCCCATAACTTCATTGTGTGTTTCATCATCTTTATTCCTCTGCAGTTTTTGCATTTGTTCTTAAAAATGGGGACTAGCACACTTATTCTGGCATTTTCTCTCCCGCTAGTAATCTATTGAATAAGTTGGTCAAAAACTACACAGCCATACCTCTACTTATATGTCATTAGGGCCAACTGTCTTTCAATTTTTCATTCTGTTCAGTGCCTTTATAACTTCTCCCTTGCTAATCAAAGCCATCCATCCAGCCAGCCATCCATTTTCTTAGCCGCTTATCCTCACAAGGGTCATGGTGAGTGCTGGAGCCTATTCCAGCTGTCAACGGGCAGGAGGCAGGATACACACTGAACTGGTTGCCACCCAATCGCAGGGCACATAGTGACAAACAGCCACACTCACAATCACACCTAGGGGCAATTTAGAGTGTCCAACTAATGTTGCATGTTTTTGTGACGTGGGAGGAAAACCAGATTGCCCGAGGGAAACCCACGCAGGCATGGGGAGAACATGCAAACTCCACACAGGTGGGTCCAGGATTGAACCCAGGACCTCAGAACTGTGAGGTCAACGCTTTACCAGTTGCACCACCATGCCGCCTAATCAAAGCCACTTCCCGGTCATTCAGTCTTGCCTCTTCTACTCTACCTTCTCTCCCATTTTCTTCATTCATGAACTTCTCAATGTACTCTTTCCATCTACTTAGTACACGACTGGCACCAGTCAACATACTTCCATCGCTATCCTTAATCACCTTTATTTGCTGCACACCCTTCCCATCTCTATCGCTCTGTCTGGCCAACCTGTAGAGCTCCTTTTCTCCTTCTTTCATATCCAACCTGGAGTACATGTCGTCATATGCCTCCTGTTTAGCCTTCGTCACCTCTACCTTTGCCCTATCACACATCTTAATGTATTCCTTATGCCTCTTCTCAGCCCTCTGCGTGTCCCACTTCTTCTTCGCTAATCTCTTACCTTGGATGACTTCTTGTATTTTTGGGTTCCACCACCAAGTCTCCTTCTCCCCTTTCCTCCCAGAAGACACTCCAAGTACTCTCCTGCCTTGGCAGTAGTATTCCAGTCTTCTGGGAGCTCTTCCTGTCCATCTAGAGCCTGTTTCACCTCTTTCCAGAAGGCCACACAACATTCTTCCTTTCTCAACTTCCACCACCTGATTCTCTGGTCTACCTTGGTCTTCTTAGTCTTCCTACCCACTACTAGAGTCATCCTACACACCACCGTCCTATGCTGTCGAGCTACATTCCCCCCACAACCTTACAGTCGGTAACCTCCTTCAGATTATACTGTCTGCACAAACTATAATCCACCTGCGTGCTTCTACCTCCGCTCTTGTAGGTCACTCTATGTTCCACTCTCTTCTGGAAATAAGTGTTCACTACTGCCACTGTAGCCATTTCCCGTCTGATATGCTCAGGACTACTTCGTCCAGTTTCAAATTTCAGCCTCGTCACTCGATCTGATGCTCTTTTCCCTTCCAAGACATTCTTCCTTTAAAATAACCCCTACTCCATTTCTCTTCTCATCTACTCCATGATAAAACAATTTAAACCCTGCACCTAAACTTCTAGCTTTATTCCCACACTTGCTGTCTTGGATGCACAATATATCAACCTTTCTCCTAATCATCATGTCAACTAACTCCCGAGGTTTTCCTGTCGTAGTCCCAACATTCAAAGTCCCTACATCCAGCTGTCGGGTTTGTGCATTCCTCTTCTTCTTCTGACTAAGCCGCTTTCCTCCTCTTTTTTGTCTTCGACCTACATTAACTGAATTTCTACCTACACGTTGTAGATTAACATTTCTGGGTGCGGGTGTAGGAACCCCGGGCCACGACCTAGCTGTTGTAGAATTCGTTTGATGAACACTCATATATGTTTTGGACAGTTTTACGCCAGATGCCCTTCCTGACGCAACACTCTGCATTTATTCGGGCTTGGGACCGGCTTATAGGTAGCACAATAATCTGCTGCCCAACGGGCTGCAGATAATCAAAAAGAAGCAATCAAATTAACAAAGCCAAATAAATATTTATATTAACAAACGTTCGTTCGTCTTGTCCCGTTCGGGGTCACCACAGCATATCATCTCAGATGTTTGATTGGCACAGTTTTTGCGCCGGATGCCCTTCCTGACGAAACCCCTTGTGGGGAGTGAAGGCCCCAGTGAGAAACGAACTCATTCTAATCACTGCGCTATGGGGACCCTCGGAGGAAATCTTGATATTAATTTATCTAATTCTTGAAATGTCCCCTTTGGAATCTACTGGTATGTCTTGGAACAGATCCTGATATAATTGTCTCCACATTTATAGGAATGTTCAGCCGTAAGTGATTTATATTACATTTACCAATTTACATTAAATTCTTCACTGATGGACTGGCTATGGGAGTAATTTATTGACAAAATTTGAGTTTTGTCCTTATTCAGTTTATAACCTGGTACTAGCTCATATTCTCTCAGAGTTGTGAGTAATTTTGGGAGAGATTTGGATGAATGCCCCAAATATATCAGAATATCATCATCAGACAACAATTTTATGTTCTTCATCGGTCACCTTGACGGACTTAATCCTCTCATTCTGTTTAATCCTCTGATTCAGTGGCATATAAAAAGAGCAAACAACAGCGGTGACAAAGGGCAACCCTGACGACAACATGCTCTCTAGTTCAAAACTATCGAATAATCTTTTGTTGAGCCATATTTTGGCAGTGGGTTGATGATATCAGGTATTTTCTTAGTAAAATCACGATGGAGATAGTATCTGTCTAGTATGCTATAAAAGAAAAGCCTATCAACAGAATCAAACGCTTTCTCTGGATCTGGCCAGGATAGGACAGCATCTAATTTGTTCTTGTTTATGCGATTACTTAGCTGTAATGTTCTCCTGTCATTGTGTTTTGTTTGACTTTGTTTGAAAAAAAAACGGTTTGTTCCAACTGAATAATATTTCATAATATTTTTCAAGGTGTTTTGGTAAAATTGAAGTGAAGAGTATGTAGTCCACGTTCAATGAACTGATTGGCCAATAATTAGAGAAGTCTGTTGCATCTTTCCCTTCTTTTGGTATTACTGGAATAATTGTTTCTCTCCAGGAGGGATTTCTCCATTCCTCAAAACTTAATTAAATGTTCTGAGCAACAGAGGAGATAAATCTTTAAAACTCTTGTACCACTCCCCTGTAAACCCATCAAAACCTGGGGTCTTGTTGGGTTTTAATCTAAAGGTTGCCTTTTGAAATTCACCAATAGCCATCAATGTTTTATTCTGGTCTTCTGTGAGTGTTGGGTGGCGGAATGCTAGAAGCAGAGATTCAGGTGGGTTATCCCCTTTACAGCTGTACATACTTTTTGATAATACTTTTCAAAGCTATTATTAATATCCTGAAGTTTGTGTTTTATTTGTTTAGTCGTTGGGTCTTTAATTTTGTGTATTGCCCTCTCTGCTTGTTGTTTTCTCAGTCTATATCCCAAAATTTTGGCTGCTTTACTACCTACTACGTAATATCTCTGTTTTTAAAAGGTTAGGTTTTTCTGTGTCTCTATATGTCTGTGTCTTAAATTTACATACTGGTAATCTGTTTTTTTAATTTCCTTGATTCTTTGAATGATTCCCATTTGGATATCTTTTTTTTTTCAAGTCTTCCAATTCTTTTTGTAGGTTGTTTAATTTTTCTCATTTTAACCTCTTGTGAAGTGCCAGTTAAGTACCGTAATTTCCGGCCTAGGAGCCGTAACTTTTTTCACACGGTTTCAACCTTGCGTTTATGCGGTGATGTGGTTAATTTGTGTATTTTTTCTAATGGCCGCAAGGGGGTACTCGAGCGGAAAAGGCAAGAGTGAGACCGGTGGACTATATGAGCCGAGGTGACTTTTACCGGTCCGCCCCAGTTAGCGCTGCACTAGCATGTTACTGCCGTGTCTCAGTGATTTAGATTTTTACCAGTATGTTTGTTTTAACTGGCCCTGTTAGCATGGTGCTAGCATTAGCGTTAGCACGGTGGTAGCGTTGGTGTTAGCATTAAACTCTCTGTGTACCGTCTTACTGTAAATATATCGTGTTTCAATGTGGTTTTCAACGTGGGCACCTGCGGCTTTTACACAGCCGTGGCGTATTTATGTTCCAAATGGTATTTCCTTTACAAATGTGCTGGGTGAGGCTTATAACAAGGTGCGCTTGTAGGCTGGGAATTACGGTAATGGTCATCCCTCTCAAGACATCTTTACCTGTATCCCAAATCATGAGAGGGGAGACCTCCCCATTATCATTCTCTGACAGTTATATTTTAATGCCTTCTCTTTCATTTTCCCTTTAAGTACGTTTAAATTAAGCTTCCAAGAAAACACGTTTTTACTGTTTTTTAAATCGAAGTCCAAATAAACTGGGCTGTGGTCTGAGATGTGCAAGATGCAGTCTTCATTTAGAGCAGTTAAGAGTGAGTCAATCCCCCCTGTCATGAACCTCCGGTACTCCGATGACTCTGGGGCCAACTAACAAAGTCAACAAGACGTGATTAAACTAAAGGGCACAGAATCGCTGTGATTAGGGTTACCCTAACTTACGCATTGAAGCGGAGAGTACCACAGGCAGTGAATGCAACTCACTAACGCAAGGCAATGAACCGGCAAATGCCAGTGACAAAAACTCCAACTTGAATGCCTGTCTAATTACAGCCACGCTGCATCCATTTTGTCTGCCGCCAAGGTCAATAGGCTCTGACTTCGGGTCATGGCAAAAAGCATGGTAAACATACACACATTGTTATGGAAAACGATGCATTAAATCCAAATACTTGGGATATTTTGGATCCCGAGAGACATGAATATAATCTAAACATTTGCAGCATGCACAGGAAGGTATAGAGCAGACATGTCCAAAGTCCGGCCCCCGGGCCAATTGCGGCCCGTGGACAAATTTTTACCGGCCCGCGGCCTCTATCATGAAATCAATAATATGCGGCCCGCCAGCACTGTTGACCACAGTATAAAATACATGTGTACAAAAAGCTATTTTTCATTTCACCAGAAGATGGCAGTAGCCCTGTGGCCGCACTCTGGCCGCCGTGACCCTTGACCTTGCGTGATCGTTTCAGCCCAGCCCATTTCTAACATGGCGTCTGTAAACAAAAAAAGGAAAGTTGACCGCGAGGGCCGCCGCTTCCAGGACAAGTGGAAATTTGAGTATTTTTTCACTGAAATACGAAACAACTGTGTCTGCCTAATTTGCCAAGAGACTGTGGCTGTTTTCAAGGAATTCAACATCAAGGGGCACTACCAGACGAAACATGCTAGCTACGACAAGCTAACTGGGAACAAACCCGGTGAAAAAGTGAAGCAACTGGAAGCTGTTTTAACGGCACAGCAAAGCTTTTTCACAAGAGTCCGTGAGTCAAATGAAAATGCCACAAAGGCAAGCTACGAAGTGGCAACGCTGATTGCAAAGCACTGCAAACCTTTCACTGAGGGTGAATTTATTAAAGACTGTGTAATGAAAATGGTTGAGAAAATTTGTCCCGCGAAGAAGCAAGAGTTTGCCAATATTTGCCTGGCTCGTAATACTGTGGTACGGAGAATTGAAGACGTTTCATTAGATATTAAGAGACAGTTAGAGGCAAAAGGAACTGAGTTTGACTTTTTCTCGTTAGCGTGCGATGAAAGCACGGATGCGTCCGACACCGCTCAGTTACTGATCTTTTTAAGAGGAGTGGACAATGACATGAACGTGAGTGAAGAGCTTCTGGACCTCCAGAGTCTGAAGGGCCAAACAAGAGGAACGGATTTATTTGTTTCTGTTTGTTCCACCGTAGATGACATGAAACTACAGTGGAATAAAGTCACCGGGATTATTACGGACGGCGCACCTGCCATGGCTGGCGAGCGGAGTGGATTATCAAGCCTTGTCTGTAACAAAGTCAGCGAAGAAGGAGGCAGCGCTAGTAAACTCCACTGTATTATTCATCAAGAAGTTCTCTGTGCCAAATATATGAAATATGATAATGTTATGAAACCGGTGATAAAGACTATTAATTATATTCGCTCCAAAGCGCTGTGCCACCGCCAGTTTCAACAGTTTCTTCTCGACATCCAGGCTGAATACGGAGATGTTTTGTATCACACCGACGTAAGGTGGCTCAGTCGGGGGTCTGCGCTGCAGCGCTTCTTCTCTCTCAGGGAGGAAATTGGACAATTCTTGACTAAAAAGGGAAACCCATGCCACAATTAAATGATCCTGTTTGGCTGGCTGATTTGGGATTTTTAGTTGACATAACGCGACATCTGAATGCGCTGAACACAAGCCTTCAAGGGCAAAATGCAGTGGTAAGCCAACTGTATTCACACATCAAAGCCTTTCGGACCAAGCTGCTACTTTTCCAAAGACACCTGTCACAGGCGCAGCCCAATACCGCACATTTCCCGTCGCTGCAGGAAATTGTGACCAGTTTCCCACAGATCAATATCAGTGCGCAAATGACAAAGTAGGCAGCAGACATCTCATCTCTGGTTGAGGAGTTTCAGCAGCGCTTTCGGGACTTTGCAGCTATTGAAAAGTAGATCACGCTTTTTTCCTCTCCTTTCTCCGTGGACCCTGATGACGCTCCAGACCACCTGCAACTGGAGCTCATTGAGCTGCAGTGTGACGCCGAGCATCGCAGTCGGCACCAACAGCTCCCTCTTGTCAACTTCTACCGCCAGCTGGATGAAGGCAGGTTCCAAGCAATTCGGACATTTGCTAAGAAAATGCTGAGCTTGTTTGGCTCCACATACATGTGCGAGAAGACATTCTCCGTTATGAACATTAACAAGAGCCGCATGAGGACGAGACTGAGTGACTCTCACCTGCGTGACGTCTTGCGCATCAAAATCACTGCTCTTGAGCCAGACATGGACTACATACTGCAGTCAAGATCCCAGTATCACCCTTCACATTAGTGCAGGCAAGACCTTTGTTAAGTCCTCTGAGTTGAATAAATTCTTAAATCTCAGTTAATTAATTTTTTTGCGATGGTCAAAATGACAGTTTGAATATGCAGTGATCATTGTTTTGTTTTCAGCACTTTTCCTACAGTGAGCATATAATAGTGAATAATATGTAATGTTTCACATGAACTTAGATATCCTTTATAGTTTTCTTAATTTTTTGTGGTTTGTGATTTCGGTAAAAACCTAAATGTAAAAAAAAAATGTAAAAGTAAAAGTATGCCATTTGTAATTAAATAAAAAAAAATCCCAAAAAGTTAATTTGTATTTAATGTTAATGGTTCAAAGAATGTCAGGCTAAATAGTCGGCCCCCACACATTTTCACCTTACCAAATCTGGCCCTCTTTGCAAAAAGTTTGGACACCCCTGGTATAGAGGATGCATTGATACATACATATGTAATAGGAGGTACAGACCTTAATAATATTTCCCATGCCAAACATGTCAACTGCCACGCCCACCTCTCGTCTTAGCTTACCAGGCATTTCAATTGATATATTCCACAAATTACAAGAAATATTTGACACTTTTTGTAGGAGAGGATGAACAATCTCAGAAATGTTATCAATAAATTCCACAGTATCGCTCTCAGGTTTATAAATCAATCATCTGAGGCATTTATTTTACTTTTGTTTATCCAAATAGGCCTAGCAAGCGTTACAGCCATTGACCTTTTCTTCATAACTTGTGACTTTCTTTCACTTTTGTTATTTTATAGTAATAAAATACAACAGGAAACTTTTATTGTACAACTTCTTCTTCTTTTCCTTTCGGCTTGTCCCGTTAGGGGTCGCCACAGCGTGTCATCTTTTGCCATCTTAGCCTATCTCCTGCATCTTCCTCTCTAACCCCAACTGCCCTCATGTCTTCCCTCACCACATCCATAAACCTTCTCTTTGGTCTTCCTCTCGCTCTTTTGCCTGGGAGCTCCATCCTCAGCATCCTTCTACCAATATACTCACTCTCTCGCCTCTGAACATGTCCAAACCATCGAAGTCTGCTCTCTCGAATCTTGTCTCCAAAACATCCAGCTTTGGCTGTCCCTCTAATGAGCTCATTTCTAATCCTATCCAACCTGGTCACTCCGAGCGAGAACCTCAACATCTTCATTTCTGCCACCTCCAGTTCAGATTCCTGTTGTTTCTTCAGTGCCACCGTCTCTAATCCGTACATCATGGCCGGCCTCACCACTGTTTTGTAAACTTTGCCCTTCATCCTAGCAGACACTCTTCTGTCACATAACACACCAGACACCTTTCGCCAGCTGTTCCAACCTGCTTGGACCCGTTTCTTCACTTCCTGACCACACTCTCCATTGCTCTGTATTGTTGACCCCAAGTATTTGAAGTCATCCACCCTCGCTATCTCTTCTCCCTGTAGCCTCACTCTTCCCCCTCTACTTTTCTCATTCACGCACATATATTCTGTTTTACTTCGGCTAATCTTCATTCCTCTCCTTTCCAGTGCATGTCTCCATCTTTCCAATTGTTCCTCTGCATGCTCCCTGCTTTCACTGCATATGACAATATCATCTGCGAACATCATGGTCCAAGGGGATTCCAGTCTAACCTCATCTGTCAGCCTATCCATTACCACTGCAAACAGGAAGGGGCTCAGAGCTGATCCCTGATGCAGTCCCACCTCCACCTTAAATTCCTCTGTCACACCTAAGGCACACCTCACCATTGTTCTGCTGCCATCATACATGTTCTGTACTATTTTAACATACTTCTCTGCCACACCAGACTTACGCATGCAGTACCACAGTTCCTCTCTTGGTACTCTGTCATAGGCTTTCTCTATATCCACAGAGACACAATGTAGCTCCTTCTGACCTTCTCTGTACTTTTCCACGAGCATCCTCAAGGCAAATAATGCATCTGTGGTACTCTTTCTAGGCATGAAACCATACTGTTGCTCGCAGATACTTACTTCTGACCTGAGTCTAGCCTCCACTACTCTTTCCCATAACTTCATTGTGTGGCTCATCAACTTTATTCCTCTATAGTTCCCACAGCTCTGAACATCCCCTTTGTTCTTAAAAATGGGAACTAGAACACTTTTCCTCCATTCTTCAGGCATCTTTTCGCCCGCTAGTATTCTGTTGAATAAGTTGGTCAAAAACTCCACAGCCATCTCTCCAAATTGCTTCCATACCTCTACCGGTATGTCATCAGGACCAACTATCTTCCCATTTTTCATCCTTTGTAATGCCTTTCTGACTTCCCCCTTAGTAATCATTTCCACTTCCTGGTCCTTCACTCTTGCCTCTTCAACTCTTCCTTCTCTCTCATTTTCTTCATTCATCAACTTCTCAAAGTATTCTTTCCATCTATTTAGCACACTACCGGCACCAGTCAACACATTTCCATCTCTATCCTTAATCAGCCTAACCTGCTGCACATCCTTCCCATCTCTATCCCTCTGTCTGGCCAACCTGTAGAGATCCTTTTCTCCTTCTTTCGTGTCCAACCTGGTGTACATGTCTTCATATGCCTCTTGTTTAGCCTTTGCCACCTCTACCTTTCCCCTACGTCGCATCTCAATGTACTCCTTTCGCCTCTCCTCAGTCCTCTCAGTATCCCACTTCTTCTTCGCTAATCTCTTTCCTTGTATGACTCCCTGTATTATGGGGTTCCACCACCAAGTCTCCTTCTCCCCTTTCCTACCAGATGACACACCAAGTACTCTCCTGCCTGTCTCTCTGATCATCTTGGCTGTCGTCGTCCAGTCTTCCAGGAGCTTCGGTTGTCCATCGAGAGCCTGTCTCACCTCTTTCTGGAAGGCCGCACAACATTCTTCCTTTCTCAGCTTCCACCACATGGTTCTCTGATCTACCTTTGTCTTCTTAATCTTCCTACCCACCACCAGAATCATCCTACATACTACCATCCTATGCTGTCGAGCTACACTCTCCCCTACCACTACTTTACAGTCAGTAACCTCCTTCAGATTACATCGTCTGCACAAAATATAATCTACCTGCGTGGTTCTACCGCCGCTCTTGTAGATCACTATATGTTCCTCCCTCTTTTGGAAATAAGTGTTCACTACAGCCATATCTGAAAGTGAACATAAAAATGTTCACAATATACACATTAATTTTTAACACATAATTCCGAATACTATTATTTAACAATGTAAAATCTCCAGCATTTAGTACCTCAATGATATCATCCAATTGAAGGGCATATAAAAAATACAAAACTTTACTAGATGTTTACAACCACAAACATTTACAGTTAAGATACACATGTAATATTACATCATATAAATGAGCAGTAGCAACCTGATTATTACCATCACCTTCTTCTGCTCTGCCACCTCATGTAAGATTTTCCCAATGCAGACCTTGGCACACTTCTCCTAAAGCTTTGTATTGTGGAGATCATTCTGCATCTCCTCCAGCTTCTGGAGGCTATCGTAGTACTTCCGTTTGAGGGTAATCAGGCTGGCAGGCGTAACTGTGTTCTGAAGTTACAACCTCCACACAAGCACCAACGTCTGCTGGGGGTGGTTGCTCTTTCATGCATTCCAATGATGAAGTACACATTCTATGACTAGCTGGCCTGGACTGGTTCTTCAGAATATAAAAACACACTATAAAGAACCCAATGCTACTTATATGACTCTATGGTAAACTTGAAATCAACCACAATATACCTGTATACAAAATGTACAAAAATATACCTTAGAAATCTTGGAAAACCCACAAGTTATGGCCCCTGGAAGAGGAATTCCACAAATTCATGAAAAAGCCTGTATGTATTAGCAGTGAAACAATCAAGAACTGAGTTACTGTATTAAAAATCCTTTAAAGACATTGTTAAAGATCCAGTGTAAATGCATGTTTTGACTAACTTGTACTGATATACAATGTTGTGCAAATTAATTAATGGCTCCTGAAAGGTTCCTACCTCGTGCTTCTCAGAGATAAAAAGATGGCATCGCAGTCTTCTTGAGCAGCTTCAAATGGTTGTGCTTGGAGAGAGAGAAGTCCTCTTCTTCTCTGAAGTGTTCAGATCAAACATCATATCTTGACAGCACCCATTGCTTCTTCGTCGCTGCATCAATGTGGTTGATGGCATGCTCCCATAGCTGCCTACGATGCTTATCTGATGGTATTCAGGAGTAATATAAAAAGTTCTCCAGATATAATTTATAATTATTTCTATCCACTAACTGTTACTCGTTACACTGGGGATAATACTAAAGCTGAGGCTAATAAGAAAAAGTAGTCTTTCATAAATTTCAGGGTAAATAATGTTATTACTTAAACTTCAAGTTCAAGCCTACGGCCTAATGAAGGTTAAACTGAAACACACATCGCTGAAAAGTTACTTCTTTGCGACTGCCTCCACGGTTTGGACAGCCAACAACGCAACAAGAATTAACCATGTTGACACCAAAAAAGCTAAACCTAACGTATTCCAACTAAATTTGATGTTGTTATGTTTCACATTGTCTAATTGTAAGGATGTCAAAGGGTGTCAACTCTCGAGTGAAATAGTACCCAAAGCAATGTTTTGCCCTGACCGGAAGTTGAAGCTGAATTACCACCTGAAAGGGGCCTGTGGGCGGTCTAGTTTTTATTCTACAGCATTGGACGGGTACCAGAATGCATACAGCATTTATACATTGCCCACTTGAGACAAAAATTACAACACAACAAGTGTCTAGTTAAAGAATAACAATAAAATAACTTTTATTGCAGTACAGAAAGTTAAAAACAAATCAAATGTGCAATGTCTACTAGTGTAGCACTGAATGTCCATGGCACATTGTTGTGACGTTACTTCCAATGTACCACTGTTACATCACTTCCATTTGTGGCACCCCTCCTCGACAAGCGGAACTTTTGCTCGCGAGGAGAACACGGGATGTGTCTCTCTCTCCAACTCCACCCAGTTTTGGCCAAATCGCCACGAATCCTCTTCTTTCATTTCATTAGTGTAACAAACGGGAAACAAGATAAAGCAACCGTGAGTCGATAAACAAACGGTTTACGGCCATGCTACCCTGAGAACACCCGATCTCGTCAGATCTCGGAAGCTAAGCAGGTTTGACCCTGGTTAGTACTTGGAGGGGAGACGGCCTGGGAATACCAGGTATGTAAGCTTCTCTCCCCAGCAGAGGGATTGGGTCAGGAAGGGCATCCGGCGTAAAACTGTGCCAAATAAATGTGCGTTCATCTGAGATGACACGCTGTGGTAATCCCAAACGGGACAACCTGAAAGGAAAGGAAGAAGAAGAAGAAGAGTCGATACACAAATAACCGTGAGCAAACAAAGCAAATGCGAGTCAATAGAAGCGTATTAAGCATAGCAAAAGATCATTAAAAGCAAAACAGGAGAGCAAATATGATTTTAATTTAATGGACAAATAATCAATTTAATCCAACATCCTGTACAAGGACAAAACACTGTCAACACAATTCCTAAACTCGACAGCTTGTACCGTATTGTCGCACGCTTTTAAAAGTTTTCAAACCAACCTTTCTTTGCTTGCCGAAAAGCCTCGTGGGGTTGAATGCGTCATTGCAGCTTCACGTTGATGTTTACTACATCATTCTTTATGTGGCGTGCTGCTGATTCATTCACACCATAATGGCGCCACAAAAGCGTAACTTCTGCGATATTTGAGTCAAGTCAAGTTTAACTTTTTTGCCAATCCATCAGCTCCCTCCCCTCCTCTTCCTCATTGTTAAAAGGCCGTTTTTTTTTTGGGGGGGGGGGTTTGGAATCTACTGTCCACAAAACAAAAGCAGCTTCATTTTCAAGCAATCCTCTAATTTTGCATCTTTCTCTTCAGCGTGGGTGTTTTGGCAGCAACTTTAAGATCAAACACGAGCGCTTCAGATGCATTTTGAACCAGAGGTTATGTTAGGACATTCACTCACATCCTGCTAGTCCAATCAGTATTAGTAATATTAGTATTAGTTGTGTGATACAGCTGCAAACAAGTATTTGAAAACCGGAGAAAAACAATGTTAATATTTGGTACACGCCAGGACCTCGATATGCTTCTTACAGAGCCACTCCTTGGTTTTCCTGGCTGTGTGCTTCGGGTCATTGTCACGTCGAAAAGACCCAGCCACGACCCATCTTCTATGCTCTGACTGAGGGAAAGGGGTTGTTCCCCAAAATCTCACAACACATGGCCGCGGTCATCCTCTCCTTAACACAGTGCAGTCATTCTCTCCCATGTGCAAATCAATTCCTTCACTCGTGTTGTCAGTCATAAGACGACATGCAGAGATTCTTGGTCATCCTGTATGGGGTTTTTTTTTTAGCGTATGTGCGTCTGCGTGTGTATGTGTTATCCAGCTCCGAATGGATAATTTTGGCGCGAGTTTCGTAAATCTGAAAAAAAAATGCGTATGTCTCGTTTTGAAAACAAACTCTTCAAATAGATTCCTGACAGTCTGTCCAAGAAACAATGTATGAACTTTTACAGTAATGAGCGGACTTGGCAGAGGAGAACTCGACAGGACTTTATGTTGAGAGTCAATATCTGTGACAAGGAGCATAAAGCCCCAGAAAATGAAATCATTGCAGCACACAAACTTGTCAACAATTAAAAGGGGACAACTCAACTTTTACTGTCTCTATAATTTATATTTAATATTTTATATAACTTTTTCATTACACTTTGTGAACCAGTAGAGAAAACCACAGACAAAACCAACAAATCTCATAACTTTTTCATTGTTATCTGTATTATAGTAAAACCATGCAAACTTAAATTCTCTGTTTCTTTCATCAGATCGTCCAGGCTTGAGTAGTGTGGAGGGGATAGATCACTGCCAAGAAGAGTTACTACTGGCTTTGGAACATTACATCAACTACCGCAAACACAAACCTGCTCATTTCTGGCCAAAGCTGCTTATGAAAGTCACAGACCTACGAATGATCGGCGCCTGCCATGCAAGCCGATTCCTTCACATGAAAGTGGAGTGTCCAACTGAATTATTCCCTCCTCTTTTCCTGGAGCTATTTGAGGACTGAACAGAAGATTTTGATGGAAATTTCGTGTGTGTGTGTGTTGGCGGCGGGGGGGGGAATGAATAGTACTTTACAGTGGTGTTCAAAATAATAGCAGTCCAATATGACTAACCAGATTAATTCACTTTTCAGTATATTTTTGATTGCTACATGTCAAACAAGTTACCAGTGGGTGCAGTAGATTCTCAGAAAACCAACTAGACCCAGCATTCATGAAATAGACACATTTAAGTCTGTGCTATTGGGCAATTTGTTGAAAGGGTGTGTTTAAAAAAAATAGCAGTGTGGCATTCAATCAGTGAGGTCAGCGATTTTGTGAAAAACAGGTGTGAATCAGGTGGTCTCTATTTAAGCACAGCACCTGTTGAACATGCATTTCTCCTTGAAAGCCTGAGGAAAATGGGTCCTTTCAACACAATGGTCAGAAGAACAGTGTATTTTGATTTAAAGTTTGATTCTAGGGGTTAAAAACCTTATAAAGAGGTGCAAAAAGCTACGGCCTATTCAGCTAAAATGATCTCTGTCTTAAAAAGGAGAGTAAAACCAGAGACACATGGCAGAAACGGAAGAGAACCATCAAAATGGATCGCAGAAAAACTAGGATGATCAAAGACAGTCTGGAGTTATCTGTAAGTACTGTGACAGTGAGAATCCATCCGTATGAAGCTAATCTATTTACAAAAATTCCCCGCAAAGTTACAAGTGTTGGGTGACATCAAAACTGCTATTTCTAAAGTAAAACCAATAAATTTAAATGAATTGGGGAACGTCGTTAAGGAATCGTTGAATGGGAAAACAGCTGAAAGGTTGGGTGATTCCATGGCACACACGTGAAGCAGTTATATATATATAATATATATATATATATATATATATTATATATATATATATATATATATATATCACTGCTTCACTATATATATATTTTTTATGTGGTCAAACAACTAAATATTAGTTTAGTGAGTCAAAGGATTGGTAAATCCTAGGAACAAAAAAATTTGTAAAAAATAGTTTTTGAGTTTGTAAAGTCAACGGCAGACTATTTTATTAAACATCCCTTTCAACAAATTGCACAACTGTGTATATCCTGAATGCTGGGTTTTGGTTTACTGAGAATCTACTGCATCTACTAGTAACTTGTTTGACATGTAGCAATCAAAAATATACTGAAAATGTGGATTAATCTGATTAGTCACATTGGACCGCTATTATTTTGAACATTACTGCATATGTGAGCACTTGGATACCCTTGAATAAGTAGGAATTGCATGTCAGTCACATGATGCAGTTTTGACTGTGACTTCATTTCATAGTTTTTGAGGAGTTCTGTGTTAATTTTTTTTTTTTTATATTGGAATCATTCCTTTCAGTCGGGGTACATATGAATAGCATTTTTGTTTTGTTTACATTGTCTTGTTTATTGTTGGGGATTTTACCTCCAATCTCTGATACTGGCAGCGTAATGGAAGACTGGTTAGAGCTTCTGGTTCACAGTTCTAAGGACCGGGGTTCAAATCCTGGCCCTGTGTAGAGTTTGCATGTTCTCCTTGTGCCTGTGTGGGTTATCTCTGGGCATTCTGGTTTCTTCCCACAAAAAGGTCCATTGATTGGAGACTCTAAATTGCTCTTAGGTGTGATTGTGAGTGCTTATGGTGGTTTGTACATGCCCTGCGATTAGCTGGCAACCAGTTCAAGGTGTGCATACCCGAAGATACCTAGGATAAGCTCTAAGCACTCCCACAACCCTTGTGATGATAAGCGGCTCAGATAATGAATGGATTGATGGATCTCTGATACAACTAAGGGACCTGTTTGCTTTGCTTATTGTAAAGTGGCACTATTTGTATTTCTTTTTAAGCATTTGTTCATTAATTCCAACACGCAAAAATTACATTATTTTATGATGGGAATCTTTAATTGATGTAAAACACGGTCTTACTGCAAAACCCATTCACACAGTTGCTTAACTGTACTCTAATGGATCATTGGCCCGCCAAAAGTGACAGGACTTGTATTTGCTGTGAAGAGTATGCACCATGTTCAAAATTATGTACATTTTTTTTTTTCATAAAATGTCCATACAAAAAATCATTCATAATTTTCACATCAACTGGGACACCATAATTAGAATTGCTTTCGACCAAAACTCCTGATAGTTTTTTTTTTCAAATAAAAAGCTTAAAATGAACTGTTCTATTTTATAACATAAGAGTTTCAAGACATTATAGAGATTTTAAAGAAGTGCACACTGATAATGTTGAATTTTGAGGTCATCAAATGAAATCAAAAGCCATCAACTCATCCCTACTATACAGAGTTTGATGCCATACTGCTTCCCCCTCCATAGACAAAGGAGAGTGGAAAAGAACTTCCTCGAAGCTGTCTCGGAGTCATTCTGCATAGACCTGACCAAACACCACTTATGGCTCTGTTTATTCCTCAAATCTGCCTGCCAGTAACAGTCAGCCACCACTGCCGTCCCACAGCCCAAAAAAGGCCTGATAGAACTCCTCCTTCAACCTGTCAATCACTCATCAGTTGTGTCCACCAACAGGTGTAGGAATGATGGGTGAACATCTCCACCCCTCCCTTCACCCGACTGTCCAAGACATGCAACTACAGGTCCGATGACATAACAGCAAATTCGATCATCGAACTGCTGCCTGGGATGCCTTGGTGCCAAGTGCACATCTGGACAATGATTGACAAGATTACTTTTATTAACGTTGATAAGGTTCCATGAATTTCTTCTAATCTGTATTCTTTTCTTGTTTCATAATTCTGGTGTTACGTCTCTGAGCGGGGTACCCTTGTCCAAAGCAGCAAGCCATTCTTTGTCTTATCTAAGGATATTGTCACGTCCCATCAGAACGAGAGTAGGACCCAAATGCAGGAACTCGGAAGACGCAAGGTAGTTCAAGAAGAGACACGTTTATTGTATGCAGGGGTCGGGGATCGAGCAGGCAGTCCGGTGCAGCAGCGGAGAGAGCAGACGAGCGGACAGGCAGGAGTCGGTACACGGGAGAACAATCAGCGCAGGCAGAAGTATCAAGGAGTCAGGCTTACGGGGTTGGTCGGCGAACGGACGAAGGTCGGTACACACAGGATCAGTCAGGAGTACGAGAATGCTGGAACGGGGCATGAAGCTCAACGAACTGGCAGAGGACCAGTCGTCACCGGGTCCTATATATACGGGGGATGATCAGCCCGCATGAGGCACAGGTGTGTGCCTCCCAATTAGCGCAGCCGCGCGGGCACCCGCACAGCTCGTGCTGAAGCGGCAGTATCATGACAGATATTTCCAAGTGGGTTAGTGGGAAAAAGTTTTGAAGCCAGAGTTTTGAGCCTTGCAAAGAGCAATACAATAGGCAGGCACCTCCCCACCTCTGTCCTCTTTCTCCATCCATCTTCTGCCATGTCCTTTTGTTTAAATCACGTAAATAGCTCTTAGTATTTAGAAACATTTTAAAGACAAGATCTTAAATATTCTACAGAATAGGAATTTCCTGCACAACTCTTTGATTCACCATGGTGTTTGTTATGGACCATCCGTGATGAGAGCAGAAATCCAATAACAAAGCACGAGATCAGATCAGGGTCACCATTACTCCCAATTGACCCCTCCGTACAGGGCACTTAACCACGCCTCCTGAAGTCACGTCACCCCACGTGTCTTAACCTCAGACAAACAATTAGCAAAAATGGCAGCAGAGGAAGAAAAGACTAGAGCAAAATTGTCCGATTTACCAGCTGATTTCCCACTCGCATTCTTAGCGAATAGTGAAATATCGTTGAAAAGCAGACAGCAGGGCTTCAAGTATTTCAGCGAGGGGTATTTCAATGGTATTTACATGCATATCGACGGAGAAACCATTGATATTAGCGCGAGATCTTTCTGGAGTCAGAGGAAGACCGAGAAGGCACATAATATAATATATTATAACCCAAAGACGAATTCGTCATTGACAGTTTCCTATTTTCGTGTTACATATCACACTTGTGTGCAGAATCTGTATAGCCGTTTGTGAACCGCCGTATGAAGGAAAAGAAGGCGAGGCTTGATTTACGAGTTGTTTCTCTCGTTTTCTTCTTTTCAGATCATCGCAAAATAATTACCGGTTTATCTCAGCTCGCTAGCCGCCGAACAGAGACACGTTTGTGCAGTCAGATCATCGCAAAATATCGCTCAACACAGATCAAGTGTGTCAATCATTCACACGTAGCTATGTTATGCAAGCAAAGTACTGGTAATTCATTTATATGAGACATGTATTGAAAATCAAATGCAGGGCATACCTTCGTGCAAACATATTTAGCCTCAATAACTAGCATATTTATTTCGACCAAATGCAAGTTCTCAAAACACAGTTGACATTGCGTGAAATCAATCATATGAGCCCCTTACCTATGCCGAGAAGGTAGAGAGCCGATCACCCAGGTAGAGGTCCGCTTGTCAACCAGCTGGGCGTCCGTACGAAACCCGCAGCAGACTCTACCTGTTTGTACTCTGCATCTCTCTATTATACTTTTCAGTTGCGTGTGAGAGAAAGGGCGGGTGTAGTCTCCTTGAGTACGGTCCTGGGTACTGCTTTTCCATCTTATGTGGAGCCGCTGGACCTGCTCCTATTTGTCACCCTCCGTCATTGCGCAGCAGAGTTGGACCATGGCACCAAGGACAAGGATACACGTGACCCAGCAGACGACACTGCCACCTCTTGGGCCCTCGGTCTTCCCCGTTCCGGCCATGGCGCCTCTCCGATGATGGTCTTCCAATCACCAAATACCACCACGGCATCTGTATTACGACAAATAGTGCATACTACAAACATGTGATTAGTTCTCTCTTGTATAACATTTTGACACCGGTACATTTATCCATTTTTCCTCTCCAGGATATAAGACGCTCACAGTAGCATCTTGCCCTTGAGCTATAATTTCTGCTGCTCGGGGAGGACCGTCTGGCTGTTTTACGAAAACTTTTGCCCCTGCCAAATCAGTGGAGCCAAATCCTCCCTCCCCTCTGGTGGTTATCACCACAGGTGTAGGTATTTCTTTTACCTTGGTTACAAGGCAAGGCTTCACTACCAACTGAGCAATTTTGTCCCCTCTTTCCAATGTAAGGGGCTGTTCTGCTAATAATTTGCATACCACTCCAATTTCTCCTTGATAGTCCGCATCAATTACTCCGGCTTGAATTGTTAACCCTTTTAGTGATAACCCACTTCGTGGTAGAATGTGTCCATATGTCCCTGGTGGACACTGGAGCCACAATCTTGTTTTCACTATTTGGATTTCGTTGGGAACCAGAGTGATGTTTGTCAGGATTTTCAAATCCAATCCCGCTGAGCCTGGAGTAGCTCGTACGGGAATTTCACCTTGAGGATCCATTGGAATTTTGTACTGGTTCCCCTATTATCATTCGTATTAGGGGCATTATTCCCGACCCAAGCGGTCTATTATTAATCTGATTCACCGCCTCGGGTAAGTCTTTGCACCATTTGTCCAGCATTCTGTTTCGAGATAGCTTTTTCAATGTTTCCTTAACAATTCCATTCATTCGCTCTATTAACCCAGCAGCCTGCGAATAATAGGGAACGTGAGAGATCCATTCTACATGGTGAGTCTTTGCCCACTCTTTTACCACATTTCCTGTGAAATGCGTTCCATGATCAGTCTGTATTTGAACTGGTGTTCCATATTACCTCTGTATTACTTCTAAACATCGTATTGTGCTTTGTTGTTTTGCTGTTTTACACGGATGAACTACCAGAACCCCTGAGAATGTGTCTACTGCGGTGCAGGCATATTTACAGCCCTGCGACTGTGGCAGTGGTCCAACAAAATCCATCTGCCAGATCTCTCCGGAGGTTTTACCCCTGTGTAGCTGTCCTGCCACATGCTGAGGAACACCTCGCCTCTGATGTTGACATTCTTCACATTCTGCAATAGCGGTTCTGACATTGTCAACTTCAGATCTCTGCCCCTGTCTCGAGCCCACTGGAGAGTTCCTTGTACTCCCCAATGTCCTGCTTTAACATGAGCCCATCTAGCTAACCCTGGGCTAGACTCTCTTACTTCCGTCATGATTTTTACTAGCTGATCTGCAGCTTTGTTATAGAGAGCTTCTGAGTCTCCTCTGTTAGTGTGTGCGTCCACATGTACCACAGTGATGGGAATAGTTTTAGCTTTTTCCCAAATGTCCGCCCACAACTCTTTTCCCCAAACCTCTTTTGAATGAATTTTCCACCCCGTGGCATGCCATGTGGGCATCCACGTAAGAAGCCCCTGGGCTACTGACCACGAGTCTGTAAATATGCAGAGTCCTTGCGGCGCTCCTTGCACAATTACCATGTGTACTGCCTTCAATTCAGCCCATTGACTACTCTTTCCTTCTCCTAATTCTTCTAGGGATTGTCCAATTTGTGGGTTGAACGCCCCGGCCTTCCATCGCCGTTTACCAGCAATGTATTGGCACGACCCATCAGTGAACCAAGCACGCTCTTTTTCCTCCTTATCTAGGTCGTCCTATCGTTTTCCCGCCTTTACTGGAGACTCTTCGAGAGGATGTACCTCGAACGGCGTCTCTCCATCCTCCGCAGCATCTGCAACTTGTTCATGCAACATAGAGACTCCTTTTTCCCCTATTTTAATTCGCTCAGACACATACCATTTCCATTTGATAATACTAGCTTCCTGTGCGGTTCCTATTCTATGTGTCATCGGGTTACCTTTAACCCATGTCAAAATCGGTATATGTGTTCTCATTAACACCTCGTGGCCCACCGTTTGAGCCTCAGTTTCAACCAATGCCCAATAGCATGCTAATAGCTACTTTTCAAAAGGTGTGTACCTTAGGCCTGCTTCTGTGAGCTTTCTCGACCAGAATCCCAAGGGTTTACGAATCCTATCTTGCTTTTGCCACAAACTCCAGTTAGCGTATTCATTTAACGCCGACACCTGCAATTCTACCTGTCCCGATTTCATTTTTCCCAGTGACACTGCTTGCTGTATCGCTTCCTTCGCCATATCAAATGATCGCTGTTGTTCTTTCTTCCCAACTAAAGTCCTCCTTTTTCTTAGTGCATTTGTAGAGAGGTTGAAGTATCTGTCCCAAATCAGGAATATGATTCCTCCAAAATCCAAACAACCTGATGCATTTCCTAGCATCTGCCTTGGTGTGTGGAACGGGAAAGTTAGCAATTTTAGCCTTAGCTTTATCTGCCACTTCCCTTTCCCCTTTGTTCCAGATGATTCCTAGAAATTTCACCGTTTGCGAAGGTCCTTGGACCTTTGCAGGGTTAATTTCCCATCCGAACCCTTTCATGTGCTGTATTAGCTGTCCTAGAACTTCCTTCACCTCTTCCCCGCTCGTTCCTTGCACTAGTATGTCATCGATATAATGTGATATTATTTCCTTAGGAACTTTTAGCTTTTCCAGGTGCTCTGCTACCACCCGGTGGCAGATTGTGGGACTATGTAAATAACCCTGAGGTAGTCTGGTAAACGTGTATTGGCGCCCTTCCCAGGTAAACGCAAATTGATTCATCCTATCCTCAGGAATGGGAATAGTGAAAAATGCGTTAGCCAAATCTATGACCCCATACCACGTTCCGGGATGATGTTGCACCCGTTCTATAATTGTCACTGCGTCGGGCACCGCGGAAGTCAATACAGGTGTGTGTTTACTCAATCCTCTGTAGTCTACTGTCATCCTCCAAGAGTTATCTGATTTCCTGACTGGCCACAACGGATTGTTCCAGTTTGTCGTCACTGTTTTCAATACACCAGCTTCTAAATATTCTTTAATGGTCGCCGAAATTTCTTTCTGTCCTCCAGGTATCCGGTATTGCTTTTGACTAACTACCTGTGTAGCTTGTGGTATCGGAAAAGGTGGCATTTTTACTTTACCTCCCAATATTGCATGAATTTTCAGTGGATTTACCCCGAATTCAAATCTCCCGGCTGTCAAATAAAGTGTCATTCCGGCTAATATGTCCATGCCCACTATCCACTCTGGGATAGGGGTTACAATCGCCATATATGTTTTTACAGGCATATTTGATTTTCAAAGGTAAGTTTACATGTTTTCCATAAACCACTTTTCCTCCTAGTCCTGTTAATGGTACTAGGGGTCCTTTCATTTTCTCTGGATTTCCATAAATTATTGAGGCCTCCGCCCCGGTATCTACTAACGCTGTTACTGTTTGAACTGATTTATCCCAATAAATTTCCATCCTCACATGAGGTCTAATATCACTAGTAGACCATCGTTGAGCCGGTTGTTGACAAGCTACCAGGGCTTGGCCTTCATCCTATTCATCACCATGATGGCGTCGTTTATTTTTGCCTTTCTTCCCTTTCTTCCGTCGCTGCACTGCTGCTACTTGCCCCACTTCCTCCTCCTCCTCGCTTGATGAAATCTCCTCCTCCTCCCGTGGTAAGGGAGGTGCTGTGGGAGGTGCAATAGGAGGAGTGGTAGGAGGGACAATGGGAGGGGGCTTTATCAACTCTTTGAGCATACTGGTTTAACTCCGCCACGCCCATCGTCATTTGAGGAAAGCCTCCTCCAGAGAAACATCTAACATGCAATCCCTTCTGTCTGCATTTTTCAGCAAACGCTGACGTAGGAAACTCGTCAATTTCCTCAGCTGGAACCCCTGCTTTGATTAGTGCCCTCCACATGTCACTTCTGCTTCCCTCAGGTTTTCCCTTTTTCGGAAAACTGTTCCTATTTTCCCTCGGTTTTTCACGTGGTTCACGATCACGCGGCGCGCTCGCGTTAGACCAGTCCCTGAGCGTTGCTAACTCCGCCAACCTACTTTTCACCATCGAGAATGACAGGTCAGCGGCTCCCAACAAAATGGTTAATACCGCCGCTCTATAATGTGGGGGAGCATCACGTATTATCGCATCCCGGATCATTTTCGGGACCTCCCCATCTCTTATTTCCACAGAGCCGTCACTCGAAATTGAGTGCCTCATACACAACCGTGTCAATCTCATCACTGCATCCCTGATGGTTGACCATTGCCCTCTCAGTTCTGGCCAATCTTGATATGATGGAAATATCAGCTGGGTGGCTGCCCCATATAACACCGAGAGAGGGAACCCTTCATCACCGCCCATGATTCTGCACATTCCCCGGAATTCCGCGTTTAGCTGGCTATCGGTGGAAAGCGCTGCGAACCGCTGATAATCCCCAGCATCTATATTAACGGCATCAGCTCCTTCCTCTATCAACCGCATGAGCCAAACATCGATCGGTTCGCCCGGTTTCTGACGATACTTTGTCACAATATGAGTAGTCTCTTCCTGTGTATAATCTTCTCTAGTCATAAATAATTCTGGCTCTGGCTGCGCTTGTGGGACCAGCCCCCGCACTCGCTCGCCATTTTCATCCAGAATCGGTCAACCGTCCGCCCCCATCAGATCCTGGATTCGATCCGGTATCACACGTCGCTGCTCTTTTCGTCGCGTGATAGGGTATATCTGCAACCCCTTTAACGAGGGATACAACCCGGTCTGTGGTGGCGGGTCCGGTCTTATACCTCTATCATATTCATCATCATCATCCCCCCACATATCCCCGTTCCACTCCTCCGGATTCCACTGCGCTGACAGCCCAGTGGTGAATGAACAGATTTGCGCTTGTTCTATTTTACAAGGTTTCTTCTTTCGCCCTCTTCGCGCCACTTGGGAGATATGCATTACAGCTCTTTCCGTTATACTCTGCATTTTTGCCAAATGCTCCTTCAATTCTTTCACTATAACCTCGAGCTGCATAACCTCTTGCGCCTTTTGATTTTCTGCGCTTCTAACCTTATCCAACTCCAACACGCAATTTTTCCAAGCTTCCGCAAACATCCACAACATCTGCTGCGTGCCTCCCAGCGGAGCACGAGCATTCACATCCATCCGCCTCAACATATCACATAATGCCAGCGGCGTGGCAGCGGGATTCACTCCTGTCCACGGTCCGGGGCGTCCCCCACGCTCCCGTAAGACAGCTTCTATCTCTCGGAAAGTGATGCCTTCCCACCCGGGCACCACCTCCTCCTCTGGTGCCTCTTGCGCACCCTTAGTTTTCCTTCTAAAACAACGCATCCTGTTTTTATCTCCTGCGCGTAGCCTGCACGATCCTGCCGACAACGCCAAAAATGTTTTATTGAAAGGATCGGTGCTGGTTGGCACTCAGGAGACAAAGACGACACTCAACAAAAGACCAACGTTCCCAAATGCTATTTAGCCTCAATAACTGGCATATTTATTTCGACCAAATGCAAGTTCTCAAAATACAGTTGACATTGCGTGAAATCAATCATATGAGCACCTTACCTATGCCGAGGAGGTGGAGAGCCGATCACCCAGGTAGAGGTCCGCTTGTCAACCAGCTGGGCGTCCGTACGAAACCCGCAGCAGACTCTACCTGTTTGTACTCTGCATCTCTCTATTATACTTTTCAGTTGCGTGCGAGAGGAAGGGCAGGTGGCCTACCCGTCCCACCTGGCGCCGCAACAATTATTTCCTGATTTACTATTGACACCTAAGTGTGTCCTTCAGGCTCTGAAAAACATCTTACGCAGCCATAACTGTCAAGACATCCCACAACAATGTTCGTCTTTGGTATGCATGCGAACAAGATAGTGAAACGGTCCAGACGTCTTGACCAGAAAAACAAGTGATGCGAAAAACAAGTGAGTTTATGCATGCGAACAAGATAGTGAAAAACAAGTGAGTGAAAAACAACTTATATAACCATGGTTGCACAATACATTCGGGTATTCAACGGTTATGGGAAGCATCACTAATTAACACTCCTTTCAGCCGGCAACAAAGAGACACGTTTGTGCAGTCAAATCTTCGCAAAATATTGCTCAACACAGATCAAGTGTGTTAATCATTCACAAGTAGCTATGTTATGCAAGCGAAGAACTGCTAATTCATCTATATGAGACATGTAAAATCAAATATAGGGCTTACCTTTGTGCAAACATGTCTGCTCCGGTTGATTTTAGATGGATTCAGTTGATGATGCCGTCTTCCACAAAGTTTGATCCATCGAAGACATTTTTCGTACTGGGTCTTCGGTTTTGGAAAGGGTACGAATTGAACTCCACCAACTAGCCTTTCCGGATACCTGTTGTCACTATTACAAAGTCCGTGACTACACCTCTTAACCATATCTATTGTTAAAGAACCCAAATACGCGATAAAACGCTAACAAAAGCTATACTGGACCATGCAACGTTGTCTGAGGGAACAGCGGACGGCAAAAGGGGGCGTGGTTTATGGCAGATCTCTGGCCTCTGATTGGTCAGCGCCGCGGATGACGCAGTTTCTACGGAGGGGTCAATTACATCTTCCAGGTCTCATTGTGTCAGGGGCGTGGTCAGGCCACTGCCCCTGTGCTCTATTACTCTATCATTTCGAGCCACATTTAGATGATATGCGGATCACGGCCAAACCGCCTCCCCGTACGATCCACATCAGCGGTGGTGATAAAAAACGCCACCTGCGAGTGACAACAACACCCAGGCCAATCCGCTTACCCGTCTAATCCATTTCCGCGGTGGTGATGATAACGTCGCCCACCACCGACAACGACACCGCGGCCAAACTGCCTCCCTTTCCAATCCACCTCCGCGACAGAGATGAGCCACCGCAGCTTGGTGCCGCGACGAGCCACCCCAGCGGCACTGCGTCTGCCGATCACGGCTTCGGCCGAGGTGGTACGCATTTAGCACCCCTGACTTACGGTTTACGACCCCCCCCCCAACTATATATTTTTTAGTAGCTGTATACACACCTACCTGTCATTTGGAACACATGAAGCTCTTGTCCTTCATGCCTGTGCAATCCATTTTTTACCACGAACCGGGTCTTTTGGAAACGTATGAAGAGCGAATCCATCCTCCCGAGTGTTTGAAAAATATCCAGCAATACAAGGAGCCAGCATTTTGGCTCACACGAAGGAACAATGAGCTTCCTTCCAGCAGGTAAAACTAGTATAAACATACGACTGCTTGAGTGCGCTACTGCCCTGTACGTCACTTCCTGCTTCTTCTCGAAAACAAATCTCTCAAGAGGATTTTCCTGGCGGGATTTACAAAATTCCATCTGTCAAAATCATGTTTTGTGGTGAAAAAACGGATGGGTCCAGAGCAGCTACTGTTTTTTTATACTAAAAATGATGCATTTCATGACAGTGGACCTTTAAGGGAAAAGGCTCAGCGTATTTTCCTCACTTTGAAAGAGGCTGAGGAAGAATTTACTTATCTGCACATGCTTCCTCAACAAGAGTTAAGCACAGCCTCTCCTCATTCTTAGTCAAATTCAGGTTATGTCGCTAGTGCGGGAATTAGCGGCTATGACCCACAGGTAGAATAGGACCTACAGTTGAAAGAGAAATTCTGGAAAGAACGAGATGATACTTCTGAGCAACGCAAACACAGAGTTTTTTACAGAAGAGGCAGGAACATAGGGTGACCTAAAAGAGCGGAGGTAGAAGCATGCGGGTGGATTAAATTTTGTGCAGTGTCATCGGAAGGAGGGTACTGACTGAGGTCGAGTGTAGCTCGACAACATAGGATGGTGGTGTGTAGGATGACTCTGGTGATGGGGACAGGGTTCATACTGAGTCTGACCAAAAAAATTTAAGGGCTTTTTAGGGGCATTCTTAGGGGCTGACACAAAAAATTTAGGGCTGACACGGAAAAAATTTTAGGGCCGACACGAAAATTTTAGGGCCATCGTGGGAAATCAAGAGTAAAGAAAAAAGACTCATCCAATGGTGCCATCAACCGTTCTTGGTTCATCAAATGTTCCAGTACCTCAGTACCTGTGACAGTGATCACCTGTCGCCCCTTGTGGTAGTTCTCATTAATATGACCATTGTCAATGTCTTCACATAATTATTTCACATAACATTCTACAGAAAAACAGATTCTAACTACAATTTCAACTATATACACATTTACAAATGTCTTCTGATGTCTGTCTCAGCACCCCTACTCTTAACTTCTTGAGCCGAGCCAGTGCCTCCTTTATTTGTTGCTGCAGAGGTGCCAATGTGGCTCTCTTGTCCTTTGCTCTGCCTCTGAGTGCATTGGCCTTGGTGATAAACCTCACACAGCCTGTCTCAACAAGCGCAGATGTGTCAGTCTCTATTCTGGCGTTTTTGGCTATGAGGCTGTCTAGCTCTGCCTTAGCTCGTGGTCTGCTTCGTTAGCCCCGGACGCCGAAGCTAGCTAGGCTGAAGACCTCCGCAGCCACCGAAACTCAGCTAAACGCCTCCATGGACGTCGAAGCTTGGTTCGGGGCACGCCGCCACCGAGGGCGGGGCATGAGGTCCAGCCTAGCTTTGGGGTCCAGGGCTCGCCGCCGCCGCCGCCTGGAAACTCGGCTCGCGGCCGGCGCCGCCGCCTGGAAACTCTGCTCGCTCGTCAGACTCCGCGTCATTCCCGTCTGAAGAACCACCCACGGCTGCTGGCCCGGGACTCCCGGGGGCCTTTGTTTACGCACTTATGTAGTGTGGAGGCCTCTGAGTAGTCAGACTCCGCGTCATGCCACCCGAAGAACCAACTGAATATTCAACATTCATTACAGACACAGGTTCAAATCTGTATGGAAGTAGTCCTTCGTCTTCCCGGTACTGCTATTTCTTCATCAGATGAGGATAAATCAGAGAAATCAGCACTGGGCATAATGTAATCGAGCCTTTGGTGTGCACCTTACACGTCACATCCGCGCACATGACATGTGACTCGCAAAAATGGCAGCGCCCCTGAAAATGCATAGTCGTCGATAATCTTCTCAAAACACTATTAAATGAGAGAGGATTTAACGTCACATTGTCAAAATGGAGTGCATATTACATGACCTATTGGACAAAATGTTCATGCAAAGCACTGGAATTCCCCTTTAACTGTCTCGGACAAAACTCTGGGTGTCGTGCTTTAAGACTTTTTTTGTCCCAATGGAATTAACTTAATGGGTTTGACCGGCTATATGGCGACGTGAACAAAAATTGTGTGCTTTTATGACATAGGGGCACAATCTCTATACTCTTACGCTCAGTTATTACATTTACATCGGGCAAAACAAAGTACCAAGGGAAGCAGCAGAAATGAAACCCTAAGCCCTAAAACTGATGCTCCTCAGTCAGCATTTCTTCATACCATTAACCATTATTTTTGCTTTCCCTCAATTTCCCTGATCACACTCTGATTTGACTTGAAATGGCTGAACAGCGTCCATCACTGCCAGGGGCTGCTAATGTTGGTACTCCTAAAAACTACGGTGGGGTAGCCACAGCCACATTTGATGTGACTACCCAGAATCCACTGAGATAAAAACATAATGGCAGTCTATTTTGAAATTACGGTGGGACCTGTGTGTAGAGATGAAAGTGGACTTTCGTGAACGTTCCTGAAAATACAAATGCGAGCACCATGCCCCCCCCCTTCGGATAATTTTTGAAAAAAAAAATGTATAAATGTATGGCTGTGGTGTATTCTGGTGCTGTTAACAAAATTCAGACAAAAATTTAAAGTAAAATTTCAAATCTGACCCCAAAAAATTGGGCAGAAGTACCTCAAGGGCCAAACCCAGATATCCCCCCCCCATCCCCCGTCACTGGATGGCACAAAATCACATTTGTCATTAAAATATGCAATCTTATCTCAAGACAACTGAGGTAAGTGAACTATTCAGTAAAAAGACAGTAAAATTGTCCTTTTCCCCCACATTATACATATAGTATAGATATATAATATACACGAAAATATATCCTGAAATTTCTACACCGTACAGCAAAACATGTTAAAGAAGTTGATTTGTAGTAATTACTATTAATGTTTAAGTCTCAAACTTATGTCGCGTTGTACTGATATACTCGGCCACATTGCTCACCATCTTAGATATAAATCTAGTAATACTAATCGTGTAATCAGTTGCCTTTAATATATATCCACACACAATCATTTGAAAAATGTACGGGTGAGGTCAGTCATGCTGGCAGATAAAGTTCCAGGTGTGATTAGGGATGGCCTTAAAATAATGTACTGGATTAATATACCATAACTAAAAATAAAAAACAAATACACAACTAAAATAGAAAACTAAAACTTCAAACGCAGAAATTATCATTTCCAAATTGAACTGATATTAGTAGAACATGATATAAAACGGTATTTAAAATTTTTCATCAATAAAAATTCTTGATCTGACAAACTATCTGAACAAGTTAAATGCATTGGCCTGTCAAGGAATGAACACGAACGGTCTATACTCGCAATGTTTTGAAGATGCTGAAAGTTTACTTCAACATAATCAGCGTTAGTGGTAACAACCTAGCGATACATTGGAACAAACATTCCTGTCGGCAATCGTGACGCATTGTTGTGGAGGGGGGCGGGGGGCACGCACCAGGGGACTGCCGTTAATAAGACGCCGGCTTGCTACAACGCGCCTCTTTATGTGCATGCGCTCAATGTATTGGCCACACCTGAATCCAGCGACTAAGTGGATGATAGTCACTGCCTCGTGATCGACGCAATGAACACCACTGGTGTAACTGAATTTCCTTTGACATGCCTCATGATGTTAATGACTTTTGACGTAAATGCACTTGCTTAACGTGAAGCAGTTTTGAACATGCGCTTTCATATATGCTCCGTACGGTTAACTTGCATTTCCTGTTTCCGGGTGAATACCTGTTGTTTTGGAGCAGGGTCGTCGAGTTAATGTTTATGAAATAAACACGTAAATGAATGTCATGAACACACAAAATAAGAGAAGTCTTGAGAGAATGCAAGGGGAGGGGCGTTACTGTTACTGGTGTTAGTGCCTCAACATGGCTACGCTCGTGAAAGCAAAACAACGAACTCAAACGCATGTTTTTTCAATGTTGTCAACTCATATCCAGATTAATTTTAGGCAATTTTTACCCTATTTTCCAGAGCAATTTTCATGAACATTTAAAAATCCGGAATTCCGGATGACTGGAAAATCAGAACTGCCAAGTTCTTTGAAGTTTGTAAGCATGTACAACTGAGCAACTGGTAAGCAGAATAGCAACCTATCCGTGAAAATTCCCTATAATGAGGATTTTCAAATGAAAAGTCAGTGCTTGCAGGCTAACATTGGATTCTATGCATTACCTGTTTTTTGTTTCATTTCATGATTTCACTTTGGAGAAGTACATTTATTCGGTTAGCCCTTGCTGTAGTAAATCAAAATTTACTGTTGAGTCATCCCGAATTGAAAATGTTAAAAAACAACAACAAAAAAGTAGTACATAGAACTCCCTCTTAACATGAAAAATGCTCATAATTACAATATATCCATTTTCTGTAACCCTTACTCCCACTCGGGTAACAAGTGTGCTGGAACCTATTTGAGCTACTGCCAAGTGAGGGGCAGCGGAAACCCTGTCACCAGCCAACAATAGTGTGCGGTATAGCCCCAAAATGCATATATATCCTTGTAATTTTTAGATCATACCTGACACCACTTGAGGAAACAACTTTTGGTTTTATTACCATGACAAACATAGCAGCACTGATAACGTGTAAAAACAAAAGCTTCGGTCAGGAGGATCTTACCTCACTACCTGTGACAGTGATCACCTGTTGCCCCTTGTGGTAGTTCTCATTGATATGACCATTGTCAACGTCTTCACATAACAGTATCCAGAAAAACAGATTCTAACTACAATTGCAACTATATACACAAATGTCTTCTACTGATGTCTGTTTCAGCACCCCTACTCGAGCTCCTTGAGCCTACCCAGTGCCTCCTCTTTGTTGGTGCAGAGGTGCCAAAGTGGCTCTCTTGTCCTTTGCTCTGCCTTTGAGTGCATTGGCCTCGGTGATAAACCTAAGATTCCTCTTTATAACCGGTTTTCGGTTTTTAGAAACCGAAACCGTAATCCGACTTTCGTAATCGGTTAAAATTTCCAATCATTTCTTCCGGTTCCGGTACTCCACATTGCGCTATTTTTTCAACATCATTTCCACTTTTTTCAAGTTTCGCTGTTAGAGTGTAGTTGGACTCAAAAGAACATTCAGTTAAATTAAAGAAACATCAAACGTGGCATTGAGGAAACGTTCCAAAGTATGGGAGTAAACTTGTTTTATTGGCAGACATCAAAACACTACTCGCCTAACGGGGGGAACTGTGAACTCGTCACTCTGGAAGAGCAACAAAAACAGTCCGTGCGGAACCCCGCACCCCAACTCGAGGTCCCGCGGGTGAATTATGTAAACACCACTATGGTACCGTTTTTTTTGCTCCAGCTGTTCGGTTAAAACTGATGATGAAAGTAAGCAGTTTTTTGCGATCCCTAGTGCACATGCACTGCTAGTACCACTGCCTGAAGTTGATGTTTCACTATCTTGATATTTTAGAAACAAATTCATACCAACGGAAGATGAGAGTCTTCACCAAATCAGCGTGTCTCCTGTTTTTTCCGGTGCGACTCCAGCGCTTTGACGGCCATCTTTTCAAGCTGGTAACTCTGCTTGCACAGATGGCAGTAAAACATGTGCCGATCTTTTGGATTTGGACGAACCCAGCTCCCAAACTCCTTACTTTCAACCCAAGCTTCTTGAAAAATGCACTTCCCCGTGATACAAGTTGGATCGATGAAAGAACTACGCTACGTCGTAACGAAGACGGAGTGAAATGCCTACTCACGGAAACAAACAATGGAATATGGACAAGATGGCGACTAGTTGTCATCACGGAGACTTCCGTTGACAATTCCGTCTGATTTGGACGCCAGACGGATCGCTATTTTTTTTTTTAATATAAGATTAATTTAATTTTTAGGGAAAATTTTGGGGGTAGAGGTCCTCCCTTAGATTTTTTTTAATTGAAGGCCTTTTTAGGGGCTTGGCCGGTTTTCACGGATTTGAAGGACTTTTAGGAGCCCCTAAATGCACCTTCGAAAATTTAGGGGTTTTTAGGGACTTTTAGGGACGCGTGCAAACCCTGCCAGCAATTCAAAAAGGTGATGAGTGAATTGTGGCGCTTTCAATAATGTAGAAATAAAAACACAAATAAATACTCCAAATTTTGAAGGGGTGGCTAACTTTGCATAGTTTTACACAAGTGTAATGCTATTAAATGAAGTCAGTATTCATGCCAGTAGTCCCTGGGGATATTATTCAATTGGAAGTGGTGGGTGAAATAATAAGTGGTGGGTGAAAATGTAAGCCAATGCGAGGTCATTCATGTGACCAATGATACAGATCACATTGCCAACATTTAAACATTTACTTGAACAAATTGTACATTCAAATGCAATCAGTATTATCAAACACAGCTGGACTCCAATATTGGTGTCAAACTGTGGTGTTTACATAATTCACCCGCTGGACCTCGAGTTGGGGTGCGGGGTTCCGCACGGACTGTTTTTGTTGTTGCGCTTCCGGAGTAAAGGTTAACAGAGTTCCCGCCGTTATGGAGTAGTGTTTTGATGTCGAACAATAAAGCAAGTTCTGTTCCTGTGTCCGACACTCCGCCTCCGACTCCTTTTCTCCGGTGCTACACTGGTGACCCCGACGTCAGCGTTTGAGACTGAAACGAACATGGCAACCGCCATCCTCAAATTGCCGGAGTTTTGGGAGACGTCCGCAGCAGCGTGGTTCGCACAGACGGAGGCTCAGTTCGCCCTCCGCAGGATCTCAGATGATTCCACGCATTACTACCACGTTGTCTCAGCACTCGGGAGCTCAACGGCGGCCAGAGCAGTGAACTTAATCATCCTCTCCCCCGGCCCGAGATAAGTATGCTGGGATCAAGGCTCACCTTCTCAAGGTTTTTGAGGTTTCACGGCCGGAGCGTGCCTGATGTCTGTTGGCTAATAATGGACTGGGGGACAGCAAACCTTCCGAACTCATGGAAATGATGCTAAACCTGCTGGGCACGGAAGAGCCCAATTTGATTTTCATGGAACCGTTTCTCAGGCATAGGCCACCGCATGTTCAGACGGCGCTCGCGAACAGTACTGTCACTGAGCCCCGGGCCCTGGCCGAGGAGGCCGACCGTTTCTTCTTGGCAACCCAGCGCTTCTTCCCTGAGACGCTGGCCGCGACGCGCAGTCACTCGCATCCGGGCGCGGGGGCGGCATCCAGCAGGGGCCCCATCGCCACCGACGGCCGTGCTGGCACAGGCTTATGCTACTTCCATGCCCGTGTCGGTGCGAAAGCGAAGAGGTGCCGCGCCCCTTGCAACTACGACGCGTCGGGAAACGCCAAAGCCCACGCTTCGCAGCGGCCGTGAGCGTGGGCGCGAAGAGCCGGCTGCTGTTCGTCAAGGACAACCTTTCCGGGCGCAAATTCCTTTGCGACACCGGCGCCCAGAGGAGCGTCCTGACGGCCACTGCGGAGGACGCCGCTGGCGGGACTCATGGGCCACCCCTACTGTCCGCTAATGGCTCCCCTATCCGCTCTTATGGCATGAGGACTGTGGACTTGTGTTTCGGGAATCAGCGCTTCACATGGGACTTTGTCACTGCGGATGTCTCATTCCCTCTCCTCGGCGCTGATTTTTTTTGTGCCCACGGGCTGCTGGTGGATGTTAAGAGGGGCGTCTGGTGGATGCTCTGACTTTTTCCACGGTCGCCTGCGTACGCAATGAGGTGACTTATGGTGGTCTCTCCAGTTCGCTATCGGATGGCACCAAGTACCAACTCCTCCTTGGTGAGTTCCCTGGCTTGACACAGCCCACTTTCTCCTCTGCCACGACTAAACATGGGGTCGAGCACCACATTGAGACCAAGGGCCCCCCGATTCACGCGAGGGCCCGACGGCTTGACCCCGAGAAGCTAGCAGTCGCTAAGTCCGTGTTTGCCAACATGGAGTGTCTGGGCATCGTCCGCCGCTCGGATAGCCCGTGGGCCTCGCCACTACACATCGTCCCTAAACCGAGTGGCGGGTGGCGACCGTGTGGTGACTACCGACGCCTTAACGACGCCACTACGCCCGACCGCTACCCTGTTCCACACATTCAGGACTTCTCAGCCCACCTGGCATGCAAAATCTTGTTCTCCAAGGTTGACCTGGTATCACCAGGTTCCCGTGCACCCCTCAGACGTTCCCAAGACAGCTGTAATCACTCCGTTTGGACTGTTCGAGTTTCTGAGGATGCCGTTTGGTCTTAAAAACGCGGCACAATCTTTCCAGCGTTTAATGGATTCTGTGCTCAGGGACTTGCCATTTGTGTTCGTCTATTTGGATGAGATCCTCGTCGCCAGCTCCTCGGAGGATGAACATGAACATCTGATGCACCTCCGCGACCTCTTCGCAAGACTTGAGCAGCATGGCCTGATCATCAACCCGGCGAAGTGTGTTTTCTATCCAGTTCCTCGGGCACCTCATAGACAAGAACGGCGCTGCCCCCCTTCCGGCAAAGGTGGAGGCCGTCTCCGCTTTTCCCCGACCTCGCTCGGCTCGGGGCCTCCGGGAGTTCCTGGGGATGGTGACTTTCTACCACCGGTTCATCCGCCGGGCGGCCCACATCATGCGCCCGCTCTATGAGGCTCTTAAAGACAAGGCCCCCAACCGGGACGTTGAATGGACGACCGAGAGGATGGAAGCCTTCGAGGCTACGAAGGCCGCGCTGAGTCGTGCCGCTATGCTGGCCCACCCGACCCATGGGGCCCCTGTCGCTCTCACTACCGATGCATCGGACTACGCTGTTGGAGCCTTATTCGAACAGTGGGTCGGCGGCGTCTGGCAACCGCTTGCCATTTTCAGCCGTCAGCTGGTCCCCAGGGAGCGCAAATACAGCAGGTTCGATAGAGAGCTCCTCGGCCTCTGGCTGGCGATCCGCCACTTCCGCTCCCTATTGGAAGGCCGTGAGTTCACGGCATATGTGGACCATAAACCCCTCACTTTCGCCATGTCCAAGGTGGCCGTGCCGTGGTCCGCCCGCCAGCAACGCCAACTGTCGTTCATCTCTGAGTACACTACGGAAATCCAACACATCGCCGGCAAATCCAATGTGGTCGCGGACTGCCTCTCCAGGGCGATCGTGGGCACTGTGCATCTGGGTCTCGACTGCTCCCGCATGAGCGCAGACCAGGCCTCAGACCACGGGGTGCAGGCCCTCAAGACTTCCGACACGGGTTTGCGCCTGGAGGAAGTCGCGGTTGGTGACTCGGGCGTCAGGTTGCTGTGCGACCTCTCGGCTGACCAGCCTCGGCCGCTGGTCCCTGCAAACTGGCGAAGAGCTGTTTTCGAGGCGGTCCACAACCTCTCCCACCCCGGAAGGAAAACATCCATGAGGTTGGTGGCCCAGAAGTTCGTGTGGCGCGGTCTCAAGAAAGATGTGCAGGCCTGGGTCGACTCGTGCGTGGCCTGTCAGCGGGCTAAGGTGCATCTCGACACAAAAGCCGCCTTGGAGCCCTTCGCTGTCCCCGAGAGGTTTGACCACGTCAACGTCGACTTGGTAGGTCCACTTCCTCCCTCGCATGGATTCACGTACTTGCTCACCATGGTGGACAGGACGACCCGCTGGCCCGAAGCCGTTCCCCTCTCCTTGACAACGTCGTCAGACGTGGCCTGGGCGTTCATCGGCACGTGGGTTGCACGCTTTGGGACACCGTGCGACCATTCCTCAGATCGTGGCCCTCAGTTTACCTCTGAACTCTGGAACGCAGTCGCTGAGAGTTTGGGGGTCAAGTTGCACCGCACTACTGCCTATCACCCCCAGGCGAACGGTCTTTGCGAGCGGTTCCACCGCTCCATGAAAGCAGCCCTGCGTGCCGGCTTGATGGACGGCAACTGGTTGGATAAGCTCCCGTGGGTCATGCTCGGCCTCCGGTGCACCCCCAAGGAGGACCTGTTGTCCTCATCCGCCAAACTCCCCGGCGAATTCATCCCGGACGCCACAGCGCCCTGGTCCGCAGCCAGGCAACGGTCCTCCCTGCTGGAGGCCGCAAAAGGGTTCGCGCCGGTTCCCACGTCGCAACATGGCACCCCAGCTGCCCCGTCACCTGCGCTCTGCGGATTTTGTGTTTGTTCGTCATGACGCCCACCGTGGACCTCTCTGCCCCCCATACGACGGGCCGTTCAGGGTCCTGGAGCACGGGGATAAGAGCCTGCTCGTGGACATTGGCGGTAGACCCGAGACTGTTTCCGTGGACAGGGTCAAACCCGCGCACCTGGACATTGCCCAGCCTTTGGGGTTGGCCCTCCTCCCGCGCCGGGGTCGTCCCCCTTTACCCTGTGCCTGCCGGGGTGCCCTTGACCACGCCTGAGCCCTTGTCCCGTGACTCAATGGACAGTGCACACCCGCCGGGGTCGGGTCATCATCCCTCCACGGCACAAGGATTTTGACTATGGGTGAATTCTGTGGGGGCTTGTGTGGTGTTTACATAATTTACCCGCTGGACCTCGAGTTGGGGTGCGGGGTTCCGCACGGACTGTTTTTGTTGTTGCGCTTCCGGAGTAAAGGTTAACAGAGTTCCCACCGTTATGGAGTAGTGTTTTGTCGAACAATAAAGGAAGTTCTGTTCCTGCGTCCGACACTCCGCCTCCGACTCCTTTTCTCCGGCGCTACAAAACCACCAACCATTATCACCAAAACTAAATGTCACAGCAGGGGGTCTGAATACTTATGGCTGTGACATTTCAGTTTAATCTGCAAAAAAAAAAAGTCAATTAGGGAGGAAAACTGATTTTAAGAAATTGCTACAATGAAAATACTTTGTACAGTGTGTGTGAACAATCCAAATAATTTGACAGTAAATGGTGTCTTGATTTTGTTAGCTTTGGGGAGGTGCACAGGAAAGAGTTCAATCACAGCCTATGCGACTTGTCACCAGCACACATCGCAGAATAAAATTTGCCGACGTCAGCGCAAATTGGATTTAAAGGATAAAGCAATAGTTTTTGATCAAAAGGTTTTCAAAAACCAGAACCTGCTTCAATATTGATGGGATTGCATAGAAACAAGCCTTGTTTGTGTCAGAAAGGAGGAAATATACAGTAATAAAAATAACCTGCTACTGATCAAGTAACCGCACTAAGCAGGACATAATAGCTCTTAGGAATAGATTGATTAGGCTTACCCTGAACTATTGAGTTTTCACATTAGCTTTTAGCTGGAACAACCCCAGGGAGTATAGGGGGGGACAAAAAATTGGCTCCCATTGTAATGGAATTATAAAGTACTGCTATCAAGCAGGATTTCACCATACAATAAATTTCACTGTCCATTCGAGACCTCTGTAAAAAGCACAAAAAAGCATGTTGCCATAGAAAGGTATTTATTTTTCTTTAACGATTCAGAGACATGAGCTCTAACGATAACGGTGCAGCTGTAGAGTGTTACGCCTCTTCCAGGCTGCACGACGAGAACCTCCAATGGTCTGGTGGAACTTGTGGCCCTTGCCCAGCCCACGGCTCTTCTTTCCTGCAGAGGTCAGGCCACGCATCTCTCGATGCTTGTGCACAGCCTTTGTGATCCATTGGGTGTCAGGGTTGCGCCTGATAGTCTTATGGAAGGGGTCTATCAAAATCACCTCAAAGAACTTGTAGGTGGAGTCCTCACCCACCCAGTAGGAGTTGAGCACTCTGAGGGCACCGCAGTGACGGCCAGCACGCTCCTGCAAAATGTCATTAACAGTTTTAGTCCACAAATTAAAACCCAGACAGAAATATAAAGACCATGATTTGGTGGACAGAAAATGTGTCACTCGTTATTTGAGAACAGAAGCAATAGTAGTCTAAGTTCAGTTTTTAATTACAGGAACATTATATCTTAAAAACCTAAAAAAAAAAAAAAAAAAAAAAAAAAAAAAAAAAAAAAAAAAAAACGAAAACTAATCACCCAAACAACACCTGTGTATCCAAAAACAACTGAAAGTGGATGTTTGATTGTCTGGGTTTTGTGATTAAAAAATAAGTCTAAGACAAAAGTAAATGTGACCAGTGTCTTGTAGAATATATAGGGTTTTTGAGAAATACTACCCTTTAATCCACCCTCAAATTAACGCTGAAAGTCAGCAGTGACTGCACATCCAGTGAAATTTAAGTCCATGGTGTTGCTGTTCAGTGCCAAAAAGATAAGTGTTGATATGGATGAATGAAAAACTTCATGAACTACATAACGAAGCATGGTCAGTTAATTCACAATTTATTAGATGGACAATATAATCCTCTGGATATGAATCATAGAATATGTCAATCTATGACATGAGATTTTTTTTTAAATATCTAGAGCTTTTGTTTATGGGATTTATTCAACGTAAACCACCAGACATTTAAAACAAGGTTTAATGGAACATTTGGAGAAACCCATGGCCTTTTATATGAATGGCAACAGGTGGACTACTTGACCTTTTTTGTCATCCAAGGGAAGAGGCTTGTTATGCCTGTTAATATAAGATGCTGACAAATGGAAAACAAATTATATATTTCTGATTAATAAAAATTTAATGAGAAAAACTAATAAGTGGTAATATATTTCCGGGGTATTTAATGCATTAAAAACTAAACTGATAAAGAATGTGTCCTTAATTGGACCAAAACCATAAAACAAATTCGAACAGAACTGAATTTTGGATAAGGATGAACAATAACGAAGTTGAAAAGCTAAATATAGTATACTTGTCAGTCTGGCAAGAACCGTGTTAGTGGAGATTAACCAACTTTAAAGAAGAAAAGTACAGAGAAATTAGCACAATACTGTAATATTTGTGTTTGCACGATCCTAGATAGCAATAGTCACTTGAACCTTTTAAGAACAGTCATAAATCTTTATAATACAACCTTTATTACTGCCACCATGGCAAAGTTACATCATATCAGCAGCAATGGCATTACTGCAAATCCAAAAATAGCATGCAAGAGAATACATTTGGATCCAAACCTAAAAAAATAGAAGTCAAAAGTATCCAAAATCTTTTTTTAAAATCCAATTACACAATATACTGTAACACGCTTCATACTCAGTCTGGGCCAAAAAAAAAATTAAGGGCTTTTTAGGGGCCGGCACGAATTTTTTTTAGGGCCATCATGGGAAATCCAGAGTGAGGGGAAAAAAAAAAAAAACTCATCCAATGGTGCCATCAACCGTTCTTGGTTCATCAAATGTTCCAGTACCTCAGTACCTGTGACAGTGATCACCTGTCGCCCCTTGTGGTAGTTCATTAATATGACCATTGTCAATGTCTTCACATAATTATTTCACATAACATTCTACAGAAAAACAGATTCTAACTACAATTGCAACTATATACACATTTACAAATGTCTTCTGATGTCTGTCTCAGCACCCCTACTCTTAACTTCTTGAGCCTAGCCAGTGCCTCCTTTATTTGTTGCTGCAGAGGTGCCAATGTGGCTCTCTTGTCCTTTGCTCTGCCTCTGAGTGCATTGGCCTTGGTGATAAACCTCCTCACACAGCCTGTCTCAACAAGCGCAGATGTGTCAGTCTCTATTCTGGCGTTTTTGGCTATGAGGCTGTCGAGCTCTGCCTTAGCTCGTGGTCTGCTTCGTTAGCCCCGGACGCCGAAGCTAGCTAGGCTGAAGACCTCCGCAGCCACCGAAACTCAGCTAAACGCCTCCATGGACGTCGAAGCTTGGTTCGGGGCACGCCGCCACCGAGAGCGGGGCATGAGGTCCAGCCTAGCTTTGGGGTCCGGGGCTCGCCGCCGCCGCCTGGAAACTCGGCTCGCGGCCGGCGGCGCCGCCTGGAAACTCTGCTCGCTCGTCAGACTCCGCGTCATTCCCGTCTGAAGAACCACCCACGGCTGCCGGCCCGGGACTCCCGGGGGCCTTTGTTTACGCACTTATGTAGTGTGGAGGCCTCTGAGTAGTCAGACTCCGCGTCATGCCACCCGAAGAACCATCTGAATATTCAACATTCATTACAGACACAGGTTCAAATCTGTATGGAAGTAGTCCTTCGTCTTCCCGGTACAGCTATTTCTTCATCAGATGAGGATAAATCAGAGAAATCAGCACTGGGCATAATGTAATCGAGCCTTTGGTGTGCACCTTACACGTCACATCCGCGCACATGACATGTGACTCGCAAAAATGGCAGCGCCCCTGAAAATGCATAGTCGTCGATAATCTTCTCAAAACACTATTAAATGAGAGAGGATTTAACGTCACATTGTCAAAATGGAGTGCATATTACATGACCTATTGGACAAAATGTTCATGCAAAGCACTGGAATTCCCCTTTAACTGTCTCGGACAAAACTCTGGGTGTCGTGCTTTAAGACTTTTTTTGTCCCAATGGAATTAACTTAATGGGTTTGACCGGCTATATGGCGACGTGAACAAAAATTGTGTGCTTTTATGACATAGGGGCACAATCTCTATACTCTTACGCTCAGTTATTACATTTACATCGGGCAAAACAAAGTACCAAGGGAAGCAGCAGAAATGAAACCCTAAGCCCTAAAACTGATGCTCCTCAGTCAGCATTTCTTCATACCATTAACCATTATTTTTGCTTTCCCTCAATTTCCCTGATCACACTCTGATTTGACTTGAAATGGCTGAACAGCGTCCATCACTGCCAGGGGCTGCTAATGTTGGTACTCCTAAAAACTACGGTGGGGTAGCCACAGCCACATTTGATGTGACTACCCAGAATCCACTGAGATAAAAACATAATGGCAGTCTATTTTGAAATTACGGTGGGACCTGTGTGTAGAGATGAAAGTGGACTTTCGTGAACGTTCCTGAAAATACAAATGCGAGCACCATGCCCCCCCCCCCCTTCGGATAATTTTTGAAAAAAAAAATGTATAAATGTATGGCTGTGGTGTATTCTGGTGCTGTTAACAAAATTCAGACAAAAATTTAAAGTAAAATTTCAAATCTGACCCCAAAAAATTGGGCAGAAGTACCTCAAGGGCCAAACCCAGATATCCCCCCCCCCAATCCCCCGTCACTGGATGGCACAAAATCACATTTGTCATTAAAATATGCAATCTTATCTCAAGACAACTGAGGTAAGTGAACTATTCAGTAAAAAGACAGTAAAATTGTCCTTTTCCCCCACATTATACGTATAGTATAGATATATAATATACACGAAAATATATCCTGAAATTTCTACACCGTACAGCAAAACATGTTAAAGAAGTTGATTTGTAGTAATTACTATTAATGTTTAAGTCTCAAACTTATGTCGCGTTGTACTGATATACTCGGCCACATTGCTCACCATCTTAGATATAAATCTAGTAATACTAATCGTGTAATCAGTTGCCTTTAATATATATCCACACACAATCATTTGAAAAATGTACGGGTGAGGTCAGTCATGCTGGCAGATAAAGTTCCAGGTGTGATTAGGGATGGCCTTAAAATAATGTACTGGATTAATATACCATAACTAAAAATAAAAAACAAATACACAACTAAAATAGAAAACTAAAACTTCAAACGCAGAAATTATCATTTCCAAATTGAACTGATATTAGTAGAACATGATATAAAACGGTATTTAAAATTTTTCATCAATAAAAATTCTTGATCTGACAAACTATCTGAACAAGTTAAATGCATTGGCCTGTCAAGGAATGAACACGAACGGTCTATACTCGCAATGTTTTGAAGATGCTGAAAGTTTACTTCAACATAATCAGCGTTAGTGGTAACAACCTAGCGATACATTGGAACAAACATTCCTGTCGGCAATCGTGACGCATTGTTGTGGAGGGGGGCGGGGGGCACGCACCAGGGGACTGCCGTTAATAAGACGCCGGCTTGCTACAACGCGCCTCTTTATGTGCATGCGCTCAATGTATTGGCCACACCTGAATCCAGCGACTAGGTGGATGATAGTCACTGCCTCGTGATCGACGCAATGAACACCACTGGTGTAACTGAATTTCCTTTGACATGCCTCATGATGTTAATGACTTTTGACGTAAATGCACTTGCTTAACGTGAAGCAGTTTTGAACATGCGCTTTCATATATGCTCCGTACGGTTAACTTGCATTTCCTGTTTCCGGGTGAATACCTGTTGTTTTGGAGCAGGGTCGTCGAGTTAATGTTTATGAAATAAACACGTAAATGAATGTCATGAACACACAAAATAAGAGAAGTCTTGAGAGAATGCAAGGGGAGGGGCGTTACTGTTACTGGTGTTAGTGCCTCAACATGGCTACGCTCGTGAAAGCAAAACAACGAACTCAAACGCATGTTTTTTCAATGTTGTCAACTCATATCCAGATTAATTTTAGGCAATTTTTACCCTATTTTCCAGAGCAATTTATATGAACATTTAAAAATCCGGAATTCCGGATGACTGGAAAATCACAACTGCCAAGTTCTTTGAAGTTTGTAAGCATGTACAACTGAGCAACTGGTAAGCAGAATAGCAACCTATCCGTGAAAATTCCCTATAATGAGGATTTTCAAATGAAAAGTCAGTGCTTGCAGGCTAACATTGGATTCTATGCATTACCTGTTTTTTGTTTCATTTCATGATTTCACTTTGGAGAAGTACATTTATTCGGTTAGCCCTTGCTGAAGTAAATCAAAATTTACTGTTGAGTCATCCCGAATTAAAAATGTTAAAAAACAACAAAAAAAAAGTAGTACATAAAACTCCCTCTTAACATGAAAAATGCTCATGATTACAATATATCCATTTTCTGTAACCCTTACTCCCACTCGGGTAACAAGTGTGCTGGAACCTATTTGAGCTACTGCCAAGTGAGGGGCAGCGGAAACCCTGTCACCAGCCAACAATAGTGTGCGGTATAGCCCCAAAATGCATATATATCCTTGTAATTTTTAGATCATACCTGACACCACTTGAGGAAACAACTTTTGGTTTTATTACCATGACAAACATAGCAGCACTGATAACGTGTAAAAACAAAAGCTTCGGTCAGGAGGATCTTACAGGAGATTACAAGGTACATGCAAGCAAGCTGGCTTGTTCACCAGCAATCCAGATGAGTTGACTGCTCACTTCTCATTCAAAATTAAGTCACCAGCCATTTTCAATTTATGTATGTGGTGGCCACTAGCTATACACAAGGGGGTATTATTGGCCTGCAACGTATATATGGTCAACGGGTACACAACTATTGTGTGGATAGATAATATTGCGTCCTCTACCTGGAAGAAGCAGTCAATGTTGCAGCAGAGGGCAAATCATACTGCACCCAGTGGGTTTTCACCTAAATAGAATTTCTCACGATTATCAAGATGGCACCCTCTGAGAGTGAGCAGGAGGAGGAAATTGCAGACAACTTTCAATCATTAAAACATGCTTCGGGCAAAGGCAACAATGACATATATACTGCTGTGCATGCTGAAAAAATGTCACCGTGAGCAGTTTTGTCCGTATTAAGCGCTGACTAAATCTATACTTACAAGCCCCTTTTAGGTAATGTACGGTGACTGTCTTAACTTTTACTAACTTATTGCAAGCATTTTGTCACCAACCGCTTTTTTAAAAATTTGCTGCTTTAGACTTTAATTTTTTGTAAAGTGTGCATTCTGGAACTAACTATTTTTGCACAAAAAGTAACTTTCCACAACTGGTGATTGTTTTCTTTTTAAACAAAGTTAACCAAGATGGCAACAAAATTATGTATGAAATTGAATCCTTTACCTACCCCCCCGGTGAGGTATAAACTGTCATTCATGCGTTCATGTAACTTTGTCCCAAATCATGATGATGGAGAATGGCTAGTATGGCACTGGGTTATGCTCAAGTGACCCCTTTTTTCTCCAACTCAGTTTGAAAACAAATACTTTAAACCAGGGTTGCCCACACATTTGGGTCCCAAGATCTACTTTTTAAGCAGCCAATCTCTTGCAATCTACCGATAGGGGCGTAGGGGATCTCAGTGACTGCCGTGTAGAAAGTAAGAGACAGTAAATAGGAAGCCAGATTGCTCGAACCCCCCTTTATGTACACATGCACAGTGACATGTCAGAAGAGGCCACTGGTCAACGTGAATGTCAATCTACCTACTTGAAAGACTGACGAATTGGCCACACCTGAATGAAGCAACTAGATGGATGATAAGATGGCATCTTTTTTTTTATTTTTATTTTTTTGGGACACAGTCATGATTGACCAAAACTCCCTCAGAGATTGACTGCTAGATTGTGATTGACACATGAGGCACTCCTGCTTTTTATTCCAAGTGTTGCACTGAGTACAATGGCCATTTATTTTAAAAACTAATGTTGGCCGCCTCCCTATGCATTCATTGTTGGTTTTTACCAATTCAGGTTCAGTGGACTGTAGGCATAAAACCTGGAAACTGGAATTTTGTTAATTTGAAAAATTCTTGGAGAATCAGAATGTGAGTCCCAGTTTCAATTGGTGGTCGTTTCCCAACTCGAGTTATCATACATTGATAGAGGCCCTTCAAAGAAAACCATAACTGCAATTTAGGGCTCGCAACAAAAAGGTTGGTAGGGCTCAAGACAATTATTTGTTTTGCACTTCAAAGTTGGTGACTGTCCGCTATAATGGTGTTTGTGCCAGACGTATTCGGCAAGTTTAGTGTATCACCCAAAAAATGATTTCCGTTTGTGACTTCACATCACAATAGCTCAGCCGGCAAGTTTACTGTATCACCCAAACAATTATTTGTTTGTGATTTCATGTCACAATAGCTCAGCAACTAGCATGGTGTTTTCAGCTTTCTCCTGTTAACTTCTTGTCCTCTCATTCTGATGAAGATACTTTTCACATAGCAAGACATACCTCAGCAGTTGACTGCAAACTGCGGGCAAACTTGATCTGGTTAACACCGTGATGCACTGGTTTTCCGTAAGTGGCACCCTTGGGCACAGGGCGTTTGCGGCCTCCACGGCGCACACGGATACGGTAAATGACGTAGCCTGTTTGAATTAAAAAAAAAAAAAAAGTCATTGTCCATTTGCTAAATCATTTACAACTTAACATCTACATTCCAAAACCACAAATACTTTGAAGAGGAAATGCAAAAGACAGCACTAACAAATTGCATGTCTACAAAAAACAGTGCTTAGGAATGCTTAAAAATAGGATGGAACCAGTTATTTTTAAGATCAAAATAATGATTACCCCTTCCCTTATTCTTCTTCGGCATCTCTCTCTCTCTACTCATCAGTTTAGAGCTGGCTATATATATTAAAAAAAAAAAAAAAAACTGCATTCACTCAGCAGCTCACAATACTACAATGCGTACTGCGAAGCTAACCTTCCCATATGTAAGAGTCCACAAAAGCTGCAGTTCCTGGAGTAGCGGTGTGAAACCTCTACACTCAACCATCCTTGCCTGCACGGCAGAGAATAGTAAACATATCAGTCTTTCCTCGTCTCCCGATGTAGTCATACATCCACACGTGCTACATATTCAGAGTTAATTTCCCCGTCTTGGCTTTCAGGTGACTACCATCTCTGCCTTTTCACGTCTCTTAAGTTCGTTTACCGTCCTTCAGGTTGCCTGCTCGGCGGGGAAAAAAATAAATTAAAAAAACTCAACAGCTAATAGTCCCTACACACACACTGACAATGAGACCACCTCTGCTAACTACTGTAGTGGATGTGCAAGTACTTTATTCTAGTACCGCGCAAAAATACATTCCCAGGGTCACCCCCCCCCCCGGCATCGCACTGCCCCACTATTTGAGAAGCACTCCTGGAAAGGATTCTCCATATATCAGATTAATCGGTTTAGCCCCCAACATATGAAGGCTTGTATTCTGTGCTCAGCCAGGTTTCAGACGTCTTTGGTGGAAAGAAAGGTTCAGTTACAACCAAAACACATTACAGGTGCTCAGACATTTCACTATGAAATCCAAGAACATTTCCCATTTTTTTCCCCCACTTGCATCCATTCAGTTACATCCATATGACATCAGCAAGCAAGCCTTGCTACACCTCCCCATTTTGACAATTGCGCAGTCATGTCCAGTAAAACAAAATATACAGTAATTCACAGCTTTGCGTCTTATAAGGCGGAAAATAGATTTTGAATTGCAGGGACGGTGCGAGCCTGCCTAATTTGAGCCTAGTTTTGATTTGTTTAATCAATTTACCCATGTTTTTTTTGTTAGAAATATTGAAGACGTTTACGCAAGAAATGTAAAATCTGAAACAACGCAAAGATGAAATAAAATTTAAGTTTGCCCCTTTTAACGGGAAATCCATCTCTCCATCAATTTTTGGTGCCGCTTATTCTCAAGGGTCACAGCTGTGCTGGAGCCTATCCCAGCCAATCACAGGGCACAGCTAAAAAAAACCAACTGGATTCATATTCACACCTATAGACAATTTAAAGTCTTCAACTGAACGACCATCCATGCTTTTGGGATGCTAGAAGGACCCGGAGTGCATGGAGTAAACCCAAGCAGCCAAGGGAAGAACATGCTAACTCCACACATATGGGGCCAGATTTGAACCCTGGTCTTCAGAACTGTGAGGCAGTCAGTTTTTTTTTTTTTTCTTCATCGAAAATGTATGACAGACTAGTCTGCTGTTAAATGCATGGTAACCGACATTCCAAAGATGGTGGCCACTGAGATACGACAATCAGATGACTGGTTTATCTAGAGCACTGAGATACGACAATCAGATGGCTGGTTTATCTAGTATTCATACCTATATGCGGGGGACCCAAGAGAAGAGGTCATGAGACTTTTTGGCATTTGCATGCGGAACTAGACTTAAAATGCCACAGTGCTTAAATTAGACTGGCGCAGAGAGTGCCCAATTCAGAAGTCAGTCTTGTGCACACAATAGTTGATACACAGTAATTATTCAATAAAAGTTGCAAGTAACAATTAGAATATTGTGACAGTACAAAAAGCATTCCTGATAGCTGCCAGAATTCAGAGTTCAAAACAGCGTTTCACGACAGCAATGGCACCCCCCCTCCAAAGAAAAACTCACTGGATGAATTGGAGTCACATGATTTGCATAACGACATCACAATGTCTGGCAGCAAGCACTCAAATAGGGTAGTTATTGCTTGTTGCGTCATCCTTTTTTGTCCTTGAATTATGCAGTCGCATTTCATGCTTTTAGTGTTTATTAGATGATATTGGACCAACTTGAAGGAAATAGCACATCAAAATATATCTTGGAAAATGTTTTTTTTCCCTGAAATTGTTAATCCTCAGTGTAATTAGATCACATAATTACCGGAGAACGTTACATCATTTCACTCACCTTGTTTAGCTTTGTATCCCAGTCTTCTGGCTTTATCAGGTCGAGTAGGTCTTGGAGCACGGTGAAGGTTTGACAGTTGACGGTACTGCCAGCAGCGGACACGAAGCAAGAAGCGCATCACATCTGACTGCTTCTTACGCCACAACTCTTGCATATAACGATATGCCCCCATGTTGCTTTATCTGGGGTGGGGGGGGGGTTTAATAAAGAACAATAAAACCATGTGGTCAAAAATGTAATGATGTAAATAAATGTGTGTACGCACACACACGTTCACATTTGTTTCTGAATTCTATCATTTGCTGTGTTCGTCTTTCTAAGACGTCCATGGCGAACAAAAACACTGCGACAACTTGTCGAATGGCACATGTTGAAGAAGCATGGAAGGGGATGTTTCAGACTACAGGGAGGTTAAAATTGCGCTTTAATCAAGTTTTGTCAGCACGGGCATCGTTCGGACCATCGCAACTGCAAGAGTTTCAGCTTAACCTTCATAGCTAATTACACATTTATCGCATCATCTTCTTTACCATGTTTTTTGCCCTGACCAGAAGTCAGAGCCTGTTGACCATGGCGGAACCAATGATGGATGCAGAGTGCGCAGTCCAGTTTTTATTCTATCCTATTCATTCTGTATAGGTAGTGGTGTCTGATCTGCCTTCTCAGGACTCAACTTCAATGTCATACAGGGCGCTACCGACTGCCGGAAAACAATTCCTTGTGTTGTTACATACTTGGCCATTAAATTTGATTGGCGTAGCGGAAAGTAACCAATTAAATGCCGTTGAATAACATTAAGTTTATGTAGAATGTGAGCCAGTGAGTGTGTAAGACGATCCTCCATTTCCCTTAGCGTCGTCTGCTTTGCCTGGGATAAAACCTAACACTGTATCGCTATTAAGTGGAGAATGGAAACTCTTACTCTGCTAATAATCAACACCACTTGTTCACAGTTCCTTTGTGTACACAACGTCTAATAATTGGTTAAGTGATGCATAGGTATTAAAAGAGATTTTGAGAGATTGTATTTTAAAAACAGTATCAAACAACTTACACGATGGCGTACCAGCCGGAAAAGGGATGTACAATTACCCAGCATGCATTTTAATCACGCGGGTGAACAGTGACGCATTTCCTTTGTGGACTCGTGCTTGTTAAATTTCCGCCACCTACCGAACAGGAGTATAGATAGTACAAAAAAAAAAAAAAAAAAAAAACGGGAGCCCGATTTCCAACGTTCCGTCGCTACAACGCCGTTCATTTTAGATGGACTCGTGCGTGTGTGTATTCGTGTAATTTTTACTGTGTAGTAGGCTTTTTTTTTAACATCTTATGAATGCGCATTGTGTTCTTTATCCTGATTTGCTGATGCACTTGTCCTTTCAGGCTCTTCCATAGTAAGAGGGAAAATACTTGACGTCGTCTCTTTCTTTGTATATATGGATATATTTATTTATGCCAAAGACACACACAGTGAACAGAAATGATAGTGTTTCCGGTCTCACTATACATCCCATAATGCAACAGAACAGAAAAGCGCCCTTGCAACTTATTAGTGTTAGTGAATCACGTGAACCCCCCCCCTCCACTACATAATTAGTTTCAAAATAAAATCCATAAGATAAAACAAAATATGAGAACATAATTCAAAACCCCCACTTGTTCTCATTCCCATAAAACCATATGCTCACTTTCCAAAGAAAGATGTTTTGAACTTCAGTATTTTTGGTTTTGCATTAGACTTTGTGAACATATCCGCCAGCATTTCTTCTGATGAACAAAAAACATTTATTTTCCCTTTATTGAGCATGTTTATTGTAAAGTAGTATTTCACATCAATGTGTTTAGACCTCTGTCTGTCTATTGAAGACTATTTTACTTTTATTGCACTTTCATTATTTGCTTAAATATGACCTTATACATTTACTCAACAGATAAAGTGTCTTCCATGGCTGTCCTTGATCTTTATACACAGAAAATCGGCTGGTGGCAGCCTCCTCTCCCAGGTGTTGCCGTGGAGACGAACAACACTAGATAAGGAGCCAAAAGGTACCATCCCAGCCCAGGACCAGATTGCGGGGGTGGGGGTGGGGGGGCAGTCACTTTTACCATGGACCCATACATATAAAAACCTTGTGTTACCGGGCAGCTCTTGCCTTCTTCTTGTGCTATCCTGCCAGAAGACATACGTCTCGTGTGCGCCAGCTACCTAGATGAGACCAGGACGTCTGTATTGCACATTCCTTTGTAATAAATCAATTTGCTGTTAACTTTGCCTTATCATTGGTCATCTCTTCCTCCATCAGCGAACACGCATAGGATGCAAACTCGCAAATCCCTACACTATTCACTGGGTTTTTGCATAGTGCTATAGCACCCTGGTTGTCCCTATGAATTGTAATTCAATTGTACATTTTGTTATCCATGCCCTTTATCAACTGAGTAAGATAAATGCTTTTTTGAGTAGTAGAAGCCAATGCAATGTTTTCTGCCTCACAAGTTGAGAGAGTAACTGTTGGTTGCTTCTTTGACTTCCATGATATTGCAGGAACCCGTTTTGTTAGGATAAAGCAGTACCCTGTGGTGCTTTGTCGATCTTCAACTGAAGATGCACAATCAGAGTTACTGAAGGCCATTAAGTTCAAATCCTCCTCATTTTTCTTGGAATACAGCTCATAGTCACTTGTACCTTTCAAGTGTTTTCTGATTTTGGTTTCGCCAGAGTTTGTGACAGTTTGCTGACTTTCCAACTAATGTCTGTCCTGGTACAAGTCATGGCATAAATCAAACTGCCAACAATTTCATGATACTCCTTGGGTTTCACAAACTCATTTGTATCTCTCTCATTATTTTCTGGTATTGGTTGACATGGTGTGTAGCGCGGTTTGCAATTTGACATTCCAAACCTTTCAAGCATTTTTAAGATGTACTTTTTCTGACTCATTTTGATTTGTTCATCTTGTTCAAACTCAATACGCAAAAAGTATGATATTTCTCCTAAATCCTTCATATTGAATCTGGACTTCATTGTGTCTTTGAATTTGTTTAGGATGCCATTGTTGCTTGCTGCAATTATTAGATCTACCCAAATTATCTTTTCTATATACACAGATTTCTTACAAATGTATCTTTTACCAGGTGATCATGTAGAAGCTGATACCAATTTCTCCTGGATTGTTTTAAGCCATAAAGGAATCGTTTTAATTTGTACACCTGCTTCTCTCCTGTCTCAGATGTCATTTCAAAACCTTCAGATTGCTCTAAGAAAATCTCTTCCTCTATAGGTGCATGTAACTATGCTTTTTTAACATTAATTTGGTGGACAATGAGCTCATTTTGTACAGCTATCTGCATCAACGCTCGTACTGATGTAACATTTGCTCTTGGGGAAAATCTTTCATGATAATCAATACCCTGTGTTTGACTATAACCTTTAGTACATATCTCGTTTTAAAGATTTTACCCCCTTTAGTGCATTCTTTGATGGCATATGCCCATTTTCCTCCTACTGCCTTGCAGCCTTCAGGTAACGGAGTCAAATCAAATGTTTCATTTACTTTAAGTGAGCGGAGTTCATCCCTCATATTGTTTTCCCATCTGGACGCCTCAGGTGACGACCGGGCTTCACAGTAAGTCTGGGGGACTCCACATACAGACCTGAAGCAATAATCAATATTTGTGTGTGTTATATCATTGTCTTTAAGGTTTGTTAGGTATTTCGGAGCTTTTCTCTCCCTTCTTGGGTAGCCATGTTTCTGACTATCTTTAGATTCTATATCTGCGCTGTTTTTGTTTTCGGCACGTCCATTTTCGGTCGTTTCATCACGTAGTTGCACATCTTTACTAACACTTCATTTTTTTATTTAGGGATTGGTATGTCCTTTCATGATTTCAGTTTCTGCGTCTGTTACTTTGAATTTCTGAATCATCTTCATCATCCGTTTGTGTCTGTTGTTCAGCACAGTTCATTTTGATAAATTTTACCAGTCTATGTTTTGACACTTTCCCTCTTTGTGGGCTGTTTCTACCCTACCCGACAAATATTCCTTTCTCACATCTGGTGTCTAATTTCTTTTGGTCATGTTTGTATGCATAACACTCTCACCCAAACACCCACATTTTGGAGAGGTCTGGCTTTCTTCCCATCATCAGAAAATATGGGGTATTTTTGGTCCTGTTATTGTAACATCTGTTACGAATATGAGCTGCATTTTGAATGGCATAAGGCCATAGTACCTTTGGTAATGCCTTTTGGAGTAGCAACCACCTTCTCATCTCAAAGTGCGTTCTCCACTCTCTTTCAGCAGTTCCATTTTGATGAGGAGAATGTGGAGACGATATCTCATGCCTTATGCCTTTTTCTCTCAATAGTGAGTGAAAGGTACTGCCTGTATATTCCATCACCGTTATTAGACCTAAAGCATTTTACAAATGGCGCACTGTCTGAAATAAATTTTTCTGTTGCTTATGCAGCATCATTCTTATTTTTAAGGAAATAAACAGATATTGCCCCTGAAAAATCATCTGTGAATAAAATGGCATATCCGTAACCGTCTTGACTGATCGACTGGATGGGGCCAGACAAATCTGTATGTATCAATTCAAGAGGCGCAATAACTTTTGGATCAGCTTTCCTGTTTCTATTGTTGGTAAAAGTTTCCCTGTGTTTAAACATTACAGTCTATTTTTGTGTTACGTGTAAGTTTCATACCATCTACCAAATTTGGTAATTTTAATACATCATCCACATTGCAGTGTCCCATTATCTTATGTTTTAACATCACAAGTTAAATTTACTTTGTCTCTGGGCATGATATCATTTACAGTCATCAACACCTTGTTGCTGGATATTTGCTGTTCTTATGTAGTATAGTCGCTCATGTTCCTTGATGCAGAATACAGTTCTATCTTTGGTGATAAGTTCATTTCGTCCATCTTGAAAGATCACTTTGGCTCGGTCAGTCGTGGCTGCTTTCACAGAGACTATGCTCTGGGGGTAGGTTAGGGTGAATAATGTTATCTTCAGTGCGATGGCAACATTTCTTCCTTTAATGTCCTGAAGAACTACTTCGGCATCACCACGTTTTAATGCCACGTTGTTTCTCCTGCTTCCATCGCCCAATTCCATGTGGTGTTTTTCTGGATTAAACGTCTCATCAAATTTTGTGAATTTGTGGATCTCATTCATAATGTGTGCTGTACCACCACAATCTATCTTCACAGCATTTTTCTTAATTTTATCTGGGAGATACTGTTGACTGACCTTGAAAACAAATGTCTCTTCCTCTTCATGTTTCTGTTCTCTTTCTGCAGTTTGTTTGGAATCATCTTTGTGTTTGGATTTTCTTCTGCATGTATCATTGTTGTATGTAGAGCTTCTCTGATGGTGACACCACTTTGGTGTTCCTTTCCAGACCACAACCTATTGCACTTGTACTTCCAGGCTCTTCCATAGTGAGAGGGAAAATACTTGACACCGTCTCTTTCTTTATATATATGGATATTGAAACAGTTATTGTAGGACAGCAACCTTCACCAATACGCGGTTCCAGGAACTGCCTTAAATGGAGTTGTTTTTCAGCAGTCTCCAGCCTTGTGTGACTAGCCAAAACGGAGTTGTTTTTTGCAGGCACCTGATTTGAGTGTCCAGTCACAACAGAGGTGCTTCTAATCAGACTCACCGGCATTGGGTTTCTAGCCACATCAGTTAGATCCTAATTTGAGACTTGTCCGCCAACAGCAGCTTTCCAATATTGCCTATATAATCTTTTCTGCTTTCACACACACACACACACACACACACACACACACACACACACACACACACACACACGCACGCCGTTGTGCACTATAAGGACATTCAGCTCGTGACCTGCATTATGGTGTATTAGAGGGACACCTCTTTCCGCTAGTCGTACAAAGACGTGGCATAGATCAAAAATTTTGTTTTGAATTCTACTTTAAGAATCTGGCTTCAGAAGTTCAATACACACAACACAAACAAAGATATAAACACCTGACAAAATGCTTAATTCTGAGGGCAGATAATGAGCTCCTTAAGCCATGCCTATGACAAAAATAGTAATTGTAAGGTCCGACAGGATTATAGGGACAGTGGTTTTCCAACACACAAACATGTCACTCAAGTGACAGGAGTCTCAACATAACTTCATGTGACTTGGCTTTTCACTTACAATAAAAATACATTATAAATTAAAAGACTTACCTCATATGAAGACAAAGTGTTTTAGAAAACAATCCTGTGAAATGCAAAGCCACACGTGATCCTTGAGAACGACACTTGGCTGATATATGCATGCAACTAAAACTACTATTATTTGGACGGGATACCTACATTAAGTAACAGCTCTAAAATGGATAATGGAAAAAAAGATGTAGACCTGTCATTGAACACATATTTTTCATTTTCATGCTTTGAACAATATAAGGTTTATAAACTTGAAATGTTGAAATGAAATGAAAGGAACTCTTGAACCTCTTATCAAAATGACTGTTAGGTTGCATTTCTTTTTTAAAGAAATGCCACGATTCTGAACAAAGTCTCTGATGTTCTGTGTTGTGCGATTTTCTAATATTGGATGCTCAGCAGTCTTACACTGATCACATTGTAATTTGTTGCTTATTTACCATCCTTTATCAAACCTTTAAAATGTCTCATGACAGCAGCAACTCCGAAGATCTGTAACTAAATTTTAGAGAAAGCAGAGTTAATAGATATACAAACTGTACAACAGCAATTGATTTTTTCACATTTAAAATGGGACTTGGAACTTTGAAATCACCTTGAGATTTGACAATATCTTCTGCTTGATTCAGCACTTAACTGGAAATTATTGATGCAGGTACTTTAAACAAAGCAAATGCCGTACTAGAATTGCAGTGAAAAAAATAAGTATATGAACACCCCACTTAGAAATCATGGAAGGGTCTGAAATTTTCATCGTAGATGCATGTCCACTGTGAGAAAGATATAATCTAAAAAGAAAAATCATGAAATCACAATGTATGATTTTCTAATGATTTATTTGTGTGATAAAGCTGCAAAAAAATAATGTTAATATTTGGTACAGGAGCCTTTGTTTGCAATTACAGAGGTCAAACGTTTCCTGTAGTTGTTCACCAGGTTTGCACAGACTGCAGGAGGGATTTTGGCCCACTCCTCCGCACAGATCTCTCGATCAGACATGTTTCTGGGCTGTTGCAGAGAAACACAAGAGTTTAAGCTCCCTCCAATGATTTTCTTTTGGGTTAGGTCTGGAGACTGGCGAGGCCACAGCAGAATCTTGATATGCTTCTTACAGAGCCACTCCTTGGTTTTCCTGGCTGTGTGCCTTGGGTCATTGTCGTGTTGAAAGACCCAGCCACAACCCATCTTCAATGGTCTGACTAAGGGAAAGAGGTTGTTCCCCAAAGTCTCACAATATATGGCCGCGGTCATCCTCTCCTTAATAGAATGCAGTCGTCCTGCCAACCCCATGCTTCACAGTAGAGATGGTGTTCTTGGGATGGAACTCATCATTCGTCTTCCTCCAAACACGCTTAGTGGAATGATGACCAAAAAGTTCCATTTTGGTCTCATCTGACCACAAAACTTTCTCCCATGACCCCTCTGTATCATCTTAATGGTCATTGGCAACTTAAGACAGGCCTTGACATGTGCTGGTTTAAGAAGGGGAACCTTCCGTGCCATGCATGATTTCAAACCATGACGTCTTCGTGTATTACCAACAGTCACCTTGGAAACGGTGGTCCCAACGCGTTTCAGGTTATTGACCAAGTCCTGTCGTGTTGTCCTGGGCTGATTCCTCACCTCATCATTGAGAACCCACGAGGGGTCTTGCATGGGGCTCCACTCCGACAGATTGACAGTCGTGTTTAGCTTCTTCCATTTTCTAACGTTTGCTCCAACAGTGGACCTTTTTTCACCAAGCTGCTTGACAATTTCTCCGTAGCCCTTTCCAGCCATGTGGACTTGTACAATTTTGTCTGTGGTGTCTTTGGACAGCTCTTTGGTCTTGGCCATGTTACAAGTTTGAGTCTTACTGATTGTATGGGATGGACAGGTGTCTTTATCCAGCTAACAACCTCACACAGGTCCATCTGATTCAGGATAATACTTGGAGTTAAAGGAATATAAGAGTTTGAGCATAAAGTAGTTCATTAGATGTTGCTACCTCCTGTGTATGAAAGTGTGAGACTGTAAAGTGCTGAGCGTGTGACTGGTGGAACGAAACAGGGTATGTGGTGCAAGAATGGAATGTCTTAGAACAGACGGTGCTAACTGAACCACCACCAGGAGGAGCCAGCACACAAGTCTGCAGGGGAGGAGTCGGGCCAACATCCGGCGGACCAAAGGAGACCAATGAGAGAGCGCCAAGGATACCTGAAAGAGACTCAGAACCAATAGTGAATCAGTAGATTGTATTTCAAAATTGTTCTGGGAAACTCGGATGTAGAGTACGTCGGCTGAGGGAACAGAGACGTACAGGGTTGTAATGAGAGGGACCCGAGACCCAGGTGTGTGTTGAAGGAATAAATCCACTCGTGTGTGAAAATGCCGGCTTCCTGATACCTTTCTATTGCAGAACGAGCGCGCATATTGTTGGATGACTGGCAGTTGGGTAAGGTAACAAATTGGAGTCAGATTACTAACTTAAGTTTTGATTATTTAGAAATAAAATATCCAACAGAGTGGAGGTGGACTTTTAAAGGCGGACTAACAGGTCTTTGAGGGGCAGAATTCTAGCTGATAGACAGGTTTTCAAATACTTATTTGCAGCTGTATCACAAAAAAAAAAAAAAAAAAAAAAAAAAAAAAAATCACAAATTTTGATTTCTGGATTTTGCTTTTCAGATTATTTCTCTCACAGTGGACATGCACCTACAATAAAAATTTCAGACCCCTCCATTATTTCTAAGTGGGAGAACTTGCAATATACCAGGGTGTTCAAATACTTTTTTCTTCACAGTACTATACTTCCCTTACCTTTGTTTCGGGATAGATAAGTGGTATTCTGTTTGTGTGACTTGCCATGTCCTTGTGGTTTTGATTTCCTTCTGGCCTTTTTTCCCTTCTTGTTCTCTTTAATGGTGAACAAAAGCAATACATTTGAAATTCCAGCAACAAGCCCAAAAATACACTCTTCATTGCCTAATAAAATGTTATTGCATGTGTAAATGAGAATTACTTGACCCGACATTTAATTGAAAATAAGATCAGTAGAGCCCAGTTTTCATCCTCATGCTCCGCTCTAAGTGTCACAAAGGCAACCCGGCTCCCGAGCCACCTCATCCCGTTCTCCTTGAATCCATTGGTTCTCCTTACCCAGTCCCTATGGACTCTGTCCTTCTGTCCTTTCCACTCCCACAACTCAATGAACTCATGCCCCGGTGTCGGCTCCAGGGCAGCTGCTACGTGCTCACGTCACAACAGTGCGTGACCCACATCTGCCTTCCAAGCCAGCTCTTGCTCCAGTGGCACTCGTTCTGCACCAGCGCTCCAATCCGGCACCTGTGATGGCGGCGCTCGATATTGGTCCGCTTTCCAAACCGCCTCCAGTTCTGGTGGCACTCGATCCGTGTCTGCCTTCCAAGCCCACTCATGGTACAGCAATGCGTGACCTGCCGCCGCCCTCTAAGTGTGCTCATGCCACAGCGGTGCGTGATGTATACCCGCCTTCCAAGCCTGGTCATGCGACGACGGATCTCATGAACATCTTCAGAGGGTTGAAATTTATTGACCTATAAGCGCCGCCTTCCATGACGGCTCATGTTCTTGAGGCACCTGACTCGTCGCAGTCTTCCACGCCTGCTCTGGCGCATGGCCTGCACCCATCTTCTGCCCTGATGGTGCACTCCGCGTACGCCTCCTGCTCAGGTGGTGCGAGCTTTGCATCCACCACATCTGGCTCCTGCCCTAGCGGAGCTTTAACTGCGGTGGAGTCTGCACGCTCCTGGGGTGGCCTTTGACCACCACCATTAATCTGTTCCTGGTTACTGGATCTTGCTTGGCCTATAGGATTATTCTTGTAGACATCCACCTGAGTGTGCTCTGGTGCTCAGCGCCCTAGCCGACCTCCTGAACTGCTCAGCCAAGTACCTTGCTCTGGATGGCCATTGGAGACGCTTCGACTGTGGCGGCGTCTTACCACTGCTTGTGGCAGCCATCGATCAGCGGCATTGGTCTGTTCCAGACAACTGGATCCTGCTTCGTTGATGGGATCATTCTCATGGAAGTCCACCTGAGCAGCCTCGTTTGGAGTATGGTGCTTGGCGCCCTGGGCAAACACATCAACAGCTTGGCCAAGCACAGCGCTTTGGGTGGTCTAGACGTCCACCAAACTGACCCAGAAGTGTGTCTGTGTCCCCCTATTGCCTCCCCTTCCGCCCGCCCGGGGGGTGTTTTTGTTTTTTTTGTTGCATCTGGGATCCGCAGCTTGCTGTCGGGTGGTACTCTCAGGGGCATGGGTCTCCACAGGCGCGTGCTTGCCGCAGTGGTGGCATCAGTTCAGGTCAGGCATGTCCATGGGCCCAGGTGGGCGCCTCGTGCGCTGGTGCTGCCTGGCAGCACCCACTGCACCTGTGCCTTTTTGCACATTAATCACGTCATCTATTTAAGCCATGTTTTTCAAGCCACTTGTGGCCGGATCGTTGTGCACGTGTGCACGGACAACACGTATGTTACTTTGTCTCGTTATCTCATCGGTGCATTTGTGTGCCACGAAAGCCATGTTCCATGTTTTGTCTTCAAGTAATCTGACCTTGTTTTCGTGTTTCTGGACCTCGTCTTTTGCTTTGTGTTTTTGTGCTTTTACCTTATCTGACTGCCTTCCTTTGGATGACCTTCTGCCTGGCAACAAACCTTCCTCAAACCACCAGCAAGCCGCAGCTTCCCTGAATTTGGGTCTTCCCCCTCACTGTGAGTTGCACTACTAGCTAATCATTAAAAATACTTTCATTTAATGTCATCAGATGACAACCTGCACCACCATAATAAAATGGAATGGAGCTTTAAAAACTCAAGATAATGCTTTCTACTTGCTTGCGTTATCTGACCATTATCAGAGATTTAAGTAATTTGAGCATTTCAAGTTGTGTGTGGAAAGGACACTTTGCAATCAACAATCAGAACCAGAGAGGTGTCTGTTTATGGGCTCATCATAGATTCTCCATAACGAACACCATGTTGAGGCATAACGGTGTCCATATGTGCACCTGGCACCAGGGCACCCTAGGTCGCAGTTTGATTCTCGACTTTGTAGTCGTGTCGTCACACTTGCGACCGCATGTCTTGGACACTCGGGTGAAGAGATGAGCGGAGCTGTCAACTGATCCTCACCTGGTAGTGAGTTGGCTCTGATGGTGGGGGAATATGCTTGTCCGACGTGGCAGGCCCAAACATATTGTGGGGGTCTGTTGTGAACGGCTGGCAGATTCCCCTGTCAGAAGGAATTTCAACTCAGTTGGTCGACACCAACAGTGAGGGATGCCGTCAAGCTGAAGAAGGAGTCCTATCATGCATTTTTGGCCCATGGGACTCCGGAGGCAGCTGATAGGTACCGGCTGGCCAAGTGGAATGCAGGTTTGGTGGTCACAGAGGCAAAAACCCGGGCATGGGAAGAGCTCGGTGAAGCCATGGAGAATGACTTCAAGACGCCTCAGAGGAAATTCTGGTCCACCATCCAGCGTCACAGGAGGGGAAAGCAGTGCACCGTCAAAACTGTGTATAATGGAGATGAGGCACTGCTGACCTCAACTCAGGATGTCCTAAGTCTACCAACACGCCTTCCCATGAGGAAGCTGAGTCAGGGTTCTCTGAGGTGGGCTCTACTATATCTAGGGTCGAGGTCCCTGAGGTGGTTAACAACGTCCTTGGTGGCAACCCCCGGGGGCAGATGAGATTCGCCCGGAGTTCCTAAAGGCTCTGGATGTTGTGGGGCTGTCCAGGTTGACACGCTTCTGCAACATAGCCGCAGCTAGCAACGAGTCGCTGTTACTCTGCATTGAGAGGAGCCAGATGATGTGGCTGGGGCATCTGATCCAGATGCCTCCTGGACGCCTCCCTGGTGAGGTGTTCCGGGCATGTCCCACCAGAAACAGACCCCAGGGATGACCCAGGACAAACTGGAGAGATGATGTCTCTTGGCTGGCCTCAGAATGCCTCAGGATTCCTCCGGCAGATGATGTGGCTGGGGCATCTGATCCAGATGCCTCCCGGACGCCTCCCTGATGAGGTGTTCCGGGCATGTCCCACTGGAAACAGATCCCAGGGATGACCCACGACAAACTGGAGAGATGATGTCTCTTGGCTGGCCTCAGAATGCCTCGGGATCCCTCCGGAAGAGCTGGAAGAAGTGGCTGGGGAAAGGGAGGACTGGGTGTCCTTACTGAAGCTGCTTCCCCCATGACCCAACCCGGAGAAGCGGTCGAAAATGGATGGATGAAATATTACAGGATACATTTAGTGGCGGAATAGTTAAACATTAATGTGTGCTTAATCTACAGTTTTACCCCTATACCAGATACGTGATGGAATGCCACAGTTTTGTTAGGTGTCATTTTTTTCAGATGAATCATCAAGCAGTGGTGACAATTGGATAATTGTATAAAATTTAGATGTTTGTGAATTAAAGAGCTCTACAGTAGGGTCAAAATAATAGCAGTCAAATTGACTAAATTCCGTATATTCGATTGGTACATGTCAAACAAGTTACCAGTAGGTGCAGTAGATTTTCAGAAAACCATTGGAATGGACCGATCTGTTTTTTTTCACCACAGAATATGATTTTGACGTACATGGATCTTTGTAACTCCTGCTATGGTAGCCCAGCGTCTTCTAAATGGCAACTGTGCCAGTGTGACATCTGCAGATTATGTTGCAGGCAATATGGCTTCCACTTGGATGTCGAGTGAGACTTCCACAACTTTGTGCATGGATGACACGCTCTCTGCTCATATTAATTTTTTTATATAGACATTGAAGTGAATAATGTTATGTATTTTTCATGACAATATGTATTTTAAAATGTTTATAGGTATGTCTGTGGCCCTTTAAGGCGGTGCAATTGGGCAATTTGTTGAAAGGGTTGTGTTTGGGAAAAAAAAAAAAAAAAAGAGAGCAGTGTGTTGTCCAATAAATGAGGTCATCAGTTTTGTGAAAAAACAGGTGTGAATCAGGGGCCCCTATCTAAGGATGAAGCTAGTAGTTCTTGAACATGCATTTCTCCTTGAAAGCCTGTGGAAAATGGATACTCCAACACATTGTTCATAAGAACAGCATACTTTGATTAAAAGGTTGATTGGAGAGGGGAAACTTGATGAACAGGTACAAAAAAATTCTAGGCTGTTCAGCTAAAATGATCTAAAATTCCTTAAAATGGAGAGCAAAATGAGAAAAACCTGCGAGAAAACGCAAGACAACCATCAAAATGGAGAATAACCAGAATGGCAAAGGCTCAGCCGATGATCAGCTCCGGGATGATCAAAGACAGTCTGGAGTTACTTGTAAGTACTATGACAGTGAGAAGTCATCTCTGTGAAGCTAATCTGTTGACAAGAATCCCCCGCAAAGTCCACCTGTTCAAGAAAGGCCTGTGCAGAGGAGGCTGCAATTTTTAAAAGGACACATCAACTAGCCTAAAGACTAATGTTATAACATGTTGTGGACTGATGAGAGTAAAATTCTTCCTTTTGGATCCAGGGGCCACACAGGGGCTTGCGAGACAACCCCAACTCTGAATTTGAGCCACAGTACACAGAGAAGAAAGTGAAGCATGGTGGTGCAGGCATCATGATATGGGCATGTTTCTCCTACTATGGTGTTGGGCTTATTTGTCACATAACATGGATCATGGATCAGTTTCCATATGTCAAAATACTTGAAGGGGGTCATGTTCCCTTAGGCTGAAGAGGACACGCCCTCGAAATTGGTGTTTTAACAAGAGAGTAATCCCAAACACACTAGTAAACATGCAAGTCTTGGTTCCAAACCAACAAATTTAATGTCATGGAGTGGCCAGCCCAATCCCTGGACCGTAATCAAATCGAGAACTTGTGGGGTGGCATCAAAAATCCTGTTTCTGAAGCAAAACCAAGACATGGAAATGAATTGTGAAATGTCATCAAGGAGTGGAATAACAGCTGAAAGGTACCACAAGTAGATTGAGTTCATGGCACACAGATGTGAAGCAGTATTAAAAAATGTGGTCATTCAACAAAATATTACTTTAGTGATTCAAAGAATTGGTAAATCCTAGAAACTGAAAATTTTGTACAAAATAGTTTTCAGTTTTTAAAGTCAACAGCAGACTTTTTTTTTTTTTTTTTAAACACACCCCTTTCAACAAATTGCTAAATTGCACAGCCTTAAGAATGTGTATATCATGAATGCTGGGTATTGTTGGTTTTCTGAGACTCTAATGCACATAACGGTAACTTGTTGGACATGTACTAATAAAAAATAGTGTGAAAATGTGGATTCATCTGGTTACTCACATTGGACTGCTATTATTTTGAACAGTACTGTAGACTTCGATGGAAAGATTACATGCTGTGGCGATCCAAAACCGGACAAGCCGAAAGGAAAATAAAAAAGAAGTTGAATTGTAACAGCTCTTTAGCCATTGAAGGTCAAAACATTATACTTATTGAGAACTTTGTAACAAATGAATGAGGTGATAAGGATATGGTTGACTGTGATAATAATACATAGAACTTCGTGAACTTTTGTGGCACTGAGGCTAAGAATTAATCAGTCATGGTCCTGCCGGTCCCCTGCACACCTGCGCCTCATCGGGGATAATCAACCCTAGTATATATATAGGACCTAGGGACGGTCTGGCTTTGCCAGATTGTTGCCATCCATGCCTCATTCCCGCACTTCCTTGTTCCTTATCCTGAATCCCTGTGTACTGACCTTCGCCTGTTCTCCGACCAACCCCGTAAGCTTGACGCTCCTGATACTGCTGCTCTGTCTGACTGACTGTCTGGCATACGACCATGAAACAAAAAGACCTTCCTTTTACTGCCTCCCTGTCTACCGAGTCGTGCATTTGGGTCCACACTAGAGTTCTGGTTATGACAGAACACTCTGGCCACAACATGGACCCAGCCGACTCAGAAGCCATCTGCCCTCTCTACAGATCCAGGGCAGATGCCTAGCCGAGCAGGAGACTGCTGTTCAGGTTACCAAGCAAAGACTTCTCGAGATCTGTGCCCGATTAGAGCATGTGGCCTGCCAGGAGGCCTTTGATAAACTTGGGTCGAGTTTCATCAGAGCTCCAGTCCTCATCATGCCAGATCCAGAGAGGCAGTTTGTGGTTGAAGTGGATGTATCGGACTCAGGAATGGGAGCGGTACTCTCCCAGAGGTGTGCAAGGGATGGGAGACTTCACCCGTGCGCCTTCTTATCTAAGAGACTGACTCCAGCAGGGCGGAATTATGACGTGCGTGATCGAGAATTATTGGTGGTCAAAACGGCGCTGGAGGAATGGAGGCACTGGCTGGAGGGATCACACGTTCCAGTTCTGGTCCTTACTGATGATGAGAACTTTGAGTACCTGAGGACCGCCAAGAGACTGAATGCTCGCCAGGCCAGGTGGGAACTTTTCTTTACTCGCTTCCGTTTCACTCTGTCCTTTCGTCCTGGCTCGAAGAATGGCAAACCGGACGCACTATCCCGGATCCATGAAAGGGAGAGAACGGAAGCCGTGAGTGTTCCTATACTTCCGGAAGCCTGCTTCGTGTTCGGGTTCACCTGGGAGATCGAGGCACGGGTAAAGGAGGCCCTAAGGGACTCTCCGGGTCCAGTCAAATGTTTTTCCGGTCATCTGTTTGTGGTACCCTCGGAACGGGGAGACATCATCGATTGGGCCCACACGAACAAGACCGTCTGTCACCCCGGCATGGTGAAGACCCACTCAGTAGTTGAACAACAGTTTTGGTGGCCAAACCTGGGAAGGAACGTGAGGGAGTATGTCAACACGTGCCCCATCTATATGGCCAATAAGACCTCTCGCCTGCGACCAATGGGTGAGCTCCGGCCGCACCCAAATTCCCTCTCGCCCTTGGTCACACATTTCTCTAGATTTCGTTACAGGTCTACCCTGCTCCCAGGGGAACACAGTGGTACTCTCAGTCATCGATCGGTTTTCCAAGATTGTCCACTTCGTACCAGTTCTTAAGATTCTGTCCGCCAAGTAAACTGCGCAGCTACTGCGAGACAATGCCGTCCGCTATCATGGTCTGCCATTGGATGTAATGTCGGACAGAGGACCGCAATTCTTGTCTAGGTTCTGAAAGGAGTTCTGCACCCTCATCGCGGCAAAAGTAAGCCTTACGTCAGGCCATCACCCGCAGTCCAATAGTCAAAGGAAAGAATAAATCAGGATCTGAAGACCGGTCTACGCTCTCTGACATCACATGATCACAGCACTTGGAGCCAGCACCTCGGATGGGTGGAATATCCACACAACTCACTGCCTTCCACTTCCACAGGTATGGCTCCATTCCACATCGTTCATGGATACACCCCCCCCCCCCCGTTTCCAACTGTGGCCGCCGACTCCACGGTCCCATCCGCATTGGCGAGACGCAGCAACTTGACCTGGGAGCTAGCCAGGAAGACGCTAATGTGCATGGGCAGCTCCTACAAGTCCACGACAGATCTCAAGAGAAGAAGGGCACCAACGTTCAAGGTGGGACAACGTGTATGACTGTCCACAAAGGATCTTCCGCTGCAGACAGAGTCACGCAAGCGAGCTCCCAGGTTCGTGGGTCCCTTTACAATCACCAAGATTGTTAAGCCTGTCGCTGTTTCCTTGAAGCTTCACAGATTGATGAGGGTTCATCCCACGTTCCATGTGAGCCGGCTCCAGCCGACTCATCCATCGCAATTAGTCCTCCCAGCCAAGCCCCAACCACTGGTGTTTGGTTAGCAACGTGGGCACATACAGCAATGACGAGCTAAACACTGCTTGTTCATGCTCGACAATAATGGCAAAAAAAAAAAGAGATGTTATTTTAAGACGCAATGACTGTCGGAGTATGTTTATGCAAATAGAAGAAGTGGTGAAACGGGAAGAAATAAAAGTACAGTTAAAACAGCGTAGACTCCAAGAAATATCATTTAAAACTGTAAATACTCTAAAAAGCATCAGTGGGGAAAAAAAAAAAGTTTAAACCTTGATGTAAAAACATTCACACTTGGGCCTGATATCACCTCTGTTCGCAGTTTATTCCATTTGTGTGCTGCATAATAGCTAAATGCTGCTTCACCATGTTTGCTTTAGACTCTTGTCCAACATTTGGTCTGAATCTGTTAATCTCAGAGTTTTACTGCATTTATACTCCATTGGCATTTCTTTCATGTACATACAATTCCTGTGCCTCCTGTAGGCCAGTCCCAAGCCCGGATAAATGCAGAGGATTACGGCAGGAAGAGCATCCGGTGTGCCAAACATATATGAGCCTTCATGACTTCCATAACTGATAGGTCGTGGCCCGGGCAAACTACGCCCGCCCCCGCAAGGCATAGGTAGAAATTTAGGTAACGTAGGTCGAAGACAAAAAAAGAGGAGGAAAGCGACTTAGTCGGCAAAAGAAGAAGCAAGAACTATGTGTTGGGACTTTGAATGTTGGGACGATGACAAGAAAAGCTCAGGAGTTAGTTGACATGATGATGAGGAGAAAGGTTGATGTGTTGTGCATCCAAGAGAGCAAGTGGAAAGGGAGGAAGGCTAAAAGTTTAGGGGCAGGGTTTAAATTCTTTTACCATAGTGGAGATGGGAAGAGAAATGGAGTAGGGGTTATTTTTAAGGAAGAGCTGTCTTAGAATGTCTTGGAGGTGAAAAGACTGGTCCTGAGCATCCCAGAGAGAGAGAGAGAGAGAGAGAGAGAGAGAGAGAGAGAGAGAGAGAGAGTTGTGATTGGTGCAGATTTCAATGGACATGTTGGCGAAGGAAACGGGGGTGATCAGAAGTGATGGGTAAGTACGAGGAGCACGCAGGTGGATTATATTTTGTACAGATGATGTAATCTGAAGGATGTTACTGATTGTAAGGTTGTGGTGGGAGAGTGTGTAGCTCGACAGGATAGGATTGTGGCGTGTAGGATGACTCTGAGGGTGGGTAGGAAGATTAAGAAGACAAAAGGTGGAGCAGAGAATCAGGTGGTGGAAGTTGAGGAAGGAAGAATGCCGTGAGGCCATTCGGAAAGAGGTGAGACAGGCTGATGGACAGGAGGAGCTCCCGGAAGACTGGAATACTACAGCCAAGGTACTCAGAGAGGCAGGCAGGAGAGTTCTTGGGGTGCCTTCTGGTAGGCAAGGGAAGAAGGAGACTTGGTGGTGTAACCCCAAAATACAAGAAGTCATCCAAGCAAATAGATTAGCAAAGAAGAAGTGGGACATGGAAAGGACTGAGGAGAGGCGGAAGGAATACATTGAGATGCAACGTAGGGCAAAAGGTAGAGGTGGCGAAGCCTAAACAAGAGGCATATGATGACATGGACACGAGGTTGGATACGAAAGAGGGAGAAAAGGATCTCTACAGGTTGGCCAGACAGAGGAATAGAGATAGGAAGGATGTACAGCAAGTAAAGGGGATTAAGGATGGCGATGGAAATATGGTGACTGGTGCCAGTAGTGTGCTAAGTAGATGAAAAGAGTACTTTGAGAAGTGAATGAATGAAGAGAATGAGAGAGAAGGTAGAGTCGAAGAGGAAAGCGTGAATGACCAGGGAGTGGCAATGCTTAGTAAGGGGGAAGTTAGAAAGGCACTGAACAGAATGAAAAATGGAAAGACAATTGGTCCTGATGACATACCAGTGGAGGTATGGAAGCAATTTGGAGAGGTGGCTGTGGAGATTTTGACAAACTTATACAATAGAATACTAGCAGGAGAGAAGATTCCAGAAGAATGGCAGAAAAGTTTGCTCGTCCCCATTTTTATGAACAAAGGCGATGTTCAGAGCTGTGGCAACTATAGAGGAATAAAGTTGATGAGCCACACAATGAAGTTATGGGAAAGAGTAGTGGAGGCTAGACTCAGGACAGAAGTAAGTATCTGCGAGCAACAGTATGGTTTCATGAATAGAAAGAGTACCACAGATGCATTATTTGCCTTGAGGATGCTCACAGACATTGTGTCTTTGTAGACCTAGAGAAAGCCTATGACAGAGTAACAATAGAGGAACTGTGGTACTGCATGCGCAAGTCTGGTGTGGCAGAGAAGTATGTTAAAATAGTACAGGACATGTATGATGGCAGCAGAACAGCGGTGAGTTGTGCATTTGGTGTGTCAGAAGAATTTAAGGTGGAGGTGGGGCTGCATCAGGGATCCGCGCTGAGCCCCTTCCTGTTTGCGGTACTAATGGATAGGCTGACAGATGAGGTTAGATTGGAATCCCCTTGGACTATAAGGTTTGCTGATGATAGTGATCTGGACTGAAAGCAGACATAAGGCGGAGGAACAATTCGAAAGATGGAGCCACGCACTGGAAATGAGAGGAATGAAGATTAGCCGAAGTCTTCTTCTTCTTTTTCCTTTTGGCTTGTCCCGTTAGGGGTCGCCACAGCGTGTCATCTTTTGCCATCTTAGCCTATCTCCTGCATCTTTCTCTCTAACCCCAACTGCCCTCATGTCTTCCCTCACCACATCCATAAACCTTCTCTATGGTCTTCCTCTTGCTCTTTTGCCTAGGAGCTCCATCCTCAGCATCCTTCTACCAAAAAACTCACTCTCTCGCCTCTGAACATGTCCAAACCATCGAAGTCTGCTCTCTCGAATCTTGTCTCCAAAACATCCAACTTTGGCTGTCCCTCTAATGAGCTCATTTCTAATCCTATCCAACCTGCTCACTCCGAGCGAGAACCTCAACATCTTCATTTCTGCCACCTCCAGTTCTGCTTCCTGTTGTTTCTTCAGTGCCACCATCTCTAATCCGTACATCATGCCCGGCCTCACCACTATTTTGTAAACTTTGCCCTTCATCCTAGCAGAAACTCTTCTGTCACATAACACACCAGACACCTTTCGCCAGCTGTTCCAACCTGCTTGGACCAGTTTCTTCACTTCCTTACCACACTCACAATTGCTCTGGATTTTGACCCTAAATATTTGAAGTCGTCCACCCTCGCTATCTCTTCTCCCTGTAGCCTCACTCTTCCCCCTCCACTTTTCTCATTCACGCACATATATTCTGTTTTACTTCGGCTAATCTTCAATCCTCTCCTTTCCAGTGCATGTCTACATCTTTATAATTGTTCCTCTGCATGCTCCCTGCTTTCACTGCATATCACAATATCACCTGCGAACATCATGGTCCAAGGGGATTCCAGTCTAACCTCATCTGTCAGCCTATCCATTACCACTGCAAACAGGAAGGGACTCAGAGCTGATCAATGATGCAGTCCCACCTCCACCTTAAATTCCTCTGTCACACCTAAGGCACACCTCACCATTGTTCTGCTGCCATCATACATGTCCTGTACTATTTTAACATACTTCTCTGCCACACCAGACTTACGCATGCAGTACCACAGTTCCTCTCTTGGTACTCTGTCATAGGCCTTCTCTAGATCCACAAAGACACAATGTAGCTGCTTCTGACCTTCTCTGTACTTTTCCACTCGCATCCTCAAGGCAAATCATGCATCTGTGGTACTCTTTCTAGGCATGAAACCATACTGCTGCTTGCAGATACTTACTTTTGTCCTGAGTCTAGCCTCCACTACTCTTTCCCATAACTTCACTGTGTGGCTCATCAACTTTATTGCTCTATAGTTCCCACAGCTCTGAACATCCCCTTTGTTCTTAAAAATGGGAACTAGAACACTTTTCCTCCATTCTTCAGGCATATTTTCGCCCGCTAGTATTCTGTTCAATAAGTTGGTCAAAAACTCCACAGCCATCTCTCCAAATTGCTTCCATACCTCTACCGGTATGTCATCAGGACCAACTGCCTTTCCAGTTTTCATCCTTTGTAGTGCCTTTCTGACTTCCCCTTTGGTAATCATTTCCACTTCCTGGTCCTTCACACTTGCCTCTTCAACTCTTCCTTCTCTCTCATTTTCTTCATTCATCAACTTCTCAAAGTATTCTTTCCATCTATTTAGCACACTACCGGCACCAGTCAACACATTTCCATCTCTATCCTTAATCACCCTTACCTGCTGCACATCCTTCCCATCTCTATCCCTCTGTCTGGCCAACCTGTAGAGATCCTTTTCTCCTTCTTTCGTGTCCAACCTGGTGTACATGTCTTCATATGCCTCTTGTTTAGCCTTTGCCACCACTACCTTTGCCCTACGTCGCATCTCGATGTACTCCTTTCACCTCTCCTCAGTCCTCTCAGTATCCCACTTCTTCTTCGCTAATCTCTTTTCTCGTATGACTCCTTGTATTTTGGGGTTCCACCACTAAGTCTCCTTCTCCTTTCCTACCAAAAGACACACCAAGTACTCTCCTGCCTGTCTCTTTGATTACCTTGGCTGTCGTTGTCCAGTCTTCCGGGAGCTTCTGCTTTCCATCGAGAGCCTGTCTTACCTCTTTCCGAAAGGCCGCACAACATTCTTCCTTTCTCAGCTTCCACCACATGGTTCTCTGCTCTACCTTTGTCTTCTTAATCTTCCTACCCACCACCAGAGTCATCCTGCACACTACCATCCTATGCTGTCGAGCTACACTCTCCCCTACCACTACTTTACAGTCAGTAACCTCCTTCAGATTACATCGTCTGCACAAAATATAATCCACCTGCGTGCTTCTACCTCCGCTCTTGTTGGTCACTATATGTTCCTCCCTCTTCTGGAAATAAGTGTTCACTACAGCTATCTCCATCCTTTTTGCAAAGTCCACCACCATCTGTACCCCAAAGTTCCTTTCCTGGATGCCGAACTTACCCATCACTTCTTCATTGCCCCCGTTTTCTTTACCAATATGTCCATTACAATCTGGACCAATCACAACTCTCTCGCTGTCTGGGATGCTCAGAACTACTTCATCTAGTTCCTTCCAGAATTTCTCTTTCAACTCTAGGTCACATCCTACCTGTGGGGCATAGCCGCTAACCACATTATACATAACACCCTCAATTTCAAATTTTAGTCTCATCACTCAATCTGATACACTTTTCACCTCCAAGACATTCTTAGCCAGCTCTTCCTTTAAAATAACTCCTACTCAATTTCTCTTCCCATCTACTCCGTGGTAGAATAATTTAAACCCTGCTCCTAAACTTCTAGCCTTACTTCCTTTCCACCTGCTCTCTTGGATGCACAGAATATCAACCTTTCTCCTAATCATCATGTCAACCAACCTTTTCCTGTCATAGTCCCAACATTCAAAGTCCCTACACTCAGTTGTAGGCTCTGTGCATTCCTCTTTCTTCTGACGATGGATCCAGTTTCCTCCTCTTTTTTGTCTTCGACCCACAGTAGCTAAATTTCCACCGACGCCCTGCAGATTAGCAGTGCCGGGGGCGGGCGTTGTTAACCCGGGCCACGACCGATCCGGTATGGGATTCTTGAGATGAACGCTCATATTTGTTTGACACAGTTTTTAACGCCGGATGCCCTTCCTGACGCAACCCTCTGCATTTATCCGGGCTTGGGACCGGCCTACAGATTGCACTGGTTTGTGCCCCCATAGGGCTGCATTGAAGATTAGCCTAAGTAAAACAGAATATATGTGTATGAATGTGAGGGGCGGAGGAGGAGGAGTGAAGCTTCAGGGAGAGGGGATAGCCAGGGGTGGATGACTTCAAATAACAGGGGTAAACAATAGAGAGCAATGGAGAGTGTGGTAAAGAAATGAAGAAACGGGTCCAAGCGGGCTGGAACAGTTGGTGGAAGGTGTCTGGTGTTCTATGCGACAGAAGAGTCTCCGCTAGGATGAAGGGCAAAGTTTATAAAACCGTGGGGGTCCGGCCATGTTGTACGGATTAGAGACGGTGGCACTGAAGAAACAACAGGAAGTGGAATTTGAGGTAGCAGGAATGAAGATACTTAGGTTCTCGCTTGGAGTGAACAGGTTGGATAGGATTAGAAACGAGCTCATTAGAGGGAGAGCCAAAGTTGGATGTTTTGGAGACAAGGTTAGAGAGAGCAGACTTTGATGGTTTGGACATGTTCAGAGATGAGAGAGTGAGTATATTGGTAGAAGGGTGCTGAGGATGGAGCTGCCAGGCAAAAGATCGAGAGGAAGACCAAAGAAAAGGTTGATGGATGTTGTGAGGGAGGACATGAGGACACTGGGTGTTCGAGAGGAGGATGCACGAGATAGGCTTGGATGGAAAATTATGACACGCTGTGGCGACCCCTGAAAGGAAAAGACGAAAGGAAAAGAAGAAGCATTTCTTTCATGTATTGAGGACCTAAACCATTTAGTGATTTATCGACCAGTAGCAAAACTTTAAAGTGTATTCTGAAGATGACTGCGATCCTCAACATCTTAATTTCTGCCAACTCTCGCTCTGCTTCCTGTTGTCTCTTCAGTTCCACTGTCTCTAATCTATACATCATGGCTGGCCTCACCAATGTTTTATAAACTTTGCCCTCCATCCTAGCAGAAACTCTTCTGTCACATAAGATACCAGACACCTTCCGCCAGTTGCTTCAATCTTTTTGGACCTGTTTATCTTCCTTACCACAGTCACCATTATTCTGGATTGTTGAGCAAATATTTGAAGTAGTCCACAAGGAAGTTTTAGATGTATTATGTAAGACTAGATGTTCATATCCCTCTATTCATCCATATTTTGGCTCCCATGAGGCTCTGTGGGATGTTTAAATAAGTGATGGCACCCTACGGGTTATCAAGTGGCCTTCCTTCCAACATCAAGTATTTCACTGATAGGCCCACGACACTCTTGAGAGGGTTCAGCAGTAAATCCCAGTGTCCCAGGTTAACCCCCTCGGTGCCATCAATTTCTCTTGTAGGCCCAATTAGGGTCTGTCCTCTTTATCCACAGCCAGTGGCTGGCCTTTTCCACCGCCTTGGAGAGATCTCTGACTGCCTGCTGACGGGCCTTTCCCTGGACTCTCATTTCTCTGAGTAGCCTGGATGTTGAGGAGGCTATCAACCCTCTGCAGCCTATTTCCACCAGGCGTACCTCTGCTCTCCAGCTTCGCTGCTGCACTTCGGCGGCAAATCCTGCATACCTCAGCCGCTTCCGCTCATACGCCTCCTTGACTGCCCCCTCCCAGGGCACTGTGAGTTCAATGACATAGACGAGCTTGAGAGAGGCAGACCCAAGCACTAGATCTGGCCGTAGGGTGGTAATTGCAATCTCAGATGGAAAACAGAACTTCTTGTCCAGGTCTGCCAGTAGCTTCCAGTCTCTTGCACTACCCAGCAGTGCGCTGTCTGGTGGCTTGTTGGTGTGGCCGGTTTGAATTGCCTCCAATCCTTCGCAGGCCAACCAGTGCCATTGCTTGGCCTGCGACACAGCTTGGGCGCACCTTTTTGCTTTCTCTTCCCGACGTACCTTCTGGACCACCAGTTTATAATTAGTCTGATATGACTATTGAAACGCAGGTCTGAATCTATCAGAACACCAAGGTTTCAGACTTCGTCGTTTTCAACCTGTTTAGTAGTATTGTACCTGTACTGTGATGTCTTCGGAATCCTGTTAAAAAAAAAAATTCACCAAGTCCATTTAAGTTCAAGAAATAATTGAGTTGATTAGAATAGCTTTCTCAACAATTTTGACAATGAAAAGGAGATTTGAGATGCATCTATACCTATATAGCTTGGTAACATTGTAGCATCCAGTGCTCTTTTTTTTTTTTTTTTTTTGGAAGGCATCATGGCAGCTAGAAGAAGGAGAAGCTCATGACACTCGTGGAAAAGGTCCAAACAAAAGACAAAAAAACAGGTCCTTTCAAGACAGCTGTGAGACAGACTAAATGTTGATTCTTTCAGAAGACAAACCTGTTTGTCTTGTATGTGGAGCCAGCATCTGTAGTTAAAGAATATAAATATGACAACACTATGAAACAAAACCCAAGGGCAGGTATAATGATCTGAACAAGAGGCAAAAGCTCCAGAAGTTGGAGGAGATGAAAAGAAGTCTGGTTTCACAGCAAACTATGTTCTTCCAAGTAACATCACAAAGTGAGACTGCTGTAAAGGTTAGTTTTATTGTGGCCACAGAGATCACCAAATTAACCAGGCCCTTTACGAAGGGACAGTTTGTTAAAAAGTTCCTGCTCAAAGTTTGCAATGTCATTTGCCTAGATAAAAAGCAAGCCCATTTAAATGTAAGCCTGACCTTAAACACTGTGGTTGTGCGTACTTGTGAGCTTGCTACTAATCTATAAGAACAACTGAAGGAAAAGGGGAAAGATTTTACGCCAAATCTGCTGTAGACGACAGCAGCGACACATCAGATACTGCCCAGCTATCAATACTCATCCTTGGAATGGATATGTAACTGTTACAGAGAAATGTTTAAGATTTAAATCCATATATAGCACAACCAAAGAAGAATAAATCTTCAAGGTATCCAAATGTCTCAATGAAATTATGCTGCTTTCGGATAAACTGGCAGGACTAACGACAGATAGTGCATCTGCGGTGTATGGTCAGAAAACTGGACTGATGGACGGAATTCGGGAGAAGATGCAGGAGAATCATGCAGGGAGGTTTACAGTTTACCACTTAATAATCCACCAGGAAGGGTTGTGTGACAAAGCCTTGAAAATTGAGCATATTATGAACAATGTAACTCGAGTACTGTAGTTAACTTCATAAGGTTTAAATCACCACCACTTCCAAGTCCTTTCTGGAGGAGTTAGGCTCAGTATACGGAGGCGTGGCCGATCCCGCATAGGTATAATGGGTTAGCCGAGGAAAAGTAATGGAAGGATGCTTTAAGCTGTGTTATGAAATATTTCTGTTTAGGGAGAGCAAAGGCAAAAACACAACAGAGCTCAGGTATATAAAATTTGACTAAGTTGTCATTCTTGTGTGACATGAGCCATCTTAATGCGCTAAACCTGCAGGTTCAGGGGTGGGGCAAGTCATTACAGACATGTAAAGTGTGGTGTGGGCTTTTAGAATCAAGTTATTCTTGTGGGATACTCAGATGCAACAGGGAAACGTGCCTCATTTTCTGTGGGGCCAAATTATGAAAGAACAGATCTCACCTCCCATGTTTCCCAGTGCAGTTGAAAAACTAATGTACTTCGTGCAGACTTTTTCCAACGATTTGCAGACTTTAAAGCCAAGAAATGCTGATTTAAGCTACTCAGCAATCCATTTTCAGTTGACGTGACAAGCGCTCCAACCAACTTCCGAATGGAGGCTATTGAGCTCCAGTGTAATGACACACTCAAGTCAAATTATGACTGTCGGTGTTGTGCAGTTCACACGGCCCCAACTCAGTGCACAGGCTGCTGAAATGCTGTCAATGTTCGGCAACATGCATCTCTGCAAACAACTTTATCTTTGATGAAGATTAGCAAAACCCTATAAAGGAGTAGTTTTACTGACGAGAACTTTCATTTAGTCATGAGGATTTCTTCAGCCCAGTCTGACCCAAGAGTTTGACTAACTTGGATCTAAGAAGAGTTGTCAAGTATCTGGTTTAGACTCAGATGCATCAGAGTAAATCACAGTGTAACAAGCTATCCATCCATCCATCCATTTCTTTCGCCGCTTTTCCTCACAAGGGTCACGGGAGGGCTAGAGCCTATCCCACCTGTTAACGGGCATGAGGCAGGGTACGCCCTGAACTGTTCAAGAAATAAGTTTGGCCGGCCACTTTTTTTTGAGTTTTTAATTTTGATCCTCTGGGTATTTGAATTTGACACCCCTGATCTACTTGGATTTGGTACAGCAGAGACCAGGCACATCAACAGACATCCTGGAGGCATCTAGTGAATCTTTTAAAGCCAGCCGGGGATGGTTTGAAAACTTTAGAAAAAGCAGATACACTCCATCTGCAGATGTGGTGAGGCTGCTTGCAATGATGTGAAGGCAGCTGAGGAAATGTGACCGTCATGGGTGTTTCTGTCCTCAGCCCGGTGCGTACCTGTCCAATGAGCAAATGCGCCCACCTTCTTCTCATCTCGTTAATTACGGTCCGGATATATTGCCACGTGTGCGGTCTGGTCCTTGCCAGATCGTTGTACTTCCATGTCACGTTCCCGCAAGTCCATGTCCTTGTCCTTGATGCTCTGTGTACCGAACCCTGCCTCCTTGATGACCCTGCCTCTTCACCTAGTGATTCCGACACTGTTGCTTGTTTGGACTGCCTGCCTGTGTACCGACCGTGGACTGAATAAATACGCTCCTCAAACTGTATCTGGTCTCGTGAAACGTGCATTTTGTGTTCAGCCTTGTGTTTTAGTGATGACAGCAACAACTTTTGCTAAACTCAAAGGCAAAGGATACATCCCCCAGTAAATCTTCAACTGCGACAAAATTGGGTTGTTTTTGAAGACAATGCCAAGGAGGACATACATAACAGACAAGGCAAAGATGCCAGTCCACAGGCACATGAAAGACTGACTATCTCTCGTGCTGTTTGCTTATGAGAGTCATGATTTCAAAATCAAACCACTGCTCGTATATCACTTGGAAAATCCCACAGCCTTCAAAACATAAAATTTCAAAAGAAAGACTACAGATTTAAGTGCAGGGCGAACCCATAGGTCTGGGTCACTAGGCAGATTTTTGTGGACAGGGTAAACCTGGTTTTTGGTCCTGCCATCAAGAAATATCTCTACAAGAAAAGTCTTCTTCTGCAAGTCCTTCTCATCCTCGACGATGCCCTGGCTGACCCACCGAACATCGAAGAAGACATCTCTGTATAATTTAAATTCATTCATTCATTTAAATTCATTCAGTATATCGCACACTCACCGGCACAGAGATCCTAAGGTCGGAGCGCTTCGGTTGAACCGGACAGCGGGCGATTAAGTGTCCAAGACGAACACAGTAGAAACATCGCCCTTCTCGTCGCCGGCGAAAGCACTCCTCCGCTGAGCTGCCGAGACCCTCCACTTGCATGGGTTCTGACGTAGAAAGCAGTGTGGGCGGCCGGGAAGTGACCAGGTTGAGTCTCTCTGTCTCCTCCTCGGTCATGCCGTCCATCTCCCCCTGCACGGCCAAGCGCTGATCCACCTTGAGGGCCAGTCCGATGAGGACGTCCAAGCGAAGGCCTTCCGCCTTGCCATATCCACGGCAATGAGGTGGCCACAGATGGGTATGTGGGGAAAGTCCCTGGTAGAAGGCATCATGGAGAGCCTCCTCTTTCCACCGGCTCTCGGCGGCCCGGATACGGAATTCGATAGCGTAGTCTGACACGCGGCGACGGCCTTGGAGAATTGTCATGAGTGAGGTCGCCGCCTTGCGTTCCGCAGCCGCATACTGGAATAATTGGGTGAGTGCGCAGACGAACGTTGTCCATGAACGGCAGATCTACGAGTTGGGACTCCACTCTGCAGTGGCCCACGCTTCCGCCCTCCCCGTCATGTGGGAAATGACGAAGATGATCCGGGAGCGGTCCGTGGGGAAAGCGGACGCCTGCAGTTCGAAATGGAAGTCGCACTGCGCAAGGAAGGGCTTGACGTTGCCTGAGTCATCTGAAAAACGTTCCGGTCGGGAGAGCAGAGTTATGCTGGCACAGGAGGGCTCCGTAACAGGCAGAACGGGTGGACTCGGAGCGACAGGCGGAGTGACCATCGTTGGCGTAGCAGCCGTGCTAGCTTGGGATGCTAGTCACGGCTACAGCCGGGCACAGATCTCATGGAGATGTTGATTCGTTACCTGGATTTAAAGCGAGCGGCGGATGGCCTCAGAATCGGCTGGGTCCATGTTTTGGCCAGATCGTTCTGTCACGACCGGGGCTCGCAGGCTGACCCAAATGCACAACTCCAGAGGCAAGCAGATAGAGTACAGAAAGCCTTTATTCGGTCCGTGGTCAATGATCAGCAAGTCAGTCAGGAAAAGCAGCAGTATCAGAAGAGGCAGGCTTACTAGGATGGTCAGTGAACAGGCAAGGGTCGGTGCACGGTAGGTCAGGTAAACGGGAGTGCGGGAACCGGCATGAGAATCAACGATCTGGCGGAGGACTAGTTGTCCCCCGTGTCCTATAAGTACTGGGTGTAATCAGCCCAAACAGGGTGCAGGTGTGTGCCGACTAATTGGCTGACCACGCAAAGCCTGGGGAGGATGCCAGGGGCATGACAGTTTGTCACATTTCACGCCTCTGGAGTCCTCTTATGGACCAAACCTGGAATTGGACAAACACGCGGAAGGACCCCAAAAGGACCACCTTCCAACAATATCACCTATCATCTGTGTTCTCTGACCTCTATGACACAAGATGGAGTAATTGGAAACCTATCCATCTCCACTGTGTCATGTGTCCTGTATTGTGCAGAGTGCGTTGAGCTTGCCTAAGTTACATAATTGTTCGATGCGCGCAGTGTGGCTCTTTAGTATGTATGTTGAAAAGTTTCCTCCCAAATGTCAAAATGTCGCTGACTGATGAAAACTTGTCAGAGATGACAATGCCAGCGAAGATGAGGAAGAAGACAAGTATTCAGAAAGACAAGAAGTATGGACGAACTTCAGCAAGGTGTTCAAGAACGGGGGCAATTGAGGTTTTGTTCATTACAGTTCATCCATTTTCTCAGCCGCTTATCCTCACGAGGATTTCGGGAGTGCTGGAGCCTATACCAACTGTCATCAGGTAGGAAGGAGGCTACACCCTGAACTGGTTGCCAGTCAATCTTGGCGCACATAGAGACAGACAACAGTCGCGCTCACAATCACAACTCGGGGCAATTTAGAGTGTCCAAAAGATACTTTTCAGTGACGTCACGCCGAACGCGTGTTTTTTGTTTCCGACGCCATCTTGGACCGCAAGATTGTGTCCTCATATCAAGGCGGACTTGTCATTGGATGATCTAAACTCGACAGCTTTATCAGATATTGCACAACAGTTGGACTGTTATCACAACCAATGATATACAGAAAAGATACAAGCAATCCCCTCACCACCACCACCGCCAACATACATATGGACAGAACATGTACCTACCAGAAATGAAATGCTTGCTGCAAAGTTGAGCGTACATGGTGGGCGCCCAGTTGCCCCTCTTCAGGGCAGATACCCATCTGTCGCACCTTTTTTTTGTTGGCTGGGAAACGTTAAAAATGTATACTGTAATGTTTTGGCTATGGTTATCGTTTGATCTTTTATCTTGAAAGTCCTTTGACAAACGAACAAATTAACCAGAGGTGATTGAGGCACTTGTGCTGGAGTGAGGAATAAAGAAGCCACATGTGAAACTCAAGAGCAAGTATAGTCTCATTATTAGATTGAGCTATAGTACTTCTCATAAATAGCAAGTGTGATTGTGTTGACGTCAGCGGAGTGCAACGAGACAGGACGATAAAGAAGTGAGCATGAGAGGTTAGCGGGGGGAAAAGCAAAATAAATATCACCCACGTTAAAAAGTGTAGTTGGACTCATGTCTACGTTATTCAATAACACGACAACAAGATCCTAACATGGTGTCAGAGTGATGGAAGTAGAACTACCGACTCACGGGGTAAAAAAACGAACGAAGCCGACAAGGAACTGAACATGATGGATGCGTTTGACACGTGTTCCAACCCCAAGTATGGACTGGGACTCATCCAATTTACCAGATGCATGGCAGAGATTCAAGCAACATGCCGAACTCATGTTCACGAGAATGCTGAAAAACAGAACTGAAGAGGTAAAGTGGAGTTTCTTCCTGGTGTGGATCACCAGTAAAGGACGGGATGTCAGCAATACGTGGACACTGACCAGAGATGAAGATAAGTTGCTAAAAATGTATTGTGAAAAATTACCTCACTCCAAAACCAAACCTCATATTTGCTAGATATAAGTTTCACGAGAAGGCGCAAAGTAACTGAGTCATTTGAGCACTTTGACAGAACTCAAGCTGTTGGTTAAAGACTGTAACTACACAAACAGCGATGAGATGGTCAGAGAGTGCAGTTTTCGCTACCAACTCACAGAGTGTGTGTGAAAAGTTACTCAGCCAGGGGCCGGAGCTCACGCCCGAAAAAGCGATTGACATAGCCCGCTCCAATGAGTTATCAAAAGTGCAGCTAAAGGCTATGGCTAGCGAAAGCCACGAGGTTCACGTTATCCACCGCAATTCTGGAAAGCAAAGTTTCATCGTGGGTGCTAGGAGGCATATTGACAGCCCAAAGACCTCCAGACCCAAAGACCTTCGGAATGATACGTAACAAGTGTAATAATAAACTATTTGGCCTGAAACAAGTTTTGATCTTTGGTTTCCTTGGTTTTCTAGACTACAGTAGTGTAATTTTTTAATCTACAAAGGGTTAAAGTTTGAGTGGTTAAATGTGAGAAAGGGTTTATGCTATGTTATGTCTGAAAAAAGTTTTAAAGTGTGTAGTTAGGAGTCTTACAACCTTAAAACAGAAACGAAAAAACACTGTCAACAAAAAAAATTGTAAAAAAAAAAAAAATTACTAAACAAAAAATATAATCAATGAAAAAAACTAAATATGAAAGAAACATACTATGCGGATTTCACTTAAGGCAGGTATTTATTGGAACATAACCCCCGCGGTAAATAAAGGAATAGTAAAGCCATCCATCAATTCATTTACTGTACCGCTTATCCTCATGAGTGTTGCTGGAGTCTACCTGAGATATCTATGGAGGAGAAGCAGGGTACACCTTGAACTGATCGCAGGGAGAACATGCAAACTACACAAAAGCTGCGCTGGGTATGAATCGGATTAATTTCTTTTGATAAGAGTCTGATGGTGTAGTGGTACACAAATCTGACTTTGGTGTGGGGAGACTGGGTTCTATTCCTGCTCAGTGATAGCGTTATGTGCCCTACAACTGACGACCGACCAGTTGAGGGTGTAGTCTGTCTTTCACCCAAAGTTAATGGGGATAGGCATCGGCACTCCTGTGACCCTTGTGAGGATTATTGGCTTGGAAATGGAAGGATAATTTCTTCCATTTTTTAAATCAATCAAAATCTATCACACAAATTCTATAAACAGTGCTAAATTTGAAATTTATGAACTCAGCATCCGCTTCTTTACTAATCAAAATCTATCACAAATTCAAAAACATTGTTTGAAGTTTAATCTAATCTAAAAAAAAAATTAAGAACAATCACATCTGTACAGAACAGTACATATTTTTAAGAAAAAAAGGTCTAATCAGAAAATCAACGTAATATATTATAATATAGACCTATCCATCCATTTTCTTAACCACTTATCCTCACAAGTGTTGCGGGAAATGCTGGAGCCTATCCCAGCTGTCAATGGGCAGGAGGTGGGGTACAACCTTAACTGGTTGCCAGCCAGTCGCAGGGCACATGGAGACAATTAGCCGCACTCACAATAACACCTGGGGGCAATTTAAAGTGTCCAATTAATGTTGCATGTTTTTGGGATGTGGGATGAAACCGGAGTGCCCGGAGAAAACCCATGCAGGCACGGGGAGAACATGCAAACTCGGCGGGTCCGGGATTGAACCTTGAACCTCAGAACTATATATTAATATCTCCAATTAAGTTATGAGATATTTAGTTTCTGATTAGATGTTTTAATATTAAATACAAAGCAAAGCAATTTTTTTTGTTTAGCACATTTCATACACAAGTTAAAGGCATTTGAAAACAAAAAGAAAAAATTTAAAATGTGATAAAAACAATAAAAATGACGGACAAAATATTAAAAACAATTATCAAAACCACATACAGTGCAAGTAATATGATCAAAAAGTGGACATATTCTAAAAAGCATGAGAAAAAAAAGAGTGTTCAACCTGGATTTAAAAACATTTACACTTGGCGCTAACTATTTCATTCATGTATTCAGGACCTAAATGATTTAGTGATTTATAGACCAGTTGCAGAACTTTAAAATCTATTCTAAAGCTGACTGGAAGCCAGTGCAAGGACTTTAGGATTGGCGTTATATGCTCTGACCGCTTTGTTTTGGTCAGAAAGTGAGCTGCAGCTGTTTAATACTCTTTTTGAGGAGTCCAGTCAGAAGAACATTACAGTAGTCAAGTCTACTTGAGATAAAAGCATGGATGAGCTTTTCCTGGTCTGCTTGACACATACAAGACTTGACTCTCGATATATTTTTCAGATGGTAGACGGCAGTTTTTGTGATTGATTTGATATTATTGTTGAAAGTCAGGTCGGAATCAGAACACCAATGTTTCGGAGTTGGTCTTTGGTTTTTAAAGATAAGAGAGTCCAGGTGTTTACTAACAGCAATTCTCTTTTCTCCATTGCCAAAAACATTTCTCTCAGTTTTGTTGTGATTTAGTTGAAGAAAATTTTGGTTCATCTAGTTATTTATCTGATTTAAAACAGAGGCACAATACCTCAATTGAACTATAGTCATCTGGAGAAACTGCTAAATATAACTGTGTCATCTGCATAGCTATGGTAGTCAAAATTAAAGTTTTGAAGAATTTGACCCAAGGGTTGCATATACAGGCTGAACAGGAGAGATCCAAGAACTGACCCTTGAGGGACCCCATAGGTGATTGCCATTAGCTGAGACCGAGCACCTCCAATGGTCACAAAGTAGCTCCTTTACTCCAGGTAGGACCCAAACCACTTAAGGACCGTTCCATTTAGTCCTACCCATGTTTCCAACCTTTTTAGCAGTATATTGTGACCTACCGTATCAAAAGCCGCGCTGAGATCCAACAAGACCAAAATTGACACCTTTCCCGAGTCAGGATTCAACCTTATATCACTTGTATACTTGATAATTATGGCACTTTGATAAGAGCAGATTCTGTACTGTGATGAGTTCGGAAACCTGATTGAAATTTGTCAAAAAGTCCATTTAAATTCAAGAAATTGTTGAGTTGATTAAAATTAATACTCAAGAATCTTGGTTATGAATGGGAGATGAGTCTATAGCTTGCTAACATGGAATCATCCAATTAAAATAACTTTTGGATCACCCTTAACTAAAAAACACAGATATTCAAAAGAGTTAAATCACCCATTATCATTTCTTTACATTGAAATAATAATTTAAAAATAACAGCAATACCACCACCATTTTCAACTGTACGACACTTGTTCATAAAATTAAAATCACCGGTGTTGCCTCATTCAAAATGGTATTACAGCTACTTTCTGTTAACCATGTTTCATTTAATAAGACGTCCAGGCAATATGTTGTAATGATGTTAATGATCAACATTTGTTACCCAATGACCTGATATTAAAAAGAGCTAGTCTCGCAGAGATGGCTGGAGAGAATGGTTCGATACTCACATTTTATCCTCACTAAGTTGGAAGTTCTACTTTTTTGGCGCCATGTCTTTTTTGACCAACTTTCTTTTCCTTGTAATTATAGGGATCAAAAATACCTGATCTCCATAGGGGTCTGAGTTATTCTGGAAAAGACCAGATTTACAGATAGTCTTCATGGGTGGAGGAGGGGCTTTTTGCTTCTTAGTGGACGGTGGTTTCAGGCGAGAGGGGATGGGGGGAGGATCTTGGCGTGGTATGGGCTGGACTCCATCGTTGACAATAGTCTTCATCCTATCCATCAGACCAACATTGCATTCAGGCTGGAAGAGGGGTAGCCAACATCTACTGTGGATTGTATGGTTGTTGTAGTCATAGAGGGGAGATTCTGAGGAGTGTATGGCTCCAATGGGGCAGGAAGAGGTGTGGGAGATTTAAAGTGCTGGCACATTCCATTTGTCATTTGCTCATCGGATTGTTTGGATGACACAAATGCATCTGCATCTCGCCGCCTTATCTCTTGTTCCTCCAATTGTTTGGGAACAACTGGATCCTTTTGTCCTTGGTTTTTGTAAACACTTTCTGTACAGGGTAAATGACACACACAGTAGAAAATGTTGGCAGCTAATAACTTAACCCCTTGTCTATTTAGACAGAAATTGTCTGCTTTGTAAAGATTTTTACACTCCCAAAAAAGCCAGAAATTGTCAATGAAACTCACGGATAGTGCAGTGCATACCTTGCCTAACCAACCTATTCAATTGATCCCTCCGTACAGGGCACTTAACCACACCTCCTGAAGTGACATCACACCACGTGCGCCTACGTCAGACAAACAATTAGCAAAAAGGGCGGCGCAGCAAGTAAAGAATAGAGCGAAACTGTCCGATTTACTGGCTGATTTCTCACTCGCATTCTTAGCTAACAGTGAAATATCGTTGAAAAGCAGACAGCAGGGCTTCAAGTATTTTAGCAAGGGGTATTTCAATAGTATTTACATGCATATCGACGGAGAAAACATTGATATTAGCGCAAGATCTTTCCAGAGTCAGAGGAAGACCGAGAAGCCACATAATATAATATATTATAACCCAAAGACGAATTCGTCATTGACAGTTTCCTATTTTTGTGTTACATATCACACTTGTGTGCATAATCTGTATATGTATCTGTATAGCCGTTTGTGAACCGCCGTATGAAGGAAAAGAAGAAGGCGAGGCTTGATTTACGATTTGTTTCTCTCGTTTTCTTTGTGTAACGTCACGCGCTCCCCTCAATAATTATTCTTGAATTAGTGCCGAACCTACGTAAGTCCCGACTGAGTACGACAATCACTACTTTAGTGTCCTCAAACATCCTTCCTTCAGTCTTGGTGTCTCTGTGCACGTTGAAGGCTTTTAGGACTGCTAATCCGGTTTAGCTTAGCTCATTAGCCGCGAACAAAGGGACACGTTTGTGCAGTCAGATCATCGCAAAATATCGCTCAACACAGATCAAGTGTGTCAATCATTCACACGCTATCTTATGCAAGCGAAGAACTGCTAATTCATTTATATGAGACATGTATTGAAATCAAATATAGGGCTTACCTTCGTGCAAACATATCTGTTCCGGTTGATGGATTCAGTTGATCATGCGGTCTTCCACAAAGTATGATCCATTGAAGACATTTTTCGTACTGGGTCTTCGGTTTTGGAAAGAGTACGAATTGAACTCCACCAACTAGCCTTTCAGGATACCTGTTGTCAGTATTATAAAGTCCGTGACTACACCTCTTAACCATATCTATTGTTAAAGAACCCAAATACGCGATAAAATGCTAACAAAAGCTATACTGGACCATACAATACAATTTGTGCAGATCTCTGGCCTCTGATTGGTCAGCGACACGGATGACGCAATTTCTACGGAGGGGTCAATTGACGGAGCCTCGAGAAACGTTCATCTCCAGATCATAGAAATGGTAGCGGTCCGCTTATAAAAACCTCAGCATCCAACCCTTGCACTTTTGTTAGAGCAATGAAATCTCACTTCACCACGGCCGACATGAATCTTCCCAACTAAAACTAGGAGGACATGACGAAAATATATTTTGAACACTAGAATGAACACCACTGGTGACTGAATTGCTGCAAACTTGAATGTCTGATGTTGAATCTGTTACTTGTGCCAACAAAGAAAAACATGAAAGCTATCCCAAACAGAAAGATAATCGTGACAATATAAAAAAATCATGTAACGCATAACCATTTGAGGCTATTGGAAAAACAGTCTGGTTACCTGCTTTAGGTCTCTGTAAAAAGTCTCCTCAAAATGTTGATGTGATCTGTCGTGCACGTGTGTTGTCCAATGCAATTTATGGTTGCTCATTACGTCAGAACCGTGAGAAATGAACTGAGCCGCAAACCTTGTCAGATAGGAGCTAATTAAACTGCTGATTCCCCAATGATAAGTGTGTAGCGGGTTGTCGGGACTGAATCTAACACATGATTCCACACTATCTACCAGACCCATAATTTCAATACTATTTTCAATACCATTTTATCATGAAATCCCTACCCAACAAATTGACTGGACACGTAGATGACAACGAATGGATGCTTAAAGGGCCACTGTCATGAAATGCATGATTTTTAGTATGTTATTAATGAAAAAAATGGCAGCCGACAAGGACCCATGCGTTTTTTTTTTTTCCCCCCACCACAAAACGTGATTTTGACGTATACAGCTTTTTGTAACTCCCGCCATGAAAATCCTCTCGAGGGATTTGTTTTCGAGAAGAAGCAGAAAGTGACGTAAAGGACAGGACCGCCCTCAAGAGGACTCGTTTGTTTCCATTAGTTTTACCTCCAGGAAGGGAGCTCGTTGTTCCTTCGTGTAAGCCAAAATGCCTGCTCGTTGCATTGTTGGACATTGCTTGAACACTCGGGAGGATGGATTTACCCTTCATTAGTTTGCAAGAGACCCAGTTCGCTGTGAAAAATGGATTGCACGGGTGCAGAGGATGAGAGCTTTGTGGCTTCCAAATGACAGGTAGCTGTGTATAGTTACTAAAAAAAATATTAGTTTGGGGCGGACCACGTAATCGGTCTCTCATAACGTAACAAAAGATCCGCGTATGAAATGTGTCAATGTGTGCGTCGGGCTGCTGCGTCTCTTTGCTAGTGAAGGGTGTGCTTCGGGCATGCAGCGGCTCTGAAAACTGCTGCCACAATGCAGCACTAAGCTGCGTGTGACGACAACGCCGTAAAGCGCCCCGGCTCGACGGTGTTGTTCATCGCGTACTGCGGCGGCTATGAACAACCCCCTAAAGCAGCACTGCTCGGCTCCGTGATAAGCCACCTCGGCGCCGAAAATGAGCCACACCGGCCGGCTGCGATGAGCCGCAATGGCTCATCTCTGCCGCGGAAGTGGATCGGACGGGGAGGCGGTTTGGCAGTGATCACACATCATCTGAATATGGCTCGAAACAAGAGGGGAATATTGCCCCGGTAACTTCACTCGGTTGTGAGATGTTCTCTTCTTCGAAAAGACCTTCCATGTCAGAAGGGGCGTGTTCGTCTCCCACAGTCGGGGCCACAGCGTGTTTTCAATGGGGAATATCTGGAGTAACGTCACGGACAGAAGATGCAGCCAATATGTTGAGCACTTGGATGTCAAATGACACTTCCGCAACTTTGCGCATGGATGACGCGTTCTCCGCCCATATTTTTTCGTATAGACATTGAAGTGATTTTGAGTATTTTTCATTCCACTATTTTACAATGTTTTCGGGATGAGACTTGACCTTAAAATTACACTCTCTCTTCCAGCACTTTCTACTTTGGCTTAAGACCAGACCTTTCCCATTCGTAAGAGAAAATCTCATCCAGTTTAACCACTTTTTCTTCGACTATTGACATAGTCATTGCATCTTAAAACAACAGCATTTCTTTAACTTTCTCCATTGATATCAAAAGTAAACATAAGCTGTACGTGTAGTCTGTCTTTGCTCTACGTTGCCCGGACTGTGTTGCTAACTAAAGCAGCGGTGGTGGGCGATGACATTATAAAACACATTTATGTAATTATGAGTGTACGTCTTTAAGAGCGGGGGGGGGTCTAAGGTAAACCAGGAAAAAGTGTGGCAGAGCAGTGGTCGTTTAGAGAAAGTTCCGTGTGCTGCCTAAAAAAATCCAGTTGCTTCTTTTCATTTTTTATAGTACGTATATGAATTGTGCCATTGGATGTAACTACCAGTCATCCCTCACTCATTGAATCACATTGCAAAATGCCACAAGCTGAATGTTACACTTTCAATTTGTATTAGATAATTTTTTTTGTGTGCGCAACATAGAATATCTGCGAAGAGACACATGCAGTGTAAAGTGAACATGGGCTGAGGTCTTTTTTTTTGGCACATCGTCCAGCGATCGACCAAGACTGCCTCACGATTGACCAGTTGATCGCTATCGACACATTGAGCACCCCTGGTCTAAAGTATTACTCTTATCTTGAATCTCAGCATGCAATGGATCAGTAGCAAGAAGCATTTCTTTGTTTCGAAGAGTAAGTGTTGAATGCAGGAGTGTTTGTGTATCATCAGTCAACTACGCTGGACTGGAGGCCGTCAGGAATCAGTCAGACATGACAAAACAGGAACTGACAATGACGGCATGGCAGGACAGGTTGACCGTTCGGACCAGGGAACTCGATCACTGGTGTACAGAAGTTCGGATCCATCTTGGGCTTCTGTCTGTCTGTCTGCTGGTGATGGTGGACAGCTAAATGATGTTTAACTTCCATTAATGATGCATTGATTTGTTACATTGATAAAATTATAGAAACACAATAAAGGACATTTTGTCATTTGAGGATTTAAAACTTAAAAACAAAAAGCTCACCTTTAATATTCAACGAATGCTGAGTGAAAGGTAAAAGGCACCACCGTTTTCTCTTTTGTCACATACAATACAATCCTACCCGGTAAATGTGACTTGTTTTCAGGCATCAATGGACAGCATCTCAAAATCGGGCATGTATGATGTAATTAAAACGTGACTGCAAGCCCTCATCTGTGAGTTTGTTGCGGTATTTGGATTTAATGTATGTATGTATGATTTAATGTAATGTTCATGTTTGAAAATACAGTATCTGCTCGCACATTGATATAAAGACAGCTAATAACAGTAATCCAAATGCATACTTCCTCATGTTCCTCCGTCAGGAAGAGCATTCCATGTTTCAAAGTTGTTTTTTTTTTTTCCATTTTTTTCAGGTGTTGTGATGTTTTCAGTTTCACTCCATCTGTGGCTTCACTCCCAACTGGTTACTCAACTGATGTAGCATGTCTTCCCTTGAAATAACTTTCCACCTTCCTCTTTTTAAGCAGATATAGGCAATTCTCGACTTGGACTATATAGTGAGGCTCACCTTCTCACACAACTTACGATTTGTTCCCAGTTCTTTTGAGATTAATTAGACTCTTTTCCATTCTGACCACGGTGAGAGGCACCAAGCAGGCGTGTATACTTATTGCCCACACGGCTCGACTCCTGTACTTTTTTTTTTTTTCCCCACCCTGGTGGACGAGAGGCTAGCCTCCCTCTGCCTTCGGGTGGGGGACTGTTTATGAATATGTACCAAATACGAGTACCTGCACTTTTCAGGGTCTTTGAAGTGGGTGATGAATAGTGCTCCTGTTGGTGATTCCATCAGTCTGCTGGGGGACTTCAATGCTCAAGTGTATTGTGACAATGAGACCTGGAAGGGCGTGATCGGAAGTAATGGCCCCCCTCGATCAGAGCACAAGTGATCTTCTGTCATTGGACTTCTGTGCTCATCACAGACTGTCCATAAACACCATGTGCAAGCATAAGAGAGTTCATGTGTGCACTTGTAATCAGGACACCTGAGTCGCAGTTTGATGACAGAGTTTGTGGTCGTGTCATCGGACTTGAATCATGTCTTGGGACACTGGTGAAGAGAAGGACAGAGCTGTCAAGTGATCACCATCACCAGTAGGGGGTGAGTTCCTTCCGATGGTGGGCGAAGATGCCGGTCGTACCTTACAGGCCCAAACGAATTCTGGTGGTCTGGTCCCCAATCTTGAACAAACTGCTCTGGAGGTCCTCCAAATCCTTTTCCTGGTTGCAAACAACTAGACAGCGACTATTTTGGTTGACCGAGCCTTTAAAAGTTGGGTTGTTTCTTGAAAATCGAGCCTGGACATTTTTTTTTTTTTTTTTTAATCACGTCTGATGTTGTTGTCCTCAGTCAATCAATCAGGGTTCATACTCAGTCTGACCCAAAAAAACATAAGGACGTTTTAGGGTCATTCTTAGGTTTTGACACGAAAAAAAAATTTAGGGGCATCGTGGGAAATCAAGAGTAAGGAAAAAAGACTCACCCAATGGTGCCATCAACCGTTCTTGGTTAATCAAAGGTTCCAGTACCTCAGTACCTGTGACAGTGATCACCTGTCACCCCTTGTGGTAGTTCTCATTGATATGACCATTGTCAATGTCTTCACATAATTACTCTTATATAATACTTACTATAACTTTCTCTGTCTCAGCACCCCTAACTAACTCTAGCTCCTTGAGCCTACCCAGTGCCTCCTCTATTTGTTGCTGCAGAGGTGCCAAAGTGGCTCTCTTGTCCTTTGCTCTGGCTCTGAGTGCATTGGCCTCGGGGATAAACCTCAGATTCCTCCTTTCTTCTGCCTCCTCACACAACCTGTCAGCCTTCTCAATAAGCGTAGATATTCAGTCTCTACTCTGGCTTTCATATTCAAGTCTGGACATTGACAAGGCCACTCTAAAATCATGTTTTTTCATGCCTTTCAGAAGTTGACTTGTAGGAATGTTATGGATCTTTATCTTATATATATATATATATATAGCAGCATTCTAAATAGTATTTTTCATGTTTTACGTTTATATTATTAATCCTCACATTCAATGCTTTCATTCCATTTTTAACACTAAAAGGTGTGGGTACCCACCTTGAATTACAGGATCTGTTTTACAAAGCCTAATACAGTAATCCCTCTCTACTTCAAGGATCACCTATTGCAGATTCAGTGCATCGCAGGTTTTCATTCACACCACCCAAAACAAGCCAGATCGGCTTACATTAGGTACTATATTTAGGTGAGGCGGATTGATACAACACGGATTGACAAGGCATGTCCCCAGCACAACATTTGGAACTATAAAGCAGAGAAAATAAATAAATAAATAAATTGGTTGGTTGTTGGCATCAACCAATGACAGCAAGAGTGGCAACTTCCGTTGTCCCACCCATTTCCTTGTTGTCGACGTCTCGTCCACGTGGTTGACCAGCTGCATATGTACTGTATCTTAGTCTTATGTTTGTGATAATTTTTTTTTTTTTTTTTTTTTAAGCGATCACATTTTTTGATTATGTAGTTGCAATACTGTACCACCTCAGTGTTGTAGCCAAGCGAAAGCTTCCTTTGCGGCTCCCAAGAGGTGGTCACGCCACGGGCACCCCTTTTAGGGACACATAAGGAGGAATCAACCACTTTGTGCAGAAAATGGCGCGGGCACCGCGGGACCTACTGGGATGTCCTCCAGGGCTCTGGACAGGGGACTTTTCACTTTATTGGACCCTGTATTGTCTTTCTCACACTCGAGGAAGAGGCTTTTTGACCAGAAAAGGCTGGTTCAAATAATTAAAAAAATATATGCAGCATCAGAAACGTGCATCTGCATGGTGCTGCTCGTCAGTAGTGGAAAAAGAGTTTCCTAGATGGCGGGCGCACGTTTTTAACTTGGATGAAAATGCCCTTTTTTGGAAGAAGACAGCTATGCATACTTCTTCAAGGACCAGTTTACGATCATGTCGTAATGCTGCAGGTGAGTGAACTTAAAGCCTCTAACGAGCCTCTCCTTTGCTGTGTGTGCGTGCATATGTCTCCCCTGTGTTTCCGACCAGTCAGGCAACTGTTGTAGGAAATATTAACAAAGGTTTTATAAGTAAAGATTTAAGTAAATATGTATACTGTTGTAATCTTAGTATCAACTATGTAAACTATAAATACTGTTGTATATATATTTAATCATTCTGGTACCCAGATACATGTACATGAGAATTCCTGGGTTCTGTGTGTCGGTGGGGGGCGATGGGTGGTCCTACTTTGCGGTTTTTCACATTTTGCGGGGGGGTGTCTGGTTCCCATTAACCGTGAAAAACGAGGGATTACTGTATTGTGTTGGATGAGCTCTGCTGTATAGAGTGTATCCTACAATCGCTCATGGGTAACACTGAGGTAGAAAAAGTTTAATTTATTTTGGTCTGATTCTTTTACATCACAAACCTGAGATTTGAACAGCAATGTGTTAATTACTGCTACACAGCCTCGCATTGCTGCACATGCACATTTGAAATGAAATGCATGGTAGTGAGTAAAAAAAGTTTGCCATTATAGTTAGTAAAATTGTTCTTGTAATTTACAAGAGAGGTCTGACAAAAGTAATATTTTAGAACATGCCAATTCATCTATTGAAATACATCACCTCAAAACACTGGAGAAAAAAATTGTTAGAGGGGCGAAAATATCTTTATTTTGATGAACAAAAATTTCTGAATTACAAAAAGATGGGGAATAGAGAGTGGGTCCAAATCCAAAAGGATACCAAAAAATGGACTAATACCTTGGTAAAATAGCATTGATAACTACAGTAATCCTTGTCTCTTGAGATCCTCATATGTTTTTTTATTGACTACATTTCCACTAGAGTCCTCATACTCTTCCTGTAAAACAGAGAAGAGAATTTTCAACACTGCTGGAAAATGAACATTTTACAAAATGTTTTCAAACTTACCTCTGTGTCAGGTTGCCAACGCTCTAAGGCCTTTTGGGACTTCAGTTTTGCCCACACTAAAGTTGAGCAAAAATAAGTTATTACTATTGACAATGCCAACCCCCAAAAATTGCGGTGACAAAGATGTTCAACAACTGTGTAAACATTTTTTTTGTAGACATTTCAGAACTTGCTCCTTTAAAAAAGTAGTAAATGTAAAAAAAAAAAAAAAAGAGTAACTAGTTACAATTCTTTTTAAAGAAGGGTTCATGACAAAATAAATGACATGATATCCACATTACAAACATTGTCAACTGAGGTTGTGCTGTATGCTCATTTTTTTCCTCAAAGCTCTTGTGATAAAGTACTACTGTAATTTTTCATTTTATGCACAATTCTTTCAAGAAAATCTTTATAAAACAATTGTGTATACAAGTCTATTGTAAACACATTGTATTGTAGACAAAGTAAAAATACTAAAAATATAACTTTTCACATTGCAGCTTTACACCTCCCACATGACTAGATGACGGTCAACGATGAGATTGTTCAAACACGGCAGCTTTGCCATACAAAACTTCCCAGCATGCCTCGTGTTGTACAGTTATTAAAAATAAAAACTTTGTCCAGTAATCTCCTAAACAGTTGTAGTTGTTAATAGGCCCTCTCTGGGTTTATCCCCCCCTCTGCAGATTGTTATGGTGTCACAATTACATTTTTCTTTAAGTCAAAATGCCATCCAAGGAGATGGCCTTTTAGTTTCAAGAACATTGTGTAGGATGGCTAAACATTAGTGCCAAATACCTCCGTCAAGCTACAGTGTCAAAACATGAGCATGCATACTGTACTAAACATGCTATCCAAGGATATGTATACCCAAGTAAGAAAAATAACAGTTTAGAGGTTAACTGGGAAATCTAAATGAAAGAGGATAAATGTCAATGGATAGAAAAAAAAAAAAAAAAAAAAAAAAAAAAAAAAAAAATCATAGGTACACATTATGTAGAGGTAGAAGACTGTTTTGGTGGTCCACTTTGTGGCCCTGCATTCAGTTTGAGAACGTATGATACAGGAGAAACTATGGTAGTGTTCTTTTAACCATGCTTATCATGAAAGTAGCCTCATAAAAAAATTGAAAAACTTTTGTTTGTTGACAACATGAACGTTTGTATTAAAACAAAACAAAAAAACATCACAATGGGGTACAGGATAATTGTCTTGATAGGAGGAATTGCTTTTATGATTTTTAGTATGATTTAATTTTTTTTTTTTTATAAACAGTCAATACCAATAGAGATTTATTTTATTTCCTTGTTTTACTTAATTTTCATATGACCAGTCACCTGGTTGTTTTTGAGATTGTGATGTACAAATATCTAACCGTCGCACTAGGCAAACTATTTCGAACCCTTATGTTTATATTACTTCCAACAGTGAAAATATTTTCTACATGATTGAGATCTGGAGACTGGCTAGAACACTCAGGACCTTGAAATATTTCTTACGAAACCACTCCTTCACTCCCCAGCAGATTGTTTGGAAAAAATACCATACTGAAAGACCCAGCCGGATTTCATCTTCGATGCCCATGCTGATGGAAGGAAGTTTTCACTCAAAATCTCACGATACTGGACTAATTGATTCTTTTCTTGACACGGATCAGTCGTCCTGGTCCCTTTGCAGATATACAGCCCCAAAGTATGAGGTTTCCACCCTATGATTCACAGAAGGGATCGTGGTCTTTGGATGCAACTCTGCACTCTTTCTGGTCCAAATAGGAAGGAGTGAGATTACATCTTAAGGACGATTAGGGTTAGGGGGGTTTTATATGCCTTTTATTTTCCAATAATTGCTGCCAATTACTAATGGTACCCAAATACTGATTTTTAAGATAAATTTGCGAATAAATTCTTTAAAATCAGACAAGATTTTGTGGATTTCTTTTTCTCATTTTATGTCTCATTGTTGAGGAAAACCTATGATTAAAATTACCTATCAATCATGATCACCCTTCTACCAATATATTAACTCGCACTCCACTGGACATGTCCAAACCAAATCCAGTTACCCTAGCCTACTGCACATCCCTGCCATCTCTATCACTCTGTCTGGCCAACCTGTTGAGATAATTTTTCCTTCTTTAGCGTCCAACCAGGTGTACATGTCAACATATGCTTCTTGTTTAGCCTTCACCACCTCTACCTTTGCCCTACGTCGCATCTCACGGTATTCCTTAGTCTTCTCAGTGACCTATTTCTTCTTTGCTAACCTCTTTCCTTGTATGACTTCCTGTGCTTTGGGGTTCCACAACCAAGTCTCCTTCCCTTTCCTACTTGAAGATAAACCAAGGACTTTCCTGCCTATAGTTGGAGTAGTCCAGTCTTCCAGGAGCTCCTCCTGTCCACGTAGAGCCTGTCTCACCTACTTCTGAAAGGCCACACAACACTCTTCCTTTCTCAGCTTCCACCACATTGCTCTCTGCTCTACCATTATCTTTTGAATCTTCCTCCTCACCACCAGACATGCATCACACAGTCATCTTATGCTGTCTAGGTATACTCTCCCCTACCACTCTCTTAGTCAGTAACCGCTCTCAGATTACATCGTCTGCATAAAATGTAATCAACCTCCGTGCATCAAGCTCAGCTCTTCTAGGTCACCCTATGGTGCTGTCTCTTGAGGGAAAAAAAAGTATATGTACAGTATTTTCGCAACTAGAAGACACTTCAGAGTCTTTAGTTTTATCCATAATGGACCGTGCGCAAAATAATACAACACACCTTATGTGTGCACCAAGTTCCAAAATCTGTAAATGTTTTTTGGGTGAGTATTTCAATTAACTACAACCAAACACGCTGGTTATATATAGAGCATCCATGCAAACTGATGTATGTGTTAGCATAAATGCTACCACATGGTGGGGCTCACGAGGCAGTGAGGAACAGCTGCAGTTTTTCCATACACAAGCAGAATCTTACATTCCCCGACACCACAGGTGTGAAACTCAAGGCCCGGGGGCCAGATCCGGCCCACCATATGATTTTATGTGGCCCGTGAAGGCAAATCATGTTCCATGATTCTTGTTCCAATGTGGACCAAGTTTTCAAATTGTCACATCATAAATGGTAATGTTAAGCTATTGCAAGCATTTTTGTGTGACCAAACATCTTTCTTCTTTTCCTTACACCTTGTCCTGTTAGGGGTCGCCACAGCATATCTTTTTCCATCCAAGCTTTAGATGAACGCTCATATTTGTTGGGCAGTTTTATGCAGGATACCATACCTGACGCAACCCTTTGCATTTATCAGAGCTTGGGACCGGCCTACAGTTTGCACTGGCTTGTGCCCCCAAAGGGCTGGATTTGTGTGACCAAACATCAACCCATTAAAAAGCCCATTACTCTTGAGTTCTGATTTGAAAAATACCTCATTAATTTCACGTATAAATAGGATGAAGAGGCTAAAAATGTTGGTTTCACAGTCAGAACAGCCCTCTGAGGGAAACCGTAACGACAATGTGGCCCGTGAAAAAACAGAGTTTGACAACCTGCCATCCACTATCATTCATCAAAATGTTCACATTCACCGTATTATTTTCAAAATGAAAATTATCAGACCATAGCAAAGAGAACATTATAACGAGCAAATAATAAAACAAAAAAATGCCTAAAGATATAATTGAGACAAAACATGCACTTTAAACGCTATTCACATCCTTTGTGCCACAAAGCATGCTGGGAGCCACTCTGAACTTTTGTCTCATATTCATCTTTTGATCTAAAACACCCCCTCCTCGAGCCGTCACCTTATCATGGTGGAGGGGTTTGTATGTCCCAATGATCCTAGGAGCTAAGTTGTCTGGGGCTTCACGTCCCTGGTATGGTCACCCATGACAAATACAAATATTGGATCTCACTTTCCCGTGCCCGGACACGGGTCACCAGGGTCCCCCTCTTGAGCAACGCCTGGAGGTGAAGCCTGAAAGAGAGGTGGCTAGTGGCTGGGCCTGCACCCATTGGGCTCGGCCAGGCACAGCTTGAAAGGGTAACATGGGTCCCCCTTCCCATGGACACAGCACCTGTGAGTGGGGAGATGGGGTCAGGTGCAATATGAGCTGGGCGGTAGCCAAAAATAGGAATCTTGGCGATTCGATCCCTGGCTACAGAAACTAGCTCTAGGGACAAGGAATGTGACCCCTCTGGCAGGGAAGGAGCCCAAGCTGGTGCATGAGATTGTAAAGTTCCGACTAGATATAGTCTGACTCGTCTCTACACACCGCTTGGGCTCTGGTACCAGTCCTCTTGAGAGGGGCTGGACTCTGTTCCACTTTGGAGTTGCCCACGGTGAGAGGCGCCGAGCAGGTGCGGGTATACTTATGGCCCACGGCTCGGGGCCTGTAGGTTAGGGTTTCACTCTGGTGGATGAGAGGGTAGCCTCCCTCCACAATCAGGTTGGGGTCCTCACTGTTTGTGTTAATGTGCCAAACAGTTCAGAGTACCCACCCTTTTTGGAGTCCTTTAGGGGAGTGCTAGAGAGTGTTTCCTCTGGGGACTCCAATATTCTGCTGGGGGACTTCAATGCCAATGTGGGCAATGACAGTGAGACCTGGAAAGGCGTGTTTGGGAGGAACGCCCCGCACCCCAATCAGAACATGAGTAGTGTTCTGTTTGTGGAATTCTGTGCTCATCACGGACCATGTTCAGGTTTATGGGTGTCTACGTGCACTTGGCACCAGGACACGCGAGGTTGCAGTTCGACTTTGTGGTTGTGTCATCGGACTTGTGGCTGTATGTCTTGGACAGTTGGAGGAAGAGAGGAGTGGAGCTCTCAACTGATCACCACCTGGTGATGAGTTGGTACAGATGGTGGGGGACTATGTTGGTCTGACGTGGCAGGAATAAACATTGTAAGGGTCTGCTGGGAACGGCTGGCAGATTACCCTGTCAGAAGTCATTTCAACTCCCACTTTCGGGGGAGGCAGTGGACACTGAGTCTGAGTGGACGATGTTCCGCACCTCCATTGCAGAAGCAGCCGACCAGAGATGTGGACAGAAGGTGGTCGGTGCCTGTCGTAGCGGCAACCCCCCAACACGTTGGTGGATATCAACAGTGAGGGATGCCATCAAGCTGAAGAAAGAGTCCTATCGGGTATTTCTAGCCGGTACCGGCTGGCCAAGCATAATGAAGCTCCGGTGGTCGCTGAGGCAAAAACCCGGGCATAGGAGGAGTTTGGTGAGGCCATGGACTTTAAAACTGCTTGAGATTTTTTTCAAAGTTTCTATAAGGTTCTGGATGTTGTAGGGATGTCCTGGTTGACACACCCCTGCAACATCGCATGGACATTGGGGTCAGTGCCTCTGGATTGGCAGACTGGGGTGGTTTTTAAGAAGGGGGACCGGAGGGTGTGTTCCAACTACAAGGCCAATCACACTCCTTCGACTCCCTAGAAAGGTCTGAAAGGTGCTGAAGAGGACGGTCATTCGGGAAGTCGAATCTCAGATTCAGGAGGAGCAATGTGGTTTACGTCCTGGCCGTGAAACAGTGGACCAGCGCTGCACCCTCGGCAGGATCCTCGAGAGTGCATGGGAGTTCGCCCAACCAGTCTACATGTTTTGCGGACTTGGAGAAGGCGTTCAACTGTGTCCCTGGGGAAATCCTGTGGAGGGGTTCTTCGGGAGTATAGGGTACCAAACCCCCTGAAAGGAGCTGTTCGGTTTCTGTACGACCGGTGTCAGAGTTTGGTCTGCATTGCCAGGAATAATTTGGACTGGTTTCCAGTAAGAGTTGAACTCTGCCAAGCCTGCCCTTTGTCACTGATGTTGTTCATAACTTTTATGGACAGAATTTCTCGGTGCAGCAGAGGTGTAGAGGGTGTCCGGTTTGGTGGCCTGAGCTTTCAGGATGATGTGGTCTTGTTGGCTTCATTAAACTGTGCTCTCCAACTCTCACTGGAGCGGTTTGCAACAGTGTGAAGCGGCTGGGATGAGACTCAGCACCCCCAAATCCGAGACCATGGTCCTCAGTCGGAAAAGGGTGGCATGTCCTTTCTGGGGTGGGGATGAGTTCCTGCCCCAAGTGGAGAAATTCAAGTATCTTGGGGTCTTGTTCAAGAGTGAGGGGAAAAATGGACCGACATCGACATGGATCGACAGGCGGATCGGTGCAGTGTCTGCAGTGATGTGGGCTTTGTATTGATCCGTTGTGAGAGGGAGCTAAGTTGAAAGGTGAAGCTCTCAATTTACCAGTCGATCTACGTTCCTACGCTCACGAGCTGAGAGTCTTGCTCGAAAGAACAAGATCCTGGGCACAAACTGCTGAAATGACTTTTCTCCCCAGGGTGTCCAGGTTCTCCCTTAAAGATAGGGTGCTGCTCCTCCGCATTGAGATTAGCCAAAAGAGGTGGCTGAGGCATATCATCCGGATGCCTCCCTAGGGAGGTGTTCCAGGCACATTCCACCAGAAAGAGATCCCAGGGACGCTGGAAATGTGTTTCAGATAGCCAGGGAATGTCTCGGGATCCCTCTGGAAGAGCTGGATGAAGTGGCTGGGGAAAGGGAAGTCTGGATATCCCTGCTAAAGCTACTAACCCGCGACCTGACTTGGAAAAGTGGTAGAAGATGGATGGATCTGAAATACAAATGTTGTCAGCACACAACAAAAGCAAAGGAATTGACCTTGCTGTTTCAATGTTTGGAGGAGACTGGAGACACAAATGGATAATAAGTAACAAGGGTTAAAAGTGTGAAATAAATCTATGTTATTTTGGAAAATAAGACTTACAAGAGACGGCATCCTCAATCTGTGTGACATTGGCAAAGTGGGCAGTGTTGGGGATTCCAAGACAGCGCATACCATGGGCATGCCTCCATTCCTAACCAGAACAGAAATACAGATATGGTGAAGAGGGAAAGGCTTTAAACAGTAAAGAAAATGTCAAGGTCAAAGAATAAAAAATGTCAATATTCACAAACCATCCCATTGCTATGAATGGTAGGTTCCAAACTCGCAACCATTGTTCCTGTACCATGATGTTGTGTGGTGCTGGCGTGTCCTTTATTATAATGGGGCAGACTGGTGATGAGAGATGGTCACGGTGCAATGATCTACAACCATCACCCCTACCCAATCCAACCAGATCCAAAGGATTTGTGAATGTACAGTGCCTTATGAAAGTATTCAGCCCCTTGAACTTTTCAACATTTTGCAACATTTCAGGCTTCAAAAAAACATAAAATTACAATTTTTTGTCAAGAATCAACAAGTGGGACAAAATGGTGAAGTGGAACAAAATGTATTGGAGATTTTATACTTTAACAAGTAAAAAAGTGGAACGTGCAATATTATTCGGCCCCTTTCAGTGCAGCAAACTCATTTCATAAGTTCAGTGAAGATCTCTGAATGATCCAATGTTGACTGATGATAAATAGAATCGACCTGTGTGTAATCAAGTCTCCGTATAAATGCACCTGCTCTGTGATAGTCTCAGGGTTCTGTTTAAAGTGCAGAGAGCATCACGAAGACCAAGGAACACACCAGGCAGGTCCAAGATACTGTTGTGAAGAAGTTTAAAGCCGGATTTGGACACAAAAAGATTTCCCAAGCTTTAAACATCTCAATGACCATTGTGCAAGCAATCATATTGAAATGAAAGGAGTATCAGACCACTGCGAATCTTCCAAGACCCAGCCATTACTCTAAACTTTCACCTCGAACAAGGAGAAAACTGATCAGAGATGCAGCCAAGAGGCCCATGATCACGCTGGATGAACTGCAGAGATCTACAACTGAGGTGGGCGAGTCTGTCCATTGGACAACAATCAATTGTACACTGCACAAATCTGGCCTTTATGGAAGAGTGGCAAGAAGAAACCCATTTCTCAAAGATATCCATAAAAAGTCTCATTTAGAGTTTGCCAAAAGCCACCTGGGAGACACGCTCAACATGTGGAAGAAAGTGCTCTGGTCAGATGAAACCCAAATCAAACTTTGTGGCCACAATGCAAAACAATATGTTTGGCGTAAAAGCAACACAGATTATCGCCCTGAACACACCATCCCCACTGTCAAACAGGTGGTGGCACCCTCATGGTTTGGGCCTGCTTTTCTTCAGCAGGGACAGGGAAGATGGTCAAAATTGATGCGAACATGAATGGAGCCAAATACAGGACCATTCTGGAAGAAAACCTGTTTGTGTCTGCAAAAGACCTTAGACTTGGATGGAGATTTATTTCCAACAGGAAAACGATTCTAAGCATAAAGCCAAATCTACAATGGTTCACAAATAAACATACCCAGGTGTTAGAATGGCCAAGTCAAAGTCCAGACCTCAAACCAATTGAGAATCTGCGGGCAGAGCTGAAGATTGCTGATCACAAACGTTCCCCATCCAACCTCACTGAGCTCGAGCTGTTTTGCTAGGAAGAATGGGCAAGAATTTCAGTCTCTCATTGTGCAAAACTGATAGAGACATACTTTAAACGACTTGCAGCTGTATTTGCAGCAAAAGGTGGTGCTACAAAGTATTAATGCAAGGGGGCCGAATAATACTGCACGCCCTACTTTTCAGGTTTTTAGTTTGTTAAAAAAAAAAAAAAAGTTTAAAACAAATTTTGTTCCACTTCATGATTGTGTACCACTTGTTGTTGATTCTGGAAAAAAAAACAAACAAAAAAAAAAACATTCATATCTTTATGTTTGAAGCCTGAAATATTGCAAAAGGTTGAAAAGTACAAGAGGGATGAATACTTTCACAAAGCATTGTATGTGGTGTGTTAAAAATCAGTGGGGGAAAGAAATGGGGGGGCCAGTGACCATCATGCAGAACACCTGGGCACGGGTCCTTCCTATCATGACACTGCCCTTCCTCTCCTGACTGTTGTATGAAGCATTAAAGTTGGCCACCGACCATCATGCGGAATAAGTTAATATCCATGAAACACTAAAGTAGCATTATAGATCCCAGGTCCCCAACTGGCAACCATTCTTCCTAAGAATCAGCTTAATAGGGGAGGAATTTGTCTCCAGTCGTTGAACCCACCTTAATATGACATCGGTGAGGAGAATAAAAACAGGAGACAATTGACAAGGAAACGTTTCTTTTTTTTTTTTTTAAACTTAGTTTCGATCGATCGCGTAACAGCGTACCCAATAAAGTAAAGAAATTTAAAAAAGATGTCAGCCTGTCATGCATCTCGTCACTTGATTCAGGTGTAACCGATACGTCAGGGGTGTCCAGACTTTTTTCTTTTTTTAAATCACAAGATCTACTTTACAAGCAGCCAGCATCTCACCAATGGGGGACCCAGATAGAGATGGTAAATAGGCCAGCTTGCTAAAATGCGCCTTTATGTGCGTGCGATCAATGGATTGGCCACACCTGAATCATGATGGGTCATTGCCAGTCTTTTTTTTTTTTTTGGAAAGGCACACCGACAAGCGATCAACCAAAACTGGCTCACGATCGACTGACGCATTGTGCACCCCTGCAATACGTCAATTGACTGACAGTCGGGTTGACCTATCCTGACCTCTTCTGACATGTCTCACTACATATATGCATTGGCTTGAAAAGAAAATACCGCAAAGTGTCGCTGAAAAGCTTTGGGTCCTCGGTAAGTGTAGTTTCCACAGATTTCACAGTTGTAGTTGATATTCAGGCCATGGAGTTTATAGAGCCAGTATGGAATTGGCTGGAAGAAAAACAAAACAGTCAAAACTCATGCACTCACCACAATGAATGAGACAATTTTCTCAGTGTAATGTAAAAGTAAGATACATTTGGTACGGAAAGTTATCCGAATCCCTTACACTTTTCTCTATGAAGCGATTTGCAAAAATCATTGTCTCCCCCCGTAGACTTTACACCAAATTTATTGGCTTGATCGGAGTCAGCCGACAATCACAATGTTTATGCTGATCAGCCGATCGGTTTTAATGTTATTGATCAGCTCTGCAAAGGACATTAACTTCTCGTCACCATCGTGCACAGCATAGTTGAATCCAAAAGCTAGTTTGTTTTTATATAGTAGTATTTTTATCAGGTTTTTTGGGAGGGGTTGGGGGTCATTTGACGTATACTGTAAATAACTGACTGGCAATAGTTATTTTTTTAAAAATGGCACCATATGAGAGACAAGACAGCTGAGACAAAACACGTAATGCGCAGATCAGACAAGACAAATTTGCTCTCTCACGATCGCACTATGAAAAACTACTCCAAAAAAAATAATGTATTCTGATACTGCAGGTTCCTGTTTTTTACGATCATTGGACTTTATCTGGTCAAATGAAATGCGACTGGATACACTCGTTACCGTGTGGACGACAACTTGATCACACAGACTGTATTATTAGAAGAAAATGGGTGGGGTGTTGGTGGACATCGGTGCTCCAGACAGGGGAGGATGTTCGTGTTGGGCTTGCTTGAGGTATGTTAAAGTACTTTTAATTTGGTACGGCTCGCAAGCATGCAACAAAATGTTATGTAGCCTAGGAAGCCTGTGTGTAAACATGGTGCCGATCTGTTGAACACATGAGCTGACCAAAGCAGCTAATTTCAACTTTTTGGAGCCAAGGCACATACCGGTACTTCGTCCAATTATCAATCAGCCGATTTTATACTGCTTGTACCGCTCCTCTTAATGCAAAGAAGCAGCGGTTGAATTCTGAGCCCCTCCTGGATGCCAGGACACCCTGCGGAGGAAACTCATTTTGGCAGAGAGTATCGGGAATTGTTCTTTCAGCCATGACCCAAAGCTCGTGACCGTAGGTGAAGGTAGGAACATAGATAAGACTGGTAAATTGAGAGCTTCGCCTTTCGACTTCGCTCATTCTATACCACAACGGACCGACACAAAGCCAGCATCAATGCAGACGGTGCACCGATCTCCCTGTCAATCTCCCCCATCCATTCTTCTTTCCCTCAAGAACAAGACCCTGAGATACTTGAACTCCTCCACTTGGGGCAGGATTTCACCCTGACCATGGAAAAAGCACAGCAACCTTATCCACCCGAGGACCATGTTCTCAGATTTGAAGGTGCTTATTCTCAACCAAGCCACTTCACGCTCTGCTGTTAACCACTCCAGTGTGAGTTGGAGATTCTGGCTTGATGAAGCCAACAGAACCCCATCATCTGCAAAAAGCAGAGATACAATACTGAGGTCAACAGACCGGACTCCCTCTACGCCTCAGCTGCACCTGGAGATTCTGTCCATAAATGTTATGAAATGAATTGATGAGCCTTGGGGGAGTCCTACTCTCCCCGGAAAGGACTCCTTGTGGGATAAATTCAGACCCCTTCTACTTCTTCTTTTCCTTTCAGCTTGTCCAGTTAGGAGTCACCACAGCGTGTCATCATTTTCCATGTAAGCCTGTCTCTTGCACTTCCTTTTTAACACCAACTGGCCTCATGTCTTCCCTCACAACACCAATCTCCAAGTCCACAAAACACATGTAGATTGGTTGGCAAACTCCCATACACCCTAGAGGACCCTGCCGAGGGTGTAGAGTTGGTCCATTATTCCACGGCCAGGATGAAAAACAAGTTTCTCCCCTTGAAACTGACATTCGACTACCCGATGGACCACCCTCTCCATTACCCCTAAACAGACCTGACCAGGGAGCCTACGGAGTGTGAATGTCTTCGGAACACACCACCAGTCCCCACCAGCCTGCCAATCCAGAGGCACTGACCCCAATGTCCATGTGATGTTCCAGAGGGGTGTCAACCTGGACATCCCCATAACCTACAGAGACTTTAAGAACTGTGGGCAAATCACATTCGCCCCCACGGTCTTAGCAATGAGGAGCTTTTTAATCACCTCAGTGACCTCAACCCCAGAGATAGGAGAGCCCATCTCAGAGAACTCTGACTCTGCTTCCTCATGGGAAGGAGCTTGTCAGTGGAATTGAGGTCTTTGAAGTATTTTCCACACCAACTCACAACGTCCCTTGTCAAAGTCAGCAGTGCCCCATCCTCACTTTAGACAAAGTTGACGGTCCACTGCTTCCCCTTCCTGAGATGCCAGATGGTGGACCAGAATTTCCACGAAGACGGAAGTCTCACGCCAATGGGCTCGCCAACACCTCCCATGCCCTAAATGTTGCTTGAGCAACCACCAAACCAGCATTCCACTTTGGCCAGCCAGTACTCATCAACTGCCTCAGGAGTCCCACAGGCCAAAAATGCTTGACAGCACTCCTTCAGCATGACGGCATCCCTCACCATCGGTGTCTACCAACGGGATAGAGGATTGCTGCCATGAGAGGCACAGACCATCTTACAGACACAGCTCTGGTCTGCCGCCTCAGCAAAAGAAGCACGTCCACTCAGACTCAATGTCCCCCACATTCCCCGGAACATGAGCTAAGTTCTTCCGGAGGTGGGAGTTGAAACTGCTTGACATGGGATTCTCCCAGACATTCGTAGCAGCAATGGAGGCGTGGAACATCGTTCACTCTGGCTCATTGTATCCCACTTCCCCCCGAAGTGGGAGTTGAATGACTTCTGACAGGGGAATCTGCCAGTCATTCCTAGCAACCACTTGCGTTTGTTCCTGCCACGTCAGACCAGCATCTTCCCCCACCCTCGGAGCATACTCATCACCAGGTGGTGATCAGTTGAGAGCTCCACCCCTCTCGTCACTCAAGTGTCCCAGATAAGCAGCGCCAAGTCAGTCATGTTAGCCAAAATGCCGGCTCGTTGCATTGCAGGACATTGCTTTAACACTCGGGAGAATGGATTTACCCTTCATAAATTTGCAAGAGACGCGGTTCGTCATGAAAAATGGATTGCACGGGTGCAGAGGACGAGAGCTTCGTGGATTACAAATGACAGGTAATTGTGTATACAGCTATTAAAAAAAATAATAGTTTGGGGCGGACCACGTAATCGGTCTCTCATAACATAACAATAGATCCGCGTACGAAATATGTCGATGTCTGCGTTGGACGGCTGCGTTGCTTCGCCAGCAAAAGCTGCGCTTCGGGCTCGCGGACAACGGTGGCTCTGAAGAACCCAGCCAAGAATGCCTCACTCAGCCGCGCGCAGTAAAGCTCCCCGGCTCGGCGGTGTTGTTGATCGCGTACTGCGGCGGCGATGAACAACCCCATAAAAGCAGCACGGCTCGGCTCCATTATAAGCCACCACGGCGCCGAAAATGAGCCACACTGGCCGAGGCGCCGCGTTCGGCGGTCACGGCTTCTGCGAAGGCTGCGCGTCGGGCTTTGCGGACGGCGGCAGCTCTGAAGAACCCAGCCGAGAATGCAACTTTGCGCATGGATGACGCGCTCTCCACTCACATTTATTTTTTCGTATAGACATTGAAGTGAATAATGTTATATGTATGTTTCATTACAATATCTATTTTAGAATGTTTATAGGGATGACACTTGGGCTCTAAAAGCGCTTCAATATAATGAAATTTATGCAAGCACTTAAATCCCTTTTTGACGGTGTTAAGTTTTGGAAATTGTTGTTTTTTGTTTTGTTTTTTTAATAATGCAACAACAATACCGTTCTAATGTAATTCTTTAGTTAAATTTACTTATGTTTCTTCACCATAACCATTTTCTCATTCCTTATGTATCTGAGCTAGACATTTTATACCTTGCCATCCCAGCCCAGCGGCAAATTCTTAGGGTTGTAGATTATCTCATTGTCTTCATCTTCGCTTTCACTCTCACTCAACTGCTCCTCCTCCTCTTCTTCACGTTCCTCCCCAGTTCTGGCTTGCTTTCTCTGCACATTTTCATGCGTAAGCTGTCTCTGATCCTGTAAAGGCATATAAACTTGACTCTTATAATAGTTATCACAAAAATTGGGTAATTAAAACTTATTCTCATAAGAATTATTTATTATTATTGGTTATTATTTGTTATAATACTTACACCAAGGATTTCAACATACTCATAGAGCTGAGCCTCCAGAAACCCAATTTCCTTGTTTCGCTCTATGTCTCTGCAGGTATGGTGAATGAAATCTTGTATTAATTTCAACAATCAATTACAGGCACTTTCATTGTTTGACTATGAATATAGCTTGGTCTGGTATATGACAATTACTATCGAAATTCATTTATTCTTCTTATATTAAAGGTTTTGAATCCCTTTTATGATGGAACAGTATTACTATGTCGCAGAACTTTTTAAAGATGCTACTTTTTAAATTGAAAATTTTAAGTCAGAAAGTTTTAAAGGTGAGTAACAGAAAAATCGGGAAAAAATTAATGTAGGAAGAGAAGAACAGACAGGAAATTTATTAGAATAAAGACAAGGAAAGTCTAATATATGTCCAGTACAATGGCATTTGATTTGAGTGTTTTTTTGGGGTAGTAGTGCTACACCCAGTGAAGGAAAGGACAAGACAAGAAAGAAAAGGGCTGGACATACAAGGACGGGGTGTTGTGGGTAGGCATGAAGGACAGAGTTAATGAATTCTGCTGTTTCTTCCCTTGCAATTAAGTTGTTAAATTCTTGAACAGCTAACCAATAATTCCTCTGAAACATGCTACCAATTTTCTACCTTGAGTTATCTGTGTAAAACCTTGCTGGTTCAATCAGCATAAATATTATTTTCAATAGACTATTGTCCAACTTGTCACTTTGAACTGCACACACTCCTTGAACCTTGACATTCTTTGTACAATCATCATTGAACCTGGACTATCACTGTAATGGGCATCCTAACTGCTCTAAATCCTAGAAGAGTCAACATCCATGCACAACTTTGCACAACGCTGTGTTCCTTTAAGGAAGGGGAAAAAAAGTTTATCAATTGACTGTGTATTATTCTTCATTCTTCTTGGTTTGTTTCTTCTTGTTCTTTGTACTCAACATCAATGTTGTACTTGGGCGGCACTACCAGAGACAAATTCCTTGCATGTTGTTACACACTTCGCCGATTATGATTCTGATCTAATATTCTATCAGTGGCATCAAACAATACTATCATTAATCGTCACACTTTGGAGAAAATATATCATCCTATAAAATATCATGGCAGGACTATATTGAAAGATAGATATGTTGGTAGGTAGCTATATAGGTTGGTACAATGCTAGTGTAGATATGTAGGTAGTAGTAGATAATTTCTAAAGTAGATAAAGATAGACGGGAAGATACAGTGGTGCCTAGAGATAGTGACAAAAAGGACCTTGAACCACTGGTTCAACTGGCCGACAGTCCAGTCCTTTCCCTCAGCTGAGTTGAGACGCTTCTTATGTTGTTCTGGCTACAAAACAGCTTGAGCCAAAGAACCTAAATGGTTTATCCCATCTCCCGCCAAATGAGTCAATGTGTTGTTTTTTTAAGACGCTGTGACTCCTAATTCCACTTTCTGGATCTCTGCTAGATTTTTGAAGCTTCTCTGTTTGATAAACCACTGAAGCCCAGTCTTCTCTTTTACTGATACATCTTCTCCTGACACATTTTGTCCGTCAGATAGACTTTCCATTTGATATACATGAACACAGCAGTCTGCCAGCCTGCTTAGCTATGAATTTTTGTGGCTTACCCAGACTGTGGAGGTTATCAATGATAGTCTTCTGGCCATATGTCAAGTCTGCAGTCTACATCACACTGAACCCAACTGAGACAATTGAACCTAACTGAAGCAATTTAAAGAGCCACTGTCATGAAATGCATGATTGTTAGTATTATTATTATTATTAATGAAAAAAAGGCAGCTGACATGGACCCATGCGTTTTTTTTCCCCACCACAAAACATGATTTTGACGTGTACAGCTTTTTGTAACTCCCGCCCTGAAAATCCTCTCGAGGGATTTGTTTTCGAGAAGAAGCAGAAAGTGATGTACATGGCAGGACTGCCCTAAAATGGACTCGTTTGTTTCTATTAGTTTTACCTCCGGGAAGGTAGTTTGTTGTACCTTCGTATTAGACAAAATTCCGGCTTGTTGCATTGCTGGACATTGCTTGAACACTTGGAGGATGGATTTACCCTTCCTAAGTTTGCAAGACACCCGGTTCATCGTGAAAAATGGATTACACTGATGCAAAGGACGAGAGCGAAAGCTTTTTTTTTAAAGCTTTTCCTGATAATAAACTGCATAGTAGGAATAGTTTAAATACTTTATATCATTAAATCATTTAAGAAATATATTTATTTAAAATGTATGCTTTAGCCTAGTAGCGTATGCTAGGCTGGGAGTGCATTGCCGTATCTGTAGCGACTCGGCCCCTAGCCTTGTAAACCTTTTTTTTTTTATTAACAAAAGAGCAGAATAACTTTAAACAAGCAATAATAAGGGAGGGAAAAAAACGATATTGTTTTTTTATTTGCACAGAAATTGCATAACATTAAAAAAAAAAATTGCAACTAGAGGTAGGGTTAATGGAACACAAGAAAAAAGCAATGCAAAACAACAGTTTCAGATGTCTTCGGTGGGGGTGACTCACCTTTTCTTCACAAAGAATGAATCTAATGTTTGTTTCTGGTGTCTTTTAAGCACTTTTCTGAAGTGGCTCATAATATTAAAATTTTGCAGTGCTCTGCAACATTCAGCTTTATTAGGGTGATGAAATTCTATAAAATTATGATGTCGTTCCATTTAGCACAGATAGCTGATGATGAAACGGGCAAACTCAGCTTTGAACTTTTCCGCGGCGGCCTGGTCCAAACTTGCAGCCTCCCCATGGTGTATCTCATTTCTTTTGCGGAAATTTTCAAACCATCCTCAACTTGCTTTGAATTCAAAGCCCTCAAGAACTATACTGCGGTCTTTTCTTTTTAAATGTGTATACAGATTTCTAGGTTTGGCGCAAATCCCTTGCTCGCCAACAATATCCCCAGCTAACTGCTGCTCGTTCACAAAAATAAGAAGCAACTTTGACTTCCTCCAAGATCTGTGGCCTCTGCTTGGTCAACACGGTTGCTCCTTTAGCAGCATCATTTGATTTGAGGGCATCATTTTGTTTTAGGATGGTGCTGATCGTCAATTTCGCCATGCCATACTTCTTCGATAGCTCAGGAACATGCACACCAGATTAGTGCTCGGCTAACAAATCCTTCTTGAAGTCGACAGTTTTACGCATCACTTTCCTTTTTTCAGCACCAGCAATTACACTTGCCTTCTTTGGAGCCATGATCAGGGGTTAATGTTTCTCAATCAATTTCTCAAAAAAGTCACGATAGTACTGGGAAACGTCCCCGAGCAGAGGAGTGTGTGAGTCAACTGGTTATGCTGCGCGCTAATGTGCACGATCGCGCGCATTACGTCTTTTCAGTTTTTTTCGGGGGTGCGTTCGAAAGCACAATAACAAATCATTGTGGGTCAGCTGCTTGGGGTGTTCAAATACTGATTTTTGTTTAAAAAAAAAAAAAATAAATAAAATTTCCAAAAAAAAAAAAGGGGGGGGGGGGAAATCACAAAATTTCCGTTCGAAAACCGATTTGTACGAAAACCAAGACGTTCGAAAACCGAGGTACCACTGTATATATATTATAGTTGAAAAATACATACTTCTTGGGACCTTTAGCTTTGGGATTTTTGGCAAACAGTGAAGGATCCAGCAATTCCAAAGATTTGCCTTTGGTGCTGAAGAGTCGCTGAGCTCTCTCTTCAAGAGTCCTGTCAAACACACACAAAATATACATACACTTGTTAATCAAAACTTTGAAATACATAACACAGTTGTACCTATGAAGGAGTAGTACTGGACATAGTAAATCAACTTTTACCCAGGATTACAATATCCAGTCATACTAAAAAAATATTGGCACCCCAGAGGTCAAAATTTAGCAGACTGCATAAAAAGCCTTGTCTTGACTGCGACATGAAAACAGACTAAATTTCTCCATAGGTCAATTATAATTGCCCAAATCAGTGTTACAAGCCACAATATCCAGATGAAGATTCTTTGCCAGCAATAAATCAGACTAGTTTCGAGTGAGAGTTGTCCTTAGTCACCAATTTTGCTCATAACATTTATGGACAGAATTTCTAGCCGCAACCTTGGCATAGTGGGGGTTCGGTTTGGTCGCCTCAGCATCGAGTCTCTAATTTTTGCAGATGATGTGGTTCTGTAGGCTTCATCAAGTTGTGATACCCAACACTCAGTGGAATGGTTTGGAGCAGAGTGTGAAGCTGCTGGGATGAGAATCAGCACCTCCAAATTTGAGACCATGGTTCTCAGTCGGAAAACGGTGGCGTCCCCTCTCCAGGTCGGGGATGAGGTCCTACCCCAAGTAGAGGAGTTTAAGTATCTTGGGGTCTTGTTCACGAGTGAGGAAAGAATGGAGTGGGAGATCGACAGGCAGATTAGTCCAGCGTCTCCAGTGATGCGGACGAAAAAAAGTCAGCCAGAATGGACCGTACCTTTTTTCAGACCACGTCAGGATTTTGTCGTATATGGATTTTTCCATTTCCCGCAATGAAAACCTCTCAAGGCTTTTGTGTTGAAGAAGAACCATAAAGTTTTTTTGCAGTACCGGGGTCAAGTGTTTATATTGGTTTACACCTATTGTACCGGCGAAAAATTGTTTTTTTCATCGTGTTAGCCAAAATACCGGCTCGTTGTATTGCTGGATTTTGCTCAAACACTCAAGGATGGATTAACTCTTCACACTTTTCGAAATTACCCAGTTCGTCGTGAAAAATGTATTGCGAGAACCTTCTGGGTTCTAAATGACAGGTATGTGTGTATGAACCTATTAAAATAGTTGTGGGGGACTAATTCGTCACACAGTTTATAGCATATGTTATATGTGAATTTAGAATAAATCCCCTTGGTCAAACAGGCAACATATAACAAAGCTCTTGTATTGCATTTAAGCCAATTTAATCACACACAATACAACACAAAACAATAAAATAGAAGTACAAAGACAGTTTAGTAGCGTGTAACAAGAGCTAACCAAACTCAAACAACTACTCCGAAAGTAGCAATTTAAAAAAAAAAAAAAAAAAAAAAAAAAAAATCACTGTAACGATGACCTTCCCAAAATGGTGGACATTTAAGCAGGACGATCAGCCTGGTGGGCTTATCTTATTATATCTGATATCACAGCAGAGCCACTAATATTATAAAGGACTTTTCACATCCTGGTCATCACCTGATTAAAGCCCAAGTGTCATCCCTATAAACATTGTAAAATAGATATTGTCATGAAAAATACCTATAACATAATTCACTTCAATGTCGATCCAAAAAAATAAATATGAGCAGAGAGCGCGTCTTCCATGTGCAAAGTTGCAGAATTGTCATTCGGCACCCAAGTGGTCACCATATTGGCCGCAACTTCTGCCCATGACGTCACCCCAGACATTCGCCATTGAAAGCACACTATGGCCCCTACTATGGGACATGCCCCTTCAGACACGGAAGCTCTTTTAGAAGAAAACATCTCACAACCGAGTGAAGTGACTAGGGGCAATAATACATTATTGTTTCGAGCCATATTTAGATATGATATGCGGATCACGGCCAAACCACCTCCCCGCCCGATCCACCTCTGCGCGGCAATGATAAAAACAATGCCGCCTGCGAGCGACGACGTCATGGTCAAACTGCCTCCCCGTCCGCAAGCTACAACAACGCCGCGGCCAAACTTCCTCCCCATTCAATCCACTTCCGTGGTGGAGATGAGCCACACAAGGTCGGCTTGGCATTGTGGTGAAAAAGCGGCCGGGTCCATTCCAGCTGCCGCTTTTTTCATTAATAACAAACTAAAAATTACATAATTACATAACAGTGGACCTTTACCCTATTGCCCTCTGGGAGGCGGGACAAGTCCCACAAAACACGAACAACCAGAGTCAAGGACAGGTTTTTCCCCAGAGGCATCAACTCCTTGAACTCAAACCACTGAAATTACAGTACTGTAATGGAATATTATGCAATGGCACATTTGCCCATTTATTTATTTATATATTTGTGTATTTATTTATTTTAGCGGTAACTGTGTCTTTGTTTTTTTTTTTCCAAACACAAGATGTTCTTTGATTTTTATTCTATTTTATTGCACGTTGCACCTTGTGGAGAAGCACTCATTTTGTGATATGCACAGCATAGCAGAGCTTTTAATTTGATCAAAATTTGCCAATGTGAGAAAGTTTTGGGGTCAGATGAAACGCGCAATGATACAAGTTACATCCCCAAGCGCAACATGTGGATCCATTTAAAAAAAAAAAAAAAAAAAATTGGTTCCCGGCACAACATTGACTAATGAGCACACGAGTGGCTTTATCCTGTGAGCTGATTGGTTGCACATCATCGAAGCCTCACACAGCAACTTCCCTTGTTTTCCCACATTGTCCTGTCCACACTGTTGACTAGCTCGCATATGCACTGTATCTTAATGTTCAGTTTGTGACAGCCTCAGAAACATGCCTCCGTATGGTGCTCCTCGTACATGGAGAAAGAGTTTGGCGGGCACACATTTTTAAAGAGAGAGAGAGAGAGAGAGACCAGGGAGTAGTACTGTTTAGGACACGATGAATGGTAAAAGGATCAAATAAAGCCTTCTGAGCAGCAAACCGGTGCTTCGTACCATTGTTGTTTCCACCACAAAGGCGTCTCCGCCCCGTGAGTTTCCCGACCACAGTCAGAGGACTGTAGCAGGAAAGATTTTATCATGAAAAATGTAAGTAAATACACGTACTGTTCTAATCGTAGTCACAAATATGTAATGTATTAATACTGTTTACATATTTTAATCATTCTGGTACCCAGATACAGATACATGAAAATTGCTGAGCGTTTGGAGGGGGGGGTTTCAATTTCACAGGGGGTTCTGGTCCGCACTAGCTGCGAAAAATGAAGGATTACTGGAGAACTTTTTGTCTTAATTTCACTTGCCCTAAAGGGCAAAATGAGGAATAGCATCCCTACTGTTAAGCATGGGGGTGGAAATATTATGCTTTGGGAGTGTTCTGCACATGGGACAGGATGACTGCACTGTATTAAGGAGAGTATGACAAGGGGCCATGTATTGCGGAACAACCTCCTTACTTGAGTTAGAGGATTGAAGATTAATTCTGTCTGGGTCTTCCAACATGACAATGAGCCAAAACACAGCCATGATAACCAAGGAGTGGATCTGTAAGAAGCATATCAAGGTTCTGGAGTGGCCAACCCAGTCTCCAGACCTGGACCATATGTAAAAAATTTTTTACAGGGAGCTCAAATTCAAGTACAGTCCAGAAACCTGGCTGATCTACAGAAAGTCTGTGTGGAGGAATGGTCCAAAATCCCTGCTGCAGTGTGTGGATATAGGAAACATTTGACCTCAGAAATTACAAAGAAAGACTACAGCGCTGAAGTGTGTCTTCTGCTCTTTGTTTGTATAACTCATGTTTGAAGCATACCAACTCATCAGATAACCTTAAGTGAATCTTGCTGAAATGTTTACTAGAGACCAGGACGTAGGAATATGCCCGTTATTACCAGATAGATTTGGTTTAGTCATTATGATTGCCGATATTTTGTGATGCTCTTTGCTTTTTGATGCGATTCTCATGTGATGCTCTTTTTGTTTTCCTTTCATACTTTTGTGATGCGGACCCTTCTGATAGTAAAAGAATGCTCCAAGTCCTTTGTAGCTTGGCACTTCTGATCTGCTACAGCCATTGTCTGTCACTCATTTGTGCCCAGAAAATTCTGTAAGTAAAAGCTTCGAAGAAACTGTTCATCATCTCCAGGCTGTATTTGGATAACCAACATTCTCACTACCCGAAACTAAACGAACACGTGGGGAGGAAAAAAGCGTCCACCAACAGCGCCAAATATTAACAATGATTTTCTAAAGTGTTCAAATACTTACACAGTAACATTTTTTTTTAAATCATGCATTATGATTTTTTTCTTTAAGATTATGTCTCAGTGGACATGGACTCAAGATGTAAATTGCTGAACCCTCCAAGAGTTCAAAGTTGGAGAACTTGCAAAATCACAGGGTGTTCATATACTCCTTTTCCTCACTTATTGCTTATCTACGCAAGAATTGCTAAATAAAGGCACTGAGCGACATTTAGATCAATGTAACGGAGTAAAATTAACATTACAGCTCTCTGCCAGTGTTCAAGGAGTACAAAGCACCCTATGATGACAGCGGACCCCCCACAGGAAAATTTCATTGGGTCAATATGATTAACAAATGGCACGTTTTGAGTTCAAAACAGTGAATTTCACCAAAAAGCGAATGATGTGCACGGGTGACTTTAGCCTTGTAATGATTTGTAACAAGACATTCCAAATCTTGGCCACGACACGCTTGCAACATTATGCCTATTCTTGGTTAAATTTAAATTTGGTAAATTTTTCCAGGCGGAACAGGGGAGAAGCAGGTTAGAGCGTTGGCCTAACAGTTCTGAGGACTGGGGTTCAAATCCCAGCCCGTGTGGAGTTTGCTTGTTCTCCCGGCACTCCAGTTTCCTACCACATTCCCGAAACATGCATTAATTGGGGGACTCTAAATTGCCCTTAAGTGTGATTGTGTGTGCGAATGTTGTCTGTCTCTATGTGCCCTGCGATTGGCTGGCACCAGTTCAGAGTGTAACCCGCTTCCTGCCTGATGACAACTAGAATAGACTCCAGCACTCCCGTGACCTTTGTGAGGATAAGCAGCTCAGAAAATGGATGGATGAATAATGTTTCCATTTATTTCAGCTGAAAATTTTACCTTGACTTGCAAATGGTTCGGGCAACAAAAGTGATCATGGAACGATCTGTAACCTGAGTTTCCACTGTAGTAAATGCAAGTGCAGCAGGTCCTTGCAGACATTAATGCAACCATTATTAATGGGTTATGTATTAAAGGCAAGCTCACCCTCCACATTTAAGACCCAATGCCAGAAGAGCAGACTTTAACCTGTCCAGACCTAAGGAAGCCAACTCCTGTATGACAGAAAGAAGAATTACAATAAGTTAAAACCTGACATGCATTAAAATGACATTTAATTAGGGTTAGTTTTTGGTTTTACCTCCCAAGATGAAAAAGCTGAAAGGTCCAGGTGAGCTCCAGCGTGTGTTAAAGCACTACTTGTCTCTTTCTAAGATGAAAAAAAAATGCTATTAATGACTGGTCAGATTCGACAAACCCAAACCAAACCACAAACAAGGAGCACTTACAGGCCACCCTGGAAATGCACCACTCTCCCACTTTTTCTCAAAGTCTGACAGCACTTTATCATAGAGGTCATTCTGGTCAAGTAGAGGTTTCACTCGGTCTGTGTAGTTTTGCAGATACTCTAGTAGCATCTCCAAATACCTGTATGGCAACATCAAAGCATGGTTGACATTTGCATGTGCAATTAAAAAAAAGTGTGGTAGGTGAAGGACAGATTCATTTCAGATATATATATAGTTGCAAGAATGGAAATTAAGTTTCATTTCAAGTATGATAGTTTCTGTGTGATACTTACTTTTTATATTCGGCATTTTTTCTGTCTTTGGGAATGTCAAATAGCTGGTCGAATGATGACAGGTAAGTGATATACTCAGTTTTCTGTTGAGAGAGGTAGCAATACGAGTTAAAGACAACAACCATGACCTTGCTTTAATGTGCAAAGTGAATTATGTGAAATGAAAGAACCTCGGCTGCCTTCAAGTTTATGTACTTCAGGTAGCAGTCATGGAGGTCGAGGTAGCGGCCATATCCCTCCTCATCCGTAAATTCCACTATATCTGAAGGAATTTAATAAGATGTACAAACAAACTCAACTAGACCACTTTTTCCCCATACATTCTAAGCAGAAATTATGATGACCTAAATTATAATGATTGGTATTATAGTGACATTACTCAAATGTCAATGCTTTAAAACATTTAATCTTTCATCATATAAGCTTTTATCATGAGATACCAAATATATAAAAAAAGCAATTCTATGTGCCGCAGGAATTGTATTTAATATATTCATTATATTAGTTAAAAAACAATACTCAAAGTGACAAGCTTGCACAGAGGCTGTCTTCCCACAAGGCCTCATAATGTTTCCAGAAATTACACACATGGACAAAATGATTATCTCTCCCATTTCTGAACTCCTATTTTATTCATCAACTGGAATCTAATCGAAAGCTTCCTCAAACTTATATATGTCGAGTGCGACTCTCAACATGCAGGGTGTGGAGGAGAGCCTTGGCCAACTTGTCTGTGAAATTCAGGTATGTAATCCACTAAAATGACTTCCAGAAATTGTATTACATTTATGATGCACTTTTAAATATATTTTCAAAACAGTTGGCAAGACTTACTCTGAGCTTCGTCACTAGGGTTGTCTCTGGCTTTCATCAGTTCTTCAAACTCTGAAGCCATCGGAATGGAAATCTACAGTAATACAAACCATTGCGTATAATGGAAAAAGCCTCTAAATTAACTTGAGTCTTCAATTGATAATCACTTACTTCATTTGGGTGTTTTCTATGAAACTCTTTTATCTGTTTCAATCTGTTGTAGAACTCTGTAAATTCATTGGGACCCGAGATTGCAGCAAGCTCATCCCTCCTCATTCTGTCGAAAATGTAAAGCAGAGCGGCATGAAATTCAACTAAGCAATTTCAAATAGTGATTTTAGCCGAATATAAAAACAAAAATGTTGCAGTGATGGAAGCTTGCAGGCAGCAGAAATTATCTTACTTCTATACATTCATTTACAGTGATGAAAAGAACTATATGAACACCCTACCATATTGCAAGTTATCGCACTTAGAAATCATGAAGGGGTCTGAAATTTTCATCACAGGTGCATGTCCACTGTGAGAGATATAATCTAAAGAAAAATTCAGAAATCATAATGTATGATTTTTTCAACAAAGTGTGATACAGCTGCAAATAAGTGTTTGAACACCTGTCTATCAGTTAGATTTCTGACCCTCAAAAGACCTATGAGTCCGCCTTCAAAAGTCAACCTCCACTCCATGTATTATCCTGAATCAGATGCACTTGTGTGATGTCGTTAGCTGCATAAAGACACCTGTCCACCCCATACAATCAGTAAGACTCTTGTAATAAGGCCAAGACCAAAGCGCTGTCCAAAAGACACCAGACACACAATTGTACAACTCCACACAGCTGGAAATGGCTATGAAGAAATTGCCAAGAAGCTTGGTGAAGAAAGGTATACTGTTGGACCAATCAACAGAAAATGAAAGACGCTGAACATGACAGTCAATCTCAATCGGAGTGGAGCCCCAATATACCACCTCGTGGGGTCTCAATGATCCTTAGAAAGGTGAGGAATCAGCCCAGGACTACACGACAGGACTTGGTCAATGACCTGAAAAGAGCTGGGATCATCATTTCCAAGGTGACTGTTGGTAATACACTAAGATGTCATGGTTTGAAATCATGTATGGCATGGAAGGTTCCCCTGCTTAAACCACCACATGTCAAGGCCCGTCTTAAGTTTCCAGTGACCATTTGGATGCTCCAGAGGAGTTATGGGAGAAGGTTTTGTGGTCAGATGAGACCAAAATGGAACTTTTTGGTCAGAATTCCACTAACCTCGTTTGTAAGAAGACGAATGATGAGTTCCATCCCAACAACACCATCCCTACTGTGAAGCATGGGATGGTAGCATCATGCTTTGGGGGTGTTTTTCCTGCAAATGGGACAGGACAACTGGACTATTAAAGAGAGGATGACCGCGGCCATGTATTGTGAGATTTTGGGGAACAACCTCTTTCCCTCAGTCAGAGCATTGAAGATGGGTCATGGCTGGGTCTTTCAACATGACAATGACCCAAAGCACACAGCCAGGAAAATCAAGGAGTGGCTTTGTAAGAAGCATATCATGGTTCTAGCGTGGCCAACTCAATAGAAAATCTTTGGAGGGAGATGAAACTTTGTGTTTCTCAGCGACAGCCCAGAAACCTGTCTGATGAAGATCTGTCTGGAGGAGTGGGCCAAAATCCCTCCTGCAGTGTCTACAAACCTGGTGAACAACTACAGGAAACATTTTACCTCAATAATTGCAAACACAGGCTACTGTACCAAATATTAACATTGCTTTTCTCAGGTGTTCAAATACTTACTTGCAGCTGTATCACACAAATAAAAGTTGTTTAAAAAAAAAAAAATTTAAATCATACATTGTGATTTCTGGATTTTTCTTTTTAGATTAGCTCACTCATTGTGGACATGCACCTACGATAAAAGTTTCAGACCCCTCCATGATTTCTAAGTGGGACAACTTGCAATATAGCAGTGTGTTATTTTCTTCACTGTACCATCGCGCTTACCCTCACTCGGGTAGCAGACATTGACACTGGGCAAGAGAATGGGTATACCCTAAGCTGGTCAACAGTCAATCGTAAGCCACATAAACACCTACAAGCAATTTAGAGAACGCATTACACGATCAGGATTTAAAAAAAAAAAAAAAAAAAAAAAAAAAAAAAAAAAAATCACAATCCAATCACAAGTTGGAGCAAGGTGTATTTAAATTCCCCTGTTGATTTACTGTATATACACTTGTGCACTTAACTGGTCAATAAATATATACAGAAATCTTTGTTGTGCATCACCAAAGCTGACCTTAAAAAAAAAAAAAAAAAAAAAAAACAGGAAAACCCCTTCTACCAATGTACAATACGTGCCACCCATTGCATATCCATATGCTCAAAATATTAGGAATTATCTATATTTTTATTTTGCTATGTTTGTACTTTTATTGTGACCGGAGACCTTGTCCTGGTCCCGGTAATTGTCAGAACAGAATCCCTCAACCAACTAAAATAAATGCTCAATGATGGGATAACATATTATCAATACTGTTATGTTAACACATATTACAGTCCGGAATAAACAATTTAACACTATTGAACTTATCCTTTGTGCGGAATTATTTTTTTCATTAAATATTTGTGGATAAAACAATTGTGCAAAGTGGAGTTTTTCCACTATATTACACACCCTTGGCCAACCCTTCAAAAGAAGAATCCGACTCATCTCCAATCTGAAAAAGATTCGTAGTAGCTACCTTTGGTGTATCGCTGTGTTCCTCATCATTGATGACTTGTTCCAGTTCTGGTGAATCTTGCATTGCGTCATGAACAGTGACCCCATCTTTCTCCCAGAGCATGTCATCCTCTGTGCCATCCATGGCGTTCGTGAGGAAATTTTTTTTAAATCCTCAGAGTCCTGGTTCCTTTTTTCCCCTCATTATTGTTAGTGCTTTGAGGCCAAGCTCCACAGTGCTAATAGCCCTCCATTTGGCTACAATCTGTAGCGGCGCTTCCTCCATCTCTGGGAACTGCGCAACTCACAAATCCCAAAACTCAGATTTTCTCTTTTGTCTTCCTCCACAATCTTATAGATTTAGCCACTTTGAACTACCACGCTGCTTTGCGGTATTCCTCTTCTTCGGTAGCTGCATAACTAGCCATTGAAGTCGACATTTTTGTCTTAGTTTTAAGTTAAACTCTGCTTGGTGCAGTGGCAACAAATATATCACGCTAACGATCGTAAAAAATTGCAAAGTCCTGCGAGCAGGTCAGGAATTTCAAGTTGGCGGCGCACATTACTGTGATACATATAAATGTGCAACATAAGACATTTAATGTCACATTGAAATGTATATGTATACCTTTTTTACCACCCTGTCTACCGTCTACCTCTACAAGACGAAACAAAGTGATCTTTATATTTTTAATCCATACCTAAATATAATGCGTTCTATTGATTTTTTGGGAAAACTGCGCATTATACACGAGAAATTCCAGTACACAGACACAGACACACACACACACACCACACACACACACACACACACACACACCACACACACTGCCCTCCATAATTATTGGCACCCCCAGTTAAGATGTGTTAAAAGCCTTAAAATAAATTGTTTATTGCAGAATACTTTCACACTGAAAATTTTAGAAAAATGTAACCTTCAACTCAAATGAATTCTAACAAAATGAAAAAAAATCCCTGACTAAAAATAATTATATTTCATGAAATCACCTGTTCCACAATTATTGGCACCCTTAACAATTCCCAGGAAATAAATATAATTGAAGCATTTGTAATTTCTACAGTAGTTTACAACGGTTACCAGAGTAGAGTAGGAACATTTAATTAATAATTCATCACTTTCCCTGGGGTATAAATATGACATGACAGAGGCCATTTCTCTTATCCACTCTTAAACATGGGAAAGACAAAGGAACAGAGCATACAAGTGAGGCAGATGTGCGAAGGCCTTCACAGGTCAGGCAGTGTCTACAAGAAGATTGCCACTAAACTGCAGCTGCCCATATCCACTGTGAGAGGAATAATTAAGAAGTTCAAAACAACTGAAACAGTGGTAAACAAGCTTGCACGAGGAAAAATGTTTATTTCGCCACCATGCACAGTGAGGAGGATGGTAAGAAAAATCAAAAGGTCTCCAAAGCTCACTATTACAGAAGTACAACAAATGGTAGCATCCTGGGGTCACAAAGTCTCCAAATCAACCATGAGGCGCTGTCTACACGCCAACAAGCTGTTTGGGAGGCATGCACGGAGAAAACCTTTCCTCACTCACAATCATAAACGCAAACGTCTGGAGTTCACCAAGCGGTATTGGGGCTTCAACTGGGACCCTGTGCTTTGGTCAGATGAGACCAAGATTGAGCTTTTTGGCAACAAACACTCTTAAGTGGGTCTGGCGTGCCACAAAAGATGCGCATGCTGAAAAGCACCTCATACCCACTGAAGTATGGGGGTTGGTCAGTAATGCTGTGGGGCTGTTTCACTTCCAAAGGCCCTCGGAACCTTGTTTGGGTGCATGGCATCATGAATGCTTTGAAATACCAGGACATTTTAAATCAAAAGCTTGCCCACTGCCCGAAAGCTGAAGATGGGTCGTCACTGGGTCTTTCAGGAAGACAATGACCCTAAACATATAGCCAAATCTACACAGAAATGGTTCAACCAGACACAAAATCCAGCTCCTCTCATGGCCATCTCAGTCCCCAGACCTCAACCCCATTGAAAACCTGTGGGGTGAGCTGAAGAGGAGAGGACCGAAGTCGCTGCATGATTTAGAGAGATTCTGCAAAGAGGGGCAGGGTTCATACTCAGTCTGACCAAAAAAATTTAAGGGCTTTTTAGGGGCATTCTTAGGGGCTGACAGGAAAATTTAGGGCTGACACGGAACAAATTTAGGGCCGACAGGAAAAATTTAGGGCCATCGTGGGAAATCAAGAGTAAGGAAAAAAGACTCACCCAATGGTGCCGTCAACCGTTCTTGGTTCATCAAATGTTCCAGTACCTCAGTACCTGTGACAGTGATCACCTGTCGCCCCTTGTGGTAGTTCTCGTTGAGATGACCATTGTCAACGTCTTCACATAACAGTATCCAGAAAAACAGATTCTAACTACAATTGCAACTATATACACAAATGTCTTCTACTGATGTCTGTTTCAGCACCCCTGCTCTAGCTCCTTGAGCCTACCCAAGTGCCTCCTCTATTTGTTGCTGCAGAGGTGCCAAAGTGGCTCTCTTGTCCTTTGCTCTGCCTCTGAGTGCATTGGCCTTGGTGATAAACCTCAGATTCCTCTTTTCTTCTGCCTCCTCACACAGCCTGTCAGCCTTCTCAATAAGCGTTGATATGTCAGTCTCTATTCTGGCTTTTTTGGCTTTGAGGCAGTAGAGATGAAAAGTGGGCAGCGATGCCAAATGTAGCCAGGTACGAAGTCTTCCTTTAACCACAGTGGTAGTTTTTAGCAATCTCACTGTCTGGGAACATGACTGCAAACACTTTCAAATTATTTTCATAAGATTTGTAACTGTAATGGCTGCAGATCACTTTTAAAGTCCACACGATCTCTGCCTTTTACGAGTACGTCTTCGTGTATTGAACTACGTTCATAAAGTCTGACTTCTGGCTGGACAACTGTAGGTGCGCATTAGGGATCGGTTACAAATAACCGGTTATAACCGGTTTTCGGTTTTTAAAAATGATATTCGCTCAGAACCCAGGTTTTTTTAAAACCGAAACCGTAATCGGACTTTTGAAATCGGTTAAAATTTCCAATCATTTCTTCCGGTTCCGGTACTCCACATTGCGCTATTTTTTCAACATCATTTCCACTTTTTTCAAGTTTTGCTGTTAGAGTAAAGTTGGACTCAAAAGAACATTCAGTTAAATCAAAGAAACAAACATGGCATCGAGGAAACGCTCCAAATTATGGGAGTAAACTTGTTTTATTGGCAGACATCAAAACACTACTCGCATAACGGGGGGAACTCTGAACTCGTCACTCCGGAAGAGCAACAACAAAAACAGTCCGTGCGGAACCCCGCACCCCAAATCGAGGTCCCGCGGGTGAATTATGTAAACACCACTATGGTACCGTTTTTTTGCTACAGCTCTTCGGTTAAAACCGGTGATGAAAGTAAGAGTTTTTTTGCGATCCCTAGTGCGCATGCACTGCCAGTACCACTGCCTGAAGTTGATGCTTCACGATCTTGACATTTTAGAAACAGATTCATACCAACGGAAGATGAGAGTCTTCACCAAATCAGCGTGTCTCATGTTTTTCCGGTGCGACTCCAGCGCTTTGACGCCCATCTTTTCAAGCTGGTAACTCTGCTTTCACAGATGGCAGTTAAACATCTTTTGGATCTCGACGAACCCAGCTTACAAACTCCTTACTTTCAACCCAAGCTTCTTGAAAAATGCACTTCCCCGTGATACAAGTTGGCTCGATGAAAGAATTACGCTACGTCGTAACGAAGACGAAGTGAAATGCCTACTCACGGAAACAAACAATGGAATATCGACAAGATGGCGACAAGTTGCCAACACGGTGACTTCCGTTGACAATTTCCGGCTGATTTGGACGCCAGACGGATCGCTATTTTTTTTAAATAAAAAATTAACTTATTTTTGGGGGAGAATTTTGGCGGTAGAGGTCTTCCCTTTGATATTTTTTTAAAGGCCTTTTTAGGGGCTTGACCGGTTTTCGCGGATATTAAGGACTTTTAGGAGCCCCTAAATGCACCTTCGAAAATTTAGGGGTCCTTAGGGACTTTTAGGGCCGCGTGCGAACCCTGGGAATGGCTGAAGATCCCTCTTTCTGTCTTTTACCATCTTGTGAAACATTATAGGAGAAGATTAGGTGCTGTTTTGTTGGCAAAAGGGGGTTGCACAAAGTATTAACACCAGGGGTGCTAATAATTGACATACTTGATCTCAAATAATTATTTCTTTATGTGGGATTTTTTCCCCACTGAATAATTGATTTTTTCTCTTTTTTTCCATTATATATATGGTTTAGGTCCTGAATACATGAAATAAACTTAAATAATTCATATGTTCTCATTTTGTAAATCATTTGTTACACATCACCACCTAGCTTGTACTTTTGAAATTATTGACAGATGTAATCAATCAATCAGTCAGTCTCACACACACACGCACACACACGCACACATCATGTGACTGATGTGAATAAAAATAAGATGTAGCGGCACACCAGTCGTAGTGGATTGGTAGCAGGGAGAGGCTCTGGTCGCTCCCCTTGGACCAAGTAAAACTTGAAGCCTTGTTTGTTCGCATCTTTTTAATAGAGTTTTCTTAAACCTGATATTTCTTGGTCCTTTAAGCCGGATCCCAACACAGCGCTGCCCATCGAGGATGGAGAGGACACACTGAACTCTGTCAACAGCCAGGGGGAATTACCTTTTCCTGAACAAAGCTCTGGTGGCACGTGAATTCGTGGCCAGGACGGTGCCAGGGTCCAATCTCCCCTCGGTGGAGCGAGGTTGACAGGATCGTGAACACCTGGTGTCCAGACAACGCTTAAACCGGTAATAAAGGTTCATCCGCCACAAGGAGCTTTCAAGGGTAGTCCGCCACAAGGAGGTTGAAAGGTTTCTCCACCTCAAGGAGGTTTTAAGGATACTGCACCACAAGGAAGTTTTAAGGTTTCTCCACCAAGAAGGAGGTTGAGAAGGGCAACTCCACCACAAGGAGAAAAGGCTACTCCGCCATAAGGAGGATAGTGTGGGTTACTCCACCTTTAAGGAGGGTATTTAAAAGCATCCATAAAATGTGTGAGTGAGTGAATGTGAGTCTGAATGCCATTACTTGTGGAATCATAGGTTATGGATGGAAACCTAACAGTGCTAAAAGAATTCCGTGTTTCAGTGAAATACACAAGGTAGTGGATTACAACTTACAGTGAAGAAAATAAGTATTTGAACAACCTGTTGTATTGCAAGTTCTCACATGGAGGGGTCTGAAATTTTCATCGTAGGTGCATGTCCACTGTGAGAGATTAAAAAAAAAAAAAGAAAAATCCTGAAATCACAATGTATGATTTTTTAATGAATTGTGTGATACAGTTGCAAATAAGTATTTGAACACCTAGGAGAAAGCCAATGTTAATATTTTGTACAGTAGCCTTTGTTTGCAATTACAGAGGTTGAACGTTTCTTGTAGCTGTTCACCAGGTTTGCACACACTGCAGGAGGGATTTTGGCCCACTCCTCCACACAGATCCTCTCTAGATCAGACAGGTTTCTGGGCTGTTTCAGCTCCCTCCAAAATGTTCTATTGGGTTTAGGTCTGGAGACTGGCTAGGCCATGCCAGAACCTTGATATGCTTCTTACAGAGCCACCTCTTGGTTTTCCAGGCTCTGTGCTTTGGCTCATTGTCATGTTGAAAGTTCCAGGCACGACCCATCTTCAATGCTCTGACTGAGGGAAGAGGTTGTTCCCCAAAATCTCACAATACGTGACCGGTCATCCTCTCCTTAATATAGTGAAGTCGTTCTGTACAATGAGCAGAAAAACACACCCAAAGCATGATGCTACCACCCCCATGCTTCACAGTAGGGATCATGTTCTTGGGATGGAACTCATCATTCGCATTCCTCCAAAAAGGGTTAGTGGAATTATGACAAAAAGTTCCATTTGGTCTCATCTGACCAAAAAAAAAACTTTCTCCCATGACTCCTCTCTATCGTCCAAATGGTCATTGGCAAACTTAAGATGGGCCTTGACATTTAAGCAGGGGAACCTTTGGTGCTATGCATGATTTCAAACCATGACGTCTTACTGGATTACCAACAGTCACTGTGTAAACGGTGGTCCCTACTCTTTTCAGGTCATTGACCAAGTCCTGTCCTGGGCTGATTACCCAAAAATCTGTTTAAAACAGCGGCAATTTTGAGTCATGGGCCTTGCCATGTCTCAAAAAGAGGGATGGTAGCTATTATACGCAGACATTTTTTCGCATCTTTGTTTGCAATTCTTACTCAAAAAATGTTTGTAGAGGTCTTATTTGCTGCAATCACTATACTCAAGGTAACTGCAGACCTAAGAGAGGGCAGTTTCCCCAAGCTAATCATCCTTTCCAGTTTCTACACATGGATTCTATTGAGTTAAACAATGTCAAGCATTAGAAATATTGTTTAGTATCTAAATGGCGAGATTTTTCCATGCACAAGTGCTGATGTTTTTAATGTGGCAAAGTTCTTGTGTAACTATATTATTCCTTCTTATGGCATCCCAGAAAAACTGTACAGCAACAATGGTTGACATTTCATTAATTATTTAATTGAAAAATCATTGTGCAGGATTAGTGGAATGAACTCATGGGACAGTGAAGTTTCGATTAAGGAAAACTATGTATGGAACATACAGGGAGACCTTGGACAGAATGTTTAAATTTAGTAAAACTGTGAGAATAACCCCAACAGATAAAAGTATTGAAATAGTATATGGTAGACATTTAGACTGCTTTTGGTAGAACACCCAGTTTAGCGGTGAGAAGAAGAAAATACTTTAGCTGATTGAATGAAAGAGATGCTGCAAAATAAAACTGTTAAAGAAGCAGATGATCAGCAGTCTACTCTACCTTCCTCAGAAGTGCTGTTAGTGTCCATTGGTGATTGGGTCCTGATAAAAGTCATCAAGAGGAAGTGTTGGTCCTCACCTCGCTGGGAAGGTCCATACCAGGTCTTGCTGACCACGCCCATAGCGATAAAAATGGTGGAACATTCCACATGGATACACCTGTCCCACTGCAACCTGTGGCCCCCTTTTCATCAAACGCATTGCACATGCTGGCCTTGGTGCTGATCGGGGCATGGCTCCTCCTCACTGGCCAGTGTGGGACTGTACGTGTTCGCTTCTGGATCTGTGGACATGAATCATCATTGACCAAGGACAATCCCACCTCTCCATTGGACGCCAACGCTTGGTACTCCTATTTGAAGATGATGACCCTACGCGCACAACCAATGACAGATCAACAAATGTGGTAAAGTTGGAACTCCTCAGACGCCCCGCCATGAAGAGAAGTTGGCACACTAGCAGCAGCGACGAGTCCAACAATGCCAACAATCCCACCTGCTGGTCAGACTTCATCCCAGGCCAGGAGATGATGCAGACAAAAACCATTTGAGGTTTCAGGACAGACCTGGTCACCGCCATGAAGGTGCACGACTCGTACCAGCTCAACACGGAAGATTACTACGTCCTGGCTGATCTATGGAGGCAGGAGTGGGAAAAACGGCGTGCAGGTGCCCATCAGCCCGCAGTCCATCCCGGAGCCCATAGCCCAGGCGCTAACCGACAAAAGCAAGGAAGTCATGTTCGTCAGACCCAAGAACCTGATCCGCACGTCGGCCTCCTTGGCCCTAAGTTACGTGGACAATGGGACTTTGGCATTTGTCACTAAGACCTCAACGAGGAAGACGTCAAATGGCTGCAGGTCATCAACGAGGTGTTTGCAAAGTTGGCACTTCCGCTATTGGATGAATTCGCCATGGAGGAGTTTGAGCAGCTTTGTCATGACAACATGATGCATGCTACTGAGACATACTGTAGGAGGACCTGGACATCAACAGTCACTCACATTTGAAAAATGTACGCGTGTGGTCAGTCATCCCCGTAGATAAGTTGATTAGGGATGGATACCATAATCATAATTTATTGACATTGCACTGAGACAGACATTTTTAAAGGGGTCAATAGACATTCAATTTCAAAAGTAAGTATTCATATAATCAAATTTTATTTCGTCATGATCATGACGTCTTGTGTAATTTACGGCGATATCTCTTGTCAATCCATTGTTGAAAGCTAGCACTAGATCTATATGTTCCTAAAGCCATGTAGATGGGAAACACTTTCAACTTCAAATTAACACTCGCATTTAGATATATGGACAGACTAGTGTAACATTAGAACTTAGATCAAGTCAAAGTAAATCACAATCTCATATTTATTATTGTTAGATACTGAAACATTACCAGTTACATCCCAGAAATGTTTTCAGCGTAACTGAATTTCTTTTGACATGGCTTATGATGTTGATAACTTTCGACGTAAATACGCTCACAGTACGTGAAGCAGTTCGGAATATGTGTTTTTGGCATCACTTCGGAACATGCTCAGTATGGTTAACTTGCATTTCCTGTTTCCGGGCGAATACTGAGTGTTTAGGATCAGGCTTCTTTTGTTACCAACGTTTATGAAATTAACACGTAAATTAATGTCAAGACAGTTTCCTCAAATTTTTTAGGTTTCCAAGCAAATGCACTAAGCCCCCCTTTGACCACTGTGAGCAACAGATGTATGTACTATGGTCAGATCAGTGTCATCCATTGAAGTTACATGGCTCATTCAAAGATTCAGATTACAGCATTTACATTCCCATCAGAACATTTCTAAGAACTATTTTGTGTTTTTGCGAACTTACAATGAAAATGTCAACAAACAAAAAAACACATTACTAACCAAACCAAGCCAACGATAAGTATAAATTTGAAAGGTCGCTTCCAACTTTGTTCCAGTTATTTATTTATTTTATCAACAATGATATCCAGGTCTGTTTTTCTTGGTGTAAAACTGAATTATTCCTTGCAGAATATATTTCACAATGCATGTTGAAAGCTGAATGATGCTCCCAAACAGTTTTAAGGTTAATGTTATGTTACCTCCTATATTTAAAATACAGAATTAGCTTTTTGTGCACATGTATTATCTGTGCCGTTATCCTCGATCAGGTTGTGCCAAGGTGGAATTTTAACATTATACACCATCTCATCCTGTACTTTCTACTTTGGCTTCAGACCAGACCTTTTTTTTAACTTAAAAATTATATTTATATGTATATATTTATATATATAAACTTCCTCATGATCGACGCATTGCACATCCCTAGTATAATAATACATTTCCTTTGAAATGGCTCATTATGTTGATGATTTTCGAGTACGTAGTACAAATTCGATTCATTTCATTATAGGTACATAAAATATTTTTGTTTTAATTTTTTGTAGTAAATAACATTACAGGTATTTTAAATTTTTAATTAATGGAAGCAAGTCAGATTCAGAATTTAAAGCACAAATAGTAATTTGTGGCCTATGCTATTTTTAGAACATACCTCGCGGGCACCTTATATGGTCCTCACGGGCAACCTTTGCCCGTGGGCACCGCGTTGGTGAACCCTGGAACAGGATTTACATGTAATATGCACTTTTACTTACACAAAAAAAAAAAAAAAAAAAAAAAAAAAAAAAAAAAACATTACAAAACCACTGCCGGAACAAATTAATTTCTTTAGTACCACAGTTTAACCCCTTCAAGGAAAAGAGGGTTGGGACTCCCACAGCGCTCAAAGGGCAGCAGTGGTAAGCAGGACTTGACAATCAAGGCAACCACGACAATGATCGTTAATAGTATCTTACTAAGACACGCCACCTCTCCGCCAAGGTGCTGAGAGACCCAACTTAAAATGAAAAGCTTAATTAAATATTACATTAGACATTAACGCATAGCATCAATTATTTTATTTTGAAATTCTCATTGGAGAACAGCCCTGGACCTGAATGGAGCTTAAACCATGCATTCGCCCCGCAGTGGCAGCCTGACTAGGTTACAATCACTACTACAAAAATAAAAAAATAAATAAAGCACTTTTGCAATGCAGCAGTGCCCACCAATTTTTTTTTTTTTTTTAAATCCAGATGGTCAAGACACATTTAATCATGACAGTTAAAATTGCTATCATGGTTAAAATGTAATATTGTGCAGATCTACATCATGTAAAATGAAGTAATGCAAAGAGTACATATTTTGCCCACAAACAAGGCCTTACCCATCTTTGTCTTCATACGAGTCTCTGAGATTAGCACTCACTTCCATATACCTCTACAAAAAAAAGAAACTGTCAGTGTCCACAGTATACAATACTGGGGGGGGGGATTCCCCCCCCCCAAAAAAACCTGCAACTACATCATACCATACTCAGAACATCAAAACCAACACCTCTTTTTCCCTATCTGTTGTTCAGACAGTTCACAGTACTGAGTGGAAAAATTATGTGTAAAAGAATACTGAGTCACTTGTGTGAAGTCTTTCAGTATTTAAACTGGCAGTAGTATTGAGGAGGTTAATAGTCCAGATGAAGTTGAAATTTATTTAAACCCAGTTATGTTATGACCACATTCCATTTTTTTTTAATAAATATTTCACTTGAAACGCATTTTAACATGAGATGCATTCATATTTCTATATTTGAATCAGCCATGCAAATGGCAAAGGCATGAAAAATGTGACGCCCTCACACCCGCAAAAAAAAAAAAAAAAAAAAAAAAAAAAAAAAAAAAAAAACAGGGTGGGGGGTGTCTCTTTCCAGGTACCTTCTTCCTCTCATTTCCACAGACTTTGAGCTCCTGAAGGGGGCCAAACTCTTTACCAAGTTGGACTTGAGATGTACCTACCACCTGGTGCGGATAAGAGAAGGAGACAAGTGGAAGACTGCATTCAACAAGCTCACTGGGCATTACGAATATTTAGTGATACCCTTTGGACTTAACGCGCTGGCAGTTTTCCAAAATTTTGTCAACGATGTGCTACGCGAAATGCTCAACCGGCATGTCTTTGTGTATTTAGACGACATTCTGATCTTCTCTCCAGACGAAGTAACCCATGTCGAGCACATTCGAGCAGTTCTGCATCAGTCTGCATGTCAAAGCAGAGAAATTCGAGTTTCAAACATCAGTGTCGTTTTTGGGGTTCTTCCTGGCGGAAGGCGAGGTCTGCATGGACCCTGCAAGGTGGAGGCCGTTCTCAGTTGGCCCACCCCCAGCTCTCGTAAGGAGGTTCAGAGATTTCTTGGGTTCGCGAACGTTTGTAGAAAATTCATTCACTTTATTGTCATCGCAGAACCATTACATGCACTCACTGCAGCCCTCAGATCATTCAAGTGAAATTCAAGTTGCCAGGCGGCCTTCCAGAAACTCAAGGTTAGCTTTGCCTCTGCTCCTATCCTCATCTTGCCAGAGCCCGACCGGCAATGAACCTTTCCGACCTGTCAATCACTCGTACAATAATAGCCAGATAGTCGCATTGTCTTAACCCTTGGCTTGACACACCCCTCTCGCCATAGTGTCCCACAAAAAATACTGGTTGTCAGTAGCGTGTGCTTGGTAAAGTTAATGTTACAAAGAAAATGGTCCTCAGATGCGCTTGGGGAACGTGCAATTCTGATCGGTTCCAAGGGGCCCGGTTGATTCATTTTCCGAAGCCTAAAACATAGTTGACGAAGTGTCTATGATGGATTAAGGCTTGCGGAGACTGCACGTACAATAAATGTGAAGAATATCAACAACAAGGCTGTATGTTCGAAGGTAAGTGAGGGAGAAGTATCTTCTCTGAGTTTGACTGAATTATCAGTGCTTTATACATTGCAGAACAACTTTCACTTTGTTAGTGTCTCACTGACCTTCTGAATGAAGTGTGTAATGTTTTATGCCCAAGAGTCGGGTTAGTGATAATTAAATGCGCAATGTCATGCAACAGAAATGCACTGGGTTCGATTACAAGCCAAGTCAAATGAATACACCCACTCATTTATCAAGACTACAATAATATTACAAGTGATCTTGCCAGGTAAAAAGTACTCACCCTGCTTTACATGCGCAGTGCGATTCCACTATTTTATCATGTTGGATTTCAATATGAAGTTTGTGAGGCGTCAAACTTTTTTTGCATCGCTCGCCAACATTTCGCTGTAACTGACATTGCGTACTGTCCCATCCAAAATCTTAATTCCGTGTACATATCATTGCGTGAGACAGTTGAGACCTCTCTGGAGAACTCTCTTGGACAAGTCTTGACGCATTTGGCAAAAAACATACCGCAATTTTATCGGGAATACGCTATAGAGAATCGACTTCAAACATGTTCTTTTCAGTCACCATTTTGAAAGCTTGTGGGACATGGCTAAGGGGGCAGAGCTTAAAGGTCAAGTGTCGTCAAACGGATGATTTTTGGTATATTATTAATGAAAAACCCACAGCCAATATGGTGTTTTTTTCCCCCACCACAAAACGTGATTTTGACGTATACAGCTTTTTGTAACTCCCGCCATGAAAATCCTCTCGAGGGATTTGTTTTCGAGAAGAAGCAGGAAGTGACATACAGGACAGAACCGCCCCCAAGTGGACTCGTTTGTTTCTATTAGTTTAACATCCGGGAAGGTAGCTCGTTGTTCCTTCGTGTAAGCCAAAATGTCGGGTCATTGCGTTGCTGGACATTGCTTGAACACTCGGGAGAATGGAATTACTGAAATCCTGTTTGTTGTGAAAAATGGATTGCACGGCTGCAGAGGACGAGAGCTTCATGGGTTCCAAATAACAGGTAGGTGTGTATACAGCTCCCAAAAAGAAAAAAAAAAAAAAAAGTAATAGTTTGGGGCGACCACATAATCGGTCTCTCATATAACGTAGCAAAAGATCTGCGTATGAAATGTGTTGATGTGCACCTACAGCTACTAAAAGAAAATAATTGTGCATGGATGACGCACTCTCCGCTCACTTTTTTTTCCCATATAGACATTGAAGTGAATACTGTTACATGTATTTTCCATTGCAATATCTATTTTAGAATGTTTATATTGATGTCAGTCCCACTTTAAGTTGGCCATCGGAAAGGTCCATTAGTGGTGGAGGTGGATGCGCCAGATTCAGGTATAGGAGCGATATTATCACAGAGGAGTCTGAACAACGAGAGAATAAACCCCTGCACCTTCCTATCCAAAAACATTGACCACCGAGGAACGTAATTGCAATATTGGAGACCAGGAGCTTTTAGCAGTCAAAACAGCGTTGACAGAACGGAAACACTGGTTGGAGGTGGCTCAGGTTCCTTTCGTGGTGTATATATAGACCACAAAAACCTCAAATACATGAAATCCGCTAAACGACTTAAGGCAGGGCAAGCCAGGTGGGCTCTTCACGCGATTTCGCTTCATGGTGTCCTATCGAACAGGATCAAAGAATGGCAAACCCGATGCGGTGTCGCAAGTTCATTGTAGCGAGAAAATAGAATCTGAAAAAGCACCCGACCTCCCCGAAGCATGTTTTGTATCATCGTTTACCTGGGAAATAGAAACAGCAGTGAAAGACACACTTAGGGATTCTCGCAGCCCGGAAGGATGCCTTGCTCAGACGCCCACTGATTCTGTTACTGCTGCCGCGTTGGACTGCCTGCCCGTGTACCGACTGTGGATTGAATAAAAGACATCTCCGGAACTGTACCTAGTCCTGTGAGTCATACATTTTGGGTTCAGCCTCATGTTCTGGTCATGAAAGTTGTTAGTTAGAAGTGATCAGCATATCCTCTAAATACGGCTCAAAACGACATGGTAAAATGGGTCCGGCCGGTTCACTCGCTTCTGAGATGTTCTCTTCCTCAAAAAGAGCTTCAGTCTCAGAAGGGGATTCAGAAAAATCCCAAAATCACTCTTGCCCATCTGCCATTGCACCTGGCACAGTGTGTTGTCAAAGGCGACTGCACCAGTGTGATGTCAGCATTAGACGTCGCAGACAATATGGCCACCACTGGGATGTTGAGTCACATTTTGCAACTTTGCGCTTGAATAAAATGCTCCCAGCTCACTTTTTCCCAACTCGTATTATCATCAAAATGATTAATATATATATATTTTTTATAACAAAACCTATTTTAAAATGTATATTTTGCTGCCAGTGGCACTTTACACAGGGTTTAAAGTTGCACATAAGTCCATTCATTCTCACTTTTGTCCAGGTTGAAAGATTAACATGAGGTGTATTGGTTCATTCTCACTTTTGTCCAGGTGGTGGGAGTGCAACATTAATGGCAATAAAAGCTGGTTTTCCACCCAAGGATAGACAGATGAGGATGGTAACAACGAAGACAAAGCAAAAGACAAGGTGAGTCTTAATGTCCATTTAAATGAATCTGCATTTTACCAACATGTTGAGAATTAGCACCAGATTGAAAAGGCCGCAAAATCTTTTGTTCTTAATACGGTATTAGAACCAAATCGTTTAGTAGGTTTAATGGCAAGTGTGCCGATATGTGTGCGTGGTGTAAGAAAGAAAAAAAAAATGGTCAACTGTAAATAAAGGATACATAACATGGATAAAGTGGCAACGCATTTGGAGCTATTTGATAAAGAAGTAAATTTTAAAATGTGTTCACGTTAAAATATTTCGCTTTTGCCATCTAGCAGAACCTTTTGTTTAGTTATAAAATTATAATGGTCGGTAACTCTTCATCCGGAACTCTTACGGTGTTCATCGGCATTTTACGGTTAGATTAAAAAAAAAAAAAAACTAAAAATAAATAAAAGCTTTGTTCACCATCAATGAAAGAGTCTAACCATCATTCAACCAGAGACGTTGTAGATTAAACATCACTCTGTTCAGTTCGGTCTATCGGTATGACGTTTTTGTAATTGCTTTTATTTTCCCTTGTTTTACTGTCAGCAGGGAAATCGCGGCATTACCAAAGATAATCTATTCTCATTGTCTAACGTCGACAAAGCTTAAATATAACAAACTTACATCCAACATAGATCTTGTCCGATGATCAGAATTGATCTGTTCCCGCAACTGTTGAGAGAATACATTACAATTAAAATAAACCGTAATATCAAATTTATGGCGTCCGATTTCATGTTAACCAGGATGCTACTTGTAGCACAATGCGGGAAAACCTACCGTCGATTTCTTGTGTAGTACTTCTTTAGTTTTAGCATCCATTAATCTCTCCTTCTCTTCATGATAGCGACGTTGCTGCTCTAAAATTGTCTCCATATTTCATACAGTAGCGTCAAAAGCACTCGAGAGATATATATATATATTAAGGCGTCAAATATGGGAGCACACAAAACTAAATACGTTTTTACAACAAAGCGGTAATTAGCCACACAACGTCGGTACACTCGCCTTCTTGTTCTTGTTTGAGTTGAAATACAACTAGCGTTCAGGAGCATTACCGCCATCTCGCGGACTGGGGTGTTGATCTCGAGAAAGACACTGAAGAAGAGGAATCTTTTCCACCAATGACTCCGAGTGATAATGATAATGGTAATTATGATCAGGTGCCCTACAATAATACAACTATTGACAAAGGAACTGAAGGGAGGGAACAGTGAATATAAGAAACACCTCTGTTTCGTTTTTGGAAGAAGAGGAAGAAGGACTAAAGCAAGGCAGAAGGATATGTACAATTCTCCCAAGTTTGGGTCGTTACTTTTGTTGATTTACCTCAACAGATGCCTGTGTCTCCGAGGTCCAATAATCAATAACTCAGTGTTGTGAATACCATCATGAAGAGGACTGTTGAAATACAAATTATGATGGATCACAAAATGAATTGGGAAATTCATAGATTTTTCTGTTTGCTGAGAGAAAAGCCAATTGGGCAAAAATGACTAAAACACTGATTTGTAGAGCATTGGCCTCACAGTTCTGAGGACCGGGGTTCAAGTCCCAGCCCCGTCTGTGTGGGGTTTGCATGTTCTACCCATGGCAGCATGGGTTTTCTCCGGGCACTCTGCTTTCCCCCCCAACATCCCACAAACATGCATTCATTGGAGACTCTAAATTACCCCAAAGTGTGATTGTAAGTGCGACTGTTGTCTGTCTTCATGTGCCCTGCAATTGGCCGGCAATCAGTTCAGGGTGGACTCTGCCTACTGCCAGATGACAGCTGGGTTAGGCTCCAGCACTTCCACAACCATTGTGAGGATGAGCAGCTAAGAAAATGCTTCCCATCTCTATCCCTCTGTCCGGCCAACCTGTAAAGTTCCATATATATATATATAGATATATATTAAGGCGTCAAATATGGGAGCACACAAAACTAAATACGTTTTTACAACAAAGCGGTAATTAGCCACACAACGTCGGTACACTCGCCTTCTTGTTCTTGTTTGAGTTGAAATACAACTAGCGTTCAGGAGCATTACCGCCATCTCGCGGACTGGGGTGTTGATCTCGAGAAAGACACTGAAGAAGAGGAATCTTTTCCACCAATAACTCCGAGTGATAATGATAATGGTAATTTTGATCAGGTGCCCTAGAATAATACAACTATTGACAAAGGAACTGAAGGGAGGGAACAGTGAATATAAGAAACACCTCTGTTTCGTTTTTGGAAGAAGAGGAAGAAGGACTAAAGCAAGGCAGAAGGATATGTACAATTCTCCCAAGTTTGGGTCGTTACTTTTGTTGATTTACCTCAACAGATGCCTGTGTCTCCGAGGTCCAATAATCAATAACTCAGTGTTGTGAATACCATCATGAAGAGGACTGTTGAAATACAAATTATGATGGATCACAAAATGAATTGGGAAATTCATAGATTTTTCTGTTTGCTGAGAGAAAAGCCAATTGGGCAAAAATGACTAAAACACTGATTTGTAGAGCATTGGCCTCACAGTTCTGAGGACCGGGGTTCAAGTCCCAGCCCCGTCTGTGTGGGGTTTGCATGTTCTACCCATGGCAGCATGGGTTTTCTCCGGGCACTCTGCTTTCCCCCCCAACATCCCACAAACATGCATTCATTGGAGACTCTAAATTACCCCAAAGTGTGATTGTAAGTGCGACTGTTGTCTGTCTTCATGTGCCCTGCAATTGGCCGGCAATCAGTTCAGGGTGGACTCTGCCTACTGCCAGATGACAGCTGGGTTAGGCTCCAGCACTTCCACAACCATTGTGAGGATGAGCAGCTAAGAAAATGCTTCCCATCTCTATCCCTCTGTCCGGCCAACCTGTAAAGTTCCATATATATATATATATATATATATATATATATATATATATCACAGTAATAAAAGCTGACCGATTACCATCAAATTACTCAGCTCAGGCAGCAGAATTAATAGCGTTAACAGAAGCATGTAAACCAATGAGAGGAACAAATCTTACTATTTACACAGATAGTCAATATGCATTTGCCACAGTACATACCTGGGACAATAGTGTGTCTTGTCCCTGCCTTCCTGTCCTGGCTGGGCGTGGCCAGCTGATTGGGGAGAGCACACCTGCGCCTCATACGAGCTGATGAACCCCTGTGTATATATAGGACCCCAGGGACGATTGGTCCTCTGCCAGATTGTCGCATCTCATGCCCCGTTCCAGCACTCCCGTATCTCTGATCGTGGACCCGTGTGTACCGACCTTCGCCTGTTCTCCGACCGACCCTGTAAGCCTGACTCCTTTGACACTTCTGCCTTTTTTGATCGATCTGTGTACCGACCCTCTCCTGTCCCCTGACCACCCTTGTAAGCCTTCCACTACTAGTACTTCTGCTCTCTTGGACTTACCTGCTGGTAACCAACCTCAGCACAAATAAAGACCTCCTCTGTCCTGCCTGCTTGCCTCTTGAGTCGTACATTTGGGTCCGTCGTCGAGCCTCCCCCGTGACACAGTGGAAGAATAGTGTTGGATTTAAACCCAACCGCTGGATGAATTATGCAAAGGAAGGGACAAGAGAGGTCTTCAATTTGGCTCTAGAGGAGAAACGGGTTTGACTGACCAGCTGCAACACCAACACCCAGTCTGAGTCAGTCTTATCAGTGTTCACCTTTTATTAGTTTCTCAGAACAAAGGGTCACAAGATCAAAAAACAAATGGAGGAACAGATGACATTACCAACACAAAGACAAATACTCAGATAAACATAACAATGGTGAATGCCAGTGCAGAGATGAATACTAAGGACACATAATGGTGAATGCTTCGGACAAGGATGATATAAACAAATGCATGATAAAATAATAAATCTAACAAATAGAGGTATCATTACATCAACAGGAAAATCTGTTACACTTGCAGAACTCTTATCAAAACTACTAGAAGCAGTGCAGCTGCCACAGACCTTAGCTAACTGTAAATGTGCAGCACACACTAGGCACTAACAGTGTGTCCCTAAGGAATGCATTTGCAGACAAAACTTCTAAAGAAGCAGCTCCAGGACAGAAACATGTGTTAGCAATAGAAGATAACACAAATTTAGATCAAGACACATTAAAAGATATGCAACAACAAAGTCCCAACCCTTTGGAAGAAAATGCCACAACATTACAAGATGACATGTATGACCAAGCAACAAACGTATCCTACCAAAAAAATCTATAAAAATGGGCTGCTGTATTGCATGGTGAAACTTGTCGAACAGGAGGGATGGCAGGGCAGATACGTCAACACTATATTTATGGCTTTAATTCTTGTTCTAAAAAAAATTTGTCAGACATGTTTACATGTACAAGGCATAATCAACATGATAATTTGAGAGCATGTCGAGGACGCATCGCTAAACCACAATATCCATTTCAAATTATCCATATGGACTTTATTGAATTAAACCAACGTGAAGAAAAAAAATTTTGGTCATCATTGATGCCTTTTCAAACTCCCCGGATAAATGCAGAGGGGTTGCATCGGGAAGGGCATATGGCATCAAAACTGTGCCAAACATTTATGAGTGCTCATCTGAGACTACACGCTGTGGACAAGTCGAAAGAAATACATAAATTGATGCCTTTTAAAATAGAAGTCTTTCCAACTAAACATCCAGATGCACGGACTGTGGCAAATGTATTTTGCAAGGATATAATTCCTCAGCTGGAAAGCTCCCGGGTTCAATCCCGGACCCGCCTGTGTGGAGTTTGCATGTTCTCCCATGCCTGCGTGGGTTTCCTCCGGGCACTCCGGTTTCCTCCCACATCCCCAAAATTTGCAACATTATGTGGACACTCTAGATTGCCCCTAGGTGTGATTATGAGTGTGGCTGTTTGTCTCGATGTGCCCTGCGATTGGCTTCAGCACTCCCCTTGTGAAGATAAACGGCTAAGAAAATGGATGGATCATTCCTAGATATTGTATTCCTGAAAAAATATACAGAGATGACGGTTTGGAATTAGTAAATCTGTATATACTGTAAATATCACAAGCACTTCAAGGCTAACAACCTATGAGACATTGTTTGGAAGGCCTTATAAACTACCTACATTTAAAGTGCCACTGTCATGAAATACCTGATCTTTAGTGTGTTTTTTCACCACAAAACATGATTTAGACGTATACAGCTTTTTGTAACTCCCCCCATGAAAATACTCTCGAGGGATTTGTTTTCGAGAAGAAGCAGGAAGTGATGTGGCTGGACTGCCTTCAAGTGGACTCATTTTGGTGGCCTGGATGGATAGACTAGGACCCACTTCCAGCCGCCCCTGGATTTGATAATTTTTTGTCTGTTTCTTTCGTTTAGGCACGTCTGGGAGCCGTGCCTTGGGGGGGGGGGGTACTGTCGTGCTCCTGGCATCCTGCCCAGGCTGAGCGTGGCCAGCAAATACCCGCACACACCCGCAACCTGTTTCGGCTGATTACGCCCGGTACTTATAGGACTCGGTGACGACTGGTCTTCCGCCAGATCGTTGAGGTTCATATCCCGTGCCAGCATTCTCATATCCCTGATCGTCAACCCGTGTGTATCGACCTTTGCCTGTTCTCCGACCGACCCCATAAGTCTGACTCCCTTGATACTCCTGCCTGCTTTGATAGTTCTCCCGTGTACCGACTCCTGCCTGCCCGCTGACCTCCTCTCTATGCCAGACGTCCCAACTACCGCTGCTGCACCTGACTGCCTGCCAGATCCCCGACCATTGAATAAAAAAACGTTTTTCCCAATTTACATCTGCGTCTCCCGTGTACTCCTGCATTTGTATCCTACCTCCGTTCCGATGGGTCGTGACACAGTCCAAAACGGGCGAAAGCACAAAAACACAAGTGGAGGCATGATCCAAAAACGTGCACAAGGTCCAATGACTACGAGGTAAACTTAGAAACATGGACAAGACGTAATAAAGCTAAAGTGGCACAGGCTCGCTGTGACAAAGGAATACTCTTCACAAAACTTGCGAATTTACGCACAATAGCGGAGTATCCCAAAATGCAGTAATGCAAACGCAACGAACTGGCAAATGTCGATGACAGATTCAAGGCTTAAATGCCTGGTCTTATTAGTGTCAAATACTGACGGTACCACCCAGGTCAGTGGTTTGGCCATGCCCCTGGCAGGCAGCACCGCCCTGGGCAGTGGCTTGGCTATGCCCCTGACATATAGCAATAACTCAACGTTGTTCAACGTTAATGTCCTGATTGACAATCTGACCCACCTTGTTCAGCTGTAAATACACAAAAGAAAGCAAAGCAAAGCAAATTCATTTGTATAGCGCATTTCATACACAAGGTAACTCAATGTGCTTTACATGATTAAAGGCATTTGAAAACAAAGATAAAACATCTAAAACACAATATTAAAAAAAGACAATTAAAATTGCATACAGTGCAAGTAATATGATCAAAAAGTGTATATATTCTAAAAAAGGAAGAGTTTTCAACCTTGTAGCATTTTGTTTGCTTGTTATATAATATAATATCCATCCATTTTCTTTACCACTTATCCTCACGAGGGTTAGGAGCCAATCACAGCTGTCAATGGGCAGGAGGTGGGGTACACTCTGAACTGGTTGCCGGCCAATCACAGGGCACATAGAGACAGACAACAGTCGCCCTAACAATCATACCTAGGGGCAATATTGAGTGTCCAATTAATGTTGCACGTTTTTGGGATGTGGGAGGAAACCGGAGTGCCCGGAGGAAACCCATGCAGGCACAGGGAGAACACACAAACTCCACACAGGCGGGTGGATTGAACTGGGACCTCAGAACTGTGAGACCAACGCTTAACCAGCTGATCCATTGTGCTGCCATAATATAGTATATGATAATAATAAAATAATAGTCGTCGTGTTATTTCCGCCTCCGAGAGGACATTTTGCCTCAAATCAACAAGACCGTTTTCACCCAACCCCTTCAGCGCCTCTCGCTTCCTCTGTGTCTTTGTGTGTGTGTACTGTACTTACGTGTGATTCAGGGCGTGTGCGTGTGTGCGTGTTTGATGTGCCTCCTTGCTCATTTTTACATTCCTTCACTCGCGTCCACATATCAAATACAACTTTTCTCAGCCCCATCTTCTTTTCCTCATGGGCTCTTTGATGCCCTCAACCTCACATGCCATCTTACCAGCATTGGGTAGTTTCCTGGACCCATTCCAACGTCCATCACCATCACCGTCATTAAATGCACAGTGCGTCTTTCTCTGTTCACCTTTTTAAGGTCCATGAGGCCTTATATAATCTGTTTCTCACATTTTTTGCCTGTTTTACATATTCTCTGTCAATTTCATATTTATATTATATATCCTATATTTTCATCTTAAGTTTGTACCCAAATTGTGCTTTTGCCATTATTTTAATGTGTGCTTCCTTTCTCTATCTTCTTTCTTTTTGTCAAAATTAGCCATCATTTGCCACTCAATTTCAATGTACATTTCATCTTTAGTCATATTATATTCAGCATATTCATGATCAAATTCAGCATCCATGATTATTTAATGTAGTGGTCACTCTTCTTCGACTAAACCCAACCGAATTCCTATCGCGCAACAAATTAGAAACCCTATACTATCCGTTTTTTTCGTACGCCACCTTGCGACGTTCCAGGCTCAAACACTCTCTTTTTAAGGGATCCTATCCTCCTTAGGTGTAACAGGTAAACCTCACAGTGTAATTGTATCTCTACAACATACGTCAGCTACGACGGGATATACAACTTCTCTTATTCTCACTTCTTTATCTCTTTTTCTCACTTCTTTATCTCTTATTCAATAACTCATATCAGGCATGAACAATCTGATCCCAATGACTTCTCAAATTTAGGCAGTTCAATCTGCAGAATTCGACAGTAATAGGCTTCTGCTTACCTTTGGTCTTGTTCTCGCCCTGGAGAAGTCAGAAGTACAGATGAGCACCCTCGACTTGTCCGTAAAACGCTCCTGTGTTTCTCACATGTCTCCAAAAAATCTCATCTGCCGACGGCCAACGCCCATCTACCTCCCTCGATTTACAGTCGGGGTCACCAAGAAATTGTAGGGATTTGCGAGTTTGGACCCTACACGTGTTCACTGATCAAGGAAGAGATGACCAATGATTAGACAAAGTTAACAGCAAATGGATTTATTACAAAGGAATGTGAAACACGTAAAGCTCACTTTATCAGTTCATTCCTCATCCACGAATCCCTCAAATTCTTCTTCTTCAATGTCTGAATTGAACAGTTGGGCGAATATGGCATCCAACATGCCCAACTCCCTCTCGTCCAAATCGTCATTAATCGAGTCAGTGTCGCTACTGTTGTCTGACAGTTCAGTGACAATTCCTGCCTTTGTGAAAGCTCGCACCACAGTTGAGACTGATATATCAGCCCAGGTATTTACGATCCACTCGTAGATAGTGGTGTATGTTGTCCGGTGCTGTCTCCCTGTCTAGTTGAATGCGTGTTCATCTTCTTTCATCCACTGCTCTCACACAGTTTGCAGTCTAGCTTTGAATGCCCTGTTGACACCAATATCTCGCGGCTGAAGCTCTTTTATCAATCCACCCGGAATGACGGCGAGGATTGAATTAGTGCGCTTCACTTATTTTCTGATTCGTCGGGTATATGGGAGTGCATGGAGTCGTTGATCAATAGGGACGGAGCTCTGTGAAAAAACCACCCGGTGTCTCCACGTAAATTTCTCTCAACCACTCACTCATCTTTTCTTCATCCATCTGTCCCTTGGAGTTAGCTTTGATTACGACACCGGCTGGAAAGTTTTCTTTTGGCAAGGTCTTCCTCTTGAAAATAACCATGGGTGGAAGTTTCTGACCATTAACCTGGCAGGCGAGAACTGCAGTGAAGGATGACTTCAACACCTTGAGTTTAAACTCTGTTTAACGGAGCCATTTTGCGGTCTTTACACAAAATATATAAATGGAAATGAAATGGCACACTTCGCGCAGTCATATATACCAGCATGCACCGCATGCTACTTCTCCTACAGGGGAAAATGGAGTCTGCGGCTGCTTACTGTAGTTGCAAGACCTGCTGGCAATATCAATCCATACATATAAGGCACACCGGATTGTAAGGCGCACTGTCGGCTTTTGAGAAAATTAATACTCTTAGGTGCGACTTATAGTGCGGATAAAACAGTAAGTTAAAGTTGTCTGTGAAGAGGACAGAGCGCAAAAAGGAGCGTGACCCCATGGTGCTACAGCTGTGAAACCAGAACTGTGCCCTTATCTTATCAGAAAAGAGCGGCTGGGGCATTTTGTGATTGGCTGTTGGGCATCTCAATGCCGAGGAGAGACATATCTGTGTTGCTCTCTATGTGCTCATCTTCCCTTTCAGATAAACTGTGTTACTAGGGACCACTTTAAGGAAGTAAAATGGGAAAACTTGGCAGAGTTTGCTTCAGAGCGGTAGGAGATTGTAATTGTGCACGTCTGTCTGTTCTCCTCACATGTAAAGGAATCTTAGGACACTTGTCTTCCTTTCTTGTCTGTTGTTTATTAAATGTTTCAGGCTGACTGAACCTGACAACAAGAGGGAGCACGACGGGAAGGTAGTCATTCAGCCAGGAACGAGACAACTTCTTCTGGACCGGGAGGATGGTGCTGACTAAACACGTGGGGAAAACACACTGGCTCAAGGATGTGACTGACATTAAAAGTCGGGTGGACCTGCATGGACTTCAGGAGTCTCATCTTCATCATCATTGCGTTGACAACCTTAGCAAAGGGAAATGACCCCACGAAACTTGGAGCTAACTTATAGGATTCCACCTGGAGAGCCAGACCCATTGGAGCACACTGTAAGCAGGGGCCGCGGCCCTCCTACAGTCAGCTGCGACCTTAAAGGAGCTCCCCCAGCGCAACAGGATATGCCAGACCACTCCCAGATCCCTTACAATGTCTCACCAGGACCAAAATGGATGGAACCGCACATTCAGGGGTTAGACTGGGAAAAGGTGGGTAAACCATGCACAACATGTCACGGCGATAAACCGGTGGATGCCAAAGCAAAGGAGGTATGTGAATACCCAAGCCAAGCTAATTTATCACTCTCGGTATGCCGATCCTGAGAGGCAAAACACCTGAGTCCTGTCTTTCGGTCCTGGTCTAAACGTTCCATTCACCCTTTGGTCTTGGGATGGAATACCAAAGACATACTGACCAAGGGTCCAATTAGAGAACGAAACTCCTGGCAGAATCCCAAGATAAATTGTTTTCCCCAATAAGACAATGTCTAGAGGCAACCTGTGTAAACGAAAAACATTGAGCATTAAAATTTGGCTGTTTGCTTGGCCAAGGGAATTTTCGGCAACGTGAAGAAGTCTGACATTTTCGAGAATGGATCAACCACCAAGAGAATGACAGTGTTGTCCTGAGATGCTGGCAGCCCTGTCACAAAATGTAGTCCAAGGGCCAGCGGGGAATGGATAGAGGTCGCAACCATTTCTGCACGGCGTTGTCGGGACGATTTGTGGGCAGCGCATACCGGACACGCACTGACAAAGTTTATAACATCCCTTTTGATGTTGGGGCACCAAAAATGCAGTTCGATGACAAATTGGGTCTTGCTATGCCCGGATGATATACGGTCTTGTTGGTGTGGGCCCAGTGAAGTACTTGACCCCTTAAGGAGGGCACAATGAAAACCGATCGTCCGGACACCCTTTAGGACTCCGAGTATCTTGAAGGGCGTCTTTGATTTAGGTCTATATTTCCCACATGAATGCTGACACAAAACATAATTCTGGTAGTGTAGGTATGGCTTCGGAATGGCTTCTCGGGTGAATGTAATTGAGACAGTGCATTGGGCTTGACATTTTTGGACTCTGGGCGATCGGATAAGACGAAGTTATAACGAGCAAAAAAAAAAAAAAAAGCACCAACCTAGCTTGTCTTGGTTTAAGTATTTTTTGCTGATTTTATATATTCTAGGTTCTTGTAGTCGGTCAAAACAAGAAAGAACCCCTCAGCCCCAAAAGCCAATGTCTCCACCCCAACAGAGCTATCTTGACTTGCGGTCTCTAATGTCGTAATTTTGCTTTGCCGGAGTGAACTTTTTTGACAGGAACGCGCAAGGATATAACTTGCCATCTGCGGGATTCCTCTGCATGAGAACCGCCCCAACCCCACAATTGGACACATCAACCTCGACCACAAACTGACAGTTGGGATTAGGTATAGCGAGGATAGGGGTTGAGACGAATTTTGTCTTTACAGTGGTACCTTGAGTTACAAATTTAATTTGTCCTGTGACTGAGCTCTTACCTCAAGTCACTCTTATGTCAAAGCGGATTACCCCATTTAAATGAATCTAACTGCCATTAATCCGTTCCAGCCCTCAAAATGCCACCCCATTTTTTTCCCCACATCTTTAAATAAGAAAGGCATATTTTTTAAATAAAAAAAATTGTATTGTAGAGACAATGGGCACTTTTAAAAAAAGCGAGCTTTTCAATTGTGTGTGCTATCCCGTTTTGTTTTTAAATGTGCCCATTACGTGAGTTTTGGTTCTGCAGTGCAGCCTCTCGCTATCAAAACCATGTGAGCTCAACTTACGTAGAAATCAGGGTAATGGGCACATTAAAAAAAAAAAAAAACAACCATTTCAATTGTGTGCGCTCTTCCGTTTTTTTTTTTGTTTTGTTTTGTTTACGTGTCCATGACGTTCGTATTACGTCGTTTGAGCTCACGTTGATTTTATACTCACCTGAAGCCATTGAGGCGAGCTATTGTTGTTTCGGACTGCGGCGCTACTTCCGGGTTGCCGGCGTCATCGTTACGAGTGATGACACATTTCTTTTAAAAGCAGCTGCGCAACGAGTCATTGTAGTTGACAATTTTTGTCTTGGTTTAGTGTGAAACAAACTCATGGGCAGTCGTTTCTGATCTTTGGTGCAGTCGCAACATACATGCTACACTAACGATTGTAAAATGCAACGCCCCCTCCCCCGAGGAGGTCAGAGTTCAGATTGGTGGGGCACATTACCGTAATAAATATCAATGTATAACACAAGACGTGGAATATCATATCAAAATGTTTTTCTTGAGTTATCGCAACACATCAAAATCACGCGAGAACCTGTGAATGACAAGGGACTCTTGGCGGATTACTTCCGCCTTCAACTGACGCGTTTACCTTAGCGGTCCAATTCAGGTAAGCCACACAATGGGTTGTTTTCATTGACGTCACATTTTTTGCTGAACCACTGCGCGCCGCAATTTAACCTCCCTATCTAACGCATACCCAGTGTGGAAGTCTATGGAATACTCTGTTACTGTCTGTTTTTGTGTTTCACGGGCGTCTATGCACTCAAGTACACAAGAGAGGACTTGCTAATTTTGGAGGACGCTTTTTCCTCGTGTTGGTTTAATTTTGGTTAGTGAGAATGTTGTTATCCAAATACAGGCTGGAGACGATGAACAGTTTCTTCGAAGCTTTTACTTACAGAATATTCCGGGCACAAATGAGTGACAGACAATGGCTGTAGCAGATCACAAGTGCAAAGATACAGAGGATTTACAGCATTCCCATACTATCAGCAGGGTCCACATCACAAACGTATGAAAGGAAAATAAAGAGCATCAGAAAGAGCATTACAAGAGAACCGCATCACAAACTATCTTCATCATAATGACTAAACCAGTTCTAGCTGAGAATAACTGGCACATTCCTATCCCCTGGTCTCTCCAGTCAGGTTAACTGATTATTTGGCATGTGTGAGCGAAAGATACGAATCGAAAGATGCACATCAATAAAGATACACTTCAAGATACTCTAAAAGATACACATCAATAAAGATACGCTTCAATCCCCCTTTCGGACTCCACACCTGAAATAAACAGAATTAAAGGAAAGTTCCAGCGGCGTCATCGTCCGGAGTGTGTGGCACAATGGACGGGCCTGAAGGAGGAAACAATTCATGCATCATATAGGGTGGAGGAACATAAATGTCCTTTTTCTCAATGGCGGCAGTAATCAATCGCTGATACAAGGATCGAACACAAGGAATACAACAACCACACAAAGTCAAGAGAGATGAAAAAACAGCAATGGAGATAAGAACCGAAGTTGTACTTGCCGAAGACACTAAGAGCATTATCCCATAAAGAGGTGTCTAGCCCTGAATAGGATTTCATCTCACTCGACAAAGACTGCAATTTCTGCAAAGTGATGGTCAGGGATCCATCAGGGGCTCTGTTATTCAGAATAACTGTACAACATTGATCTCCGAACATGGAACAAACACCTCCCTTCTCTGCGAGGATCATGTCCCCCGCCTGTTGGTCTGGAGTGTCATCAAAGAGGTGGCAGCTAATTGTTCATGGAGAGTCTCGAAGCCGTCCTTGGTGTAATTTGCCAGATGCTGTTGGTTGTAATGTAAATAATTAAAGCGGTCAACGTTCTTATTGGGGGTGATGGGAAAAATGGCAGAAAGCAAGGGAAGGCTTTCAAATCCTGCACCTATCTGATTAGTAAGTTTATATTCATTCGGAACACCCTCGGGGACACCTATAGCATCTATATAAACCGGGGAGTTAAAGAGTAGATGCTTTGGGTCATATATAGAACGGCGCTGACGTGTTGTAACGGCATTGTTTGTTACTTCGAGGAGACTAGCACAAGCAACTAGTGGAGCGACAAAGGTTGGATAAATAGCAGACACCAGAGCGCATCGGCCTGTCCAATGAGAAGGGAGAACATTGAATAACGTGACTCCACCACAGTACCACCACACGTCCGCCTGTCCGTGAGTCAAGGCTTCGGATCCATCAGACCTGTTGGTCACCTGAACAATCCGGCAGTGTTGTTGGGGAATCATTCCAACTTTCTCTTCATGTGGGAGAGTGGGCGAATTTTTAAAAAAGCAGGTAGAACTCAGGGACACTTTACAGGCATAGAAAACTGGCACAGGGGCAGTTGCTGGAGTCAAGGGATGAATTGTATCCCACCCTTTACAAGGTTCTGGTGGATTGTCTTCAGACATGACTGGAAGAATACACGACGCGTTTGCTGGCGCATCTGGGGAGGGGATATCAGGAACATAACGGGATGTGCTAACATACACACTAGGCAGTCGGCTGCAGGGTACACTGCACTGGCTGCTTCTGCTCTCTCCATCCACAAATTGCTACCAATCATTCTCACCTCTGACGCTACCCCCAGGGTGTCTACTACAGACATTTCTTGAGTGAACTGAGCACGGACTCCCGCTCCTTGGCCTTCAACCAACTGCCCTGGTCTATGCTCTTGAGCAGCCTGTAGGAATCTCTGACAAACACAAACAGGGGTAAAGTCCACATTCGAAGCATATGGGGTTAGCAAGAAATCTATACAACCTGAGGCACTGGGGATATGACGGGGGCCGGCATGTGGAGTCGCAGTTGTCAAGATGTTCAGTGAGAGAAGATCCACTGATAAACTCAAATGAGTATGTCCTGCACCAAGAGGGCCTACTCGTACTAAACTGAGGCGCTCAGCTATCTGCACACATTCGATAGGGTGGGGATGATAGACACGGGATATCTACCAATCAGAACCACAGTACGCTACAGAGGTATAGTACGACCAAGATACAGAAGACAGATAATACTGATAATTAGGAGCCCAAGAACAAGGGTAAAATTTGCATGCATTGAATTCGAACGTAACTCGAGCATTTCCCAGAACCAATAGGCATTCTCATTTTCTGGTCACAGTGGTGGTGGACATTACATATAGAACCCCCTGTAATATGCTGCGTGCAAAACGGGATGGGACATCCTAAGGTTGCTTCTGCAATGACCCCTGACCTCACCAGGATGGTGACGACCCAGAATATGGCCATCCAGGCCAATGTCTGTGTCGAAGAGGGACTCATGTTGAACATCACGGAGAGGGGACCTTTTCCTCTGGGATGAGTCGAGCTGGGGCGCAGTCGGGTTCTTCAGGACCTTGGGGTTAGACTGATTCACCGGGATTATTCTGCTTGTGTACCGATGTCATCAATGGGTGCCAGCCAGCACTGGAGACGCCGTTATCCAGTTGCGTCAGATGGAGGGATCGCTGAGCCTGAGGCGGACCTGGTGGGTCGTGTAGACGATGTGGAAGAAATTGATGGTTACTTGTCTGAACTCAGGTGGGCCTGGAACTTTACCCACAGCCAGTGGAGCTTGGGTGCAGGAAACGGTCTGTTAGTATGACACTCGAATGGAGTCCACCATTTAGAAGAATTAATGACATCCGAATGTTCATCAATGCCAATGGAAGAGCTTGCAACCAATTGAGTGTGGATGAAGCTAAAGCCTTTGCTATCTTTTCCTTAATGTTCCTGTTCATGCGCTCAACCTGACCTTGCGATTGTGGATGGTGCACAGAACCAAAATGATGTTTCAAACCTAAAGTTTTTTCTACAGGCTGGAGATGTTTGTTTTTTAAATTAGTTCCATTGTCTGATCTAATTTTCCTAGGGAACCCGTGCGTTGGAATGTAATGATTAACCAAATGTTTTGCCACAACGCTTGCTGTTTCAGGTTTGCAGGGATATGCTTCTGGCCATCCTGAAAAGGAATCTACTATACCTAGCAAATACCGGGAACCTGACAGTTTTAATCATGTCTGTAAAATCCATTGAAATCACCTGACCAGGAGCGTCCACGTCCGGATTGTGTAATCGCTGCGGTGGTTTTGTTGCAGGCATACTGTTATACCTACTGCAAACGCTGCAGTCCTGCAATTCACCTTTAACAATTTGTCTCATAAAAGGATGCCACCAGGAGTGGAGTTGTCTCAATGTTTCATCCACACCTACATGGCATGTTCCATGGGCTTCAGAAATTTGATTTTTCAATTGTGTCTGAGATGGAATGCTTTTACCTTCTTTTCGCCATATGCCATCCTCATCTTTGACACCCCTTTTCGACTTCCACACTCTTCTTCTGGACTTGCCTTTTCTTGCAACAACTTAACTGAAGAGTTTGTTTTCAAAACGAGACATAGCATTTTTTTCAGATTTACGAAACTCGCGCCAAAATTATCCAGCTCTGAATGGATAATTTTGGCACGAGTTTCTTAAATCTGAAAAAAAAAATACTTATGTCTCGTTTTGAAAACAAACTCTTCAACTGTTTCTACTGTCACCACCTGTTGATTGCAGTTTCTCATAGAGTTCAGTGTGAAGTGAGTCTTCTTCTGTGGTTCTTCATACACAACAATGTGGTTTTCCTTCGAGCAGACCTTCAGCCATGTTTACTCCTTCATGAGTAAAGAGAATATGTGGTTGTGTTAAAATTGGCTCAATTTTCCTCTGTCTTCCTCCGGTCATGGTAAAAGCTTGACTTGTGACGTACTGGACTGTACTGTGTGATGTTGGAGAACAATGTGAGGTCATGGACCATGCGAAACTTTCCAGTGTCTTTTTCAATGGGGAAAATTGGTGTGTTATAAACAGATTTAGGAATTTCACATAACACCCCTGCTTTGAGCAGGCCGTCAATTGTGTCCAAAATGGCAACCATCGCAGGCTCTTTTACAGATTATTGGGGAACATATATTCGGCCTGGTTTCAGCAGAAACGCAACAGGTGAGACATTGCAGAGACCAACATCAGTGGGATTTGTGGACCACAGCGACGCAGGAAGGGACTCAAGAAGTTGACCAGCAAAGTCGCTGTCGGTTGTTTCATGTCCATGATGCCAGCTGGTGTTCCAAAACAGAAGTTGGCAAAAATGTGTTAGACTGAATCTAATAAGCATCAAGTGATGAGAAATAAAGCAATTGAGGGTGAAATGAATTTTGCCAATCTGTGGCCTGTGTGCATGTCAGGACAAACAGACCAAGGTCCTTCACTGTGTGCTGAGGCGAAACCATCAAGGAAACAAGGAGGCATAGAAGGATCCAGAGGATCCGCCATCATATACCATCTTAAACCATTTTAGTTGTTCAAGAGTCAAGAACACCGAAAAGACGACACCTGGATTGCCTGCAAACAAATCACCCATGTTCAATTCCCATATGTTGTTATCAATGTCCTGAAATGCCTCGCTATAGATGTCTTCCCCTGATCTGTCATAGTACAGGGTGCAATGCATACAATCAGTTACCATATCATAAGATCTGAGTTTACGGACCCAAGGTGACCAGAGAGTCCAAAAGTGCTCAGCCTCGAGCCAACCACTGGAGTCAATATCCACTCTTGCCCAATAGATGTCGCCAGTGGCGCATGCTTCAACAAGCGGAAACTGGGAGGTGGCACCGGAGACAGAGGCAGTAGAGCAGCAGTAGATGTTACCATCCGGAAATTCCACGATAAGTCCATCAGGGCTGCATTTGATGAGAGGGCACGTGGCGATGAGGAGACCTCTGCCCAAAAGATTGACTGGAAAGTCTGTGAAAAACATTGAACATTCACTGGAGTTGTCAATTGCAGGGCAGTTTCTTCACCCTTGAATCCAACAAGTGAGATGGTTTTCCTGGTAAGAGAGGTATGATAGTAGAATGCCGAGCTCCTGTTCGACCATAAATGATAAAGTCAATCCTCCTACTTTCAGGATCATCACAGGCTTCTGCAGGCCTAAACATGTGAATTCAGGGCACCATCATTGTGTAAACTGTCCACCAAAGGGCGGTAGATACTGTTGGTTTGGCACAGAGGGATATCCTTGTTGCCGCAGTAGCTGCTGGTGCTGTGTAAAATGTCCTCTCGGGATTGGTTGTAACCTCGTCGATTGTAGCCACGTGCAGGTTGTTGGCCTCTGCCTCTCCATCCGGACGCTTGAGGTTGCTGTCTGCAAACGCGGGCCCGATGACCAGGCCATCCACAATTGAAGCACATGTCACGGCCACCAAGGGGCGCACCTCGACCTATGAATGACCCTGCTTGATACATCATGCACTCGGAACCGACAGAGGGAGATGACATCACAGGATGAGTGGCTTCTTCATGATTTTTCAAATATTGCAACTGCAACATAGCAAGTTGTGTTTCTGTACTTTTGTGTTTGTCTACCTTAGATTATTTTTCTTTAGCATATCTCAAATGATGTTTAAGATGTGACAACCACCGGTCAACCTCAGCACCGGGAAGGTCTGGATTGACCTCCATGGCCTGCGCCACAGACTTGGGAACGCCCTTCAAAATGGCTGCTCGGAACACTTGCAAATGCAAGGCGGAGCGTGTCCTGTTTTCAGAGTATAATCAGTGAGGGGTCGGTCAACAAAAGCAGCGGCCTCCTCATCTGGTCTGTGAGCAAACACCATATCTGAAACAACACACTCAGGAAGTGGAAACAAAGCATCCAGTGCTGTAGACAAGGTCAAATAATTTTCTCGTGTAAGAGCCTAATGGTCGGGGAGAGAAGAAAAACCTGAATTTTGCATCAACTGTGAAAGCGGACATGATTGTGTAAGAAGGACATGGATATTACCTGCTGTTAACATTTGTCCTCTAACCGCTCTCTGCACTGCTTGAAGCCAATTGAAAACACCAGATCGCATAGGTGGAAATTTCTGCATCAGCACACTCACATAACTGGGAGATAAAGGTTTGTAAAACATCGCTGAGTTCCCAGTAGCCGGATCAACTTAGGCCAACATGGGAGCCTGTAAGATTTGGGAACGAGTCACAGGCCGATGAGGAGAAGCTGGCCCTTCGGAAGATTTCTCGGGGTCTTCAGGACCTCCGGTTTGATCCTGAACAGAGTCGTGGTGGGCACCTGTGAAAGATTCTGGACATGACACTTTAATTCTGTTACTTGGTTCTGTAACTGATCAATGTACAACCTGTTTTCCACTTGCCCGCTTGAAGGGCCTCTACCAGCGTAGACAGCAAATTCCTGTTCTCTTCAGTCTGGCTGCTTCTTGTTCCACGCAGAGGGCACGTTTTTGCTCTTCCATTCAGCATTAGCTCTGTCTTCATGTTCAGTGGTGATTCTCTCAAGTTGATCTCTAAGATTTTGTGGAACCTCTTGGTGTCTATTTAATTCCGCCTTGTACATTCCTAGCTGATTCAAACGTGTGAATGGGTCAGCTCTCAAATCTACAACATTGTCCAATTTTCCTTCTAATTCTTTATTGGTAACGGTCACTCCAGCAGCCAGAGTTACCGCAACCGTATTCATGTTTGATGTTTGTTGTGAGCGAGTGAGAGACGTTTGATCATCTACATCTAGTTCAAGTCGACCGACAGTTACATTCAACACTGGAGCCTTAAATTTCCTGGTTCATGGTAAGGTGGTACACATGGGTTACAACGCCAAAAGATTATTCTCCTCCAAGTAAGGAGGCAGCGCAGAGGGCACTTTAGGTGTTCACGGTACCAGACCAACACTCTGACAGCCAAACGGGACAACTTTAACGCACATCCCATCGCCATCATCCTTTCTCGCTTTCATTTCCACAACTTTCTCAGCATTCTCTCTCACCGTTCTACCTTTTGGAGACAACCAGTTAGTTTTTTCTACTTCCAATTTTAGAGCCGCCACTCTTTTAGCGCAAGCTTTTTCCGTTTCCCTCATTAATGTCACCAAACACGCAGTTGAAGACATTGGAGGAAACCATCCATTCTCACAACATTTGTTCATCCATTCTTTCAACAGTTCTTTCTCCTTCTCTCATTCCTTTTCAGGCAGTCATCCAACACACACATCACATGCATTCCTCACTTGTTCACTTAGCACCACTTATTCAGAATGGTTTGGCATTTGCCACGAATCAAACCATTCACTTTCTCTATCAAACTCTCCCTGCATTTTGGTTTAGATCTTTTTCTTTTATCAAAAGTGCTCAAACCTCTTATTTTCTCAAAAGTACTTGATACCACTCAAACAAAAGTACTCGAACCTTAATTTAGCAAAAGCATTTCAACTTTTTTTTTCCCTCAGTTACTCTTAAAATCTCATTTTATTTGAGGAATTCTAGTTTCTAGGATTCTTGAAAGAACGAAACAACCTCTCCTAAAATAAAATTGCAATTGTGTTCATCCGGGTGATTCTTCTCAACTTCTCTTCATCCGGGTGATTCTTCTCAACTTCTTTTTATAGTGCACACTACGTCCTTTGATTTCGAATGAGGAATTATTGTCTCTAGGATTCTCCGAAAAGAAGGAGACAACCTCTCGGTTCAGAAAGTTTTGGACTGGCTTCAACCTACTGGTCTGTCTGCCAGTCACGGGTTTTACAACCTTTTTGTGTCAGCACAACCTCCGATTACAGGGCACTTCTAAACCCTTTTTAGAGTGGATGCCCACACACTCTACGGCTTTCCAACCATTTAGGTGGGACGCGACGGTGTCCCACCGGGGCCTCTAACCCAGGACTATACCACCCAGAATTTCCCCACTGTTCAACCAGCCAGAAACTAATTTCACACTGTCACAAATTCAAACGTGACACAGACCTCAACACCAGTTAACAAACAGAAGATCACTTTTGGAGGATACATGTCCTCTCACCTTGTCAATTGTTGGCCGTCTAATGTTCTGTCTGTCAACCAACACCTCAGTCCGAAATCACGTCAGGGTCACCAATTGTTGGAGGATGCTTTTTCCTCTGCGTGTTCATTTAATTTTGGGTTGTGAGAATGTTGGTTATCCAAATACAGGCTGGAGACGATGAACAGTTTCTTCAAAGCTTTTACTTACAGAATATTCCGGGCACAAATGAGTGACAGACAATGGCTGTAGCTGATCACAAGTGCAAAGATACAGAGGACTTACAGCATTCCCATACTATCAGCAGGGTCCGCATCACAAATGTATGAAAGGAAAATAAAAAGCATCACAAAGAGCATCACAAGAGAACTGCATCATAAAATAAGAGCATCACACACAAACTATCTTCATCATAATGACTAAACCAGTTCTAGCTGGCAATAACTGGCACATTTCTATGCCCTGGTCTCTCCAGTAAGGTTAACTGATGATTTGGCATGTGTGAGCAAAAGATACGCATTAATAAAGATACACTAAAAGATGCACATCAATAAAGATACACTTCAATATACACTATAAGATACACGTCAATAAAGATACACTTCACTCACCATCAGAGAGCCTTCTTCTGACTTTTCTTCTCACTTTTTTTTTGACAACTCTCGCCATTTCGCTGAAGCTTTTTCCAGAGTTGCTGGTCGGCGCGCTCTTCAAAGCCTCGCAAGGAAGATAACCTTAACAAGGTTAATCGATACTCTTTTCAGAAGGACAACATTCCAGTTAAGATTGTTTTTTGTTACTTTTGTTTGTCAATTGAAAGATTTGAGAATTTTGTGAAAAACTGGATTTGTTTATTCTTTTGTCTTTCTGTCATTGTCATCAAATTTTAAACAAATAATAAACATTTCACTTTTCTTGTGGTGAACTAATATACAGGTTTTACTTTTTGAAAAAAAAATTGAATAAATGGAGTTTGCCTTGATATTAAAAAACATTCCACTGCCTTTTGTTTTCTGTGTGAGCATACATAATTTCTGTCACATAGAGGAAAAGATCAAGGACACAATACTGTGCCTTTGTTACGCAGTCCTGCGCCCCATGATGTGTGTATGCCAGGCAGGCTAATAGTCAGTCTGGGCTTTATGTGCTGTCGGTCGTGTCTTCAATAAATGCGGTTAAACATAAAATCGTCCACCTTGCCTATGTATGAGTAACGGGAGCTCAAGGATCGAAAATGGCTGCCGTTCGAGGCACCCCACCGGGTGACGTCACGTGAAAACAACCCATTAATAACACTTTATAGTACTCCACATACTTTAGTTTGGTTGTAAACTGCATAGAAGTAAGTCGTAGACAAACTCCAACGTCCCATCGGTATGTATGTACATGCGTAGTAACATTAGTTTACAAGCACAGAAACACTAAAGGGGTGTTAGTTTTTTAACATGGACCAGGTAAACATGTTAACAAAACAAGACGTTGCCAGCAGACTAAATACTAATAACAACCAACAAAATTGATTAAAGCCCACATTGAGGTCCCGAGTTTTGTCTTCTGCACTATTACAGTCAGTAATGTTATTGTTTACGAATGAGGAGCCAAGACTTTTTTTTTTTTGGTGTTCTTGTGTTTTGGTGGTGGTGTATGTGAGCACATTAAATGTTTGATGACAAGTTCACTTTCAAATGATGTGTGAAAGAATTCATTACTATGTTACCTATCATGATAAAAGCATATCATTACTACTATAGTTACTGTTGGAATTGTTTTATCATGCGTTTGTTTCTGTTAATCTTAGTCTGAATTATTCTCTTTATGAGCTGCGGCCATGTCTTAGAATGTAACCTGGGAGACGATGTCCCCCTGCCGACCTGAAGCAGATACTCCTGAACACTGGGAAGCAATGTCTCCATCCTGTCCTCAGCGTGTTTCCCTGGTGACCTGAAGCAGATACTCCTCAACACTGGGAGGAGATATCCCCTTTCTACCAGAAGAGGATACCCCCAAATGCCATAAACATGTCTTTATCAGGACACTCTTGCAGCCTTGAAGAAAGATGTACCTCAGTGTTTATGAGCTGTTGGTGTAGACATCTGTGTCAGTATTTTCACTGTGTAAGTTTGTAATCCTTTAACCTGAGAAAGCGATAAAAGAGAGTAGACAGGGGATACCACTTTTGCAGTCTGAGGGAACACTCTCCCTGCCCGTCAGTCACGAGCAAGACAATCTTGGTCGGTTTGAGTTCACTCACTACAATCCTCAGGCTTATCTTAGCTGTTTTTCTAGGAACATCTCTGATATGATGACATAACTGTATATTGATTTTAAAATTATTTCCTGATATTTTACATTCAAATGAATATTTGAGGGCGGCACGCTGACACAGCTGTAAAGCATTGGCCTCCCAGTTCTGAGGTCCAGGGTTCAATCCCAGCCCTGCCTGTGTGGAGTTTGCATGTTCTCCCTGTGCCTGCGTGGCTTTTCTCCAGGCACTCCACTTTCCTCCCACATCCCAAAAACATACAACATTAATTGGAGACTCTAAATTGCCCCTTAGGTGTGATTGTGAGTGCCACTGTTGTCTGTCTCTTTGTGCCCTGCAATTGGCTAGCAACAGATGGAATAGACAACCTTAGTGAGGCTAAGCGGCTAAGAAAATGGATAGATGAATATATGATTTTAGCCGTTTGTCTATTTTTAGGGTGAGGGCAATAAGGGACTCCAGGTCTGCAAGCCACTCAATCAAACTAGCTGGTCATTGACATTTGGGGAGGGGCCCTGAAGAAATGCATCTAGCATAGCAATGCCCTTTCATTTCACTGATCCGGGCCACTAGAATTCGGAACTCTAATGCGTAGTCCTGCGTCCCCTTTGCAGGAGCGTAACCAGAAATCTCGCTGCCTCACGTTCAAGGCTTGCATACTGGAATACCTGTTTCATTGTCCTCACAAAGGATACCCAAAGCCACCATGAGTCCGTTTTGCAGCTCCATCCGCCCATGGCCCAAGCTTCCACACGTCCCGTCAGGTGGGAAACGACGAATGCTATCTTAGCCGTATTGGTGGGGAAGGCAGCTTCTTGAAGCTCAAAATCAGGCTCGTACTGAGTGAAGAACGATTCGACGTTCCTGGAGTTCGCCGAGAACTGTTCCATTATTTGACAAAGGAGAGTTTAAAATGTCTTGACACCTGTGTTAACTCTAGGTCTATTTGTGATTTTTTTTTTTCGTGTGCCTTGATCGCTTTGTGCTGAGGATCAACGTGGTTGTATTATGTAGAAAAGTTCAGTCAAATAAATGTGACATTTAACCTTCAGAAAATAAATCATTCAAACTAGAGTTACCCTGAAATACATTTTATTTCTGATGAGGGGCACTGAGAGAAAATTTGCTGATACTATAGGTGGATGGGGATCACCTTTTTGCGGCACAGCATCAAGCCGTGAAAGTCACGAGCGAGACAGCCTCTAGTTTAGGGATAGGCAACCTGTGGCTCTTTAGCGCTGCTCTAGTGGTGCCCTGGAGCTTTTTCAAAAATATCCATACATACAAAGAAAGCAGAATAAATAACATCAGACATTGTGTGTAAATGTGAAATGCCATGGGGAAAAACATATTCAACACGCCAACTTGTATTTGTTTAATACTTTGTACAAAAGCCTTTATTTAGCGATGACAGCTTCAAGACTCCTCCTGTATGGAGAAACAAGTTGAATGAACTGTTCTGGTGTGATTTCGGCCCATTCATATAATATAATATAATATTCATATCCATACAAGCAGTCTTTAAATCTTGAAGGTTCCGTGGGCTTGTTTTATGGACTTTGAGGTTCAATCCGTTCCATAGACGTTCAATTAGATTCAAGTCAAGGGATTGGCTTATTTATATACCAGCTTATTTTTTTTCTTTGAACCCAATTGTGAGGTTTGCCAATTAGAGATTTATTAAACAGGACAAAAAAAAGAAGCAAAGACACTCACAATTTGCGTATGGACGCCTCTCACAATCTGCAGGGCCCATGATGCGGCCAGTCCTTGCCCAGCCTGAGGACGGGAGAGTGCCAGACCCTATTCCAGCTGTTATTGGACAGGAGGTAGGGTAAGAGGAACTGGTTTCCAGCCAATTGCAGGCACATAGCGACGGACAACAGTCGCACTCACAATCACACTTAGGGGCAATTTACAGTGTCTGTCACGTCCCATCGGAACGACAGTAGGACCCAAATGCAGGAACTCGGAAGACGCAAGGTAGTTCAAGAAGAGACACGTTTATTGTATACAGAGGGAGGGGATCGAGCAGGCAGTCCGGTGCAGCAGCGGTAGTTCGGACGTCGGGCGAAGAGAGCAGATGAGCGGACAGGCAGGAGTCGGTACACGGGAGAACAATCAACGCAGGCAGAAGTATCGAAGGAGTCAGGCTTACGGGGTTGGTCGGAGAACGGACGAAGGTCAGTACACACAGGTTCAATCAGGGATACGAGAGTGCTGGAACGGGACATGAAGCTCAACGAACTGGCGCCGGCCAGTTGTCATCGCGGTCATATAAATCCATAGCATGATCAGGTTGCATGAGGCGCAGGTGTACACCTTCCAATCAACGCACCTGCGCGGACACCCGCACAGCTCATGCTGAAGCGGCAGGATCATGACAGTACCCCCCCCCCTCAAAGGCACGGCTCCCAGACGTGCCAAAACGAAAAAAAAAGACAATAATTAACACAGGCAGGGGTGGGCGGAAGGGGGTCCGGAGGAGGGCACGCCCCCCCCTGAACCCCAGACTGGTGGCCATCCAGGCCACCAAACACGAGGCGTCTGGGTGGACAGGTCAGGAGGACGACCCGGACGCCAAGCACCAGGGTCCCCACGGGGCGATTCGGGCAGACGACCTCTGTGAGGAACCAAACGGCGAAGCAGGAACCAGAACGAGGCAGGCCACTGCTCCGGACGAGAACCTCCCACGCCGTCGTTGCAAGACGACCAGGGATTGGTCACCAACGAGGCCAGGTCATGAAACGGCTGGGAGCCATCTGGAGCGAATAGGATGATGGAGAGAAGGACCAGAGCAATGACCACCACCATCCCGTAGTCTCTCCAGCTCCAGGGTGGCTCCACAGAACTCCCCAGCTCCTCCTTGACAGGAACGTGAGAAGGCAGCGACCCCGTCGCCGCCTCCTGGACAGGAACGTGAGAAGGCAGCGTCAGTGTCACCGTCGCCACCTCCTGGACGGGAACGTATGGACGTGCTCGTCGCCGACAGAGCAGGAGAGTGGAGCGTCCGCGGGACGGTCGCCGACGATGCAGGAGTGTGGAGCGTCCGAGGGCCGGTCGCCACTGGTACTCCAGAGCACGGACGAGAAGCGGCTATGGAGACGTCGCCACCTCCTGGACAGCAATGTGAGGCGGCATCGGGTCGGTCCCCACTGCCATGTGAGCTTGCAGTGCATCCGTTGAAACAGCAACGTGGGCGTGGCGTGGTGGCGAATCCGTTTCCAGGGCAACGTGAACGAGAGTCGGCAGAGAGTCAGTCGAAACTGACACGTGGGCGTGTCTCGGGAGCAGGTCAGTTCCGACTGCCGCGTGAACTCTGCTCAGAACAGCCAAAACTGTGGCGCGCACTTGGCGAGGTGGCGAGTCCGTTCCCACTGTGGCGTACACTTGGCGAGGGGGCGGGTCGGTCTCCACAGCAACGTGAACGAGAGTAGGCAGAGAGTCAGTCGAAACTGACACGTGGGCGTGTCTCGGGAGCGGGTCAGTTCCAACTGCCACGTGAACCTGCGTCAGCAGCGAGTCCGTCGCCATTGCGACGTCAGCGTAGCTCGGCTGGTTCGCCAATCCTTGCCGGACCTGGGCCGTGAGAGCCGCCAATTCCGCGCTCTGCCGCTCTATCTCTGCCCGCATTTCGCGGCGGAACGCCTCGTGATTTGGCGGCTCCTCCTCCCTCCTGGCTGGAAGCTTCGCCACCAGCTGCAGGTCTGCGGGTTTCGCCGTTGCCGGCGAGGAGTGGGAGGACGGTGTCTTAGTTGCCGCGCAGCGGGAGGCACAAGGGAGCGCCCGGCCAGGGCGTCTCCTCTGGCCGCCACGCGGAGGTCCCTGGTAGATGGCCAACCGGGTTCCCTCAAACGGATTGGTGTATTTGTATCCACCGGGCGAAGAAGTTCGGGTGCTGGGAACGCGGGGAGGTGGAGCGAACTGACTGGGATGAAAAGCCGGGCAAAGAGATTCAAAATCCAAGTCATCGGAGTCGTACTCAGGCAGCCGGTCATACAAATCATGCTCCTCCTCATATTCCGAAAAGTCAGAGTCCAGAAGAATATGAGGAGCCAGATGGGTCGTGTTCGGGACGTATTCATACCTTGCTGGCAGAGCGTAAGACACGGAAGTGGATGACGTCAGGTAGCCTACCCGGATTGGACAGGCTTGGTCCTCCGGCAGACGGTCTACCTTGCGTCGGTCCCGGCGACGCCGGGTCTTTCCTGCTGGGTCCTGTATTGGCCAGTTCGTTCTGTCACGTCCCATCGGAACGAGAGTAGGACCCAAATGCAGGAACTCGGAAGACGCAAGGTAGTTCAAGAAGAGACACGTTTATTGTATGCAGAGGGAGGGGATCGAGCAGGCAGTCCGGTGTAGCAGCGGTAGTTCGGACGTCGGGCGAAGAGAGCAGATGAGCGGACAGGCAGGAGTCGGTACACGGGAGAACAATCAACGCAGGCAGAAGTATCGAAGGAGTCAGGCTTACGGGGTTGGTCGGAGAACGGACGAAGGTCGGTACACACAGGTTCAATCAGGGATACGAGAGTGCTGGAACGGGACATGAAGCTCAACGAAATGGCGCCGGCCAGTTGTCATCGCGGTCATATAAATCCATAGCATGATCAGGCTGCATGAGGCACAGGTGTACACCTTCCAATCAGCGCACCTGCGCGGACACCCGCACAGCTCGTGCTGAAGCGGCAGGATCATGACAGTGTCCAATTAAAAACCCACGTAGGCACAGAGAAAATATGCAAACTCCACACAGGCGGGGCCGTTGTGATGGTGTGAGCGTTCCAGGTGCTGAAAAGTCTCCTTGTGATTAATGCGCATGCGCGTATATTTTGTAAACTTCCAGCCAGTCTGAAACAATCCCCATCCATGCTTCAACATGTGTCATTCGACAACTTGTCGCTGAGTGCTCATGTTCGCTATGGACATCTAAGAAAAACGAACACAACAAACGTACATATATATGTTTACCTTTTTATCAGCTTTGTTTTAAGGTTAGGTTAGGTTTAGGATATAACATATGTTAGCTCCCTCTATGGAGAAGAAGGGGAACTCTGAGACCGGGGGATTTCCCAATAAGCGTCTGCTCCGTACCCAGAGTTCCCCTGTTAGTAACGCATGCGCATTAATCAGAAGGAGACTTTTCAGCACAGGGGAGCGCTCAGACTATCACACCGGGGTGTTAAACCCAGTCCTCAGAACTGTGAGGTCAATGCTTTAGAGCGCTTCCAAAGTGCCGCCTCCTCAAACAATAAAATAGCATTATACAAATGAATGCAAAAATGGATCAAGGCGCCAAAATTTTAACAATGAGATATTTCCTGAAACAAAAAAAATGTCTTCGTGGCCAAATCTGCAGTTTCACTCCAAACAGAAGATCAGACAACCGACACATAGGACAAAGGGGAGGAGACTTGAGGAAGCATGTGTGACTGTGTACATTTGATTTGAGGGGCACTAAGCATGTAACTGGCCCCATTCATAACAGTAAGCAGAAACATTTTTCAAAAGATTTTCTGTAAGCTTGAAGGGTAGAAAGCAGAACCTAGTTTATGAATAACTGCTGTTATGTTGAATACAATCTGTATCCGAGTTACGACGCAGGAGCCAATCCCAGCTGTCATTGCAGAGGGAGGCAGGCTACACTGAACTGGTTGCCAGCCAGTTGCAAGGCACATAGAGACAGACAACAGTCAGACTAACTTAGGGGCAATATAGCGTCTCCAATCAATGCATGTTTTTGAGAAGTGGAAGGAAACCGGTGTGCCCGGAGAAAACCCATGCAGGCGAACTACTCTATATTAATTTACTGTACAGATAAAAATCACCCTAAATTCTCTCGCGGCTCCTTGATTCCCATTTTCCTCCATGTAACTGATAGGCATAGGAGTTTAGTTTAAACTGTGCTTTGTAAGTGTGTCTCTTGATTGGTGCCATTTTTGGGGATACTTAGCCAAAACAATATTGTTTTTCAGAAAACACATACCAGCATTATATACCTTTGGAGGGCGAGCCTTTCGCGTCCTCTCCCATTCCCACACTTTCCCCTGTAACGTCTACATTCTGTCCTCTCACACGTGGGCCTTTTCTCTATGTAAGCAGCGTGTCGGCAGGAAATGGTCCCAGTCAGTTACAGATTCTGGACATTTTGTATATGCTCCGATTTACCACCAATCTGACTACAACTGATTTGTCGGAACCGATCTCAGTCGTAACTCAAATACCGATTGTACATACATCCATAGCCCACTTTTACAACTTTTTTTGTCAACCTGACATTGATTCATACTTTTTGAAACAAGTATTTATGTTTTACTAGCCAATATGTTTTGGTGTTCAAAACTATGCAAATATGCATTTATTTTGAGTTATCTGGGAAGAAACCTCCAGAAGTAATTATATTTGAGACATCTACAGTTAAGTAAGTAAGTTTCTTTCGGCTTGTCCCTTTCGGGGTCGCCACAGCGTGTCATCTCAGATGAACGCACATATGTTTGGCACAATTTTTACGCCGGATGCCCTTCCTGACGCAACCCTTCTCAGGGAGTGGAGGCCCCAGTGGGATACGAACTCACAACCCCTGGTTTATCAAACCAGTGCTCTAACCACTGAGCTACAGGGCCTCACATCTACAGTTAAGTGAAACCAGTATTTTGAATGAATAAATAGTGCTCATATATCAGTTAATTGTTCGGTCTTGAATAATTAAAAACTAGCAAGGATGACACAGTTCAAGGTTTACTCTTATTCAAAAAGTTACATTATCCTTTAACAATTATAATCTTTTCTAAACTTCTAAAAGCTGCCTCGGACACATACAGAACATATCTATCAACATAAAACTACACAAAAAATGTAAAACAATACAATTAACAAAATAAAATGTATAGAGTTAATATAAAGTCTGTAGTAGTAAAGAATTCCACACAAAGGGAGTGAACATTGTCAAAAGGGTATTTAGTCGAACATGTCGTCATGATCGTTGTCCGACTCAGAAAAGTACTTGACCTCCTTCTTTGCACGGCCTGGTCGGAATGAAGTTTGTATGGCACTCTGACTGTTGTTGTCATCCCCGTCATCAGATGGAGTATTGTGAGACTTCTGTTCCCAATCAGAGAAAAGAACATTTAAGTCACTGCTGCATTCATTCTTAGATGTACACCTGTTTCACCCGTGAAAACTTAAAATTAGCAATTATGAACGCGATACACACAACAATTTACACAATGAAAGCACTTGAATCAACTTATAATACTAGTTTGTATGTGTTACAGGTTGATGTGGTCTTTTCAACCAAACTCAACGTTTTGGAGCAGCAGTAATTTTTGGGAAACCTTGTCACATTACTTATATTATTATGCTTTCTTTATTAAAAAAATATCTATCCACTAAAGAGCTGTATTCTAATAAAGAGTGTGTATTATTCCTGTGCAGTTTGGATGTGCATGTATATATTTTTTTATGGGGACTCAAACATTACAAAAAATTGCATGTTGGGTTGCTTGAAGGCGCTAATTGCCCGTAGTCTAATTTGCTGTGTTTGTTTTTCTTTCTGAAATGTCCCAAGATGGTGCCAAAGTCCTGTCTAATAGAAAAGTCATCCAACTTTGCTTTTAGACAGGGACTTCATAGAAAAAACCCTTGTCCTTTTGGACAAGGTAGTCCTACTCAACGAATAATGGGATAGATAAAATATGGAGATTGGTGAATTATTGAGCAGCAAACCATACATAGGTGGAGGAACACTATGTGTCACTAGCAAAAACTGTCAATATAACAGAGCAATATCTTTAGGGTCAATGAAACTGTGAGAGCGCTCGCCTGTTTCAGCAGCTCTAGCTCACTGTGCAGCCTTTTTAAAAATCTAATTTCCCTTATTTATATTTTCAACCCTCAGTTTTTTTCTTCCACTTTCTAATTATGGATGCACAATTTGTAGTAGCTCAGAGCAATGGCTCCTTGGCTTACAGTCAGGATTGGCTCTGTGCTAACACAAGGACGGTTCCTGGAGCATGACCTGAGATTTTCATTTCCTGTATCCACTATAACTGCTGTGAAACGTTGCAAATTTACTCAGTCTGGGACTCAGAAACATTATCTAAATCTTATATGTTATACAGTGACACATATACTCACCTTGCCTACCAGTTTTTCCATTTTCTTTATTGGATTATAATCATCTTCAGACCCAGATGCCATTCTCTTTCTTCCTCGGCCTTTACCTAGGTAAAATTTAACAAATTAAGTACCAAAAATATTGCTGTGGTGGTGGTTTTATTATAATACAGAGAGTCTTTGGTTGGTGATGGTTTCTACGTATGGCGTACTGTTATGTTCAGTGTTTCAGACTATTTGTTAATTATTTTATATTTCTGCCCTTTGAAGTAGTTTTCATACAAATACTCTAATTAGGAGTTTACTACAGCATATTCATCGATACGTCCCAACTGAGATAAAACTCAGTTGTAAACCGAAGACTCCCTGTATTCGCAATTATTGACTTTACCTGTACTTTTAAGAGCTAATTTCTTGGACCCAGTGTCGGAGTCAGAGTCCCAGATGGATTTATCCCGTTTCTTTGCTATTGGTATGGGTCTCTTTCTTGGTTTAGGAACTGCATCCAATGGCTTCTTAGACCCTAGACAGTTAATAAACCCACGTAAAACTTATTGTAATGTGAATCTGCCAGGAGTATCAAAACGCTAGGTGCAAGTGAAACTGTCCATTATCTTGAAAATAAAGGGGAGGATAGATGGTGAGGAGCGACATAGGGAGGAATGTACCAGAGTATGACAATATAATATATAAATTGAGATAGTTATATTATTGATATGAGATTGAAATAAGAGTGTTGGGGGAGAGATGGGGGTGACATCCAGACTTTTAACCTGAGAGGAGGGGGTGAGAAGTAGTTGTACTAATTGAGGAACTCTCAGAAGAGTTGATTTTTGTGTTTTTTTGGGTGTAAAAGCATCAAAGACCCACTCAAGCCACATATATAGACTCAACCCTCATCAATCTTGGGGACTTTAGACAAGCTTAATTCAACCACAAACTCCTTAAATACATGCACATTTGACTGTCCGACCAGGGAAAATAACATTTTAGACCACTGCAATAGTACGCTAAATAACGCATACTGTGCCATGCCTCATGCAGCTCTGGGCTCGTCTGATCACTGCTTAATTCACGTTATACCAACAGAGATAACTTAAATGTGCAAAGCCTATGGTGAAAACAGTGAAAAAGTGTATCTACGAAGCACCGATAGAACTTCAACGCTGTCTAGACGGCACAGAGAGAAGTGTTTCTGAAAATTCAGACAGTAGCCTGATGACTATACAGTGTCACATCCTTTCTCAGTTTCTGTGAAGAGGTGTGTGGACCAACAGTCATTTTGCATGTCATAGAACCATAACCTGTGACTGCTAAATTTAAAGCCCAAATGTCATCCCTATAAATATTCTACAAGATATTGGAATGAAAAATACATATAACATTATTCACTTCAATGTCCATTCGAAAATATAAAGGTGAGCGGAGAGCGTGTCATCCATGCGCAAAGTTGCAGAAGTGTCATTCTATGATATCCAAGTGGTCGCCATATTGGCTGCATCCTCTGTAAGTGACGTCACCCAAACATGCGCCAATGAAAACATGGGGTGCACCTTAACTATGGGAGATGAACACGTCCCTTCTGACACGGAAGCTCTTTTTGAAAACGACAACACCACACAACCGAGTGAAGTTACCGGGGCAATATTACACTATTGTTTCGAGCCCTCTGGGAAATATTACACTATTGTTTGGAGCCATATTCAGATGATAAGCGATCACGGCCAAACCGCATCCCCGTCCGATCCACTACCGCGGCGGAGATGAGCATTAGCGGCTCATCGCAGCCGGCCGGTGTGGGTTGTGACGGAGCCGAGCCGCACTGCTTTAGAGGGGTGTTCATAGACGCCGCAGTAAGATGAACAACACAGTCAGCTGGGGCGCTTTACTGCGCGCACGCGGCTGAGTGACGGATTCTCGGCTGGGTTCTTCAGTGACGCCCCCGTCCGCAAAGCCCGACATGCAGCCTTTCCAGAAGCTGTGACCACCGAACGCGGCGCCCCAGCTGGTGTGGCTGATTTTCGGTGCCGTGGTGGCATATAATGGATCCGAGGCGTGCCGCTTTTAGAAGGTTGTTCACAGCCACCGCAGTACACGTTGAACACTATCGAGCTAGGGCGCATTACTGCGCGCACGAGGCTGAGTGAGACATTGTTGGCTGGGTTCTTCAGATTCACCGCAGCCTGATGCCGTCCGACGCGCACATCGACACATTTCATACGCGGATCTTTTGTTACGTTATGAGAGACCGATTACGTGGTCCGCCCCAAACTATAATTTTTTTTTTAGTAGCTGAATACTCATCTCGAAGCTCTCGTCCTCTGCACCCGGGCAATCCATTTTTCACAACAAACCGGGTCTCTTTCAAACTTATGAAGGCTAATTCCATTCTCCCGAGTGTTCAAGCAATGTCCAGAATTGCAATGAGCCACCATTTTGGCTAACACCCGGAGGTAAAACTAATGGAAACAAACGAGTCCACTTTGGGGCGCCGCTGTCCTTTACGTCACTTCCTGCTTCTTCTCGAAAACAAATCCCTCGAGAGGATTTTCACGGCGGGAGTTACAAAAAGCTGTATACATCAAAATCATGTTTTGTGGCGAAAAAACGCATGGGCCCATATTGGGTGACGTTTTTTCATTAATAACATACTAAAAATCAGCCATTTCATGACACTTGACCTTTAAGCATCTTTTCACCGAGCTAAAGAGGGGACATGGAAGTTGGGAAAGGGCCCTGTATAATCATGCTAGAAATCAGCTGAAAGAAATTACAAAGAGAAACCAAGCAGTACAGATCAAAAACAGTTTAACGCTAACCACTTAACTCAGTCTGGCCTAGATTGCAATGGCTAACCAATTACAAGTGACCAAAACTCAAGTTGAGAACAGTAAAAGATAAGTTGATTTCAACAGCTTCTACTGCAGATTTGAAAAGGACACTTTCACAGCCCAGACCCACCCAGCTGCATCCCACTGACCATCACCATACCTCTGACTTCTCCGGTGACCATCCACAAACATTAAGTGAGACATCTTCAAATAAGAAAAGATCAACAAAGCAGCAGGCCCAAACTTTGTGCCCCGATTCTGCCTCAAAATGTGCATGAACCAGCTCACACAGATCTTCAATAGAGCTCTGAAACAGTGCGAAGTAACAGCCTGTTTCAAATACTCCACGATCATCTCAGTCCCCAATAAACCTACAATCTTGGGTCTGGATGACAACAGGCCCGACGTCTATAGTCATGGAGTCCTTTGAATGCCTCGTGCTGGACCACTTCAAGAGCATCACAGATCCCCAGCACGACATCCTGCAGCTTCTATCAAGATTAGGAAGGCTTGCGCACATGGACACAGCGGCATTTATACCGACACAAAATCGTCTCAAGTGACTTTCAGTGCAACCGCAAAGTTCCAGAGGAGCTAGTGAGACCGCTGGACAAGCCGTGGATTGATGTCGGGCCAATGAAGCGGGGCAGTCGAAAGAGGGAGAGGATGCAGAAGTGGGGACATATATCCAGCTGCCTGCTAAGGGTAAAGAACAATCAACACAGACCACATCTGTCCAAGCCTGGACCTCACTGCCAGATCCATCATCAACAAAATAAATGAGAGGAATTACAACTTGCGGACAATCACTGTGTTCGTGATTGGTGGATTCTCGTGACAACGGAGACCTGGCATCACCCAACATTCCCGATGCTAGCGTGCAGCTAGCAGGCAGCACCTTCCACCCCCGGGATTGGACTGAAAACTCTGGCAAAAGCACAGGTTAGGGCTTCTGTGTGTATGTGCGTGATGACTGGTGCAACAACAGCGTGGTTATTGAGAGATGCTGTTCACCGGAAATTTATGTCTGTTAGATACCGAACCTTTTACGCCCCAATGGAGCTAGCTGGAGCCATCACCATGGCTGTTTATATCCGACCGGATGCTAACATTAACGCTGCACTCTCTCTATTGGTGAACGTCATCAATGAACAGCAGCGGGCCCACCGCGAAGGTGTTCGCATCATAGCTGAGGAATTTAAAAGGACAAATCTGAAGACTGTACTCCCTAAGTTCCAGAAGGATGTAAAATGTCCAACAAGAGGGGAAAATACATGAGACCATGTGTATACCTATCATGTGCGTGTCTTTCCTCCACCCGGAGCGCATCTGCTCTGATTAGCAGACGCGCCCCACCTGCTTCTTGTTTCGCTGATTATGGTCCAGATATAATCGCCATGCGTTTGGTTTGGTGCTTCGCCAGATCCTTGTGCTTTCAAGTCATGTTCCCACAATTCCATGCCCTTGTTTTTGATCCTCTGGGCACTGGTCTTGCCTTTTCGTCGAGTATTTTCTGACACTGTTGACAGTTTGGATTGCCTGGCCGTGTATTGACCATAGACTGAATAATGAGGAACCGGCTAGCAAGTTAATTTCCCAGTTACAGTGAAGAAAATAAGTATTTGAACAGCTTGCTATATTGAAGGTTCTCCCACTTAGAAATCATGGAAGGGTCTGAAATGTTCATCGTAGGTGCATGTCCACGGTGAGAGAGATAATCTAAAAAGAAAAATCCAGAAATCACAATGTATGATTTTGTAACAATTTATTTGTGTGATACAGCTCCAAATAAGTATATGAACACCTGAGAAAACCAATGTAAATATTTGGTACGTTAGGCTTTGTTTGCAATTACAGAGGTCAAACGTTTCCTGTAGTTGTTCACCAGGTTTGCGCACACAGCAGGAGGGATTTTGGCCCACTCCTACACACAGATCTTCTCTAGATCAGACAGGTTTCTGGGCTGTGGCTGAAAAACATGGAGTTTCAACTCCCTCCAAAGATTTTCTATTGGGTTTGGGTCTGGAGACTGGCTAGGCCACCCCAGAACCTTGATGTGCTTCTTACGGATCCACTCCTTGGTTTTCCTGGCTGTGTGCTTTGGGTCATTGTCATGTTGAAAGACCCAGCCACAAGCCATCTTCAATGCTCTGACTGAGTGACCAAAAAACCTTTTCCCATGACTCCTCTGTATCATCCAAATTGTTATTGGCAAACTTAAGACGGGCCTTGACATGTGGTGGTTTAAGCAGGGGAACCTTCCGTGCAATGTATGATTTCAAACCATGATGTCTTAGTGTATTACCAACAGTCACCTCGGAAACGGTGGTCCTAGCTCTTTTCAGGTCATTGACCAAGTCCTGTTGTGTATTTTTTTCACTGTAACTGCGAAATTGACTTCTCTCCTCGGATTGCGTGCTGCAAAAACAGCCAATGGCCTTTTTTGATTGTAGAAGTTGGCCATGCAGCTATGATGATTCTGAGCCATGACTGGTTGGCGTCGCTGGAGCAAGCAACAACCTTGAGGCTTCATTGTTAGGATTGTTTTGGGCAGGTGATGAGTAGTGCCAGGTTTTGTGTACACAACACATAAATATGGACAAAAGAAAATAATTTCTCATGTGAGCCCATGTGTTTTTTGACAAAAAATAATGAGAGATGCTTCTGTTGGGTCACTCTGCCATGAAGCCGAAGTTGCAGTCAAGGTTGAATTTGTAGAACTTTCTCCCATTTCTTCACTGTACTATTCTAACACATTTCTCCGCCACACAGACTTATCCATGCAGTACCACATTTCCTCTCTTGGTACTCTTTCATAGGCTTTCTGTAGATCCACAAAGACACAATGTAGCTACTTCTGACCTTCTCTGTACTTTTTCACGAGCATCCTTAATGTAAATAATGCATCTGTGGTACTCTTTCTAGGCATGAAACCATACTGTTGCTCACAGATACTTCTGTCCTGAATCTAGCCACGAAAAGGATGATTTTTAGTATGCTTTTAATTAAAAATAGGCAGCCTGAATGGACCCATCCCGATTTTTACCACACAACATGATTTCGACATATATGGCTTTTTGTAACTCTCGCCATGAAAATCGTCTCAAGGGATTTGTTTTGGAGAAGAAGCAGGAAGTGACGTTATCAGACGCCCAGTCATGTGGGTTCATGTGTTTATACCAGTTTTACCTGCAGGAAGGTAGCTCTTTGTTCCTTCGAATTAACCAAAATGCCGGCTCGTTGTATTGATGGATATTGCTTGAACACTCGGGAGGATGGATTCACTTTTCCAAAAGACCCGGTTCGCCGTGAAAAATGGACTACACAAGCGCAAAGGACGAGAGCTTCGTGTGTTCCAAATAACACGTACGTGTGGATAGAGCTATAAAAAAATTGTTTGGACAGCAGAAGCTTCCGGAAGACTGGACTGCGACAGCAAAGGTAATCAGAGAGACAGGCAGGAGAGTACTTGGTGTGTCTTCTGGTAGGAAAGGGGAGAAGGAGACTTGGTGGTGGAACCCCCAAATACAGGGAGTCATACAAGGAAAGAGGTTCGGGAAGAAGAAGTGGGAGACTGAGAGGACTGAGGAGAGGCGAAAGGAGGACATCGAGATGTGACGGAGGGCAAAGGTAGAGGTGGCAAAGGCTAAACAAGAGGCATATGAAGACATGTACACCAGGTTGGACACGAAAGAAGGAGAAAAGGATCTCTACAGGTTGGTCAGACAGAGGGATAGAGATGGGAAGGATGTGCAGCAGGTAAGGGTGATTAAGGATAGAGATGGAAATGTGTTGACTGGTGCCAGTAGTGTGCTAAATAGATGGAAAGAATACTTTGAGAAGTTGATGAAGGAACAAAATGAGATAGAAGGAAGAGTTGAAGAGGCAAGTGTGAAGGACCAAGAAGTGGCAATGATTAGTAAGGGGGAAGTTAGAAAGGCACCACAAAGGATGAAAAATGGAAAGGAAGTTGGTCCTGATGACATACTGGTGGAGGTATGGAAGCAATTTGGAGAGATAGCTGTGGAGTTTTTGACCAACTTATTCAACAGAATACTAGCGGGTGAAAAGAGGCCTGAAGAATGAAGGAAAAGTGTACTCGTTCCCATTTTTAAGAAGAAAGGCGATGTTCAGAGCTGTGGGAATTATAGAGGAATAAAGTTGATGAGACACACAATGAAGCTATGGGAAAGAGTAGTAGAGGCTAGACTCAGGACAGAAGTATCTGAGAGCAACAGCGTGGTTTCATGCCTAGAAAAAGTACCACAGATGCATTATTTGCCTTGAGTATGCCTGTGGAAAAGTACAGAGAAGGTCAGAAGGAGATACATTGTGTCTTTTAGGATCTAGAGAAAGTCTATGACAGAGTACCAAGAGAGGAACTGTGGTACTGCATGCGTAAGTCTGGTGTGGCAGAGAAGTATGTTAAAATAATACAGGACATGTATGATGGCAGCAGAACAATGGTGAGGTGTGCCTTAGGTGTGACAGAGGAATTTAAGGTGGAGGTGGGACTGCATCATTGATCAGCTCTGAGTCCCTTCCTGTTTGCAGTGGTAATGGATAGGCTGACAGATGAGGTTAGACTGGAATCCCCTTGGACCATGATGTTCGCAGATGATATTGTGATATGCAGTGAAAGCAGGGAGCATGCAGAGGAACAATTAGAAAGATGGATACATGCACTGAAAAGGAGAGGAATGAATATTAGCCAAAGTAAAACAATATATGTGCGTGAATGAGAAAGGTGGAGGGGGAACAGCTGGCGAAAGGTGTCTGGTATGTTATGTGACAGAAGAGTCTCTGCTAGGATGAAGGGCAAAGTTTACAAAACAGTGGTGAGGCCGGCCATGATGTACAGATTAGAGACGGTGGCACTGAAGAAACAACAGGAAACAGAACTGGAGGTAGCAGAAATGAAGATGTTGAGGTTCTCGCTCGGAGTGAGCAGGTTGGATAGGATTAGAAATTAGCTCATTAGAGGGACAGCCAAAGTTAGATGTTTTGGAGACAAGATTCGAGAGAGCAGACTTCGATGGTTTGGACATGTTCAGAGGGGAGAGAGTGGGTATATTGGTAGAAGGGTGTTGAGGATGGAGCTGCCAGGCAAAAGAACGAGAGGAAGACCAAAGGGAAGGTTTATAGATATGGTGAGGGAAGACATGAGGGCAGTTGGGGTTAGAGAAGAATGCAGGAGATAGGCTAAGATGGAAAAAAATGACACGCTGTGGCGACCCCTAACGGGACAAGCCGAATGGGAAAGAAGAAGTTTGGGGGGGGACGTAATCCTTCTTTCAGTGAGCGACGACAACGCTCGGGTCCGGGCAGGCTTGTTGCAGCCGGGCCGGGCCGGGCCGCTTTACGGCGTTGTCGTCGCCCGTGGCTGAGTACTCTAAATACTATCATACAAACTGTCAGGGAGTCTGTTGTTCGTTAGAAGTGATCCGCATATCATCTAAATATGGTTTGAAATGATAGGGCAATATTGCCGCGGTCACTTCACTCGATTGTGCGATGTTCCCTTCTTTGAGCTTCCGTGTCAGAAGGGGTGTTGGAAAAATCCAAAAATCTGTTGTTCCTCTCCCATAGCAGGTGCCACTACTTGTTTTCAAAGGCGAATGTCCCAGTGTGACGTCTGCTCATGACGTTGCAGGCAATATGGCTACCAATTGGGTATCGAGTGAAACTTCCGCAACTTTCTGCATGCATGACACGCTCTCTGTTCATATTTATTTTTTCGTATAGTGAAGTTAATAATGTCATATGTATTTTTCATTACAATATAAAATGGGAACTGGCACACTTTTTCCTCAATTCTTCGGGCATCTTCTTGCCCACTAGTCTTCTGTTGAATAAGTTGGTCAAAAACTCAACAGCCACCTCTCCGAATTACTTCCATACCTCCACAGGTATGTCATCAGGACCAACTGCCTTTCCATTTTCACTCAGTTGAAGGTTCTGTGCATTCCTTTTTCTTCTGCTGGCAAATCCTGTTTCCTCATTTTCTTAGTCTTTGACCCACAGTAGCTGAATTTCCACCAACGCCCTGCAGGTTAACGGTGCCGGGTGTGGGTGTTTTTAACCCAGACCACGACAGATCCGTTCTGGTATTCTTTTGATGAATGCTCATATTTTTTTGGCGCAGTTTTACGCCGGATACCCTCCATATTGCACTGGCTTGCGCCCCCAAAGGGCTGCAGTCTCTGAATTCTTTTAAAAAATATTATGATATTGCTCATCATTGATGACAAAAATGGTGCAGATCGGTTTTCCTGATGACTTTGTAGTCTGTATCATATGTCGTTAAATTTAGCTTCATGCAGGCGTTGAGACTTCCATCTGTTAATTGTGAACGTAATTAAATTTGATTTGCCACGATGGTGAGCAGTTCTCACCGATAAAGGTGTGTTTTATTTGTTTGATTATCTTGTCTTACTGCGAAAAGTTGTCAAAAAGTTTCTTGGCAACATCAAACACGAATGCTTTGGCATAAACCCCCATCTGTGAATGACTGTCCAATCTTGCCGAAGACTGTAGAACTCATCTTTTCTTTGAGCGATTGTATTCATAATTAGTTGTTGCGACGCAATCTGCGTTCAATCCTTCTGCGCCTGCGCACATCGATTTCCACAGCAAACTACAGCAACCCCATTAGGACAAACTGTCTCTGCTTATTTGTGTTGCCTTCGCGACAAAAATTACATTGTACAGTATGTAGTGATGACGTCTCTGCGAGCCATATACAACTGTCAAAAGAGCCAGATATGGCTCGCGAGCCATAGGTTTCTGACCCCTGGGTTAGAGCATGAGCCTCACAGTTCGGAGGATTGGGTTTCAAATCCTGGGCCTCCCTGTGTGACGTTTCCACATTCTCCCCGTGCCTGCGTGGGTGGGTTTTCTCCAGCCACTCTGGTTTCCTCCAACACCCCAAAAACATGCATTAATTGGAGAGTCTAAAATGACCTGTAAGTGAGATTGGGACTGTGAATGTTTGTTGGTTTCTATATGCCCTGTGATTGTCTGGCAACTAGTTCAGGGTGTACCATGTGTCCTGCCCAAAGATAAGCTGAGATTGGCACCAACACTCCAGCAACCCTAGTGAGGATACGTGCCTCAGAAAAGGATGGATGGGCTACAGTATGGCTGAAAAAATTAAGGGGGTCTGAATACTTTCTGATACAGCTTGGTGGTGGCATGCTACATCTTGCTTGATAACTGCAAACTTAATAATTAGATGTGACCAGGCATTTTCATTGCCCACCAACATATGTGCGGCTGCACATGCTTTCATTTTTCAAGAAAACTACAGGAGTTACAGCGTGATTGACTATCAGTTTCATTCAGTCGTGTCACACTGTGTGTAGCTGGGTTTGTGTGCACCCAAGATTTCCTACAAAAAAGTTATGCTTTGCATTAGTGTTCACACTGTAACAGTTACTTTTACAAATAAATGTGTTACCTTTCTTTGCTAATGATGGGCTGCCAAATGCAGAGGTGTTTGAATAGGTGGAGAGAACTCTGTTGTCATCGTCACCGTCAGATTTAGACCGGTCTAAAAGCATAAAAACACAAGCCAATGTTAAACCATTGTCATGTTTCTGGACTGTAACCCCTATAAAGAAAGAATGTTAAGTTTGTACTGGAGAATAGATACTGTTACTCTTTTCTCAAGGGTGCTTCCTATGACATTTGACTAAATATGATTGAAGATTCATAATTTATGAATTTATTATGAATATAATAAAATGCACTGGAGCAGAAGACTCTACTCTTGTCCTGTCTTTATATTCAATACTGACTTAAAATAAAGTAACTCCAGCACTAAAGATTCTTGTTGGCAACGTGAATGCAGTCCAGTGAGGAGTTCAACACAGAGCCTTCATCAAAGATACATCTTTAATATGTCTGTTGTAGCTGTTGGGCTAATCACGGGGAAACAGTAGTTGAGAAGTAATGGATAGGATCCCACAACTTTATATACTACTACAGGCAATTTAAAAACAATCCTTTTAAATATGTTAGAATGTGCATTGAGGATTGGAGACAGTGGGACTGAAGAGACAAGAGGAAGCAGAGCTGGAGGTGGCGAAAATTAAGATTAAGAGTGATCAGATTGGATAGGATTAGAAATGAGCTCATTAGAGGGACAGCCAAAGTTAGATGTTTTGGAGACAAGGTTCGAGAGCGCAGACTTCAACGGTTTAGACATGTCCGGAGGCAATAGAGGGAATATATTGGTAGAAGGGTGCTGAGGATGGAACAAGATCACATGCTGTAGCAACCACTAACGGGACAAGCCAAAAGGAAAAGAGGAAGATTATTAATTTCCAAATTATTGAATTAGTGCATTCTTGAAGCTTGTTATGTTATGTGTCACGGGCATGGCCATTCACTCTGCCTCCTGCACACGAGCTCCGGTTAGCAGCCTCCCCACCTGTTTCTTGTTTGTTGTGTCTTGCATATATGCCTTGTATGTCATGTCATTCATTGGTAGTTCGCTGTACCTCGATGTCACATTCCCGCATTCCTCATTCCACGTTTTTACACACGCGAATCTGACCTTGGCTTGTGTTTTTTTACATTGCCTTTTGCCTCATGTTTTGGATACTGTTGCCTTTAGGACCGCTCGCCTGTGTAGCGACCTTTTGCTTGTCATTAAAACCCTCTAATCGCACTACAACTTATCACAAATTTTGCATTTGGATAGTCTCCTGTCTTCTGCCTGTGATAGAAACGAACTTGCCATAACATGGACCCAGCAGACTCCGACCCGGTAAGTTATGTGCTCCAGGCGCAGATACGACGCATCGCGCAACACGACGGCCATCTTACTGCCCTCTGTCCTCAGTTGCAGGGACTATTGATACTACAGCACGAGATGATAAAACAGTTTGAGTCGCTCCTCGGCATAGTGCATGAGAGGGAGGTCGCCAGCACAACATCTGACGCAGTTATGAAGCCACCACCTCCCGGCGTGCCACCTGCCATGCCACAACCTACCGCTGCTGCTGCAGCTTGGCCACAGCTCCCACGATCGGGGAAATTCTCAGAAGACTCTGAAAATATGAAGCCGTTCAGTGTGAGCTTCACTTCGAGCTGCAGGCTGGAGCTTCCCCCCGAAGTAGGCGAAGATAGCCTTTGTCATACACGACACTATGACTATTTGGTCATACCTTTTGGTTTAACCATTGCTCCTGCAGTGTTTCAAAAGTTTTTCATGATGTCCTTAGGGATATGCTCAATTTGTACGTCTTTGTGTACTTAAATGCCATTTGAATTTTCTCACCTGCCGAAACAACCCATATTGTTCATGTCCGTTCAGTGCCGCAGCGGCTGATGCAGAAAAGGCCTGTACGTTAAGGTCAAGAAATCCAAATTCCACCAGGCTATAGTGAACTTTCTGGGATTTGTGCGAGTTGAGGGGAAGATCTGTATTAGTGGCCAGTTGAGTAAATTGAATGAACCATTCATGTTCTGGGGTGATCCACAAGCTGATTACCTGTGCTGATTGCCACACTAGAGTACAAACCTTTTCTAAGTCCACTAGCTACACCTTTTGCGCCTTGACATGAAAGGCCAACTCATGGAGATGCCAGTGTTGCTCAAGAAGCCATTTTGACTCAATCAATGACAAATGCCTTCAGTTTATGCCGCTTACCTGTCCCAGAACCATCAATTTTTACAGGCAACCCCTTAAAGTTCCTAGACTGGAAGGTATCTTTTAAGGCCTTGATCGATCAGAAGCCCCTCCCAGTGAGTGAGAAAATGATCTATATGAAGAGTTATTTAGCAGGAGAGGCACGTAAGGCTGTGGAAGGTTTCTTTTACCGCAACTCAGAGGATGCATAGTGTGGTGCCTGGGGCTGTTTTAGAGGACCGGTATGGTAGTTATTTTATAGTCCAAAGAGCATTCAGAGAGAGACTCATTAATTGGCCTAAGATAGCCAACAACAACCCAAGAGCACTAAGAGAGTTTGCAGATTTTCTTCAAGGCTGCGCTGAAGCTATTCCACATGTTAAAGGCTTGTCCATCCTCAACGACTGTGAAGAAAATCACAAACTTCTCAAATTGCCTGAGTGGCTGGTGCACAGATGGAGTCGAAGTGTTGTTGAGGAGTTGGATCGATCCGGTGACTATCCAAGCTTCCTACAATTCACAAAATTCATGCAAAAGGAAGCCAGAATTGTTTGTAATCCAATCGCTTCCCCTTTTATGATAAATATAAGAACAAGTGACGAAGGGTAACCAAATAAGGCCAAAGCATTCAACACCAACACTCAAATGAAAGGCTCCAATTCAGCAACACCAGAAAGCTCTAAGTCAAAGCTGTCATGTTTAGTCTGTAAAAGTGAAGTACATGGTATTGCTGACTGCCCAGACTTTGCATCAAAAACCATGTATGACAAAAGAGCCTTCATTTATGAACATCATTTATGCTTTGGATGCTTACGGATTGGGCACAATGCCAGGGATAGTAGAAGACGACAAACATGTAGCACATGTGGTCGACGTCATCCCACCTGCTTGCATCAAGAAGATGTGAGATCTCCAAAAATGACAAGCAATGACTCTGTTGCCACAGGGTGCCATGTAGACAAAGAAGTCCATAAAGTAATGTCCCATGTCTTGTTTCAACATGCATTCGCCACATCCAGTATCGTTCCTGTCTTTGTGTCCTCACCAACTGAACCCGGGAGAGAAATACTCACCTATGCTCTTCTCGACACACAGAGCGACTCCACATTTATTCTGGAAGATTTACTTCGAGAACTGAATGTGGAAAAGCAGCCAGTCCATCTTAAACTAAGCACAATGACAGCTGTCGATACCATCATAGCCAGTAACACCACTAGTGGTTTTCAAGTAGGGGGATTTAACTCTGAAGTACATGTCCAAATACAACAGGCTTATACACGTGACTTCATACCAGTCGACAAATCCCACATCCCTGTCAAAACCACCACACTTCAGTGGCCTCACATCAGCCATCTAGCTAACAAGCTACCACCCCTTCAAGATTGTGAGGTGGGACTCCTTATTGGCTATGATTGCCCATCGGCTTTAGCTCCCCCTGAGGTTATTATGGGTGGTGAAAATGAACCCTTTGCTCAACAGACTATTCTCGGCTGGAGCATCATAGGGTCAGCCAACCCTCACCTGGATAGACGGGGGAGCCGTAGTTTTGTGCATCGTGTTTCAGTTAAAGAACAGCCTGTGCCCACTGTTATGGAAGTGTTAAAGGTTCTGGAGTCAGACTTCAATGAAAAGAGCCATGAGGACCAGTATGTGTCTCAAGATGATATTCGGTTCATACATCTTCTGAGTGATATCAAGCAAAAAGAGGATAGACACTATCAGATGCCCCTCCCTTTTAGAAATAACAGCCCACCAACTCTGCCAAACAATAAAAGGCTAGCTACTGTGAGGCTGCAACATCTGAAAAGGAAGTTATCTGTCAATAAGCACTATCATGACCAATACACAGCCTTCATGGATGAGATAATTAGCAGAGGTGATGCAGAGCCAGCCCCTGCAGTTTTGGAGGGAGAAACTACATGGTACATTCCCCACCATGGGGTGTACCACCCAAGGAAACCAAATAAGCTAAGAGTTGTGTTCGATTGCTCAGCAAAGTTTAAAGGCATCTCTCTAAATGACACCTTACTTACGAGCCCGGATTTAATTAATTCACTGGTGGGAGTTCTGTGTCGCTTCAGAAGGGAGGAGGTTGCTGTAATCTGCGACATTGAAAAGATGTTTCATCAATTCCGTGTTTGTCCAGAAGCTCGCAACTATTTGCGCTTCTTTTGGTGGGAAAGTGGGAGGTTGGAAAGTGAACCACGAGAATATCGGATGACCGTTCATCTCTTCGGAGCCGCCTCCTCACCTGGATGCGCCAACTTTGGTCTGAAGTATTTGCCACAGCAGTACAAGTCCCTCCATCCTGCATCATCCACTTTTGTTGAAACCAATTTCTATGTTGATGACGGGTTAATTAGTGTTCCAACTGTCCAAGAAGCCAAAGAACTGATTGTCGAGACACAGGAACTGTGTAATTATGCTGGTCTAAGACTGCATAAGTTCAACTCAAACTATAAGGACGTTCTCGATTGTGTGGCTCCTCCAGAAAGAGCAGAAACAATGGACCCTCTCAGAATGAATCCAGAGGTAACATCACAAGGACGGGTACTTGGCATTCAGTGGTCAATGACAAGCGACTCCTTTGGGTTTAACGTCAATATAAAGGACCACCTGCCAACGCGCCATGGGATCCTGTCAGTCGTAGCCTCCTTGTACGATCCACTGGGATTAATGGCCCCTTTCACTCTGAGCAGAAAGTGCATCTTACAGGAGCTGTGTCACAAAGGCATCGGATGGGATCAACCAATACCTGACCATTTGAGTTTACAGTGGGAAGAGTGGAAAAATGACCTTAAAACACAAGGAAATCACTATACAAAGATGTTACCACCCTTCACACTTTGGTAACATTGTAAGCACTGAATTACACCATTTTTCTGACGCTAGTTGTACAGGATATGGGTCCTGCTCCTACCTGAGGTACAAGAACGATCAAAATGAGATTCATTGAAGTTTGGTTATGGCCAAGGCGAGGGTCGCACCCTTAAAGATTATAAGTATTCCAAGATTGGAAGTTGCAGCTGCAGTAAATTCAGCCAGGATGAGTGCCATGCTGAAGGAAGAGCTCCAGCTGGAAATAGAAAGGGAATGCTTTTGGACTGACTCTCAAGTTGTGTTGGCATACATAAATAATGAAGCACGAAGGTTCCACATGTTTGTCGCAAATAGAGTTCAACTCATCAGAGAGAAAACTCTTCTTCTTTTCCTTTCGGCTTGTCCCGTTAGGGGTCGCCACAGCGTGTCATCTTTTGCCATCTTAGCCTATCTCCTGCATCTTCCTCTCTAACCCCAACTGCCCTCATGTCTTCCCTCACCACATCCATAACCTTCTCTTTGGTCTCCTCGCTCTCTTTTGCCTGGGAGCGCCATCCTCAGCATCCTTCTACCAATATACTCACTCTCTCGCCTCTGAACATGTCCAAACCATCGAAGTCTGCTCTCTCGAATCTTGTCTCCAAAACATCCAGCTTTGGCTGTCCCTCTAATGAGCTCATTTCTAATCCTATCCAACCTGCTCACTCCGAGCGAGAACCTCAACATCTTCATTTCTGCCACCTCCAGTTCAGCTTCCTGTTGTTTCTTCAGTGCCACCGTCTCTAATCCGTACATCATGGCCGGCCTCACCACTGTTTTGTAAACTTTGCCCTTCATCCTAGCAGACACTCTTCTGTCACATAACACACCAGACACCTTTCGCCAGCTGTTCCAACCTGCTTGGACCCGTTTCTTCACTTCCTGACCACACTCTCCATTGCTCTGTATTGTTGACCCCAAGTATTTGAAGTCGTCCACCCTCGCTATCTCTTCTCCCTGTAGCCTCACTCTTCCCCCTCCACTTTTCTCATTCACGCACATATATTCTGTTTTACTTCGGCTAATCTTCATTCCTCTCCTTTCCAGTGCATGTCTCCATCTTTCCAATTGTTCCTCTGCATGCTCCCTGCTTTCACTGCATATGACAATATCATCTGCGAACATCATGGTCCAAGGGGATTCCAGTCTAACCTCATCTGTCAGCCTATCCATTACCACTGCAAACAGGAGGAAGGGGCTCAGAGCTGATCCCTGATGCAGTCCCACCTCCACCTTAAATTCCTCTGTCACACCTAAGGCACACCTCACCATTGTTCTGCTGCCATCATACATGTCCTGTACTATTTTACATACTTCTCTGCCACACCAGACTTACGCATGCAGTACCACAGTTCCTCTCTTGGTACTCTGTCATAGGCTTTCTCTAGATCCACAAAGACGCAATGTAGCTCCTTCTGACCTTCTCTGTACTTTTCCACGAGCATCCTCAAGGCAAATAATGCATCTGTGGTACTCTTTCTAGGCATGAAACCATACTGTTGCTCGCAGATACTTACTTCTGACCTGAGTCTAGCCTCCACTACTACTCTTTCCATAACTTCATTGTGTGGCTCATCAACTTTATTCCTCTATAGTTCCCACAGCTCTGAACATCCCCTTTGTTCTTAAAAATGTGAACTAGAACACTTTTCCTCCATTCTTCAGGCATCTTTTCGCCCGCTAGTATTCTGTTGAATAAGTTGGTCAAAAACTCCACAGCCATCTCTCTCCAAATTGCTTCCATACCTCTACCGGTATGTCATCAGGACCAACTGCCTTCCCATTTTTCATCCTTTGTAATGCCTTTCTGACTTCCCCCTTAGTAATCATTTCCACTTCCTGGTCCTTCACTCTTGCCTCTTCAACTCTTCCTTCTCTCTCATTTTCTTCATTCATCAACTTCTCAAAGTATTCTTTCCATCTATTTAGCACACTACCGGCACCAGTCAACACATTTCCATCTCTATCCTTAATCACCCTAACCTTCTGCACATCCTTCCCATCTCTATCCCTCTGTCTGGCCAACCTGTAGAGATCCTTTTCTCCTTCTTTCGTGTCCAACCTGGTGTACATGTCTTCATATGCCTCTTGTTTAGCCTTTGCCACCTCTACCTTTGCCCTACGTCGCATCTCGATGTACTCCTTTCGCCTCTCCTCTCTCAGTCCTCTCAGTATCCCACTTCTTCTTCGCTAATCTCTTTCCTTGTATGACTCCCTATATTTTGGGGTTCCACCACCAAGTCTCCTTCTCCCCTTTCCTACCAGATGACACACCAAGTACTCTCCTGCCTGTTTCTCTGATCATCTTGGCTGTCGTCGTCCAGTCTTCCAGGAGCTTCGGTTGTCCATCGAGAGCCTGTCTCACCTCTTTCCGGAAGGCCGCACAACATTCTTCCTTTCTCAGCTTCCACCACATGGTTCTCTCTCTCTGCCTTTGTCTTCTTAATCTTCCTACCCACCACCAGAATCATCCTACATACTACCATCCTATGCTGTCGAGCTACACTCTCCCCTACCACTACTTTTACAGTCAGTAACCTCCTTCAGATTACATCGTCTGCACAAAATATAATCTACCTGCGTGGTTCTACTACCCGCCGCTCTTGTAGGTCACTATATGTTCCTCCCTCTTTTGGAAATAAGTGTTCACTACAGCCATCTCCATCCTTTTTGCAAAGTCCACCACCATCTGCCCTTCAAAGTTCCTTTCCTGGATGCCGTACTTACCCATCACTTCTTCATCGCCCCTGTTTCCTTTACCAATATGTCCATTACAATCTGCACCAATCACAACTCTCTCGCTGTCTGGGATGCTCAGAACTACTTCATCTAGTTCCTTCCAGAATTTCTCTTTCAACTCTAGGTCACATCCTACCTGTGGTGCATAGCCGCTAACCACATTATACATAACACCCTCAATTTCAAATTTTAGTCTCATCACTCGATCTGATACTCTTTTCACCTCCAAGACATTCTTAGCCAGCTCTTCCTTTAAAATAACCCCCCTACTCCATTTCTCTTCCCATCTACTCCGTGGTAGAATAATTTAAACCCTGCTCCCAAACTTCTAGCCTTACTACCTTTCCACCTGCTCTCTTGGATGCACAGAATATCAACCTTTCTCCTAATCATCATGTCAACCAACTCCTGAGCTTTTCCTGTCATAGTCCCAACGTTCAAAGTCCCTACACTCAGTTGTAGGCTCTGTGCATTCCTTTTTTTCTCCTGACGCTGGATCCGGTTTCCCTCCTCTTCTTTGTCTTCGACCCACAGTAGCTGAATTTCCACCGACGCCCTGCAGGTTAGCAGTGCCGGGGCGGGCGTTGTTAACCCGGGCCACGACCGATCCGGTATGGGATTCTTTAGATGAACGCTCATATTTGTTTGGCACAGTTTTTACGCCGGATGCCCTTCCTGACGCAACCCTCTGCTTGGGACCGGCCTACAGATTGCACTGGTTTGTGCCCCCATAGGGCTGCATTTCATCAGAGAGAAAACTGATCCAAATAATTGGTACTACGTCGATACAACCCAAAACCCTGCTGACTTCGCTTCCAGGGGACTTCGTGCTGCAGATATCTCCTCATCTGGCTGGTTGTCCGCTCCTAAATTTCTATGGGAACCAGAGGTACTTCAAACATCTAAACCCTCTAAGCTCTTGGTTGGTGACCCCGAGGTCAAGTCTGTTAATGTGTCTGCAACTCAAGTAAATACACGGGCAGATATCCTGGGTCGACTGGAGAGGTTTTCTTCCTGGACCACACTTCTTAAAGTGGTCGCAAGAATAAAGAGGCTTGGGTCAAAGCTAAAGCACGTCGATCTTGTAACTGTAGCAGAGCCCAAGAAAGCTGCTTGGGAAGTTTTAAGTCTACTGCAACAAAAAGCATTCCCTTCTGAGATGAGGCTTCTTCAAGGAAAGCCGCAGGGATCAAATCTTCCAAAGTCAGGTCCGCTCTTTAAGCTCAATCCCATTCTGGAGGAAGGACTTCTCAGTGTTTGGGGAAGACTTAATGGATCAATCCTCAGTGAAGAGCAAAAGCACCCCATTATTCTCCCAAAAGACAGCCATATCACCAAGCTGATCTTGTCACACTTTCACAGTCAAGCATGCCATCAAGGCCGAAATCAATCCTTGATGGAGTTGCGGGCAAATGGATTTTGGGTAATAGGTGGGAGCAAAACAATTGCAAGGTTGATATTCAAATGTGTGCAGTGCCGTAAGCAAAGAAGACCAGTGGAAGAACAAATAATGTCCGATCTTCCAAAAGAACGCTGCGATATCTCAGCTCTGTTTACATTCAGTGGAATGGATTGTTTTGGCCCTTTTGTTGTAAAGAATGGTCGCAAGGAGATCAAAAGATATGGACTACTCCTCACATGTTTATCCTCACGTGCAGTTCATGTTGAGATGCTTGATGACTTACCCACTGATGCCTTTATCAATGCTTTGAGATGCTTTATTAGTCTGAGAGGAGCAGTTTCTCAATTTCGCTGTGATCAAGGCACAAATTTTGTTGGCGCCAGCAATGAGTTCAAAGCAGCTCTTAAGCAGTGTGACTTTAACGCACTTGACACGTTCATAGCAGACAAACAGTGCGAGTTTGTGTTTATGCCTCATCAGCTTGTCATGCAGGTGGCATCTGGGAGCGGCAAATACGTACCATAAGCAGTGTTCTAAATGTTACTGTTGCTCAGAGTGCAGGAAGGCTGGATGATGCATCACTCAGAACTTTGCTTCTATGTATCAATTGTAAACAGCCATCCTCTCAGCGTTGTTGGAATCAATGATCCAAAGTTGCTTAACCCTTAACTTCATACCATCTTCTCCTGATGAAGCCTAAAATTGCTATACTACCCCCAGGGAACTTTGTGAAGGAGGATTTGTATGCCTCCAAAAGATGGCATAGAAAAGCACTCGCCCTCAAAGCCCTCAATCATTGTACAGCCTATTCAAAACTAGTACTTTTACTTGAAGGTGTTTGATGAAGTAAAAACTCCCATCAGAACTAATATTGATCAGTTACATTGTGACCAAAATCAAGTTTGTTGCCATCAGTAAAATCACATTTGGTTATTTATAGGTCTTTGTTTTGTTCAATCATATTATGATTTGGTGGGAGTATTAGTGGCCAGTTGAGTAAATTGAATGAACCATTCATGTTCTGGGGTGATCCACAAGCTGATTACCTGTGTTGATTGCCACACCTGTGTTGGTTTGCCATACTTACCTGGGTGATCACACAGAGAGGAAGTTATGTGGAGTAGAGCAGAGAAGCAGAGTAAGTCTAAATGTTTGACATTTTATTTTGGTCCATTCATATGCATACAAGCATGACATCGATGCGAAGTTATTTATTTATTTATTGTTATTCAATTGCAGTTTGGGCCAGACGCTTGTGGGCTTCATTGTCATTGAAGAGTTTGCACCCTTGGTAGGTGGAGCGAGGTTGGGTCATTCTCTTTATTTGTGTGTAGCTTTAATTAATTGTTTATATACAAAAATTGATGTATAATGAAGTGTATGTTTTTAGAGAAAACTGTACTTTGTACCTATTAATATTATGCGTTTTTTAGTTTCACGGTGTTTGAAGATGCAATAAAGTTTGCACCGGTTGAACTCTACGCTGTCTCATTGATGGCAAGGGCTTCTACAATCTGTATGGACCCCAATAAAATTGAGGCCACCGCCAATTGACTTACCAGTATTTCACAGTTCCTGCAATTCACAAATTTCTTCCGGAAATTCACAAGGAATTATAGTGTGATAGCTGGGCCGTTACATGAGCTCACCTCACCACACCGACCATTTGTATGGGACCTGTTATGTCAGGAACAGTGCCCGGAGGGAAGGCTTTATATGGTCCCGCCCTTAAAGGGCAGGGTTATTCATTGGGCACATTGAACACAACAGTGTATCCACCCAGGCATATCTAAGACTCTGTCAGTTGTCTAAAAGTGCTTTTGGATAGCCAAGACACTTGAGACATTACGTCAATGTGTGTCATGTGTGTGCAGCCAACAAGCCCTCTCGCCACCGTCTGTCGGGGAAGTTGCGACCTCTACCCATACCACAACGACCCTGATCTGACATCTCTCTATGCTACCAGCCTAGCAGGGTAATATTACAGTTCTCACAGTCATAGGCAGAGTCTCTGAAATGGGACAGTTTAACGCATTACCCAAACTGTCATAGGCTAAACAGACTGCTGAGCATATGATGCCCCGTGTTTTTAGAATTCAGTTTCCCCACAAGTATAGTATCAGATAGACAGCCCCAATTTGTGTCCTGTTTTTGACCTCTCATCGGCGCGACGGTCAGTTTGTCTTTAAGGTTCCATCCTGAGACAAATGGGCAGAAAGAGCGCGTTAACCAGGATCACTTGTCTTGCCTCACAAGAACCACCCACCTGGAGCCATAATCTGGTTTGGGTTGAGTGATGCGGGTCCACCCTGTCTTTCATGTCAGCCTGTTTAAGCCGGCCTGAGTATTGCTGTTGGTCCCGCCTTCCAGGCACCCTTGTCCCCCTGGTTCATAGATGGCGGTCTGGTCTTTTACTGTGCGGCGGCTATTGTCCTCAAGCCGTAGGGGGAGGGTGGGTGCAGTATTTGGTAAGTTGATAGGGCTATGCTGCAGAGGAGCGGTCTTAGGTCCCTTCTAGATTTATTATTGACCGCATGCTCATTCGCGATTTCCATGCAGCGCATACTGAGGATTTGGGGTAGTCCGGTACCAGCCATTAGAGGGGTGGTACTGTCAAGGGGGTCGTCTTTCCCTCTGCCTTGTGCACACCGGATCCCCACCTGTTCCTTGTTTGTGGATTGTGTCTTGCATATGCGCGTCATCTGTCATGTAATTTTTTGCTAGTTCGTTGTACCTCGATGTCACGTTCCCGCATTCCTCGTTCCACGTTTTTGAATCACAGTAATATGACGTTGCCTTGTGTTTTTGAGCTTGCCTTTTGCCTCACGTTTTGGATACTGTTGACTTTTCGATTGATCGCCAGTGTTTAGGATGATTGAAAATATAGTTATCATACATTTGCTGTGCAATGAAGAAAGTGCTTTGCTGCAATAAAGACATGCTTGCAATAGACATAACCCTATGATGTAGATATTATGTACAATATACAGTGAAGAAAATAAGTATTTTAACACCCTGGTATAGTGAAAGTTCTCCCACATAAAAATCATGGAGGGGTCTAAAATTTTCATCGTAGGTGAATGTCCACTGTGAGAGAGATAATCTAAAAAAAATCCAGAAATCACAATGTATGATTTTTTTTTAATGATTTGTGTGATACAGCTGCAAATAAGTATTTCAACACCTGTCTATCAGCTATAAGTCTGAAAATTTCAGACCCCTCCATGATTTCTAAGTGGGATAACTTGCAATATACCAGGGTCTTCAAATACTTATTTTCTTCACTGTATGTGTCCCTCTCCCGATGTGTGAACCCCGTGGCCGACATTGACACTCAATGAGGATGTGTTATCAAACAGCTCATATTTCTTAGTTTTTTCAAGGCTTCAGTATATTTTCCAAACACGACAATACACATTGATATATTTTCTGTGTGTGCAAATGTGATGTTCAGTGGAACCTCAGAGTTCGAACATAGTCTGATTTGTTCAACCTCAAACATTTTTTCCACAGGAAATAATGTAAATGACTTTTAGCAGGGCGCTGTCAAGCAGGGAAACAAGATGGCAGCATAATATCGAGGCTCCGCTCAACTCCGTATAAAAACATTTAACTACCCGAATACAAGTGTAAGAGTGTCTCAGACCACATCAACGACCAGCATTGAAAGCTATTGCCGGACTCGTGGCATGCAAAAGCCAAAATCTAATCAGCAGCACGAAGAAGAGCACGAGGAGGCCTGTGAAAGCGTGCCATTGCTCTGGATTGTAGACCCCAAGTATTTCAACTCGTCGACCCTCGCTATCTCTTCTCCCTGTAGCCTCACTCTTCCCCCTCCACCCGTCTCATTCACGCACATATATTCTGTTTTACTTTGGCTCATCTTCATTCCTCTCCTTTCCAGTGCGTGCCTACATCTTTCTAATTGTTCCTCCGCCTGCTGTCTGCTTTCACTGCAGATCACAATATCATAAGCGAACATCATAGTCCAAGGGTATTCCAGTCTAACCACATATGTCAGCCTATCCATTACCACCGCAAACAGGAAGGGGCTCAGTGCAGATCCCTGATGCAGTCCCACCTCCACCTTAAATTCTTCTGTTACACATAAGGCACACCTCACCATTGTTTAGTGAGGATCTCTGAATGATCCAATGTTGACTGATGATGATAAATAGAATCCATCTGTGTGTAATCAAGTCTCCGTATAAATGCACCTGCTCTGTGATAGTCTCTGGGTTCTGTTTAAAGTGCAGAGAGCATCATGAAGACCAAGGAACACACCAGGCAAATCTGAGATACTGTTGTGGAGAAGTTTAAAGCCGGATTTGGATACAAAAAGATTTCCCAAGCTATAAACATCTCAAGGAGCACTGTGCTTCTTCTTCTTTTCCTTTTGGCTTGTCCCGTTAGGGGTCGCCACAGCGTGTCATCTTTTTCAATCTTAGGTTATCTCCTGCATCTTCCTCTCTAACCCCAACTGCCCTCATGTCTTCCCACACCACATCCATAAACCTTCTCTTTGGTCTTCCTCTCACTCTTTTGCCTGGCAGCTCCATCCTCAGCACCCTTCCACCAATATACTCACTCTCTCACCTCTGAACATGTCCAAACCATCGAAGTCTGCTCTCTCTCCAAAACATCCAACTTTGGCTGTCCCCCTAATGAGGTCATTTCTAATCCTATCCAACCTGGTCACTCCGAGCGAGAACCTCAACATCTTCATTTCTGCTACCTCCAGTTCTGCTTCCTGTTGTTTCTTTAGTGCCACAGTCTCTAATCCGTACATCATGGCCGGCCTCACCACTGTTTTGTCAACTTCGCTCTTCGTCCTAGCAGAGACTCTTCTGTCATATAACACATAAGACACCTTCCGCCAGCTGTTCCAACCTGCTTGGAGCTGTTTCTTCACTTCCTTACCACACTCACCATTGCTCTGGATTGTTGACCCTAAATATTTGAACTCGTCGACCCTCGCTATCTCTTCTCCCTGTAGCCTCACTCTTCCCCCTCCACCCGTCTCATTCACGCACATATATTCTGTTTTACTTTGGCTCATCTTCATTCCTCTCCTTTCCAGTGCGTGCCTACATCTTTCTAATTGTTCCTCCGCCTGCTGTCTGCTTTCACTGCATATCACAATATCATCTGCGAACATCATGGTCCAAGGGGATTCCAGTCTAACCTCATCTGTCAGCCTATCCATTAGAACTGCAAACAGGGAGGGGCTCAGAGCTGATCCCTGATGCAGTCCCACCTCCACCTTAAATTCTTCTGACACACCTCACTGCTGTTCTGCTGCCCTCATACATGTCCTGTACTATTCTAACATTTCTCCACCACACCATTTGCACATGCAGTACCACAGTTCCTCTCTTGGTACTCTGTTATAGGCTTTCTCGAGGTCTGCAAAGACACAATGTAGCTCCTTCTGTCCTCTGTACTTTTCCACGAGCATCCTCAAGGCAAATAATGCATCTGTGGTACTCTTTCTAAGCATGAAACCATATTGTTGCTTGCAGATACTTACTTCTGTCCTGAGTCTAGCCTCCACTCCTCTTTCCCATAACTTCATTGTGTGGCTCATCATCTTTATTCTTCTATAGTTTCCACAGCTCTAAACATTGCCTTTGTTCTAATAATAATGTGTTAATAAATTCCCATATAAGTTGCCCTGGAGAATAAGTCACACCCCGGGCAAAACTATGAAAAAAAACTGACTCATAGTCCGAAAATATGGTATTCCTTTCGCCTCTCCTCAGTCCTCTGTGTCTTACTTCCTCTTCGCTAATGTCTTTCCTTGTATGACTTCCTGTATTTTGGGGTTCCACCACCAGGTCTCCTTCTCCCTTTTCCCCCCAGTAGACACACCAAGGACTCTCCTGCCTATCTCTCTGATCACCCTGGCTGTAGTAGTTCAGTCTTCCAGAGCTCCTCCTGTCCATCGAGAGTCTGTCTCACCTCTTTCCGAAAGGCCACACAACATTCTTCCTTTCTCAGGTTCCACCACATGGTTCTCTGCTCTACCTTTGTATTCTAAATCTTCCTACCCACCACCAGAGTCATCCTACACCCCACCATCCTATGCTTTTGAACTACACTCTTCCCTACCACAACCTTACAGTCAGTAACCTCCTTCAGATTACATCGTCTGCACAAAATATAATTCACCTGTGCTTCTACCTCTGCTCTTGTAGGTCACTCTACGTTCCTGCCCCGCCTGGAAAAAGTGTTCACTACTGCCATTTCTATCCTTTTTGAAAAGTCCACCACCATCTGTCCCTCCAAGTTCCTTTCCTGGATGTCATACTTACCCATCACTTCTTCATCGACATCACCAACATGTCCATTACAATCTCCACCAATCACAACTCTCTCTCTGTCTGGGATGCTGAGAACTACTTCATCTAGTTCCTTTCCAGAATGTCTCTTTCAACTCTAAGAGTCTAAGTCTGACACTAAGTCACATCCTACCTGTGGGGCATAGCCGCTAATCACATTCTACATAACGTCCTCAATCTCAAATTTCAGCCTCATCACTCAATCTAATACTCTTTTCCCCTCGAAGACATTCTTAGCCAGCTCTTCCTTTAAAATAAGCCCTACTCCATTTCTCTTCCCATCTACTCTATGGTAAAATAATTTAAAACCTACTCCTAAACTTCTCGCCTTACTACCTTTCCACATGCTCTCTTGGATGCACAATATATCATCCTTTCTCCTCATCATCATGTCAACCAACTCCTGAGAACATAGTCCCAATATTCAAAAACCCTACTCTCAGTTGTAGGCTTTGTGCATCCCTCATCTTCTGCCGATTAATTCGCTTTCCTCCTCCTTCTTTGTCTTCGACCCACAGTTGCTGAATTTCCACGGACGCCCTGCAGGTTAACGGTGCCAGCATTGTTAACCCGGGCCACGACTGATCCAGTATGGCATTCTTTAGATGAACGCTCATATTTGTTTGGTGCAGTGTTACGCCAGATGCCCTTCCTGACACACTCCTCTGTATTTATCCAGGCTTGGGACTGGCCTACAGATTGCACTGGCTTGTGCCCCCATAGGGCTGCATTGCATAGTTATCATCCACAAAAGTTTCAAATCTTCTTCTTCTTTTCCTTTCGGCTTGTCCCGTTAGGGGTCGCCACAGCGTGTCATCTTTTGCCATCTTAGCCTATCTCCTGCATCTTCCTCTCTAACCCCAACTGCCCTCATGTCTTCCCTCACCACATCCATAAACCTTCTCTTTGGTCTTCCTCTCGCTCTTTTGCCTGGGAGCGCCATCCTCAGCATCCTTCTACCAATATACTCACTCTCTCGCCTCTGAACATGTCCAAACCATCGAAGTCTGCTCTCTCGAATCTTGTCTCCAAAACATCCAGCTTTGGCCGTCCCTCGAATGAGCTCATTTCTAATCCTATCCAACCTGGTCACTCCGAGCGTGAACCTCAACATCTTCATTTCTGCCACCTCCAGTTCAGCTTCCTGTGTTGTTCTTCAGTGCCACCGTCTCTAATTCGTACATCATGGCCGGCCTCACCACTGTTTTGTAAACTTTGCCCTTCATCCTAGCAGACACTCTTCTGTCACATAACACACCAGACACCTTTCGCCAGCTGTTCCAACCTGCTTGGACCCGTTTCTTCACTTCCTGACCACACTCTCCATTGCTCTGTATTGTTGACCCCAAGTATTTGAAGTCGTCCACCCTCGCTATCTTTCTCCCTGTAGCCTCACTCTTCCCCCTCTACTTTTCTCATTCACGCACAATATATTCTGTTTTACTTCGGCTAATCTTCATTCCTCTCCTTCCAGTGCATGTCTCCATCTTTCCAATTGTTCCTCTGCATGCTCCCTGCTTTCACTGCATATGACAATATCATCTGCGAACATCATGGTCCAAGGGGATTCCAGTCTAACCTCATCTGTCAGCCTATCCATTACCACTGCAAACAGGAAGGGGCTCAGAGCTGATCCCTGATGCAGTCCCACCTCCACCTTAAATTCCTCTGTCACACCTAAGGCACACCTCACCATTGTTCTGCTACCATCATACATGTCCTGTACTATTTTAACATACTTCTCTGCCACACCAGACTTACGCATGCAGTACCACAGTTCCTCTCTTGGTACTCTGTCATAAGCTTTCTCTAGATCCACAAAGACACAATGTAGCTCCTTCTGACCTTCTCTGTACTTTTCCACGAGCATCCTCAAGGCAAATAATGCATCTGTGGTACTCTTTCTAGGCATGAAACCATACTGTTGCTCGCAGATACTTACTTCTGTCCTGAGTCTAGCCTCCACTACTCTTTCCCATAACTTCATTGTGTGGCTCATCAACTTTATTCCTCTATAGTTCCCACAGCTCTGAACATCCCCTTTGTTCTTAAAAATGGGAACTAGAACACTTTTCCTCCATTCTTCAGGCATCTTTTCGCCCGCTAGTATTCTGTTGAATAAGTTGGTCAAAAACTCCACAGCCATCTCTCCAAATTGATTCCATACCTCTACGGTATGTCATCAGGACCAACTGCCTTTCCATTTTTCATCCTTTCTGACTTCTGCTTATTGTCCCCTTGTATTTTCACTCTCCCCTCCTTCACTCCTTCTCTTCCTCATTTCTTCCTTCACTCTTCTCTTCAACTCTCCTTATTCTCATTCTTCATCATCAACCCAAAGTATTCTCATCTATTTAGTACACTACCGGCACCAGTCAACACATTTCCATCTCTATCCTTAATCACCCTTACCTGCTGCACATCCTTCCCATCTCTATCCCTCTGTCTGGCCAACCTGTAGAGATCCTTTTCTCCTTCTTTCGTGTCCAACCTGGTGTACATGTCTTCATATGCCTCGTTTTAGCCTTTGCCACCTCTACCTTTGCCCTACGTCGCATCTCGATGTACTCCTTTTTCACCTCTCCTCAGTCCTCTCAGTATCCCACTTCTTCTTCGCTAATCTCTTTCCTTGTATGACTCCCTGTATTTTGGGGTTCCACCACCAAGTCTCCTTCTCCCCTTTCCTACCAGATGACACACCAAGTACTCTCCTGCCTGTCTCTCTGATCACCTTGGCTATCGTCGTCCAGTCTTCCGGAGCTCGGTGGTTGTCCATCGAGAGCCTGTCTCACCTCTTTCCGGAAGGCCGCACAACATTCTTCCTTTCTCAGCTTCCACCACATGGTTCTCTGCTCTACCTTTGTCTTCTTAATCTTCCTACCCACCACCAGAATCATCCTACATACTACTACCATCCTATGCTGTCGAGCTACACTCTCCCCTACCACTACTTTACAGTCAGTAACCTCCTTCAGATTACATCGTCTGCACAAAATATAATCTACCTGCGTGGTTCTACCTCCGCTCTTGTAGGTCACTATAGGTTCCTCCCTCTTCTGGAAATAAGTGTTCACTACAGCCATCTCCATCCTTTTTGCAAAGTCCACCCCACCACCATCTGCCCTTCAAAGTTCCTTTCATGGATGCCGTACTTACCCATCACTTCTTCATCGCCCCTGTTTCCTTTACCAATATGTCCATTACAATCTGCACCAATCACAACTCTCTCTCTCGCTGTCTGGGATGCTCAGAACTACTTCATCTAGTTCCTTCCAGAATTTCTCTTTCAACTCTAGGTCACATCCTACCTGTGGTGCATAGCCGCTAACCACATTATACATAACACACCTCAATTTCAAATTTTAGTCTCATCACTATCTCTGACTACTCTTTTCACCACCAAGACATTCTTAGCCAGCTCTTCCTTTAAAATAACCCCTACTATCTCCATTTCTCTTCCCATCTACTCCGTGGTAGAATAATTTAAACCCTGCTCCCAAACTTCTAGCCTTACTACCTTTCCACCTGCTCTCTTGGATGCACAGAATATCAACCTTTCTCCTAATCATCATGTCAACCAACTCCTGTGCTTTTCCTGTCATAGTCCCAACATTCAAAGTCCCTACACTCAGTTGTAGGCTCTGTGCATTCCTCTTTTTCTTCTGACGCTGGATCCGGTTTCCTCCTCTTCTTTGTCTTCGACCCACAGTAGCTGAATTTCCACCGACGCCCTGCAGGTTAGCAGTGCCACAAAAGTTTCAAATAATCAAACCAATTTTAATATCACTCAGAGACAACCCAAGTAAATACAAAATGTAGTTTTCAAATGCAAAAAAAAAAAAAAAAAAAATCTTTCTGACCTTCTGTGAAAAAGTAATTGTCCCCTGAACCTAATAACGTGTTGTGCTCCCCTTGGCACTAATAACCGAAAATCATGAACCTGGGATAATAGGTGATGAGTCTTTCACCTTGCTCTCGAGAAATTCTCTCACTCTTCTTTACAGAATTGTTTCAACTCTGCCATACTGGACGGTTTTTGAGAATCTAGTACCCTTTTAAGGTCACACCAAAGCAACTATTGGATTGAAATGCAGAATGACTTTTTTTTTTTTTTTTTTTAAGTCATTCAGACGAGGACTTGCTGGTGTTTTTCGGATCATTGTCCTGCTGAAGAGTGGTTGAGTTTGAGGGCACAAACTGATGGCTTGACGTTTTCCTTCACAAATTTGTGATCGTAGAATTAATTTTCCATCAATCGCATAATGTTTTTTTCAAATGTTGACATTTTTACACCAGATGTAATGCCACCACACCTTCCAAAAAGTTCAATTTTTGACTCATGAGTCCACACAATGTTGATCCAAAAGTCTTGAGGATCATCAAGATGTTTTTTGGGCAAATGTAGGATAAGCCTATGTATTCTTTGCTGACAGCTGGGGTTTTCGCCTGGGAACTCTCCCATGGATGCCATTTTGGGCCAGTGTCTTATGGTAGAGTAATGAACACTGCGATTAACTGAGGTCAGCGAGGCCTGCAGGTTATTAGATGTTGTTCGAGGTTCTATTGTGATCTCATGGATGAGTCATTGTCACGTTCTTGAAGTAATTTTATTTGGTGATCCACTCCTGGGAAGGTTTGCCACTGTTCCGAGTTTTCTCCATTGGTGGATAATGGCTCTCACAGTGGTTCACTGGAGCCTCTAAGCCTTGGAATTGACTTTGCAATCTTTTCCAGACTGATGGATAGCAATTTTTTTCTCAATCAGTTTTTTCCCCCCATTTCTTCTTGAAATGATTTGGATCATGGCATGATGGCTTTGATCTTGAAATCTTACAGCCTACTTCACGTTCTCTGACAGATTCTATTTAAGTGATTTCTTGATTCAACAGTTATGGTGGTAATTAGGTATGTGGCTTGTGAAATTTAACTCAATCTTTCCCACATTTGTTGTTTTTCACAATGACTATGATTTAACAAGGGGGAAGGGGCAGTGACTTTTTTACAGAGTCAGATAGGTCTGGATATTTTTTCGAATTAAATTGAATTGTCATTTGAAAGCTGTTTTTTGTATTTCTTTGGGTTGCGTCTGAGTGATATTAAAACTGGTTTGATGATTTGAAACCTCACGCCATGGTGGCGAAGCTGTAAAGCAATGGCTTCACAGTTCTGAAGACCGGGGTTCAATCCCCGCCCCACCCTTGTGGAGTTTGCATGTTCTCCCTGTCCCTGCATAGGTTTTCTCTGGGCTCTCGAGTTTCCTCCCACATCCCCAAAACATGCATTAATTGGACACTCTAAATTTCCCCTAGGTGTGATTGTGAACGTGATTGTTGTCTGTCTCCATGTGCCCTGAAATTGGTTGGACACCAGTTCAGGGTGTGCCCTCGCTACTACCTGATAATAGCCGCGATAGACTCCACAACTCCAGTGACCCTTGTGAGGATAAGGGGTTCAGAGAATGGATGGATTTGAAACATGTGTGCGATAAATATGCAAAATAAAAAACAGAAATAAGGAGGGGGCAAATACTTTTCATGGTAATGTGTAAGTGGGCCCTTTATGTAATTATAATTCTCTCTTTTCAATGTTTTTCTGAAAAAATGTGAAAAATATGGTTTGCTTTAAAAAAAAAAAAAGTTGAGAAACTGAAATTACTCATTTTGCTTTCAGGTTGAAAAAACTTGTCTTTATATCGTGAATGTAAATGTATGGTTTCAACTCTCACCACTGTCATTGGTCTTTTCTGAGTAGACTGATTTAGAAGAGACGATTGTGGATATCGCTTTCTTTTTAGCCATAAGCCCGGACCTAAAAAAGAAGGAAAAAATGTGTTCAAAATTATTGTAAGTCTGTGATTTATATGTAGTTTATGATTGCAGATGATCAGGGTCTTACAAGCAAATTACATCGTTGAGATTTAGGTTACTCAAAGGGGAAATCCACTGGTTTGCATTAACAATGTATCCAATAGGTCATGTAATATGTACTCTATTTTGACAATGTGATGTTAAATCCTCTCTCATTTAATAGTGTTTTGAGAAGATTTTTATCAACAATTACGAATTTTCAGGGGGCCTGCCATTATCGCGAGTCACATGACCTACACTTGCGGCTGTGTATTTCTCCGTCTTCCCGATCAACCGATACTGCTATTTCTTCATCAGATGAGGATAAATCCGAGACATCAGCTATTGCCATAAATAGTGTACGATGTAATCGAGCCTTTGTTGCGGCATGTAACATGTCACATCTGCGCACGTAGGTCCCAAAAATGGCAGCTTCCCTGAAAATTCGTAATTGTTGATAAAAATCTTCTCAAAACACTATTAAATGAGATTGGATTTAACATCACATTGTCAAAATAGAGTACATATTACATGACCTATTGGATACATTATTAATGCAAACCAGTGGTTTTCCCCCTTAATGTAAAAAAAGTCTGCTATTACAGGGTCTTTTTGTTGCGAGAAGAGTATGAGATTTCATCGTAAAGGTCATCATCAAGGTCACTGTCTTGTCCCTTCATTTCAGATGCACTGGGTTCGTCTTCTAAAGTGGCCACAGTGTCATTTTCATTTTCATCTTCCTCATTATCCCTCTCATCTTCCTCCTCTGAGAAGTCAAATGTGTATTTTGGCTTGGATGCTAAAATAAAGAAGAAGAGTGTGGGTCAAACAATTACCATTGCTGTGGATTCAAAAGTTTTGAATGTTTGTACATTTTATCCTTGTTTGACAGTTTTGCGTAAGACTGTTTCATAGGCATAAAGCCAACTAGGAAAGCCTCAGGAAAATCAATGTGGATCAGAATACATAAGTAATTCGAAAATGCGATTTTGACTACACATGAACCCATTTAACTATCCATCCATTCATCCATTTTCTGAGCCGCTTATTCTTTACAAGGGTTGCAAGAGTGCTGAAGCCAGTCAAAGCTGTCATCAGGCAGGAGGCAGGGTACACCCTGAACTGGTTGCCAGCCAATCGCAGGGCACATGGAGACAGACGACAATTGCACTCCCAATCACACAGAGGGTCACTTTAGAGTCTCCAAATAATGCACGTCTTTGGGATGTGAGAGCAAACTGGAGTGTCCTGAGAAAATCCATGGAGGCATGGGAGAACATGCAAACTCCACACAGGCGGGGCTGGAATTTGATTTTATGCTCAGCACTGTGAGGCCAACGCTCTTCAGCTGCACCACCGTGCCACCCTTGAACCCATTTACTCAATATAAAATATTTTGCAAAACAAATGCAACGTAGGAGGCACGGTCGAACAACTGGTTAGAGTGTTGGCCTCATAGTTCTGAGGACCAGGGTTGAAATCCTGGTCATGTCTGTAGTGTGGAGTTTGCATGTTCTCCCCATGCCTGCATGGGTTATCTCCAGGCACTATACTCCCACATCCCAAAAACGTGCGTCATGATTGGAAACTCTAAATTGCGCCTTGGTGTCGTTGTGAGTGCGACTATTGCCTGTCTCTATGAGCCCTGCAATTGACTGGCAACCAGTTCAGGGTGTACCCCGCCTCCTACTCGACCAGGGTGGGGTGGGGGGATCTGCACTGTGGTCAGCTCAGTGTCATCCATTGAAGTTACATGGCTCATTAAAAGATTCCGATTACAGGATTTAGATTCCCATCAGAACATTAAGAACATTTTTGTATTTCTGCAAACTGACAATGAAAATGTCAACAAACAAAAAAAATACATTGCTAACCAAGCCAACTATGAACTGTAAATTTGAAAGCTCGCTTCCAACTTTGTTTCATTTTTTTTTTAATCTGCAATGATATCCTCGTCTTTTTTTTTTTAAAACTATATCTTTTGCTTGCAACTACCAAACAGTTTTAAGGTTAATGTTATGTTGCCTCCTATATTCAAAATACTGTATTAGCTTTTTGTGCACTGTATTGTCTGTGCTTTCATACTCGTTCAGCCTGTGCCAAGGTAGAATTTTAACATTACACACCATCTCATTGTGCACTTTCTACTTTGGCTTCAGACCAGACCTTTATCACTCAAAAAAGAGAAAATCTCTTCCAGTTTCACCACTTTCTTCCATTATTCACATACTCCGACATTCGTAGCATCTTAAAGAAACAGCATTTCTTCTTTTTTTTTTTTTTTTTTTTTACTTTTGCCGTTTTTTGCATTTTCGCATGTCGAGCTCGTCTTTGCTCTATGTTGCCCAGACTGTGTTGCTAACTAAAGCGCTAGTTGTGGGCAGCGCTAAGGACGCTCTCATTATAATTATGATTATGATAGGGTGGGTAAGTATTATAACATTTGTAATTATGAGTGTACCCTTTTAAGAGCGCAGAGGGGGGCGCAGCAAGGCAAATTTGGAAAAAGTGTGTCTTTTTTATTTTTTTTGCACGCCCGTCTCGGGATCGACCAAAACTGCCTCGTGATCATCGATGCATTGAGCACCTCTGATCTACTCCATCACAGTGTTCAAAGTGCTCTGCGAAGCCTCACATTCATCCACTCACACACACATTCATACACTAATGGGTGACTGCTGCCATGGAAACTAATGCTATAAAACACTGAATCCTTTCACGATTTTCACAGATGAAGCACATGGATAGTGTTTGATACTGTGAGACATTTATGAGTTTATGTGAATTGTGCCCCCACCCCCTTTTCTTTTTTGGTACTGTTTGGCTCTTATGTCTATGGATACGAGTACTGTATTTAGATTTCCACTGTGGTTTCTTAGTATTATAATGGATATTTAGTGAGAATCTGAGTTGATCAGTCGAACAGAGCAAGGTTTCTAGGGAGGGGTGAGAAAAGATAAGAGACAAAGCACAAACAGTAAACAAGATGAGAAAAGTAAATCCTTACAGTGGGTGCAGAAAGTATTCACACCCCCTGAAAATTTTCAGTCTACAGTATATTGCAGCCATTTCCTCATTTATATACACACAGCACCCTATGTTGACAGAAAAAAATCGAAATGTTTAATTTTTGCAGATGGTAAAAGAGAAACTGAAATATCACATAGCCATAAGTATTCAGATCCTTTGCTGTGAGACTCATACATTTAACTTGGGTGATGTGCATGATGTAAATGTAAAAGAGACTGTTGGTCTCGATGACATACCAGTGGAGATATGGCAGAAATTTGGTGAGATGGCTGTGGAGTTTTTGACAAATTTATTCAATAGAATACTAGAGGGAGAGAAAATGCCAGAAAAATGGAGAAAAAGTGTGCGAGTACCCATTTTTAAGAACAAAGGCAATGTTCAGAACTGTGGAAACTTTAGAGGAATAAAGATGAGCCACACAATGAAGTTATGGGAAAAAGTAGTGGAGGCTAGACTGAGAACAGAAGAAAGTATATGCAAGCAAAACTATGGTTTCATGCCTAGAAAGAGTACCACAGATGCATTGTTTGCCTTGAAAATGCTCGTGGAAAAGTACAAAGAATCTCAGAAGGAACTGCATTGTATCTATGTAGACCTAGAGAAAGCCTATGACAGAGTATCAAGAAAGGACCTGTGGTATTGCATGCGCAAGTCTGGTGTGGCGGAGAAATATGTTGGAATAGTATAGGACATGTATGAAGGCAGGAGAACAGCAGTGAGGTGTGCCGTAGGTGTCAGAAGAATTTAAGGTGGAGGTGGGACTGCATTAGGGTTCTGCGCTGAGCCCCTTCCTGTTTGCAGTAGTAATAGATACATACGAGGTTAGACTGGAATCCCCTTGGACCATGATGTTCGCAGATGATATTGTCATCTGCAGTGAAAGCAGAGAGCAGGCGGAGGAACAATTAGAAAGATGCAGGCACGCACTGGAAAAGAGAGGAATGAAGATGTGCCAAAGTAAAACAGAATATATGTACGTGAATGAGAGAGGCGGAGGACGAAGAATGAACGGATTAGAGACGGTGGCTCTGAAGAAACAACAGGAAGCAGAACTGGAGGTAGCACAAATGAAGATGCTAAGGTTTTTGCTTCGTATGAACAGGCTGGATAGGATTAGAAATAAGCTCATTAAAGTGACAGCCAAAGTTGGATGTTTTGGAGACAAGGTGAGAGAACAGACTTTGATGGTTTGGACATCTTCAGAGGCAAGAGAGTGAGTATACTGGCAGAAGGGCGCTGAGGATGGATCAGCCAGGCAATAAAGTGAGAGGAAGACCAAAGAAAAGGTTGATGGATGTTGTGAGGGAGGACATGAAGACAATGGGTGTCATAGAGGAGGATGCATGAGATAGGCTTAGATGGAAAAAATGACACACTGTGGCGACCCCTAACGGGACAAGCCGAAAGCAAAAGATGTCCATTACCTCTGATCATCCTTGAGATGTTTCTACACCTTCATTAGAGTCCAGCTGTGTTTTATTATACGAATTGGACAGTGCCTGTGCGTGTCAGACCAAATGAGAATCATGAAGTCAAAGAACTCCATGAAGGGACAGTATTGTGGCAAACCACAGATCTGGCCAAGATTCATAAACAAAAATATGCTGCACATAAGGTTCCAAAGAGCACAGTGGCCTCCAAAATCCAATGACCAAAAGACTTCCTAGAACTGTCTGTACTGATAAACTGAGAAAGTGGGGGAGAAGAGCCTGGTTGAGAGAGGTAAAGAAGAACCCAAAGATCCCTATGGCTGAACTCCCAAAATGCTGTCTGGAGATCGGAGAAAGTTCGAGAAATTCAACCATCACTGCAGCTCTCCACCATTCTAGGCTTAATGGCAGAGTGTCCTGACGGAAGCCTCTCTTCAGTATAAGACACATGAAAGCCCGTATGGAGTTTCCCCAAAAAAAAAAAAAAGTCCCCTGAAGGACTCTTGCATGGTGAGAAATAAGATTCCCTCATCTAATGAGACCAAGATAGAGCTACCTTTGGTGCATCACTGTCAAACTCATCATTGATGACAAGATATGGTTCCAGTTCCTCCTACATTGAATTGTGAACAGAGATCCTATTTTCCTCCCACAGCATGTTATCCTCTGTGGCATCCATGACGTTTGTGAGGAAAGATTTTTTTTAATCATGAGAGTCTTGGTTCCCTTTATTCCTCATTATTGTCAGCACTTTGAGGGGAAGGTTCACCATGCTACCAGCGCAGCCTCTTGTCGTTCTTCAGCTACGATCTGTCACCACTCTTCATAGCATCAGGTATCAATAAAAAAGAGAGCTCAAATTAAGTAGAAATGAGTGTAATGCGCACTAAAAAAAAAAAGCGAGCATTTCAATTGTGTGCGCTATCCCATTTTGTTTTTAAATGTGCTCATTATGATCGTACTACGTAGTTTTGTTAGTTAGCTGTTACCAGTTCGCTCACAGGGTTTTGTTTCCGATTTGGCCGCGTCATCGGCCAGAGCGAGGTCAAATTTCTTTTAAAAGTGGCTACACAACTAGCCCTTGTAGTCGACATTTTTTGTCCTTGTTTAAGTTCAAGAAATTATGGAATGTTTGGAAAAAAATAGGCACTGCTCAACATCTGTTAATTACAGTCCCAAAAATTAACTATGGTGGTGGCAGAATCATCCCGTGGAGATTGAGTGAAAGATTAATGCCGCCAAGTGCAGGGATATCCTGTATAAAAACCTTCTCCGGTGTGTTCAGGACCTCAGACTGAGTTGAAGGTTCACCTTCGAACAGGACAATGACCCGAAGCACAGTGCTAAAATAACAAAGGAGTGGGTTCAGAACAATTCTGTGCCTGTTCTTGAATGACCCAACCAGAGCAATGACTTAAACCCAATTGAGCATCTCTGGACGGACCTGATAATGGCTGACCCCAGACATTCACCATTCAACCTGACAGAAATGGAGGTCTGCATGGAGGAATGGCAAATGATCCCCAAATCCAGGCGTGGAAAAACTTGTTGCATCATTGCCAAAAAGACTCTTGGCTGTGTTAGCTCAAAATAGTACTTCTTCAAAATGCTGAGCAAAGGGTCTCAATAGTTATAGCTGTGAAAAATTTCTTTTTTTTTTCTGCATGAAATCTGCAAACATTTGTACAATTGTGTTTTTTTCTGTTAATATGAGCTGCTGTGTGTACATTAATGAGGGGGAAAAACAGGATTTTACCAAAGTGTCACAATAAGGGGGCTTCTGGTCCCAATTAACTCTGAAAAATGAGGGATTACTATAAATGATTTCTTCACAGTATTAAAAATTTTTTAATACCCCATTTTGTGGGTGGATGCGTGGTGGCGCAACTGGTTAGAGCGTTGGCCACATAGTTTTGAGGACCAGGGTTTATATCACGGCCAGGCCCGCGTGGATTTTCTCAGAGTACTCCGGTTTCCTCCCACATCTCAAAAACCTGCAACATTAATTGGACACTCTAAATTGGCCGTAGGTGTGATTGTGAGTGCGGTTGTTTGTCTCTATGTGAGCAGCAATTGATTGGCAAAAAGTTCAGGGTGGACCCTGCCTCCTGCTGTTGACCCTCGTGAGGTTAAGCAGCTAAGAAAATGGATGGATGGTATAAATGAAGCTGTTTTAACAGTCCTGGAAAATCCTGGTTCCATGCAATATTTTTCATTTTCCATACTTTGCTTGACCTGGAAATTTATAAAATAAAAATTCCACACTTCCATGCTCATTTAGGAAGTCTGTTAAAACTCACACTCTTACCCAGGACACGTAATGCTATGTTATCATCCCAGGCTGGCATTTAAATGATCAACCGTACCTGATGCCCTTTGAGACTTGGCCTCTCTGGGGATGACAGGCTGACTATTCTCCAGATCACTGTCTGAATTGGACTCATCTTCAGACCAGGGATTTCTTTTTTTCGCTTTCTTTGCAGGAGTTCCTTTGAGTCCTGGTGTTTTTCTCAGTCTAGGAACCCCTGCATGAAAAAAACAAATGCATGTAAAAATGTCATTCATTAATTTCCCATATCGCTTATCCTCACTAGGGACACGAGTGTGCTGGACCCTATCCCATCTTTGGGCGTGAGACGGGGTTCACCCTGAAGTGCTCCCCAGCCACTGCAGACAGATATTCGTACTTATTTTCACACCTACAACCAATTCAGTTTTCAATTTACCAACCATGCATTTTTTGGGATGTGGGAGGAAACCGGAGTACCCTAAGAAACCCCATTCAGGAATAGTGTGCACATGGCAATGCCACACAGACGAAGCCAGATTTGAACCTGCGTCCTCAGAACTAGGAGGCACATGTGCAAACTAGTCGTTCACTGTGTCGCCACTAAAAATGTAATTTTTCAAATTCAGTTTTGGTGTTTAATATCTCATCTATTTCAAATGAAAAAAAAAAATCCTAAAAAAGATTAAGATCATTTACATCAAATAATCAATCATCTTTTTGTTTATATTTGACGCCACAGCCAAATCACCAAGAGTCCGTATAAAATTCTAACCTGGTTCTTTGTTATCCTTCTTTACACGTGGTTTGACCATAGGGCCTTCGCCTGTTGCTGCATCTTGGCCCAAAGCATCCTCATCACCCTCCAACTTCAGAGCTGGGTCTGAGTTGACCTGAAATGAAAACAAAGCCTTTAAAGGGTATGGAAAGTGTTCAAATCGCCTTTTGCTTATTTTATAAATTTTTAAGATGAATCCGAATCTGAAATCATATATGAAGGAAACGTTTCTAGGTATTGATTATTGGCAAAAATAGATCGCACATTGATGAATTCCCCAGAACAACTCGATCACACAGCGGAAATTCCCAAGAAGATTTGTGACGTCACATCGAGCAAAGCAAACATGGCCGCAGTGCAAGATCAATTTGATAATGACGAATTTTTCGATAATTTGAGGAATAACGTAATTCTGAAAGATCTCATGAATATGATGAAGAATGTGAAATATATAACGGTGTTAGAGGTTAAAAATTTGAGCCAGTTAGAACACAAGTTCAAATGCAGATGAAGCGGGTGGCCATGAAGGTGCCGATCCAGCACTAGCGGCAGTCAGACCGAAGGAGGAAAACATACTTCATGTTGGAAACTGACTGGTGAGCATTTGTAAAGTTGTATTTTTTTTAATTTGGCCACAAACTGATAAATCGAAATGGCTTAGCTATCTTTAATGAATATATAACGTTTTCAGTCTTTAAATAATGCAAAGGTCCTGATTTTTTTCAGAACATTTTGACACCAAGTAGCTGGACTCTAAACTGGTATATTTTCCACTAATAAGGATTTTAACCATGTGCTACTTCCATCCTGCTGTGTGTCAAAGAGTTGTGACATCTTTTTTAATCCAGATGGCCAAGAGTACACAGGATTTAAATGTTCTACATCTTGAATATTTTCGTGTTAAGTCTGCGTAAATGTTGATGTATATGTTTGTATATGAAATAAACATAGACCTCTTCTTCTTCTTTTCCTTTCGGCTTGTCCCGTTAGGGGTCGCCACAGCGTGTCATCTTTTGCCATCTTAGCCTATCTCCTGCATCTTCCTCTCTAACCCCAACTGCCCTCATGTCTTCCCTCACCACATCCATAAACCTTCTCTTTGGTCTTTCTCTCTCGCTCTTTTGCCTGGGAGCGCCATCCTCAGCATCCATCTACCAATATACTCACTCTCTCGCCTCTGGACATGTCCAAACCATCGAAGTCTGCTCTCTCGAATCTTGTCTCCAAAACATCCAACTTTGGCTGTCCCTCTAATGAGCTCATTTCTAATCCTATCCAACCTGGTCACTCCGAGCGAGAACCTCAACATCTTCATTTCTGCCACCTCCATTTCTGGTTCCTGTTGTTTCTTCATTGCCACCGTCTCTAATCCGTACATCATGGCCGGCCTCACCACTGTTTTGTAAACTTTGCCCTTCATCCTAGCAGAGACTCTTCTGTCACATAACACACCAGACACCTTTCGCCAGCTGTTCCAACCTGCTTGGACCCGTTTCTTCACTTCCTTACCACACTCACCATTGCTCTGGATTGTTGACCCTAAATATTTGAAGTCGTCCACCCTCGCTATCTCTTCTCCCTGTAGCCTCACTTCCTCCACTTTTCTCATTCACGCACATATATTCTGTTTTACTTCGGCTAATCTTCATTCCTCTCCTTTCCAGTGTATGTCTCCATCTTTCTAATTGTTCCTCTGCATGCTCCCTGCTTTAACTGCATTATCACAATATCATCTGCGAACATCATGGTCCAAGGGGATTCCAGTCTAACCTCATCTGTCAGCCTATCCATTACTACTGCAAACAGGAAGGGGCTCAGAGCTGATCCCTGATGCAGTCCCACCTCCACCTTAAATTCCTCTGTCACACCTAAGGCACATCTTAGGACTACTTCATCTAGTTCCTTCCAGAATTTATCTTTCAACTCTAGGTCACATCCTACCTGTGGGGCATAGCCGCTAACCACATTATACATAACACCCTCAATTTCAAATTTTTGTCTCATCACTCGATCTGATACACTTTTCACCTCCAAGACATTCTTAGCCAGCTCTTCCTTTAAAATCACCCCTACTCCATTTCTCTTCCCATCTACTCCGTGGTAGAATAATTTAAACCCTGCTCCCAAACTTCTAGCCTTACTACCTTTCCACCTGCTCTCTTGGATGCACAGAATATCAACCTTTCTCCTAATCATCATGTCAACCAACCTTTTCGTGTCATAGTCCCAACATTCAAAGTCCCTACACTCAGTTGTAGGCTCTGTGCATTCCTCTTTTTCTTTTGACGCTGGATCCGGTTTCCTCCTCTTCTTTGTCTTCGACCCACAGTAGCTAAATTTCCACCGACGCCCTGCAGGTTAGCAGTGCCGGGGGTGGGCGTTGTTAACCCGGGCCACGACCGATCCGGTATGGGATTTTTTAGATGAATGCTCATATTTGTTTGGCACAGTTTTTACGCCGGATGCCCTTCCTGACACAACCCTCTGCATTTATCCGGGCTTGGGACCGGCCTACAGATTGCACTGGTTTGTGCCCCCATAGGGCTGCATTGAAATAAACATACACCACAGAATTAAAATCATAGCATTTTTACTGAATTGAATGCTTACATTGTGTATAAATATAGTTCTTTTTTGCACTGAATGCTGCAGTCAGAGCATTGAAGATGGGTTGTGGCTGGGTCTTTCAACATGATAATGACCTGAAACAGCCAGGAAAACCAAGGAGTGGCTCCGTAAGAAGCATATCAAGGTTCTGGTGTGGCCTAGCCAGTCTCCAGACCTAAACCCAATGGAAAATTTTTGGAGGGAGCTGAAACTCCATGTTTGTCAGTGACAGCCAAGATAACTGTCTGATCTAGATTAGATCTGTGTAGAGGAGTGTGCCAAAATCCCTAACATAACACAGGATAACAAACGGAGACACACACAGTTCCCTTAAAAAAACAAAAAATAAAATAAAATAAAGCCGACAAAAACACTCGATACAATGCGCATCACAGTACTCGATACAATGCGCATCACAGTGGTGGCCATATTTGTCTGTGATGTCATGTGCAGGTATCATACTGGAGCCCTGCCATTAAAAACACGCTATGCCAAATACAAGGCCAGATGAACGAGTGATTTTCAGATTTTTATGACACCCCTTCTGAGACTGAAGGTCTTTTTGAGGAAGAAACAGAAGCGAGTGAACCAACCGGGGCTATTTTAACATATTGTTTCAAGCCATATTTAGACGATATGCGTCCACTAACACAAGACTCCCCTACAGACGAGGAGGACGAGGGATGCGATGAAATATTCAAAATGACTGGCCCATAATTGTTGGATTTCCTAACGCTTTAACAAGTCTTGAGTATATAGTGTACTCGGGAGGACCCATTCTGGGCAAAGTAAATATGGATGTTATCAGAATTCATCTATAGTAATGTGTCATGTGTGACTATATTGTTATTGTAGTTATTCTTTATTCTTCTCTTTATTTTCATTTCTTACATGCTTTATTACTTACGTCAGGGGTGCCCAGACACCGGTGGCTGGTGGAGGGGAGAGCACCTTTCTACTCGCCGTCCAGGTGCGACCACACGCGCCCGCCCGCCTCCCTGCCTGAACCACCTCCACGTTGGGGGAAACTGAGGCCCACACTACCTATAACCCCGGCCCGCACCACTGCTAATGGCGGCCTGCGTGCATCTACACATTGAGCACCCCTGACTAACGTGCTTTATTAAATTATGACGACGCGGCTCTTTTGTTACGTTCTGAGAGGAGGACTCCATTACGTTGTCGCACCCGAATACCTGGAATGTTTGGGAGGATAGCTGTCGACGGAGCTTCTTTACTACCACTGCTGCTTTTGGACAAGTACAGGTTTTAACAGTTTTAAAAAAACCCGTTCCATTTATATTAGGAAGCCTACAGAAGTGTAAAAGCAATGCACATCTTGATGACAGGACATGATGATCTTAATGATGTGTTGTGTGACAAACATACAAATTAAACAAATCCCGAAATGATGAAATAGTGGAGAATTATTTAGTACAATGGTTAAAAAAAAAAAAAAGTTAAAAAAAAAACACTTCAAAAACCAGATCTAGAACCACATATATCGGCACTGTTTATCTTGTCTTGACATGTTTTTGTTGTGATTTTAAACTTACTAACTTCAAGATTAGCCCAAAAAAAGGTTTGAAATATTTATATGAAAGAGAAATATTTTAAGATAAAAACACCAGCATGTGTTTTATTTGATGCATACTGTTAATGAGTGTTGTTAAAAGGTTGCTTTTCATTTGATGTCGATCTAGCTATTTTAATGAAACTCCTAAAATGGCAACTGCAATCTTTCACATAAAACACAGCCTATCTTATATAATATGAAAAACATTTTATGTAGAATATAAAAACTGTCATATGTCTTCTAAATATTCATATTTACCTTCTTCTTTTTTGTCACTTTCTTATATACGTCAGATTTCAGGGGTTGAGATGGAGGATCCACCCTGCGGCCAAATGGTGACGGCATAGTCTCCTCTAGATTTAGCTTCCTTCCTTTGGGTTTACCAACTTTACCTTTCACAAGTTTGATGACTTTTCCTAAATTATGCTCTTCTCGCTCAAGTGCCTCAAAGTTCTGATGGAAAAAACAAAAAACAGTAATTATTTTGCAGCATAGCGTTCTTTATCATGTAGTAGATCTGCAAAGTATTCACAACATTTCATTTTTTATATTGCAGCCTTGTCCCATAGTATAATAATTTTTTCCCCCTCAAACATCTCCATAGAACAGTGCATGATGTGAAACTTTTTTTTTCCAGATGTATTCAAAATTAAAAAGTGACATGTTCATGTAGGCATTCACTGCCTTTGCTCAATATGGTACTTTATTGATGCACCTCTGGCAGAATTGATGCCACAAGCTTGGGACCCCTATCACCTATTCCTCTTTGCAGCACCTCTAGAGCTCCATTCGGCTGGATGGGGGTGGGGTGGGTCAGTGTAGAGCCATTTTTAGATCTCTCGAGAGATGTTCAATTGGAATCAAGTCAAGATTCTGGCTGGGCCACTCCTATGTTGTCTTGGCTGCGTGCTTAGGGCCGTTGTCCTATTGAACAACAATTCCTTTGACTTCATGCTTGATTTGTGCTGTGACATTCACTGTCACATGTGGGAGTTTACATAGACTGGTGTCTGCCTTTCCAAATTATGTCTAATACATTGAATGTACCACAAGTGGACTCCAGTTAAACTGTAGGAATCTCTCGATGGTGATCAACAAAAACATGATTAAGCTGAGATCCATTTTGAACTGTGTGGCAAAGGCTGTGAATGCTTACTGTATGTAGTTGTGACTTCATTCTTCTTCTTTACCTTTCGGCTAGTCCCGTTAGGGGTAGCCACAGCGTATCATCTTTTTCCATCTTAGCCTATCTCCTGCATCTTCTTCTCTAACCCCAACTGCCCTCATGTCCTCCCTCACCACATCCATAAACCTTCTCTTTGGTCTTCCTCTCGCTCTTTTGCCTCGCAGCTCCATCCTCAGCACCCTTCTATCAATATACTCACTCTCTCGCCTCTGAACATGTCCAAACCATCGAAGTCTGTTTTCTCAAACCTTGTCTCCAACTTTGGCTGTCCCTCTAATGACCTCATTTCTAATCCTATCCAACCTGCTCACTCCGAGCGAGAACTTCAACATCTTCATTTCTGGTACCTCCAGTTCTGCTTCCTGTTGTTTCTTCAGTGCCACCATCTCTAATCATGGCCGACCTCACCACTGTTTTATAAACTTTCCCCTTTATTGTAACAGACACTCTTCTGTCACATAACACACCAGACACCTTCCGACAGCTGTTCCAACCTGCTTGGACCCGTTTCTTCACTCCGTTACCACACTCACCATTGCTCCGGAGTCTTGTGGTTGTGATTTCATTGTTTTTATAAAAACGTTTTTTTTTTTACATCATTATGGGGTTTGTTGCCGGATTGTGTCAAGAAGGGCATCCGGCGTAAAAACTGTGCCAAACAAATATGGACGTTCAGAGATGTCACGCTGTGGCGACCCCTAAAAAACGGGACAAGCCGAAAGAAACTTACTTACTTTTACAACATTGAAGTCAAATAATTAATTGTTTCAATTTTGGCAGAATGTTGTAACATAAAATGTGAAGTTAAGCAGTTAATATTTTCCGGATACTCTTGAGTTCTTAACCGTCATTATTTTTTCAACTGCATCCAGCCTCCTGCAGCAAAGCTTTTCTTGTTTACCTTCCACACTGAAAAGAGCTTAAAGGAGCATTGTCACCACCTTGTATTTTGAGGTAGCCGTAATTTGGCTGAGGTGAATCTCACATAATTCTGTAAAAACACTTACATCTAACTCCTCTATGAAAACTGCCAAGTCCTCCTTCCACAGATCCTCTGAAGATTTCTTCTGGAGATTCTCCAGCTCTCCTGTCTGTAAAAGTGCAAGAATAGACTGATAATTAATAAGTGCCATACACCAATACTATTGTGCCAGTTATAAGTCACAAAAGTCCCACTAGGGTAGAGGGTGAAGAGGTGTTCTTGCTGTCTGGGGAATGCACTTCGATAAAAAAATTATCTTGGGTAAGACAAGGCGGCACAGTAGATGTAAAGCGTTGGCCTCACAGTTTTGAAGACCCGTGTTCAATCCTGGCCCATGCCATGGGTTTTCTCTAGGCACTCCGGTTTCCTCCCACATCCCAAAAACATGCAACATTAATTGGACACTCTAAATTACCCATAGGTGTGATTGTGAGTGCAACTGTTGTCTGTCTCTACGTGCCCTGCGATTGCTGGCAACCAGTTCAGGGTGTACCCTGCCTCCTTCCAGTTGACAGCTGGGATAGTAGCACTCCTACGACCCTTGTGAGGATAAGGGGCATAGAAAATGGATGGATGGGAAAGACAAGCTTGTTTATATTTATTTTTTTCCTTTTGGCGAGTCAGGGTGCTTTGTCATTAGATATATTCTGTTCAACATCACAATTCACCGCGTCATGACAGGAGAACTTGTCAATCCCCCAAACACATGAAGACCTTTGGTCATAAATACATTCATAAATAAACACTTCATTATTTAAGATTGTTGGCCCCAACTTGTTTGGTACCCTAAAACTGGGACGAGTCCACTCTTAACACATGTCAAAACGGAGGACAATTTTAAAGGATTTTTAGAGAATTTAAGATTCTCTTGCCTGACATTTGCATACTCATCATTCTTCAACCTATATAGAGTTGAAGGTTGCTCTATATGCAAGTGATAGGATATCAGGTTTGATATTTGTCTGTAATCAGTTAGTCCATGATGGCACAGTGGCACGACTGAGACGTCAGCCTCACAGTTCTGAGGATTGGGTTTGAAATTTTGGCCCTATGTGTGGAGTTTACATGGTCTCCCCGTGCCTGCGTGGGTTTTCTTAGGGCACTCCAGTTTCCTCCCAAATCCCCAAAACATCCATTAACTGGAGAATCTAAATTACCCTTAGGTGTGATTGTGAGTGTGACTGTTGTCTGTCTCCATTTGCTCTACCCAACTGAAAGAGGCAACAGCTGTCCGACATCCCTCGCGAGGATAAGCAGCTCAGAAAATGGATGGATGATTCTTGGCCTATCACAAACCTGCCGGTTTGTTTGCAACAGCCACCTGCCACACCAAACTCGAAAAAGCAAGAATCGCAGGCTGTGATGAAAATCTTCGTTGAGAGAAATATTGAAATGTAATATTTATTCAACACACTTTTACATCTTACTGAGCTGAAATAATGTTTATTATTTCTGTCCTCACACGAATTATATTGAAACAAAAACAATCAAATTTTCTTTCCCGTATTTTTCCATTTTCAAACTTAAAAAAAAAGCTCATTTGTTTCTATGTGCCCTGCGATTGGATGGCAACCAGTTCAGGGTGTACCCCACCTCCAGCCCAAAGATAGCTGATAGAGGCTCAGAAAATGGATGGATGGATGGATGGTTAGTGCATCATTGTATAAGTTGGCTTTCTTTAGTAAGAGATTTAAAACGGGTTTTGAATGCACCTGGAAAGGTCAGGAATTACATTGTGTCTTTGTGGATCTTGAGAAAGCCGAAGGCAGAGTACCAAGACAAGGGACTGTAGTTTTAAATCCTGGGGTGGCAATGAAGTATTTTACAATAGTACAGGACATGTGCGGCGGCTGCAGAACAGTAGTGAGGTGTGCTGGCGGTGTAACAGAATAATTTAAGGAGGAGGTGGGACTGCATCTGGGATCAACTCTGAGCCCCATTCCGCTTTGCTGTGGTAGTGGAGGTTAGGTTGGAGTGGAATCCCCTTGGACCATGATGTTGCCAGATGACATTTTGATCTGCAGTGAAAAGGGAAGCAGGTGGAGGAACAGTTAGAAAAGTGGAGGCATGCACTGGAAAGGAGAGGAATGGAGATGAGCCAAAAACAAAATACAGTTATATGTGCATGAATGAGAGGTGGAGGTAGAAGAGTGAGGCTACGGGGAGAAGAGACAGAAAGGATTGCTCTAATAATTCCAATTGCAAGTATGGTAAGGAAGTAAAGAAACAGGTACAAGTAGATTAGAATAAAAGGCAGAAGGTTTAAGTTGTGTTATGTGACAGAGGAGCCTCTGCTCGGATGAAGGGAAAGGTTTATAAGAGAGTGGCGAGGCCAGCCATGATATATGGATTAGAGACAGGTGCCCTGAAGAGACAACAGGAAACAGAGCTGAAGGCAGCGGAAATGAAGATCATGAGGTTCTTTTTCACAGTGAGCAGGTTGGTGAGGGTTAGAAATGAGCTCTTTAGAGGGAGAGCCAAAATTAGACATTTTGGAGACAAATTTATAGAAAGCAGACTTTGATGGTTTGGATACATCCAGAGTGAGCAGGTTGAATAGGATTAGAAATTAGCTCAGAATTCTGAGAGTCACAGAATGGACCTTTCTGACATTTCTATCACTCGTACAATAACAGCCAATCAGATAGCTACATTGTCTTAACCCCTGGACACCAACAGTGAGGGATTCTGTCAAGCTGAAGAAGGAATCCTATTGAGCATTGGCTGGCTAAGCGGAATGCAGCTTCGGTGGTTGCTGAGGCAAAAACCTGGGCGTGGGAAGAGTTCGGTCATGGAGGCCATGGAGAACGACTTCAGGATGGCTTCGAGGAAATTCTAGTCCACTGTTCGGCATCTCAGGAGGGGGGAAGCAGTGCACCGTCAACACTGTGTAGAGTGGGGACGGGGCGCTGCTGACCTCAACTCGGGATGCTGTGAGTCGGTGGGGAGAATACTTCGAAGACTTCCTCAACTCCACCAACATGCCTTCCCACGAGGAAGCTGAGTCTGGGTGCTCTGAGGCGGGCTCTTCTATCTCTGGGGTTGAGGTCACCGAGGTGGTTAAAAAGCTCCTTGGTGGCAGGGCCCTGGGGGTGGATGAGAGTCCCTTGGAGTTCTTAAAGGCTTTGGATGTTGTGGGACTGTCCTGGTTGACACGCCTCTGCAACATCGCGTGGACATCGGGGACAGTGCCTCCCCTTTTCAAGAAGGGTGACCGGAGGGTGTTTTCCAACTATAGAGGGATCACACTCCTCAGCCTCCCTGGTAAGGTCTACTCAGGAGGGTCTGTCAGGAAGTCGAGTCTCGGACTGAGGAGGAGCAATGTGGTTTTCGTCCTGGCCATGGAACAGTGGACCAGCTCTACTCCCTTGGCAGGATCCTCGAGGGTGCATGGGAGTTTCCCCAACCAGTCTACATGTGTTTTGTGGACTTGGAGAAGGCATTCGACAGTGTCTCTCGGGGAGTCCTGTGGGGGGTTCTTCGGGTATATGGGGTACCGAATCCCCTCATATGAGCTGTATGACCGCTGTCAGAGTTTGGTCTGCATTGCCGGTAATAAGTTGGACTTGTTTCCAGTGAGAGTTGGACTCTGCCAAGGGTGCCCTTTGTCACCGATTTTGTTCATAATTTTTATGGACAGGATTTCTAGGCGCAGACGAAGCATAGAGGGTGTCCGGTTTGGTGGCCCGAGCATTCCATCTCTGCTCTTTGCAGATGATGTGGTTCTGTTGGCTTCATAAAGCCGTGATCTCTAGCTCTCACTGGAGAGATTCGCAGCAGAGTGTGAAGTGGCTGGCATGAGAATCAGCACCTCCAAATCCAAGACTATGGTCCTCAGTCGGAAAAGGGTGACAAGCCATCTCCAGGTCGGGGATCAAGATGGGTAATTGTCTGATTAAATGTTTAATGGGATCGGACAAAACTCTGGGCATCGTGGTATAAGATGTATTTTTGCATCGTCTCCAACTGATTTAGCATTGAAGAATGGTTTGTTTGACCGACACTTCCAGCCAGTGACGTACGTGATTTGATGATGTAGGTGCACGAGCTTAAGAGAAATGCAGACAGTCAATGCAGCCCTATGGGAGAACAAGCAAGTGCAATCTGTAGGGTGGGCCCAAGCCCAGATAAATGCAGAGGGGTACATCAGGAAAGGCATCTGTTTTAAAACTTTGTAAAACAAATATGACCCTTCATCTAACGAATCTCATACTGGATTGGTCGTGGCCTGTGTTAAACAATGTTGCCCCCGGCACCGTTAATCTGCAGGGTGTCGGTGGAAATTCAGCTACTGTGGGTCGAAGAGGAGGAAAGCAGATTCTTCAGCAGAAAGAGAAGAGGAAACCACAGAGCCTACAACTGAAGGTAAGGATTGTGAATGTTAGGACTAAAACAAGAAAAGCTCAGGAGTTTATTTACGTGATGATCAGGAGAAAAAATTATATATTGTGCATCCAAGAGAGCAAGTGGAAAGGTGGTCAGGCTAGAAGTTTAGGAGAAGGGTTTAAATAATTTTACCATGGAGTAAATGGGAAGGAAATGGAGTAGGCTTTTTTTTTTTTTTTCCAAGAAAAAAGTTGGTTAAGAATGCCTTGGTGTTGAAAAAGAGTATGAGATCAATTGATGAGGCTGAAACTTTAAATTGAGGGTATGCATAATGTAATGAGTGGCTATGCCACACAGGTCGGATGTGACCTAGAGTTGAAAGAGAAATTCTAGAGGGAACAAGATGAAGCAGTTTTGAGCACCCAAGACAACGAGCACTAGTTGTGATTGGTGCAGATTGTATTGGATATGTTGGCGAAGGAAACAGGGGTCATGAAGTTAAATTTAGGTCAAGTACAGCATCCAAGAACGGAACTTTGAGGGACAGATGGTGGTAGACTTTGCAAAAAAGGAAGAAAATGGCAGTAGTGAGCACTTTTTTTTTCCAGAAGCAGGAGGAACCTAGGGTGACCTACAACGTTAGAGAGAAACTGTAATCCACGGACGTAGACTACAGTTTATTCAGACGATGTAATCAAAAGGTGGTTACTGACTGTATGGGAGTGGCATGTGTCGCTAGACAGCATAGGAAGGTGGTGTGTAGGATGGCTCTGGTGGTAGGGAAGAAGATTAAGAAGAGGTAAGCTTCAAATGATGTGGTGGAACCTGAGAAAGGAAGAGTGTTTTGAGGCCTTTTGGAAAAAGGTAAGACAAGCTCTTGGTGGACAGGAAAAGTGCCTGGAAGACTGGACAACTTCAGTTCAGGTGATCAAAGAGAAAGGTAGGCGAGTATTTGGGGTATCTTCTGATCGGACAGGGGCGAAGAGACCTGGTGGTGAACCCTAAAGTACAAGAAGTCATACAAAGAAAGAGGTTAGTGAACACAGAGAGGACAGAGTAGTGGAAAAAGTTGAGATGCGACGTAAGGCAAATGTAGAGGTGGCGAAGGCCAAACATGAGCCATATGATGACATGTACAGTAGGATGGACACTAAAGAAGGAGAAAAAGGATCTTTACAGGTTTGCCTGACAGGGGAATAGAGATGGCAAGGAGGTGCAGCAGGTTAGGGTCATTAAGCATGGAGATGGAAATGTGTTGACTGGTGCCAGTAGTGTGGCAAATTGAATAGAAGTTGATGAATGAAGAAAATGAGAGAGAAGGAAGAGTAGAAGAAGCAAGTGAGATAAACCAGGAAGTGGGAATGATTCCTAAAGAGGATGAAAAATGGAAAGGGAGATGGTCCTGATGATAACCTGTGGAGGTATGGAAGCAATTTGAGGAGATCCATTATTGGCCTTGAGAATGCTCATAATAAAGTAGCAGGACAATGATGTTCGCAGATGATATTGTGATATGCAGTGAAAGCAGGGAGCATGCAGAGGAACAATTAGAAAGATGGATACATGCACTGAAAAGGAGAGGAATGAATATTAGCCAAAGTAAAACAATACATGTGCGTGAATGAGAAAGGTGGAGGGGGAAGAGTGAGGCTCGAGGGAGAAAAGATAGCAAAGGTGGATGACTTCAAATACTTAGGGTCAGCAATCCAGAGAAATTGTGAGTGTGGTAAGGGACTGAAGAAACGAGTCCAAGCAGGTTGGAACAGCTGGTGGAAGATTTCAGGTGTGTTATGTGACAGAAGAGTCTCTGCTAGGATGAAGGGCAAAGTACACAGTGGTGAGGCCAGCTGTGATGTATGGATTAGAGAGCGTGGCACTGAAGAGAAACCAGAAAGTAGACCTGGAGGAGGCGGAAATGAAGATTTTGAGGTTCTCTCTGAGTGAGGGAAAGAGGTTGTTCCCCAAAATCTCACAATACATGGCCACAGTCATCCTCTCCTTAATACAGTCCAGTCATCCTTTTTCATGTGCAGAAAAACACCCCCAAAGCATGATGCTACCGCCCCCATGCTTCACAGTAGGGATGGTGTTCTTGGGATGGAACTCATCATTTGTCTTCCTCCAAACACAGTAAGTGGAAATATGACCAAAAAGTTCCATTTTGGTTTCATCTGACCACAAAACTTTCTCCCATGACTCCTCTGTATCGTCCAAATGGTCATTGGCTATTTAAGACGGGCCATGACATAGCCCCAGCCACAAGCCATCTTCAATGCTCTGACTGAGTGACCAAAAAACCTTTTCCCATGACTCCTCTGTATCATCCAAATTGTTATTGGCAAACTTAAGACGGGCCTTGACATGTGGTGGTTTAAGCAGATGAACCTTCCGTGCTATGCATGATTTCAAACCAGACGTCTTTGTGTATTACCAACAGTCATCTGGGAAAAGGTGCACCTAGCTCTTTTCAGGTCAATGACCAAGTCCTGTTGTGTAATACTGGGCTGATTTCTCACCTTTCTAAGAATTATTGAGACCCCACGAGGTGATACCTTGCACTGGGCTCCACTCCGATTGAGATTGACGGTCATGTTTAGCTTCTTCAGTGGACCTTTTTTCCACCAAGATTGCTTGGCAATTTCTCCATAGCCCTTTCCAGCCGTGTGGAGTTGTACAATTTTGTCTCTGATGTCTTCGGACAGCTCTTTGGTCTTGGCCGTATTACAAGTTTGAGTCTTACTGATTGTATGGGGTGGCCAGGTGTGTATATGCAGCTCGCGACCTCACACAGGTGCATCTGATTCAGGATAATACATGGAGTGGAGGTGGACTTTTTAAGGTGGACTAACAAGTCTTAGAGGGTCAGAATTCTTGCTGATAGACAGGTGTTCAAATACTTATTTGCAGCTGTATCACACAAATAAATTGTTAAAAAAATTTTGTTGTGATTTCTGGATTTTCTTTAGATTATCTCTCTCACAGTGGACTTCCACCCATGATTTCTAAGTGGGAGAACTTGCAATATAGCAGGGTGTTCAAATACTAATTTTCTTCACTGTATATATCAGAACAAAAATGCATCTGACTAATTTTACTCAAGTATTTTTGACCTTTTATCACAGCCAACAAAGAGGAGTCTCAATAGTATTCCATAAGATTGCATTTTACAATAGATAAAAAATAATGACAAATACAGGCCACAATAATCAAAAAGATTTCCATAATTGTCAATGTATATGCTTTTTGTATAAAGATGATCCAACCTTCTTTCACATTGTCTTTTCACACTCGCTAAACTTGTCAGCCATCCATTACAAGGTTCAAGGGAAAGCCGCAGCCTATCCCAGCTAGCTTCGAGCGAAAGGCGGCGTACACCATGAACTGGTCGTCAATCATTCGCAGGGCAGCTATCAACACCATCACTGAGTGGGAATTGATCCCACGCTACTGCTACCGGTAGTAAGATGTGTGTACACTACACCATAAGTGACTCCTCACTTGTATGTCTATTGTATAATTATTATGGGAGGAGATGTTAACCTCATTAAATCCCCTAATAGAGCACTTAAATTTAAACAAGAGCACACAATGTTCCAATATATTAAAGCAGTATTTAGATGACTTTGGTCTTGTTGACATATAGACCCCCATTTCTTTTTTCAAGAATAGATTTTTGTTCAAACAATTCGCCAGCTCAAAGCATTACTCCCAAAACATATCCAATCATCATCAGCGATCACGCACCAATTTCTCTTAATCTCAAAGTTGAATCAAATTTAGGACCCCCACCAAGTCTCTATTGAAGGACCTGGATTTTGATTTTGTGAGGAAGGAATGGGATGAGTTTGAAATTCAACAACTCTGCAACCTTGTCCCCTTCTCTGTTGTGCGAAACCGGGAAAGCAGTTGGAGAGGTACAATAATACATTCTTCCTAAAAGAAAAAAATGAACAAAAATTCAAAAAAGGAATCGAGTTAAATTTCGAAGTTTATCACATACACCTTAATTTTAGTGATCGGAAACAACATGGAATTCACCACCTCCAACTATTTTACAATTATGTTTTTAGGATGGATGATAAACTGTTCCAAGAATTCCAAGTAATGCGTGTTCATTTTCTTAAATACAATAAATTAAAAGGAGCAATAAATAAAAGAATACCCAACAGTCCAGAGCATTCTCCAACTTCAGTAGTTTGTCAAGCATGTCTCACAAAAAAATCTTAAGATTTTAAAAATATTATGTACTAAATCAATGCAACGACCAATCACCAAATGGGAAGAACAACTTGTCCATGTCTGCTTCCCATAAATATTTGATACAGATATAAAGCAAGAGCTTAAGAAAGACAAAAAAATACAAATCTACAGTTGATAAAATATAAAGTACTCCATCGAGTAAAATGGCTTTTCTCCATTGATTATATGTGTGAAATGCATGAAAAAATACCCCTGACATTTCTGTTCATGCTCTGTGGGAATGCATACCAATTCAAAGCTTTTGGTCTTTGATGCAAAAATTCTCTCATATTTTGAGTTTTAGGATTCCACTTTCCCATAGATCAAGGGTCAGCAATCTGCGACTCTTTAGCAACCCCGAGTGGCTATGTGGAAATTAAAAAAAATGTATGAACATGGGAAAAAGATGGATTTTTTTTTTTTTTTTAAATAAAATTTCTGTTCGGAAGCCAAATGACAAACACTTACAAAGCTGTTAAAAATGTGTGGAATAAATATTAGATTTGCGTCAAGCCTGTGATGCTTGATTTTCGAGTTTGGTGTGGCAGGTAGCTGTTGCAAACAAACCGGCAGGTTTGTGATGGGGCAAGAATAATCCATCCATCCATTTTGTGAGCTGCTTATCCTCATGAGGGTTGCAGGAGTGCTGTAGCCTATCCCAGCTGTCATCGGGCAGGAGGCAGAGTACACCCTGAACTAGTTGCCAGCCAAATCGCAGAGCACACGGCGACAGACAACAGTCAAACTCACAATTGCACCTAGGGCAAATTTAGAGTCTCCAATTAATGCATGTTTTTGGGATGTGGAAGGAAACCGGAGTGCCCAGAGGAAACTCACAGAGGCACCGTGACAACATTGAAACTCCACACAGGTGGGGCCGGGATTTGAACCACAGTCCTCAGAACATGAGGCCAACGCTCTCCAGCAGAACCACCATGCCGTGGCTATGGATCACACAGAGGAAAAGAGAACGACAGGTGAGGAGAACTGCAATTGGCTGGCAACCGGTTTGGGATGTACCCCGCTTCCTGCCTGATGATAGCTGGGATAGGCTCCCGGATTCCAAACCCTTTTTAGGATAAGCACCTAAGAAAATGGATGGATGGACTTCGATATTTATCATTTTTAATATCTTGATTGGGTGGAACAGTGGATGACTGGTTAGCACATCAAATCCAGCATCACTTGTGCGGAGTCTACTGTTTGAGTTTTCTCTTGCTTGTCCACTTGCTTCCCACATCCCAAAAACATGCATGGTGTGTTAATCGAAGAAATTTCTTTTCCATAGGTTTGAATGTGAATGCGACTGGTTGTTTGTTTATATAGTATGTGCCCTGTAATTACTTTGTGACGCGTTCGGGCTGTAACTGAAGGCTCCAGCACACCAAGTGAGGATTACCTATGTGGGAAATAGATGGACGGGTGTTTTTATTACGTCAACCTTCTAATGTCTTGTCCTGATGCAACGCACTACATTTACATGATCTGGGATTGGGAGCGGCCTATACCATACCAGATAGGTCGTGGCCCGGGTTAACAACGCCCGCCCCCGGCACTGCTAACAGCAGGAGGGCGTCGGTGGAAATTCAGCTACTGTGGATCGAAGACAAAGAAGAGGAGGAAACCGGATCCATCGTCAGAAGAAAGAGGAATGCACAGAGCGGACAACTGAGTGTAGGGACTTTGAATGTTGGGACTATGACACGAATAGCTCAGGAGTTGGTTGACATGATGATTAGGAGAAAGGTTGATATTCTGTGCATCCAAGAGAGCAGGTGGAAAGGTAGTAAGGCTAGAAGTTTAGGAGCAGGGTTAAAATTATTATACCACGGAGTAGGGGTTATTTTAAAGGAAGAGATGGCTAAGAATGTCTTGGGAGGTGAAAAGTGTATCAGATCGAGTGATGAGACGAAAATTGGAAATTGAGGGTGTTATGTATAATGTGGTTAGCGGCTATGCCCCAAAGGTAGCATGTGACCTAGAGTTGAAAGAGAAATTCTGGAAGGAACTAGATGAAGTAGTTCTGAGCATCCCAGACATCCAGAGAGTTGTGATTGGTGCAGATTGTAATGGACATATTGGTAAAGGAAACAGCGATGAAGAAGTGATGGGTAAGTACGGCATCCAGGAAAGGAACTTTGAGGGACAGATGGTGGTGGACTTTGCAAAAAGGATGGAGATGGCTGGAGTGAACACTTATTTCCAGAAGAGGGAGGAACATATACACAGGTGGATTATATTTTGTGCAGACGATGGAATATGAAGGAGGTTACTGACTGTAAAGTAGTGGTAGGGGAGAGTGTAGCTCGACAGCATAGGATGGTAGTGTGTAGGATGACTCTGGTGGTGGGTAGGAAGATTAAGAAGACAAAGATAGAGCAGAGAACCATGTGGTGGAAGCTGAGGAAAGGAAGAATGTTGTGCAGCCTTTCGGAAAGAGGTAAGACAGGCTCTCGATGGACAGCAGAAGCTCCCGGAAGACTGGACAACGACAGCTAAGGTAATCAGAGAGACAGGCAGGAGAGTACTTGGTGTGTCATCTGGTAGGAAAGGGGAGAAGGAGACTTGGTGGTGGAACCTCAAAATACAGGAGGTCATACAAGGAAAGAGATTAGCGAAGAAGTGATATACTGAGAGGACTGAGGAGAGGCGAAAGGAGTACATCGAGATGCGACGTAGGGCAAAGGTAGAGGTGGCAAAGGCTAAACAAGAGGTATATGAAGACATATACACCAGGATGGACATGAAAGAAGGAGAAAAGGATCTCTACAGGTTGGCCAGACAGAAAGGATAGAGATGGGAAGGATGTGCAGCAGGTAAGGGTGATTAAGGATAGAGATGGAAATGTGTTGACTGGCGCCAGTAGTGTGCTAAATAGATGGAAAGAATACTTTGATAAGTTGATGAATGAAGAAAATGAGAGAGAAGGAAGAGTTGAAGAGGCAAGTGTGAAGGACCAGGAAGTGGCAATGATTACCAAGGGGGAAGTCAGAAAGGCACTACAAAGGATGAAAAATGGAAAGGCAGTTGGTCCTGATGACATACCGGGAGATGTATGGAAGCAATTTGGAGAGATGGCTGTGGAGTTTTTGACCAACTTATTCAAGAGAATACTAGTGGGCGAAAAGATGCCTGAAGAATTGAGGAAAAGTGTTCTCGTTCCCATTTTTACGAATAAAGGGGATGTTCAGAGCTGTGGGAACTATAGAGGAATAAAGTTGATGAGCCACACAATGAAGTTATGGGAAAGAGTAGTGGAGGCTAGACTCAGGACAGAAGTAAGTATCTGCGAGCAACAGTATGGTTTCATGCCTAGAAAGAGTACCACAGATGCATTATTTGCCTTGGGGATGCTCGTGGAAAAGTACAGAGAAGGTCAGAAGGAGCTACATTGTGTCTTTGTGGATCTAGAGAAAGCCCATGACAGAGGACCAAGAGAGGAACTGTGGTACTGCATGCGTAAGTCTGGTGTGGCAGAGAAGTATGTTAAAATAATACAGGACATGTATGATGGCAGACTGCATCAGGGATCAGCTCTGAGCCCCTTCCTGTTTGCAGTGGTAATGGATAGGCTGAGAGATGAGGTTAGACTGGAATCCCCTTGGACCATGATGTTCGCAGATGATATTGTGATAAGCAGTGAAAGCAGGGAGCATGCAGAGGAACAATTAGAAAGATGGAGACATGCAATGGAAAGGAGAGGAATGAAGATTAGCCGAAGTAAAACAGAATATATGTGCGTGAATGAGAAAAGTGGAGGGGGAAGAGATAGCAAGGGTGGACGACTTCAAATATTTAGGGTCAACAATCCAGAGCAATGGTGAGTGTGGTAAGGAAGTGAAGAAACGGCTCCAAGCAGGTTGGAACAGCTGGCGAAAGGTGTCTGGTGTGTTATGTGGCAGAAGAGTCTCTGCTAGGATGAAGGGCAAAGTTTACAAAACAGTGGTGAGGCTGACCATGATGTACGGATTAGAGACGTTGGCACTGAAAAAACAACAGGAAGCAGAACTGGAGGTGGCAGAAATGAAGATGTTGAGGTTCTCGCTCGGAGTGAGCAGGTTGGATAGAATTAGAAATGAGCTCATTAGAGGGACAGCTAAAGTTGGATGTTTTGGAGACAAGGTTCGAGAGAGCAGACTTCGATGGTTTGGACATGTTCAGAGGCGAGAGAGTGATTATATTGGTGGTAGGGTGCTGAGGATGGAGCTGCCAGGCAAAAGGGCGAGAGGAAGACCAAAGAGAAGGTTTATGGATGTGGTGAGGGAAGACATGAGGGCAGTTGGGGTGAGAGAGGAAGATGCAGGAGATCGGCTAAAATGGCAAAAGATGACACGCTGTGGCAACCCCTAACGGGACAAGCCGAAAGGAAAAGAAGAGGATTGGGAGCGGTCTATAGATTGTACCGGCTTGTGTGCTTCTGGAGGTCTGCATTAAAATGAAGACCGGTGTGCAGAATAGAAAATGAAATGTGGTTAACCAAACCTTCTGGTCTCTTTGTTTCAGGAGCTCCTCCACCTTCTCTTTAGTCAAGCACCAGAGGGACATGTTGAGGATGTAATTAAAATTTGGGCCAGACGAAGTACCAGAGAGCAATGAGCTGTCACTCTCATTTCCATCGTGGTCATCTTCTTCTTTGGCCTGTGAGATTAAAAAAAAAAAAAGTTATTTTCTTTTAGAATCGTAATCAAATGAACTCCTGAAGTGGACAAAAGATTGTCACCTGGGGCTGGACAATCTGGCAGAAAGGAAAAAAAAAAAGATCACAACTATTTTTTCATATCATCTGATTATTATCAAATTTTTTTCAATTTAAGAGTTTTTTTTTTTTAAAGAGTTTTTAAACCATCCTTGGTGTTCTGATTGATTCAAACATGACTTTCAGCAGTCATATCAAATCAATCAGTAAAACTGCCTCTTACCATCTGAAGAACATACATAGAGTGAAGGCTTGTATGTCACATACATACTATGTGTCAAGCAGACCAGGAAAAGCTCATCCATGCTTTTATCTCAAGTAGACTGTAATGGTTTTCTGACTTCTTCTTTTCCTTTCGGCTTGTCCCGGAAGGGGGCGCCACAGCGTGTCATCTTTTTCCATTGAAACCTATCTCATGCATCCTCCTCTCGAACACCCACTGTCCTCATTTGTTCTCTCACAACATCCATCAACCTTCTCTTTGGTCTTCCTCTCGCTCTTTTGCCGAGCAGCTCAATCCTCAGCACCCTTAAACCCTGCTTAAACCAGCACATGTCAAGGCCCGTCTTAAGTTTACCAATGACAATTGCATGATACAGAGGAGTCATGGGAGAAAGTTTTGCGGTCAGATGAGACCAAAATGGAACTTTTTGGTCATAATTCTACTAACCATGTTTAGAGGAAGACAAATGATGAGTTCCATCCTGAGAACACCATAACTACTGTGAAGCATGGGGCGTGGTAGCATCATGCTTTGGGGTTTTTTTTTTCTGCACATGGGACAGAAAGACTGCACTGTATTAAGGAAAGGATGACCACAGCCATGTATTGTGGGATTTTGGGGAACAACCTCTTTCCCTCACTCAGAGCATTGAAGATAGGTCTTGGCTGGGTCTTTTAACATGACAATGACCCGAAGCATACAGCCAGAAAAAACCAAGGAGTGGCTAGGTGTGGCCTAGCCAGTCTCCAAACCTAAACCCAAAAGAGAATCTTTGGAGGGAGCTGAAACTCCGTGTTTCTCAGCGACAGCCCAGACACCTGTCTGATCTAGAGAAGATCTGTGTGGATGAGTGGGCCAAAATCCCTCCTGCAGTGTATGCAAACCTGGTGAACAACTACAGGAAACGTTTGACCTCTGTAATTGCAAAAAAAGGCTACTTTGCCAAATATTAACATTGGTTTTCTCAGGTGTTCAAATACTTATTTCCAGCTGTATCACGCAAATAAATCGTTAAAAAAAAAATCATACATTGTAATTTCTGGATTTTTCTTTTTCGAGCATCTCTCTCACAGTGGACATGCACCTACGATGAAAATTTCAGACCCCTCCATGATTTCTAAGTAGGAGAACTTGCAATATAGCAGGGTGTTCAAATACTTATTTTCTTCACTGTAACACCATTGTGTGGCTCATCAACTTTATTCCTCTATAGTTCCCGCAGCTCTGAACATAGCCTTTGTTATTAAAAATTGGAACTTGCACACTTTCTCCATTCTTCAGTCATCTTCTCACCCGCTCGTTTTCTATTGAATAAGTTGGTCAAAAACCCCACAGCCACCTCTCCAAATTCCTTCCATCCCTCGACAGGTATGTCATCAGGACCAACTGCCTTTCCATTTTTAAACCTTTGTAGTGCCTTTAAACTTCTTCCTTGCTAATCATTGCCACTTCCTGGTCCTTCACACTTGCCTATTCTCTCTCATTTTCTATATTCATCAACTTCTCAAAATATTCTTTCCATCTTTTCAGCACACTACTGGCACCTGTCAACACATTTCTATCTCTATCCTTAGTCACCCTTACCTGCTGCACATTCTTTCCATCTCTATCCCTCTGTCTGGCCAAACTGTAGACATACTTTTCTCCTTCTTTCCTGTCCAACCTGGTGTACATGTCGTCATATGCCTCTTGTTTAGCCTTCGCCACCTCTAACTTTGCCCTACGTCGCATCTCAATGTATTCCTTTCGCCTCACCTCAGTCCTCTCAGTGTCCCACTTTTTCGCTAATCTCTTTCTTTGTATAACTTCCTGTATTTCGGGGTCTCCTTCCAAGTCTCCTTCCCCCCTTTCCTATAAGAAGACAAACCAAGCACTCTCCTGCCTGTCTCTCTGATCACCTTGGCTGCAGTAGTGCAGTCTTCCAGGAGCTCCAAAACCATGTCTCACCTCTTTCCGAAAGGCCGCACAACACTCAAGGTGGTCTTCCGACTGAACTCCCCAAAAAGAGCATTAAACAGCTGCAGCTCATTCAGAATGCGGCAGCTCGGGTTCTGACCAGAACAAAGATGTCAGAGCATATAACTCTAATTCTAAAGTCCTTGCAGTGGCTTCCAGTCAGGTTTAGAATAGATTTTGAATTTCTGGTACTGGTCAATAAATCATAATATTGGTTTCAGGTCCTAGGAATACATGAAAGAAATTCTTAAGGAATACAAAACCCGTAGAGCTCTGAGATCGACTGAATCAGGCCAAATTGTGGAGCGCAGAGTCCAAGGCAAACATGGTGAAGCAGCATTTAGCTATTCTGCTGCACCAAAAAGGGAATAAATTGCCAACAGAGGTGACATCAGCCTCAACTTTGAATAATAATATTTAATCCATGTTGAAAACTTCTTTTTCTCATGATTTTGAGTATTTCCAATTGCACTGTATGCAGTTGTTAATTGTACTTTTATTTTTCTTTAATATAAATATTTTGTAATTTTTCTCGTGTTTTTTTCCCCCATTTTAAATGTTTTATCTCTTTGTATCAAATCGTTTTAATCATGTAAAGCACATTGTGTATGAAATGCACTATACAATTAAATTATCTTTGCTTTGTTAATTTCAATTCATAACATTTTGGAGTACATTCAAATTGCCATCATGAAAAGTTAGATTTTTTTTTTAATTATTGTTTGTGTCATTCCAAATATCCAGTCATCTGTTTTCTGAGCCGCTTATCCTCACGAGGCTCATGGGAGTGTACACCCTGAACAGGTTGCCAGGCAATCGCAGGGCACATAGAGGCAGACAACAGTTGCACACACAAATCACACCTAAGAGCAATTTAGAGTCTGAAATTAATGCATGTTTTTGAAATGTGGGAGGAAACCAAACCGGACTGCCTAGAGAAAACCTTCCTAGGCACGGGAGGAACATGCAGACTCCACACACGTGGGGCTGATATTTGAACCCCGGCCCTCAGCACTGTGAGGCCAACGCTCTACAGCTGCACCACACACACACCACACACACACACACACACACACACCACACACACACACACACACACCTTTACAAATATAAGAAAAAGTTCTGAAACTGGAAAATTCAAGCGAGAAAGGTCCGGTCTGAAAAATGTGTTGCGAAGCCAAAGTACAAATTGAGTTTACGGAAGGAATCGTGTGGATAGAATGGAAGCTGGACTACCTCAATATTCACATTCGCACAAGTTGTTTGAAAGCAGTTTGAATTGTACGCAGATGTAAACTGCAAATCAGGATGAATATTTTGTTGGGGGGAGAGTGCCAACGAGAAAAGGAACAAAGTTACACTGGTCAAGAAATGAAATGCTGAGCAAGTTAAAATTCTCATCAACAATGTTCTGTTTGTCATCAACAAGAATGCATCTCTGTTGTCACCTTAACAAATTCACAATAACATGGCAAAGTACCTGAGGATATGTCATGAACATGGCACAAAGGGTGGAGCTCAAATCCAGGATTCTGAGGCAGTGACATGATTTCGACGGTGGTTTTATTTCAGGCAGTGGTCATAAAGAGATAGGCAGTCCGGCAAAGGAACAAAAACAGTTGGCAAAAAAGGCAAGGTCCAAAAACATGTAAACGAGGTCAGATTTACTGCGCAGCAAAAACAAGCCTTAACGAGACTTGGCTGGAGTGACACAAGAATGGTGGCTGTGACAACGAGGCAAATACACAACAAGAAGCTTGTATATTCACGGAGACACCTGCGGTTTCATACAACGAACGGGCAACTAGTAACACAACATACACACATGGCATAATTAAAGTCAATGAGGCACAGGTGAGGAGCTGCTGCAGGAGGCAGCCACGCAGAGTACGGCGGCCTGGCCACACCCCTGACAGTATACCAGAACAATACAAATATTATGCCTTTGAATTTTTTAATTCAATCACTCGATTTAATAGAAGAGGCCCCATAGCTCAGTGGTTAGAGCAATGGTTTGGTGAACCAGGGGTTGTGAGTTGGTATTTCACTGGGGCCTCTACTCCCAGAGAGGGGTTGTGTTAAAAAGGGCATCCGGCATAAAAACTGTGCCAAACAAATATGACCGTTAATCTGAGATGTTAGGCTGTGACGACCCCTAACAGGACAAGCTGAAAGAAACTTACTCTAATCAGTCAATTAAATAGATCAATTCATGAATTAATTAGTAATGTTAAAGTTCCACCTTGGCACACCTTCAACGTGGCTGAGAGCACAGAATATAGTGCGTAAAAAGAGAGTTCTGTTTTTTAAATACAGTGCGCAAAATAACGTTCCCCATTAAACTGGCAGCATCATTAAGCTATCAGCATGCGACATAAAATAATATAGTGGAAGCAATAATTCAGTTTTACACAAGAAAAACAGATGGGGATATGATTGTGAATTTAAAAAAAAATGAAATAAATTCGGAAACGAGCTTTCGTATTTATATTTCATAGTTGTTTTGGTTTGGTTAGACATTTATTTTATGCATAGTTAAAAGAAAAAAGTTCGTAATTTTCATTGTAGGTTTACAAATATATCCATACATCCATCCATTTTCTTTGCCGCTTATCCTAACAAGGGTCGCGGGAGTGCTGGAGCCTATCCCAGCTGTCAGCGGGCAGGAGGTGGGGTACACCATGAACTGGTTGCCAGCGAATTGCAGGGCACATAGAGACAAACAGCCGGACTCACAATAACACATAAGGGGCAATTTAAAGTGTCCAATTAATGTTGCATGTTGTTGAGATGCGGGAGGAAACCGAAGTGCCCGGAGAAAACCCACGCAGGCACAGGGAGAACAGGCAAACTCTACATAGGGAGGGCCGGGATCGAACCCAGGACCTCAGAACTGTGAGGCCACCAATATAAATATAATTGTTCCTAATTATTAATAAAAGTGTTCTGATGGGTGTGTAAATGATGTATTCCGATTATTTTAATAAGCCATGTAACTTCAATGGATGACACATCTGATGTCGCTCATCCTGGCCAAAAGGACCGCTCAGGGGCTTCCTGTGTTTGCTCAGACACATAAAAAATAAGAGGGAACATTGTGTGTCATTGTTCTAGATCGGCGTCATGGAGTCGCCCAGTGCGTAAGCCTCAACTGTAACTGCACTATTTGTAGTGACTTATGACAAATGTGGAGTTTTGTGTCATCGGGATATCTACGCGGCTGATCGAAACCGGCACAGAACTAGGCCAGAGTGGAAGATTGTCTTTGTGGAACAATCTGGAAATGGGGACTTTATTACGTCATCCGATGCGGATCTTTGTGGAACCTTCGGGAAGTGCCTATATAAGGACTGGATGGTTGGTTGTGCTTCTTACAAGAATGACGTAGATTATCTGCCTTTTGCCACACATCTTTTGGATCTTTCTGGATTCATTACTCTATCTCTGTCAATAACATGAGCCTAAAAGGACATTTATTCGGACTGTGGTGACGATACATAGCTGACTTAGTTAGCTTATATTGTGCAACCTAAACTTCCATATTTGCCATTGTACCTCTAATTTTATTTTAGAAACTTTGTTCGGTTAAACTCATCGACAAATTCTCAATAAATATCAATCATAATCCAAAAAAATTACTTGACAACTCCACTGTGACAGTAAAGGTGACCTGGCATCAAAGGGATACAGACGCAAAATAGCCAGTCAGCCGAAAATTGATGAGGATAATGATCCAAAACATACTTTCTTTTTTCACTTTTGTTGTTCCCAACATCTGGTTAAATTTTCATGTCAATAGCACCTTTGGAAATAAAGTATACTTAATGAGAAAAATGGCGAGGTGTTAAATATAATATTTTACCTGCTGTATATTTTTAAAAAATATTTATATTTACACACACAAAACATTTTTATCATTTTATATCATAGCTTAATATCATAACATGAATGTGTAATACAAGCACATCTTAAATGTGGATAACTGTACCTTTTCTTGAGCCTTACTCCAGGCAGCTACAGGGTCAGACTCGTACCCTTTCTGGACCAACATGTAGATTAGCTCACGCTTGGATTTGTTCTCTGTTTGGACACACAATAGACAACAAAGATCAGACTGAAGATATGAACATTTACAAACATCTTACCAATTGAAATTTTTCCTTCGATCTTCTCCAGCACAAAACGAGCTTGATTGGACAGCTTAGATGCTTCAGCTCCGAGGCTACCAATTAACCAGTCCTTTCGAAGTTTGTAGTAGTGGAGGCGCAGCTCAAAGAATTCTCTTAGAATGTCTTGGACTGAATCATATCGCTTTAGACAACCCATATGGTCAAACAGAACCTAGGAATAAAGTACACAGGAATTCTGATAATATACCATCTTTAATTCACATGATAACTTATCTGTAGTCAATTGTAAGTTGAATAAATGTTTACCATTGAGTTGCAGGTGAGGCTGGATTGAAGTTTGAAGACTTTATGGAGGCCAGCTGCCTCAGCCTGGGCTAGTTTTTCCTCAGACATGCGAACCACAAACTTAACGGTTGAATCTGTGTGGTACTCCTTATAGTCGCTGATGAGTGATGGTGTTTTTTCTGTGCCCTGCAGCATTGGCTCCAACACAGACTCCTTATATGCCTGTAGATGACATGGACACTGTGATTTTGCTCAGCACCAGTTCGCATCCATTAATTTTATATCCCACTTATTTTGTTGATGTTTGTGAGTATGGTAGGGTGGTGATGCTGACTCCTCCAGTATATGAACCTTCACATGACCTAATGGCCTTGGACCAGTTCACAAACATAATACATAAAGATTCATGCTTTGTATAACGCATATTATCAGGAACTTTACTTTTATCATGTTTGACTTGTAAAAACCAGCAGATTCATGTTAGCAAAGTTGTTGACTGGGGACGAAGAGGTGTTTGACAAAGTGTCAGCTCCACACACCATATGCACATTAATTGAAAAGTGTAATTTGGCCACATGATGTTCAAGTGCTACCTCTAAGAGTGAAACTACAGATTAAAATTTTATCTTCTTCTCTGTAATAACATTCAAAAGTTCTGAAATTTTAGTACCAATTTTGTCTTTGCTACAGATTGGACAAAGAGCTGAAATGTACCTGTGTCCATGTTCGAACAGGAAGTTCTGTGATTTCGATCGTGTTTTTGTCAAGCACTGACACTTCTCCACTGACCAGATACTGGTTTGGACCCAGTTCGTGGATCACCCCTTTGAAGTTTTTATATCTGGGAAGCTATAAGGAAACAAAAATAAGACAATAAATAAAAGAAAGTTTAGTAATGAATAGGGCCGTCAAACGATTAAATTTTCATTTATCATTACTGATTCCATAATTTCTATTGTCAACTGGCAATTAGTGACAATTTCATCACACATTTTGAATCAGTTGAAAAATTTTTAATACTCCTATCACCATGTGAGTGGACAAATGTGCTTATCTACGCGAAACATTTATCTTTCCAACATAGTTTTGCACCAAGTATCAGTACTAAACCAAGATATTCGGACCTCAAAAATAGCACAGTTCAAGTTTTTTAAAGGGCTTGCATGAAAAAATAAAATGCAACAGTGTCTAAAACAGTTGTCTTAAAAGCATGACACAAGAATTTGATGCTGAGCTAATGACTGCCTGTGTGCTGAAAAGTTAAAGAAATGCCTTTATGTGGAGGGTATGTGTGTGTAAGTCTGCATACATTTGTGTCTGAATGCTCAACTATAGGCAGGTGGGGCCACCGTGGGAGACCTAAGTTCAAGATCCCCCCGACTCATGGCTGTGGTGTCCCTGAACAGGACAGTGATACCCCGAACTGTTCCCTCGGTGCTTCAGCTGGCCCTGCTATAGTGTGTTTCACTAACAAGTGTGTGTTTAATTTGATGGGTAGAATGCACATTTCGTGTGCATCCAAGGTAATTCTTCTGTTCTGGAGCAAATGGATAGCCCCCAAGATGCTGCAGAGTACAGATGAAATTTCCTCATGGAGAAACAAGATGCAAGAATGCTTTGGAAGTACATGCCACAACTCACTGTTAGCGGTGCTCACAGAGCTCTAAGCAAGTATTACCACCCATGACCAGGCGTTTTTTGGAAATCGTGTAATTGGAGAAAAAGAAAATTCCACCCGACTGAAAAGGTACACTCAGTGTCATGGCTCTGTATGAAATGAACAGATGTAGCCACTGTCTGGGTGCAAATGTAATGTTTACTTAAGATGATATTATGTACATATAGATACAAATAGATTAATATAGAGTTTCCATGTTCTCCCTGTGCCTACGTGTGTTTTTTCCCACGTCCCAAAAACATGGATTAATTGGAGACTCTAAATTCCACCGAAGTGTGAGTGCAACTAATGCCTGTCTCTATGTCCCCTGCGATAGGCTGGTAACTAGTTCAGGGTAAACCCTGCCTCCTGTTTGATGATAGCTGGGATAGGTTCCAGGACTCCTGAGATCCTTGTGAGGACAAGCTTCTAACTTCTAACTAGACAGTATGTAGCGTACTCAGGCGCGACCGATGACAACGCTGTAAAGTGGCCTGGCCCCGAGATGAGCCACCCCAGCCCGGCGCAGTGATGAGCCAACTCGGCCCAACGCTGCGGCGAGCCACGCCGGCCTAGCGACGCGATGAGCCACCGCGGCCTGGCACCGCGACGAGCCACCCCGGCCCGGGTTGGTGCCACGATGATCCACCCCAGCTCAGCGCCGGAATGAGCCACCTTGGCGCCATGATGAGCCACCCCGGCCGAAGCTGTGATCGCGGTGGACAAGGCACGGCTCTGACGGTGGCTTGACCGAAGCCGTGCTCGGCGCCGACGGGTACATCGACACATTTAGCACCCTTGACTTGCGTGCGTGGATCTTTTATTACATTCTGAGAGGATTACGTGCCAGCCCCCAAACTATTATTTTTTTTTAGTAGCTGTATGCACACCTACCTGTCATTTGGAACCCACGAAGCTCTAGTCCTTTGCACCCGTGCAATCCATTTTTCGCGACGAACCGGGTCTTTTTGAAAAGTATTAAGAATAAATTAATCTCCCGAGTGTTCGAACAATATCCAGCAACACAATGAGCCGGCATTTTGGCTAACACGAAGGAACAACAAGCTACCGTCCAGCTGGTAAAACTAGCATAAACATATGAGACCGCTTGAGTGGGCGTTTGCTACTAACATCACATCCTGCTTCTTCTCGAAAACAAATCCCTCGAGAGGTTTTTCATGGCAGGACTGACAAAAAGCCATATATGTCAAAATCATGTTGTGTGGTGAAAAAATGGATGGGTCTGACTGCAAAAGGGTAAACCACTTAATATCCTAGTGGAGCAAAAAGGTACACTGAGTGTGATGGCTCTGTATGGAATGAACAGATGAAGCCACTGTCTGGGTGCAAATGTAATGTTTACCTAAGATTATATTACGCATAAGTATATATATATACAAATAGATTAATATGGAGTTTCCATGTTTTCCCTGTGCCTGCGTGTGTTTCCTCCCACATCCCAAAAACTTGGATTAATTGGGGACTCTAAATTCCGCATAGGTGTGAGTGTGAGTGCAACTGTTGCCTGTCTCTATGTGCCCTGCGATAGGCTGGCAACAAGTTCAGGGTGAACCCTGCCTCCTGTTTGATGATAGCTGGGATAGGCTCAGGTACTCCCGCGACCCTTGTGAGGACAAGCTTCCTTGATCCGTGAACACGCGTAGGGTCCAAACTCGCAAATCCCGACACCAGCAAGATCTGAGCTTACGAATAGATCAATGTTTTGGAAAAAAAAAAAAAAAAAAAACATGCTGACAACGAGGACTGTTCCCTTTTTTGCTTTGGGTTAAACACACAAGCAATTGCCATTTGGTCATTTACAGACGTAAACCCTCTCTTCTTATGGCCGGATTGTGGCATCATCAGATGTTGCCACTGGCACTTGGGTTTCGTTCTTTGTGGATGTTCTGTTCAGATGCAACTTTTGGCTGTGTGACAGGACACTGTGTACTAGCTAGCTGCTGCTTAGCTGCTAGTCAGGTCTTACAGAACGCTTTCTAAGGCTTTGCATTGAGTTGCTGCTTTTGTGAAACTGTACATGTTGGTTTGCAAAATAAGCCCTCCTGTATGCTTTGTTAGCTGGTAAGGTTCTGTCATGCGCTGCTCAGCTTCCAAACACGTGCAACGTAGCGCCACTTGTCACCTAGGCAACTTAGAATTCAGCAACCCCCATCATCACAAAAAAGGGCATCCATTAATTTAAAAACCCCTCCAATTCGCTCGCTTTTCTTTTTTCTTTTTCAAAAGTTAAGAAGATGAATTAGGTTATGTCTGGCACAGGCTGCACTTAGCTCAACATCTATTGGCCACCTCTCTGAGTCATTCTATGGGTCCAGCCCTTGCTATGTACAGCCTGGGTCCCTTCCTTACCAGAAGTGCCACAGAACCCTCTGAAACATCTCCAGTCTTTGGGCCAGAACATACCTTCAGGGGACGCTGTGCGCCCTCACGGGAAGCAGCCACACCAGTCATGCTCATCTTTTTGGCTCACCTCCAACTCTCCCACCACCCATCGCTGCTCCTGGTATGATGTAAAAGACTTAGATAAAGTGGCGTGCAACATTTGGCGGTTCGAACCTAAACTAAACCAGGACACAGTTGCATACTGTTGAGACCTCAAATTCTACCTGAAACAATTCTCTTCTGGACTGTACCTTATTAAAGTTACGTCTAGCCAAGAAGTCAGCAGATTAATTGAAAGGCAAGTCGCTCATTTGCTAAACAATTATTTCGGTCTCTGTCAAGCATTTTCTCAAATATTTGATGATCTAGAGGCTGCAACTGGTTGATTTTGTAGCTCTGACAGTATAACAGGGGCGACTTGAGATACCCCAAGCTTATCACTGCCTGTTGCGTAAAGCGTACTTTGAATAATAAATAAAATTATATGAGTCAAACATGGACGAGGACAAACATTTCAAAACATTGTTTATTGAAAATTTACGCCCAAACACCAGACACCAGATGGGTGTAGCAGGATGCCCGTGCACCCGGTCCATTTCCCAACTGGGTGAGATGGCTGCCAAGGTTTGGGTCAGCAAAAATAGCCTCACAATCAAGCACAAAGACTCAGTCATCTTCTTCACAAACCAACAGCTGCATTGGAAGTTAGAGGTCGCTACATGCAATACATGCGTGCCTCACACACAACGTTTTGGGAACATTAAACCCAACAAGACAGGTCAACCAGGTACCTCTGTTGTTGCCCTACTGACCTCCCAAGTACCTCTGCAACACCGGTCTGCGCCCTCACCTTGCCATGAATCTAACGGACTACCTTGTGATGACCAATCACAAGACTCCTCTCATGCCGTCCTAGTCATCTGACTAGACCCTGGCGAGGCCCCTGACTGGCTTGACATCATGCTGCTAAACTGTTCTGCTATTTCGACAACTTTTGGGTGAACAAACCGCTACAGAATCAGAATCAGATTTATTGGTGTAATAACACACAAGGAATTTTCCTCCAGCAGTCGGTGCTGCCCTGGTACGACATTCAGAACAAAGAACAACATAGCAACAAGAGCAAGAGACATTTCTGTTTATAGAAACCATTCCTTTTAAGTCTTGCAAGAGCTTCATTTAAAACAGGTAAGAGATAAGTGCGTTAACGTCCCACATTGTGTTAAGCTTATACAGCATTAGCCTTTACCCGTTCGCGGTTTCTGTTATAGACCAGTGCAATGTTAATTGTGCAAAGGGAACAGTTTAAAATGATGAATCGTGCGGTCTACACAATATAAAAAAATAATTATTTAAAAAAATATATTACTAATACTAATACTGATTGGACCAGCAGGATGTAAGTGAGTGTCTGAAGATGGCACAAGGCAGAAAATACTAGGTTCGCTGATCAAGAATTTAATGACTAGAGGGCAAAAAAATTGTTCGAATGCCTGCTACTTTTGACTTTCATTGATCTGTAGCGTTGTAGCGTCCTCAATAGTGGGTAGTGTGATGCCGACAATCCGTTCCGCGGTTTTGATTGTCCGTTGCAGTTTGAGTTTGTGCTTTTTTTGTGGTGGCCCCAATCCAGCCCGTGATGGAGGGACACAGTACCACAGTACAGGTCCCAAAAGTTCTACTTAACCGTCACACTTGCGCAAAAGCTCATCTGCAACGCTCTGGTTAATCCTGCAGCAGACATTACCGTTATGACCCACGGTGCGTTTAATCAACTCTTGACCTTGCTATGAGGCAGTGGCAACGATTTACAACTGCAAAACTCTGCTCTAGTTATCCATGTATGTTCATTGACTAACACAGAGTTAAACACTATAACTATGCTCCACTAGACAATTGGCCCCATAACTTTAGTCTACCCAGTCTATGGGCCCCCTATTGAAACTATCCCAGTAAATGTTCTCCCAGGTCTGCAGGTGGAACAGGCATTACCACCACAAACTCGGGAAATGTCCTCAGACTGATGTCTAGTGCTGGAACACAATTCAATGACTTGTTGGGCCGCATTTCTCCAAGTGAAAACACCTGCACTAATAACACTGCAGAGGTCCCTGTAACCACCTCTTCACTGCTGAATTGACTTAGAGTGCTTGACAAGTTTCTCTGCCATCTTGTCCAACCACCACATGAAGAGTTCTACTTCCACAGTGTTGCTGGTGGGATAAATTTGCATCCTGGCCCCGTCACACCATGACGTTCTGGTCAGCGTTCTATAGCATTTGAGGAAACGTTGGTAGTCGCCCGTGGTCGCAAGGATAGCGCCAGAAGAGCGTTGTTTGAATGCTAGTGAACGTCAATGATCGCTGGGAATTGGCAGAGAACACCGGTCCGGAAAAAAAGTTTTGACCATGCACAAAAGTTCTCACCGAGACCAGCGTTCATCAACGTTTAATTTTAAACGCTGCAGAACGTTCAAGAACGTTCGTGGAATGTTTTATTAAGGTTCGCCGAGCGTTGCACTCGTTTGGCTATCGTTAGTCAGTCGTAACTCGAGCTTTATTTGGTTGTTACTTAATGGTTTGCTTTGCAGTGAATGACTCACTGGCGACCTGTCAACAACCACTGAACAATCCCCTAGCGCACACAGCGTGTAACTAAAGTCAAACGAGTGTCCATTGAGCGTCATTTGTGCGTTTCCCAAACGTCCATGCATATGGGTATATAAACCGATGCTTTGCATTCTTACTTGCAGCGCGAGTTGCTCAAGTCCGCACCCCACCTTATTTTCGTCTAGGCGGCATGATGCTGACAGTTCAAACTCACGAGAACAACTGAAGTGAGTATGAAATTTCCGACGTTTTCGTTCCCGTTCCACTGTAAAAATTACACGCCAGCAAAACGCCATTCTGTCGTTATTCACCCGTCTAGTCACACGCTCAACACCCTCGTCTAACATTGACAAATCGCTCGTCGCGCGCCAGTGACACGTTAGTACACGCTAATGGTTTTTAGGGGTATCTTATTTGGTCGCTGTTACACGCTTCTCGTGCGTTAGACACACGTTAGTCATGCGTTAGACACACGTTAATGTGTCATCCTCATTTCAGAACGCTGAAAAATAGAACGACTGAAATATTCAGAGAACGTTGACCAGAACGTCATGGTGTGACGGGGCCATCACTGCCTGACAGATGTCACCCTGGCCGTGTCAGGGCAATTTCTCAGGGGCTGTTTGACAACATACGACCTAAGCAACCTGACCTCCAATTAACCCTGAAAACATTTCACTTTCCCGTAATACCATACCGCCCTCTGCCGTCACTGCAGTGCACCCTAAACCTGCGATGAAACCAGCACTCGTTAACTCACTGCTTCCTCGTAGTCCCCAGTTTCCCGCACAAAAGTATGTGGTGATGTACTTGTTTGACTGGCTGTTCAAGTTGACACCATTAACAATGTTTTGTGATCACGCACTAATAGTAACTCCGCTAAACATGTCTGTCAACCACTGAACCCCAAGTTTGGTCAAACCTTTCCAGAGGCCTGCAAAGTCTTGAGCGAAGATGAAGTGCTTGTAAAAACGTCAACTGTGAACTTTCCTATCCGACTGGTTGCATGCGCTAACCAATCATAATTGGGCCCATGCATTCTCTCAGCCTTTATCAGATTTTAACAATCTGGGTCTGTTGCTAAACGCCACATCCCTCCGAGACGCTTCCCAGAACACTGTACTGCTAATCAACAATCACACACGGGAAAGACGGCCACATCCTCAGATCTACTAGCCTGGGATCTTTATCTGCTCCGACTTCCAAGACTTCGATCTCACGCTCCCCCTTACTGGGCAACTCCCAAAAAAATCTCTTCCCATTACCTAGCTCTGGGAAGTACGACTTACTGTTCCTTCGCGACACATTGCTCTCTTTCCAGTGGGACCTATTGAGGGTGCGGAGATCATCCGAGTGGACCTGGCTACAGACTGTCACATGGTATGCGTTACACTGAGTATGATCCCAGCTGCACCTGAAAGTCGCCTCCCGTGACCTCAACTGCTCCTCAAACTCCTTGTGAACCAACTCGCTCATACCAGAAACACCATGTGACAGTCACCCGCTCCCGTATCCTGATTTTGAAACACACAAGCAGCAGGTGCTATAAGATGTTGACAGATAATTAACAACTTTTACGGGAAGTTCTAATCAAACATGCTGCGTCATTCGCCAAAGACTCACCTGAGTGTGCTTTTCATCCGACAGTACAAAATCCCGATTGCCTTCTATAAGACAGTACAGGAAACAATCAATATGATGCAATGGCACCTCTTTGGTAAATGGTGGGCCTCCATGAAATATTGAAAATTAAAAACCCAAATTCCTTTCTCATGCTGGCCTGTGCCCCAATTTGAACAAGAACTCCCTGGAGAACTAAATTTCAAATTCTTAACCACAATTGATGTCGCCTCTGAATTTTTGACCATTTCAGTCAACCCCCGCTGCCCAACATAAGTTGGCTTTCACTTTTGTCAACAAACAATACACATTCACTAGGTTGACTTAAACATTTTCCTCAACAAGGCCTATTCCATTGCTGCGGCGATGACTTTGGGAGAAAAGCCCCTCAGTTGAAGCCCACCTGGTGGAAATTAACCTCGTCCTGTCGAGACTTGCCACAGAAACTCTCACTCCTAAAGGAATAATTGTGCCGCACAAAGGTCAGCCACCTGATTGGCCCGAAGGGAACCCCGATTCAGGGCATCCGAAACATAAGCGTCCCAACCAATGTGTGTAAACTTTGCAGTTTCTGCAGTGTGTGCAATTATTATTAATAAGGAATAACTTTAAAAAATGAAAAATAATCAGAGCGAGTATTTCGAACTTCCCTGTTGCACAACAACACACTAAGGTCCATCTTGGTCTGATTAGTGATGGGTGACTTTCTAGAACTTTCTCCCATCTCCAAACTCTATCTTTGGAGTTCAGCGACAGGGACCTTTGGGTTCTACTTCTCTCACCAAGAATCTTCTCCACCAGTAAGTCAGTTTGGCCAGACAGCCAGTTTGAAGAAGAATTCTGGTCATCCACTCCTTCATTTAAGGATTATGGAGGCCACTGTGCTATTAGGAAACTAAAATGTTGCAGTCTTTTTTGTGACCTTGGCCAGATCTGTGCCTTACCACAATTCTGTCTTTGAGCTCTTCGGGCAGTTCCTTCACTACCCGGCTTTCATCTCGATCAGGCGGACTTCATCGCGGAGCGACCACGGAAATCGAAAGGCGGTGGAACATACTTTTATATCAATGAGAAACGGTGCACAGAAGTTAAATAGGTCAGCACACCATGCAGCCCGCTTTTGGAATCGTTGTTCATGTAAGCCATTTTACTTCCCTCGTGAATTCGCCTCTGTCATTCTCGTAGGTGTTTACATTCCGCCCCAAGCAAACCTGAATGCAGCACTGCTACCACTCGACGAGCAGGTAAACGAGATTGAGAAAAAAATATGCAGATTCACCTCTCGTTATCCTAGGTGATTTTAACACACCGCTCCTTGAGCCATTATTTTATCGTGGTGGAGGGGTTTGTGTGTCCCGATGATCCTAGGAGCTAAGTTGTCTGGGACTTCATGCCTCTGGTTGTGTCACCCGTGGCAAAAAGGTCCTAGGTGAGGGACCAGACAAAGTACGACTCCAAAAACTATGACGAATACAAAAATTGGACCTTGGTTTTTCCCTTGGCCGGATGCGGGTCCCCGGGTCCCTTTTTGGAATCCTTCGTGGGAGTGCTAGAGAGTGCTGCCTCTGGGGACACCACCATTCAGCAGGGGACTTCAATGGTCACATGGGCAATGACAGTGAGACCTGGAAGGTCGTGATTGAGAAGAACAGACCCCCGATCACAACCCCAGTGGTGTTCTGTTCTTGGACTTCGGTGCTCATCACGGATTGTCAAGAATGAACACCATGTTCAGGCATAGGGGTGTCCACGTACACCTGGCACCAGGACACCCTAGGCCGCAGTTCAATGATTTACTTTGTAGTCGTGTCATCAGACTTGCGACCGCATGTCTTGGACACACGGGTGAAGAGAGCTGTCAACTGATTACCACCTGGTGGTGAGTTGGCTCCGATGGTGGGAGAAGACGCCGGTCCAAACGGAGGCAGGCCAAAACGTATTGTGAAGGTCTGCTGGGAACGGCTGGCAGATTCCCGTCTGCTCTACAACCTCGGCAGGATTATTGAGGGTGCATGGGAGCTCGCCCAACCAGTCTACATGTTTTTTGCGGACTTAGAAAAGGCCTTCGACCGTGTCACTCTGGGAGTCTTATAGGGTTTTATTATGGGAGTGTGGGGTACCGAGCCCCCTGATACGGACTGTTTGGTCCTTGTACGACCGCTGTCAGAGTTTGGTCCGCATTGCCGACAATAAGTCAGACTCATTTCCAGTGAGAAATGGACACCGCCAAGTTAGTTGTCACCGATTTTGTTCACAACTTTCATGGACAGAATTTCTAGGTGCAGCCGAGGCGTAGAGAGTGTCCGGTTTGGTGGCCTTAGCATGGCATCTCTGCTCTTTGCAGATGATGTGGTTCTGTTGGGTTCATCAAGCCGTGCTCTCCAACACTCATTGGGGCAGTTCAAAGCTGAGTGTGAAGTGGCTGGGCTGAGAATCAGCACCCCCAAATCTGAAACCATGGTCCTCAGTCAGAAAAGGGTGGCGTGACCTCTCCGGGTCGGGGATGAGATCCTGCCCCAAGTATCTTCAAGTATCTTGGGGTCTTGTTCATGAGTGCGGGAAGAATGGAGCAGGAGATTGAGAGACGAATTGGCGCAGCGTCGGCAGTGACGTGGACTTTCTATTGGTCCATTGTGGTAAAGGGGAAGCTAAGTTGAAAGACGAAGCTCTCAACTTATCAGTCGATCTACATTCCTACCCTCACCTCAGGGCATGAGCTGTGGGTCGTGACTGAAAGAACAAGATCCCAGATACAAGCGGATGAAATGAATTTTCTCCGCAGGGTGTCCGGGCTCTCCCTGAGAGATAGGGTGGGAAGCTCGGTCATATGGGAGGGGCTCAATGTTGAGCAGCCCCTCCTCCGCATTGAGAGGAGCCAGATGAGGTGAATGGGGCGTCTGATCTGCATGCCTACCGGGTGAGGTGTTTATGGCATGTCCCACCGGAAAGAGACCCCGGGGACGACCTAAGACATGGTGGAGACACTATGTCTCTCGGCTGGCCTGGGAATGCCTCGGAATCTCTCCGGAAGAGCTGGAAGAAGTGGCCGGGGAAAGGGAAGTCTGGGTATCCCTGCTGATGCTACTTCCCCCACGACCTGACCCGGAGAAGCAGTAGAGAATGGATGGATCGATGGATGGATTTTAACACAATGAACTTAACCAAGAACTCCCTCAATATAAGCAGCACGTAAAATGTCTGACAAGGTAAGACAAGGTAAAATAACGAGACCACTGTTATACCATCAAAGGGGATGTAAAGTTTTCATTGCAACTTTTGGTTACATTATAGTTTTTTTGTGCTGAATTCGAATCTGAAATCTGTTATGAAGGAAACATTTTTATTTTTCAATCATAAGCAAAAACTGATCGCACATTGCTGAATTCGCCGGAAATACACAACCCCACAGTGGTCTTTGGTCTTCTTTTAAAAGTATGCAAACGCAGTGTATTTAGTATAAGTTGGTATATTTTCACAAATCAGGATTTTAATTCACGAAATCCATTTAAAACATTGTCACGTTAATTTGACAGCAATAGCTAGTCATAATTTCCTTCACCATAAATATAATTTCACATGGTAAACTGATACCATAACCAGACAGTACTAAGACGCATCCATCACAATTTTTCCAAGATGTCATGAGCAAAACCGCTAAACTTTATACTGAAAGGTGTAAACCGGTATCGTGTGTTTTTTTTTGGGCACCAAATGCTTAAAATAGAAATGTAAATGGGGTGAATGGTTCTGTGTACTGGACTGATATGGGTCTTTGAGCTCGAGAAGTTTGCGAATGTGAACAGATTAAAAAGATTTTTTTGATTATAACTCCACAGCCACCTCACCAAATTGCTTCCATACCTCCACTGGTATATCACCACGTCCAACTGTCTTTCCATTTTTCATTCTGTTCAGTGCCTTTTAAACTTCTCCCTTAATAATTATTGCCACTGCCCAGTCATTCACACTTGCCTCTTCTTTTCCATTTTCTTCATTCATTAATTTCCTTTCATTCATTTCCAATGCTATCCTTCATCACCTTTACTTGCTGCACATCCTTCCCATCTCTATCCCTCTGTCTGGGCAACCTGAGGAGATCCTTTTCTCTTTCTTTCGTATCCAACCTGGAGTACATGTCGTTATGCCACTTGTTTAGCCTTCGTCACCGCTACCTTTGCCGTATGACGCATCTCAATGTGTTCCTTACGCCTCTCCTCAGTCCTCTCCGTGTCCCACTTCTTCTTCGCTAATCTCTTTCCCTGGATGACTTTCTGTATTTTGGGGTTCCACCACCAAGTCTCCTTCTCTTCCCTACCAGAAGACACCCCAAGTACTCTCCTGGCTGCCTCGATGAAAACCTTGGCAGTAGTATTCCACTCTTCTGGGAGCACTTTCTGTCCATCCAGAGTCTGTCTCACCTGTTTCCAAAAGGCCACACAACATTCTTCCTTTCACAACTTCCACCACCTGATTTTCTGCTCTACCTTTGTCTTCTTAATCTTCCTACCTGCTACCATAGTCATCCTAAAGACCACCATCCTATGCTCTCGAGTTACACTCTCCCCCACCACAACCTTACAGTCAGTAACCTCCTTCATATTGCATTGTCTGCACAAAATATATTCCACCTGCGTGCTTCTTCCTCCGCTCTTGTAGATCACTCTATGTTCCTGTCTCTTCTGGAAATAAGTGTTCACCACTGCCAATTGCATCCTTTTTGCAAAGTCCACCACCATCTGTCCCTCAATGTTCCTTTGCTGAATGCTGTACTTACCCATTACTTCTTCATCGCTCCTGTTTCCTTCCCTAACATGTCCATTGGAATCTGCACCAATCACAACTCTCTCTCTGTCTGGGATGCTCAGGACTACTTCCGTCTAGTTCCTTCCAGAATTTCTCTTTCAACTAGCGGTCACTTCCTCCCTGTGGGGCATCGCTGCTAACTTCATTATACAAAACACCCTGAATTTCAAGTTTCATCATCATCACTTGATCTGATACTCTTTTCACCTCCAGGACATTCTGAGCCAGCTCTTCCTTTAAAATAACCCCGACGCATCTACTCCATGATAAAATAATTTGAAGCCTGCACCTAAACTTCCAACCTTACTCCCTTTGCACTTGCTCCCTTGGATGATCAATATATCAACCTTTCTCCTAATCATTATGTCAACTAATTCCTGAGCTTCTCGTGTCATAGTCCCAACATTCAACGCCCCTACACACAGCTGTATCATCTGTGTCTTTCTCTTTTTCTTCTGCCGACTCAGGCGCTTTCCACCTCTTTTTTGTCTTTGACCTACATTATCTGAATTTCTACCTACACCTTGCAGATTAACATTTATGAGTGTCCAAAAAACTGTGATTAGCAGCTTGGACATTGATGAAGAAGGCTTTGAGCTCCAAAAACCGTTTTAAATTGCACTTTGACCGTACTTCAAACATATATGTATATCTCATGTATGCCATGCTTCAATCAGGGGTTGTCTTCCCCGATGCGTTATTCTCTAGCCAGGCAAGTTTGTGAGCCTGGTACTCATTGCCAACAGCAGCCGGACGGAGGGTTTAAACATTTTATAGATCAGTGGGTAAAACTAAATCAGTAACACCGTTCACACACAGGATTGTGAGTGAGTTCACTTGAACATCTATCAGGAAGAGCTTTCAATGCAGGCAATTGTGATTCACCAGTGTGGCAAATGTAGGCAATATTCACTTAACCAAATCCTGTTTTCCATTTTGCCATGGGTAAAGTGTCAAATAAGCAGCTCGAAGCCTGGTTCCCTGGTCAGGATTCAATACAGCCTGGTTATCTTTGGAGGGGATCCCTCCATCTGTGGTCCCATATCAAGGTTTCTTTGTTTTTTTTCCTTAAATGAGGTTTAAAGTTTTTCCTTGCCTAGTTTGGGATTATATCAGGGGATGCTACCGATCTTTATGAACTGTGGGCCTGTGAAGTTCTTTGACATTCTTCGGATTCAGAGCTGTACAAATAAACTTGACTTCAGTTTTGCACTATAGTAAGAAACTACGCACAGAAAGGTCAGACCCGAGATTCGAAACGAGAACATAATTGTTGTGAGGCTGACATGCTAACTGTGTGTCACTGATCCTGGATCGGTCGCCAGCCAACTGCACGGCACATATGAACAAACATTCATGGTCCCGTTCACACCGATGGCCAATTTAGAGTCCTCAGTTAACCTACCATGCATGATTTTGGATGGAAGAAACCAGAGTACTCTGAGAAAATCTACACAGGCACAAGGAGAAGATGCAAACTTCCCAGAGGCGAGGCCGGATTTGAACCTGGGTGCTTAGAAATGTGAGGCAGATGCGCTAACCAGTCGGTGATTGCACCGCCTTAAAGTGTTCAATAAAAAAAAAAAAAAATCAATTGTATAACTAGTTTACCATAGGCAGTGGGTCTTGATGATTGAGCATCCGGCTGATGTTGTTCACAATCTCTCGGGGGTCGTAGTTGGGAATCTTACATGCCCAACCTGTTCCAATGCCCTCGGCACCGTTTACAAGCACCATTGGAATGATGGGAATGTACCACTCTGGTTCCACCTTTTGGTTGTCATCATAAAGGAACCTCAGCAGGTTAGAGTCCACTGCTGGAAATAACAGCTTGGCAAGAGGACTGCAGGAATTGAGACAAAGTTATCAGTCATTGAATGTGAAGTGAATGTGAATATGAAGTTAGCATCACACAGTTTGTAGGAGACCACATTTTGTGATTATAGCTCCCACAAGAGTAACCTTTTTTATTCCAGTAATAACTGTAATGCTTTTTTATTGACACACTAAAACGTGTTTATAGTTGTGCTCACCCATACGAGCACCCATGAAGTTTAGGTTTGTGGAGTATCTGGCGAAAAAAAAATGAATCAAATGAATTTTCCTATATGTGCATGTGTGGGAAGCAGTTGCACCGTCAACACTGTGTAAAGAGAGGTTGGAGCACTGCTGACCTCAGCTCGAGATGTTGTGAGTCAGTGGGGAGAATACTTCGAAGACCTCAATTCCACCAACATGTCTTCCTATGAGGTCACTGAGTCCCCCCCCACCCCCACCCCCCCTCTCTCTCTCTCTCTCTCTCGGTATTTATATATATATATATATAATACCAATGTGAAAATGACGATGAATTTTCCAATATTTCAAGCAATGAACATGATTATGAAGGGTCCCACGAAGACGGTGAAGAATCCGAGGCGTTAAAGGTTATCAATTTGAGCCAGCTAGACAGAACACACGTTCAAATGCAGACGAAGTTGCTGGCAATGAAGGTGCCGAGCCAGCAGTCAGACCCAGGGAGGAGGATGTGATTTGTGTTGGAAACACTGACTGGTAAGCATTTATGAAGTTGTTTTTTTTTATTTTGCCATAAACTGATAAATAGAAATGGCTTCGCTATCCTGAATGAATATCGGAAGTTTTTTGTCTTGTGTTAAAATTATGCAAAGGCCGTGTATTTAGTCTAAGTTGGTATATTTTCACAAATGAGGATTTTAATGGACGAAATCCATTTAAAAAGTTGTCACGTTAATTTGAGAGCAATAGTTGGTTATAACTTGCTTCGTCATAAATATATTTTCAAGTAGTAAACTGATGCCAAATCTTGGGACGCTTTCTGAGAGTCATAGCCAGAGAGTACCCAGAACCATCCATCTCCATTTTAGTCACAATTTTCCAAAGATGTCATGGGCAAAACCGCTAAAATTTATACTGAAAGCTGTAAACTGGTATCTTGTGGTTTTGTTTGTGCACTAAATGCTTAAAACAGTAAATGGGGTGGATGGTTCTGTGTACTGGACAGATATGGGTCTTTGAGCTGTAGAAATTTGTGAATGTGAACAGATTTCTACAGGTGTGCATGTAAATGCTGCATACCCATAAAAACAACAGAAGAAAAAAATTTGCCATGAGAGTCAAAATATTCACCAGAAAATAGCAGATTATCCAGACCATCCGCTGCAGTGCATGACAGAGTACCCAGGATTTATTGCCAGCTTTCTGAACCCATGGGTACTTGAGGTTGGCAATGTCCAATTCAGGCAACAGTTTCGCCAGCAACTGAATTTTCCACAACATGAGTAAGAGCTATTTTAAAAATTAATATCAATAATTCTCCTAATCAGCCCATCTTTTTTTAAATCAAGAATTATTTATATTATTGTTACTGCTAAAAGCAGCATTTGTCCAATCAATGCTTCTTCAAACAAACAACATCCTGGAACTGCGCAAATTACCAACCTACTTCAAACGCTCCACAATCATCTCAAGAAACCTGCACTCTTAAGTCTGAATGACGACAACCCTGTTGCATCTGCATCAGTGGCCGTAAAGTCCTTTGAACCCCTTGCCGGACCACCACAGGAGCGTCAAAGGTCCCCAGCTGGACTCCCTGCAGTTTGCCTCCTGAACAAACAGGTGCAGTAAGCATGGGGCTACACTATGTCCTTGAAGTCCCCAAGAGTCTGAGAACCTATGTGAGGAGCCTGTTCATGGACTTCACCTCTGCTTTCAACACCATTATCTCTGAATTCCTCTCTTCCAAGCTTCTCCAGCTAGGCGTCTTGCCTGCCATCTGGCAGTTGATGTACGAATTCCCGATGGACAGGATAGAGCAGGTGAGCCTGGGGGATATGACCTCACCTACACGCACGATCAGCACCAGGGCATCCCAAGGTTATCTCCTCTCGTCACTGCTCTTCTCGATCTACATAGCTCTTCTCGATCTAAATAAATGACTGCACTCCAATGCACATGATTGTAAAACTCCTGAAGTTTGAAAATGACGCCACACTCATTGGGCTCATCAAAGAAGGTGACGAGTCTGGATAGCAACGGGAACTGGACAAGGTGGAGCTTTGGTTTGGTTGAGACAACGTAGAGGTGAATGCACTAAAGATTGTAGTGATGATTGTGGGCTTTGGGAGGCATCCTGTACCACAGCTGACCCTCACACTGTCCAACTGTCTTGTGTCAGCTGTCGAGACCTTCAGGTTCCTGGGAATTACGGTCTCACAGAACTTTAAGTGGGAGAAATACATCAACTCCATCCTCAAAAAAGCCCAGAAAAAGATGTACTTCCTGCAGCTTCTGAGGAAGCACGGCCTGCCACGAGAGCTCCTGAAATAGTTGTATACAGTAGTCATCGAATCAGAACTGTGTACCTCCATCACAGTCTGGTTTGGGGCTGCCATAAAAAGCGACAAATGCTGACTGCAATGGACAATCTAAAGTGCTGAACAGATTGTTGAGATCACCCTATAGGATCCTGGCCATCAGCTCTTCCAGTTCCTTCCTTTGAATAGGTGATTCCGAACAATGCAAACCAAAACTAGCGGGCATTCTAATAGCTTCTTTCCTTTTGCAGCTAAATTCTTAAACAAATAACATTCAGGTAACAGCTAAGTTCAACATGGTGCCAATTTTCTATCTCACGTTTGTTGTCACATTTGGCTGGGCTAATTTGTACTATATATATTATTGATTATTCATGCACTCACTGTGGTAGTCTGACATCTCTGTATCATCTGCACATCGGTTGTAGACCAATACAAGCCTGTCGTACCTGAGTAGGAGCTGCACCACTTGCACAATCGACTAAGCAGTACCTGTAACATTGCACAATCGAGAGTGTTGCAGACTATCACACGACAAGTCACTTTTAACTGCTTAAACTCCCTGAGTTTAAACTCACCCTCTTTACATCCTTTGCACAATGGTCACTGCACTGGACTATGGCTCTAATGGGCAATCTCACTAATTAAAATGCAAAAAGAATTTGCCTCCTTTGCACATATTTCTCTGCCACACGTCTGCTTCCGGTTCCCAATTTGGCAGGAGCAAAAACGAGGAGGCTCTGGCCAACCCAATTATACAATAAATAAATTCTGCTGAATTTGGACCGAATGTTGTGAAAACTCGACGTGGGACGCCCTTGGTGACGACTTCAGTGGACTAAGAATCATCATCTATGAAATCTTAGTACCAAAATTGGAGCCATATCCTTCACATTGAAGCAGCGCGGGTGAGCTTAGACTAGCCTAGCTTGCTAACAACAAGACGCATCAGTCATCAAATATTCGCCGAGGAGGAAAACAACAATCGCTAGTACCTACATGACCTGCAAAATCTATGTATCATATACAACGAGGACCGTGAGAATTAGTAGTGAGGAAGTTGGGCAAGTAGAAAGGCCGACTTAAACTTGCTCCTCGGCCCAGACTACCTTTGCTTAGCTGGCTAACAACGAGACCCATCTAACGTGAGTAACTGCATAATATTGTACAACCTACACAACTTGTACAATGAGGACCATGAGAACGACTCAACCTGCAACTACTGGAGTGAGAGCCATTGGTTTGAATCTCTTTCATCCCCATATCCTTTAAATGTACATATCCTTTATATTTTCATACTCGAATCTTCCACATATCTACCACATACCCGTTCAACTTTAACAAAGACTAGGTAGTATGTGAATTGTGTTACTTATGTGCTTGACATTGTTTATTTGACTGTTTCTATTTTGAATTTAACTTTAACATATGTAAGGTTGTATGTGAATTGTGTACCTTACGTACTGACTTTGTTTATTTGATTGCTTTTTTTTTGACTATCTGCAGAATGATGGGGAACACAATATTGTGCGACCCGTAGGCCTGTCCCAAGCCCGGATAAATGCAGGGGGTTGCGTCAGGAAGGGCATCCGATGTAAAACTGTGCCAAACATATATGAGCCTTCATCAAACGAATTCCATAACGGATCGGTCGTGGCCCGGGCTAAGTACATCCGCCCGCGGCACTGTTAATCTTAGAGATGAAAGTGGACTTCTGTGAAAATTCCTGAAATTACAAATACGAGCACTGAAGGTGTGAAGTCCTGCTAGAGGGTCTGGGGGAATGCCCCCCTGTGAAAGTTTTGAAAAAATGGATGGCTGTGGTGCATTCTGGCAATATCTATGAACAAAATTCTGACAAAAATTTAAAGTAATATTTCTAAATCCTGACCAAAAAAAAAAAAAAAAATTGGGCAGAAGTTCCCCAAGGGCCAAGCCCAGATTTTTTTCCCCCCATCCCCTTATCACTGGATAGCACAAAATCACATTTGTCATTAAAATATGCTTAAAATATGCCATCTTATCTTAAGACAAATGAATTAAGTGAACTATTGAGTAAAAAGACATCTAAAATTGTCCATTTCCCCACATTATACATATTATAGTATATAGAATATACACGAAAATATATCCTAGAATTTCTAAACTGTACAACAAAACACTTTAAAGAAGTTGATCTGTAATAATTATTGTGAATGTTTTAGTCTCAAACTTGTTACATCGCGTTGTACTGATACACTTGACCACATTTCTCACTATCTTAGATACAGATTTAGTAATACTAATATATACACACACACACACACACACACACACACACACACACACACACACACACACACACACACACACACACACACAGTCACTCACATTTGAAAAATGTACGGGTGTGGTCAGTCATGCTCACAGATAAAGTTGCGGGTGTGATTAGGGATCGCCTTAAAATAACTTACTGGATTGATAAAAGATAACCGTAAATTAAAAATAAAATAAATAAATACATAACTAAAATAGAAAACTAAAATTTCAAAGTCAGAAATGATAATTTCCAATTATAAATATATTCATATTAGTAGAACATGGTATAACATGAACATGATATAAAATGGTATTTAAAATTTTCATCCATAAAAATTCTTGATCTGACAAACTTTAACTGAAAAAAAGTTAAATGCACTGGCCTGTCAAGGAATAAACATGAATGGTCTATACCCGCAATGTTTTCAAAATGCTGAAAGTTTACTTCAACATAATCGGAGTTCGTGACAACAAGCTAGCGATACATTGGATCAAACATTCCTGTCGCCAATCACGATGTGTTGTTTTGGGGGGGGGGCACGCATGTATAAACAAATGGTGGCGAACAAAATTATTTTTGTCCCACTTTTTGTGTGTGTATATATTTATAGAGCGAGAGAGAGAAAGGAAGAAAGAAAGAAAAAGAAAGAAAAGAGGGAGGGCTGCTAGCGAGCTATATATATGCCTTGAAAAAGTTCCCCCCCAACTGATTTATGTTTTTGCATATCTATCTCACAATGGTTTCAAATCATCAAATTAATTTGAATATCAGTCAGAGACAACCTAAAGAAATCCAAAATACAGTTTTCAAATGACAATTACATTTATTGTCCATCAATCCTTTTTCTTCGCTGCCTATCCTCACAAGAATTGTGGGCGTGCTGGAGCCTATCCCAGCGGGCAGGAAGCAGGGTACATCCTTGAACTGGTTGTCAGCTAACCGCAGGGAACATAGAGGCAGTCAACAGTTGCACTCGCAATAACACTTCGGGGCAATTTAGAGTCTCCAATGAATACACATTTTTGGAATGTGGGAGGAAAGTGGAGTGCCTGGAGAAAACCCACACAGACACATGTAAACTCCACACAGGAAGGGCCCCGATTGAACCCAGAACCTCAGAACTGGGAGGCCAACACTTTACAGCTGCACCACCCTTCCGCCTAAATTTATTAAGGCACAAAAAAAAATCCAAACCTTTCAGACCCTCTGTGAAAAAGTAATTGCACCCCATTTTTATTTCACAAAGTAACTGTGACTCACCATAAATTTCACAAGCCACACCCTAACCTGATTACTAACATACAGTGGTACCTCTACTGACAAAGGTATCTACTAATGAAAGATTCAGGTTACAAAAAGCCAAAAATTTTTTTGTCTTTAGTTATGAAAGAAATTCAAAGCAAAGCAAAGCAAAATTTATTTGTATAGCGCATTTCATACACGAGGTAACTCAATGTGCTTTACATGATTAAAGGCATTTGAAAACAAAGAGATAAAACATTTAATATGGGATGAAAACAATAAAAATGACAAACAAAATATTTTAAAAAATGACAATTAAAACCGCATACAGTGCAAGAAATATGATCAAAAAGTGTATATAGTCTAAAAAGCATGAGAAAAAAGAAGACATTTGAACCTGGATTTAAAAATATTCACACTTGGGGCTGACTTGTCCTCTGTTGGCAACTTATTCCATTTGTATGCAGCATAATAGCTAAATGCTGCTTCACCATGTTTGATTTGGAATCTGCGCTCCACTATTTGACCTGAGTCAGTCAATCTCAGAGCTCTACTGGGTTTGTATTTCGGAAACATTTCTTTCACCTATTCAGGACCTAAATCGTTAAGTGATTTATAGACCAGTAGCAGAACTTTAAAATCTATTCTAAAGCTGACTGGAAGCCAGTGCAAGGACTTTAGAATTGGCGTTATATGCTCTGACCACTTTGTTTGGGTCAGAACGCAAGCTGCAGCATTCAGAAGATCGTTACAGTAGTCAAGTCTACTTGAGATAAAAGCAGGATACGAAAGGGAAAAAAATGGTGCTAGATTCAACGGAATGGAAACATGCTGTACTATATATTGGTTTGAAACTGACGCAATAGAGCTGCTCCCCCATTGGCCACTGCTGGAGCACTTTTCTGGCATCACATTGGCGAGAAGAGATGTTGACCTTTAGCCATGACACACATCCTGCCTCTTGGTATGTGTGGAGCAATAGAGCAGTTACCCCTCTTGGCTAGCATGTAGCATCTTTTTGGCATCACATCCCTCCATTAGCTTCGAGCCTCATCAATCTTTACCCCTGACACACTTCCTGTATGTTCGTCACAGAATCCATTGTCATACCCTCAAGCAAACTCATACTGTACAACGTCTTCGCATATTTATTCATCTTTTTTTTTTTATGCTGCTGCTTTCATGCTGCTGCCACGTGGCTTCATGCTGCTGCTACTTGACTTGAGAGGTTCAAAGTGGAGGTTGAATCTGAAGAATTAGGCTATTTAAATGTAAAATGCGTTTCTACTTACTCAAGTTTCACGTTACAAAATGACTTCCAGAACGGATTAATTTTGTAAGTAAAGGTACCACAGTACTTGTTGAATCAAGAACATATACAATCTGTCAGAGAACGTGAAGTAGGCTACAAGATCTCAAGAACCAATGCATCATGTCATGATCAAAAGAAATTGAAAAAGAAATGAGAAAAAAGTGATTGAAATCAGTCTAGAAAAGGTCACAAAGCCATTTCTAAGGCTTTAGGCATTCAGTGAACCATGATCAGAGCCATTATCCCAAATGGAGAAAACTGGAAAGAGTGGCAAACCTTCCCAGGTGCCAGTGGCGTGGCCATGTCACACCCCCGGTGCGGTTGCCTGCGGCACCAGCTTCCTCACCTGTACCTCGTTCAGTATTATGAGACCATGTATTTAAGCTTTGCGTGTTTCTTAGTTTTCCAGATCATTGTACCTTGATGTCATGTTCCCGCTGTTCCATGTTCATGTCTATGATCCTTTGTGTGCCAAACCCTGCCTCTTCACCTTGTGATTCTCACACTGTTGCCTGTTTGAGCTGCCTGCCTGTGTATCAACCTTGAATCGGAAAAAAAAACCTCTCCCCGAACTGTACCTGGTCTCGACAGTCGTGCATTCTGGGTCCAACCTAGTGTTCTTGACACCAGGAGTGAACAACAAACTAAAATTACCCCAAGAGTGTGACAACAAATCATCCAGGAGGTCACACAAGAACCTCGACCAACATCTAAAGACCTGCAGGCCTCGCTGGCATCAGTTAAGGTCAGTGTTCATGACTCTACCATAAGAAAGACGCTGGCCAAAAGTGGCACCCCTGAGATAGTTCTCTCTGCTGCCAGGAAAAAATACAAAGGTTCATCTCACATTTGCCCAAAAACGTCTTCATGATCCTCAAGACCTTTATGAAAAACATTCTGTGTGATGACGAGAAAAATTTAACGTTTTGGGAGGTCATAAAATTGGCACATGATTTGATAAAAAGATCATCATGCCAACAGTGACGCATGGTGGTGTCAGTGTGATGTTCAAGACTAGTAGAACTTGTTGTGATAGATGGAACAATGAACTCTGCTGTGTATTAGAAAATTCTGAAGGAGAACATCCGGCCATCAGTTCGTGCCCACAAACTCAAGCGCTCGGATCATGCAGCAGGACAATGGTTCCAAACACAACAGCAAGTCCACCTCTGAATTGTTCCAAAAAAAAGGTTTTTGAATGGGCAAGTCAAAGTCTAGATTTACATCCTATTGAGATGCTGTGGTGTGACCTTAAATGGGCAGTCCATGCTAGAAAACCTTTCAAAATGGCGGACATTTTTTTTTTGGGGGGGGCAATTACTTTTTCCACATAGGGTCAGAATGGTTTTGAATTTTTTGTGCCTTGATAAACTGAATTGTCATTTCAACATTGCATTTTGTATTTCCTTGGGTTGTCTCAATGTGATATAAAAATTGGTTTGATGATTTGAAACCCGAGTGTGTGATAGATATACAAAAAAAACCCCAAAAAGAAATCGTGAAGGAGATGAATACTTTTTCACAGCACCGTATGTAAAGTACCACCTTAAAAAAAAAATCATTCATATTATCAACTGACATTAATTAAATTTACAGCTTTACCTTAGCATAGTGAAGATATAACGAGGGCTTGCAGCATCTTTGCCCCCATTGATGCGAGTACCAAACTGACCAAGTGGCTGCAAGATGTTGACGTTGTTACTTCCCACAAAATTCTGAGCCAAGTTGACAATGGTCATCATGAGGGCTTGCTAGAATGAGAAAAAATGTGTAGCGAGTGGTTAGTAGAAGAACTAAAAGACAATTAATATGTAGTGAAGATCAAATAAATTACATCTAATTTTCTTATTCTTATGTGTTCTGATTAGCAATTTCTGGTGACATTACAACAATGAATAAAAATCCTTAGTCTATTACATTATAACTGAAACAGAAGAGAACCGTCCATCCATTCACTTTTTGAACCACTTATCCTCACAAGGGTCGCAGGAGTGCTGGAGCATATTCCAGCTATCGACGGGCAGGAGTCGGGGTAAACCTCAAACTGTTTGCCAGCAACTCGCAAGCCACATATCATCTGAAACACACATTCACACCTATGGGCAATTTAGAGTCTTCAATTAATGCATGTTTTTGGGATGTGGGAGGAAACCGGATTTCCCGAAGAAAACTGACGTAGGCACAGGGAGAACATGCAAACTCCAAACAGGCAAGGCCAGGATTTGAACCCCGGTCCTCAGAACTGTGAGACAGACGATCTAACCAGTCTCCCACCGTGCTGCCAGAAACATAGACGCAAAGCGCATGACAAAAACATTAAAAAGTATGGGACAGGTTCGAATTTGGACAAAAGAATGGTTCGTATTAAGAAAACAACTTCGCTCACAATGGGTTTCATTTACTAGTCGTGCGTATGCACAGATTTGTGCTTCAATCATATATAAGCATGTTTGATGCACAATCCTGGGATTTTGTAAGATGAATGTACTTAGTGTTGCTTGTACACAGCCAATAAATTCAGGACATCCTCAAACCATGCATAAAGTAGGATATATGTATTTACAGTGACGAATATACATATTTGAACACCCTGCTTTTTAGCAAGTTCTCCCACTTATAAATCATGCCGGGGTCTGAAATTTTCATTGTAGGTGCATCTCCACTGTGAGAGAGATAATCCAAAAAGAAAAATCCAAAAATCACAAAGTATGATTTTTTAACGATTTATTTGTGTGATACAGCTGCAAATAAGTATTTGAACACCTGTCTGTCAGATAGAATTCTGACCCTCAAAGACCTGTTAGTCCGCCTTTAAAAGTCCACTTCCACTCCAGGTATTATCCTGAATCAGATGCACCTATGTGAGGTAGTTAGCTGCATAAAGACACCTGTCTACCCCATAAAATCAGTAAGACTCAAACTGGTAACATGGCCAAGACCAAAGAGCTGTCCAAAGACACCAGAGACAAAATTGTACAACTCCACACAGCTGGAAAGGGCTACGGAGAAATTGCCAAGCACCTTGGTTAGAAAAGGCGCGCAATCATTAGAAAACGGAAGAAGCTAAACATTACGGTCAATCTCAATCGGAGTGGAGCCCCATGCAAGATATTGATAGGTTCCCCTGCTCAAACCACCACATGTCAAGGCCCGTCTTAAGTTTGCCAATGACCATTTGATTTCTGAAGTTTCAAGACAGAGAATTTGTTCTACGCACTGCTAGGCAGCTCAACATTACCCATGAAGAAAATAAGTTCACATTTGCACCAGATTTGTCGGTCGAAACCATGCGCCAACGCAACGAGTTCAACGTCGTGAGAAAGAAGTTTGTGGAGAAAGGGCTTTACCGTGGATTCCAGATTTACCCCTGCAAATTGAGAAACCGACATGAAGGAAGAATACAGCTGTTTGCCATACCTAGGGAAGCTGAGAACTTTCATCAGACAATCACTTGAAAGTTATGGTGAGCTTCGTGATACATTCTTATGTCAGACCTTTATAAGTTGTGCCCCTCTACCGGTTTTTGGTTTAGTTTATATAGTTATTGCTCAGTGTGTGCTTGGTCAACATTGGTCATTTTTAGTTAGTTTGACCTATCACTTTTTCTTTTGATTTTATTCATTTATTTATTCTTGTGGAGGGGGAAAAAGAGCAGTGTGTTTCAGGTATCCAAGAGTTGCTACCATATTATTTATTTAATTTTTGGGCGGGTTGCGTGGATGCCACCATTCATGTTTCTTTCCGTTTTTCGTTTGCTTGAATGAGTTTTACCACTCCTCCTTAAGGTGGATTGGTGTTAGTACCCATATCTGTTTTATTTAGAGTTGGGGATGCTTTATAGATTTTTGTTTCTAAAGGTTCATGTTGTGTTGTTTAGTTTAAATTGCACAGACATTATGTTAATCCAAGTCACTGTTTTGATAATATTGTATTTTGTATGGTTATGGAAAGTACAAGTCATAAAATAGTTGATTAAAAGATTACAAGTTGGAATGTCAGGGGTCTTAAAAATCTTAATAAATTGAAACAGGTTATTAATAGAATTAAATTATTGAATGCTAAAATAGTACTCCTTCAGGAGAGTCATTTGACTGATTCAGAAATCAAAAAGGTTAGAAATAGGTGGTCTGGAAATGTACTATATGCATCATACAATAATTATGCACGGGGTGTTTTAATTCTTGTTCACAAAACTATACCATTACAAATCGCTAATACAATTCAGGATCCAGCAGGGCGATATGTGATAATCCAGGGTACTATTTTCTCTCTCACATTAAATTTGGTATGTGTATATGGTCTAAATGAGGACAATCCTAATTTTTTGAAGACCTTTTTCTCACAATTTCTGCTTTACATGGGTCAGTTATAATTGGATTGTACTACAGGTTTGGATCCAAGGAAAGCGAAAACAAGGAACATTTTCAAACAATATAGTGTTCATTTAAATTTAGTAGAGATTTGGAGATATTTTAATCCTTCTAAAATGGAATTTTCATGTTATCCAGGCTCCCAGAAATCTCGATCGCGCATTGATTACTTTTTTGTCTCTCAAAACCTTCCGTCAAAGGTTAAAAACTGCTGGTATGACAGTATAGTGTGATTAGCGACCATGCACCAATATCTATGAATAATCAAATCGACAAACTTTTTCACTGCCCCTGCAATTGACGATTTAAATCTATATGGCTGCAGAATGAGAACTTTGTTTCCTTCATAAAAAATAAAATTGATTTATTTTTTTAAATTAATACAGATCAAATGGGAGCCTGTACTAGATGGGAAGCATCAAAGCTTACATTCGAGGAGAAATTATTAGTTATACAAGTTCTAAATCTAAACAACAAAAAGCAGAGATGTGTGATTTAGAGAAGCAAATACAGGAGTTAGAAAATGATTTTTGGTTATGATTATGGCTTAAGCAGCGTTATTACAATCAAGGTGAAAAAGCGGGTAAACTCTTGGCTTGGAGGATTAGGAAATTACAAACAGAACGGGCAATTAATAGCGTAAGGACATCTAATGGAGATTTGACTGTTAACCCTCAAGAAATTAATAGTACTTTCAGGGATTTTTATGAACAGTTGTATAAATCTGAGATACAACAGACCTCGTTTGAGAGGGATGCATTTCTTGATTCACTTGTATTTCCAGTGCGATCAGAGGAGGCAAAGCAAAACTTGGATAACCATCTCACAGAAGAAGAAATTTCTTTTGCCATTCAAAGTATTAACACTAATCGTGCTCCTGGGCCCGATGGACTGACTATAGAATTTTATAAAGCATTTCAAAAACAATTATTGACTCCATTGATGGACATGAATATAGAATCATATAAGGAGACTCTTCCTCCTACATTGAGACTTACGTTGATTACACTGATCCTCAAACCTATAAGCCTTCCACAGAATGTTCCTCGTATAGACCAATAAGTTTGATGGGATGCAATCCAAAAATATTTTGCAAAGCCCTGGCAATACGATTGGATCAGTATATTCCTAGTTTAATACATAATGATCAAAACGGTTTTGTTAAAAAACGTCAAGGATTTCACAATATTCGAAGAGTTTCGAATATATGACATGAAAAGGCAGAGTGTAAAGACACAGCACTGCTGTCGTTGGATGCATGTCAGGCCTTTGACAGAATTGAATGGTCATTTTTATTTAATGTTGTACCGCGGTTTGGATTTGGCAATCATTTTCTTAAATGGTTAAAAATTTTATATACAAACCCTATTGCTAGTATTATCACTAACAGTATTTCTTCTAAACCAATTGTTTTGGAAAGATACCTAAGCCAGGGCTGTCCTCGTTCCCCAATGTTGTTCATTTTAGCCTTAGAACCCCTGCCCATGTCGATTCGTATGGATAGAGGCTTGACGGGCATCCAAATTGGTGATCAAGATCACTGAATCTCTCTTTATGCTGATGACGTCATTCTCTTTTTGACTAAGTTATCCACGAGCCTTCCAAATTTATTGGAGCAAATTAAAAAGTTTGGTAGTTTCTCAGGTTATGTGATTAATGATACAAAGTCATCCATTTTATTTTTAAGTACTGAAAGGAGACTTAATCCTGTGGTTAACACTCCGTTTTTGAACGCAAGAGATGGATTTACTTATTTGGGGGTCAAAAATTCCCCTGACGTTAACAATATTGTTCAGGTTAATTATGACCCTTTAATCTTGGAGGTACAACAGTTACTAACTAGACAGGTGGATGATTATGCCAATTTCAATGTTAGGACGTATAAACATAGTTAAAATGAGCGTTTTGCCGAACTTTTTATATTTTTTTCAAACCATACCTCTTCCGTGACCTGACATATAATTCACTAGACTAAAAAGAATGCTTCTGAATTTTATTTGGAATAATAAGAAAGCCAGATTAAGACTATGGTTGCTTTATATGCCTTATGAAACTGGAGGGTTACAATTTCCAAACTTTAAATGGTATTACTGGTCTGCTCAACTACGCTCAGCTATGTATTTTTTTTCAACATCACCATCACCCTCTTGGGTAAAAATAGAGCAAGCAACAGTACCACACCTTCTATTAAAAGTATTATTTATATTCTGCTGAGAACAGAGTATTAAAACGGCAGACCAAGAATCCATTTTTGAAAAATACTATAGATATCTGGTTTGAATCACACAAACATATAGGGGACACTCCTTTACTTTCACGCTTCTCTCCCATATGGGGTAATGCGACTTTTAAAGCTGGAGGAGCAGATGGGGGTTTTAAATTATGGGCAAATAACGGTATAAAATCAATCGGTGACCTTTATGTAAATGGTGAAATGCTTACATTCATTCAAAAATGTGAAAAATTTTCTATTCCCAATAAGCATTTTTTTAAATATCTGCAGTTAAAACACTTTATGTCAGCACAAATCAAAAACATAATGTATGAACCCCCTTTGTCCAGTTTAGAAGATATTGTCGAGTCAGGTTTGCATGGATGTAAGCAGATTCTATGTTCTATTAATCTTTAGTCTTACATGATACAGAATCAAGTAAAAATAGATTGGAGCCATGGAAACTAGATATTAAAGAAAATATTGAAGTAATTGATTGGGAACATGCATGCCTTAAAGCACAAAAACAAACAAATACTAGAATGAGGCTATTACAATATAAATGGCTGATGAGGACTTATGTGACTCCTGTTAAACTTCATCAGTGGACCCCTGACATTCCAGACACGTGTAGTAAGTGCTCTAATGACAAGGGTAGATTATATCATTGTTTATGGGATTGTTGGAAAGTCAAAGATTATTGGAAATCTATTGTTCAGACAATTTCTATAATAGTTGGAATTCAGGTTCCTCATTGCGCAACACTCTGTATCTTCGGTATATATCCCCAGGATTTTGCTGTTAATAAAAAGAAGGCCACGCTTATAGATTTTGGTCTCCTGCAGGCCAGTAGAACAATTGCATTATTTTGGATAAAAGTGGACTTTCCTTCGATAAAAGTATGGATGTTGGAAATGGCATCTTGTGTTGCACCGGAAAGACTCACATATATCATGAGAGGAAGAGCTCAGGAATTTGAGGACACATGAAGACCCTTAGAAGAGTTTTTGAAAAAAAAATGTAAATTATTTGTGATTTGTGTGTTTTCTTTTTTTTAAACACTATTACGTCTGTGCATACTGTTTTTTTTTACTGTTATTGTGTTGTTTTTGTAAAATTATATATGAAAAATCAAATATATTTTTTAAAAAAAGTAAATGATTTCAATTCATTCCCAACATTCAAATAGTATATGCCTATTCTAGTTCCTATTTATGTGAAAACATGTACACCCTTTATTGAAAAAATAAAAATGCAAAAACTTAAAGCAACCTAAACTTCACCTTTTGGGTCGCGGTGTATTGGCATTAGTGGATAGATGTGGAGAGAGGGGAGGAGGAAGTGTTACGCTAAAGTCACCCTCCAAGATTTGACTAGGCCTTTGCTTTGTAATGCTAGTCACTCCTTGGCTAGCTGGATTTTATTACATTTTTATTCTTTAGGATAGTGAAAACAGTTGACTTAGCTTTAGAATACTAGTTGGCAAGAGTCTTCACAAAAAACACCCCATTTTCTTGCATAGGTAGCAATTATCTTCTTTTCTTTTCAGCTTGTCCCTTTTGGGGTCACCACAACGTGTCATCTTTTTCAATCTAAGCCTTCCAACTTCCTCTCGAATAGCCACTGTCCTTATGTCCTCCCTCACAACATCCATCAACCTTTTCTTAGGTCTTCCTTTTGCTCTTTTGCCAGGCAGCTCCAAACTCAGCACACTCCTACCAGCATACTCACTCTCTCGCCTCTGAACATGTCCAAACCATCGAAGTCTGCTCTCTCGAACCTTGTCTCCAAAACATCCAATTTTGGCTGTCCCTCTAATGAGCTCATTTCTAAAACTATCAAGCATTGCTCACACCGAGCGAGAACCTCAATATCTTCATTTCTGCTATCTCAAGATCTGCTTCTTGTTGTCTCTTCAGTGCCAACGTCTCTAATCTGTACACCATGGCCGGCCCATCACGGTTTTATACACTTTGGCCTTCATCCTAGCAGAAACTCTTCTGTCTCATACCATCCCTAGCAATTATCTCCTTTCTTAAAAGCACTGTGGTTCATGCAAATTTCCTTTTCCTTTGATGCTGGCAGCACAGCTGTCTTTCTTTGGGTCCAAGCAAAGAAAGTACAGTTTTTTTTTTTATTTTTTTTTTTAAATCTTGAGAAGCATTTGCAAATGTGTGTGCTCACACTATGACTCCCTGCTTGAGTTAAAGTGGGCAGTGGTTTGTCACGGCACAGTCCCATGTGGGTTCGGCATTGCTAGGCTTGACTCGGCTCCCTGGTCAACATGGGTTCAGAATTGGGCTGAATGCCGAGGCATTTTTCACGCAAATTATTTTGGTCAAAGTCCAATTTGTACGACCTCTGAGTAGTTCTAACTCCGAGCGTCCACTGTATAGTAGACTGATCAATTCATAGTATATACACACTGCTTCTGGTGTGGTTGAATGGTGACATACTGCTCCAGTCAGCACATAGCACAATAATATTTTCTATTTCACTTCTCACACTAACTTAATGAAAATCAATGACAAATGCTTCTTTGCTGTGCTTTATTTATTCCTTACAATGTACACAACAAAATACAATTTGTTCATTTTCAGCTGTTATATTGTTTTTGTGTATGTGTTTTATGCCGCATTTTTTCATTTACCTTGGAAATTAATTAAAAATGATGAACATGACCATTATATGTTTTTGGCTTCGTTGCTTGTAAGCTTTCTGATAATACCAGCTTTTATAATACACTGTAGGGCACGGGTGCTCAATGTGTCAATCGTGATCGACATGTCGATCCACGAAGCAGTTTTGATTAATCGCATGACGGCATTGCCAAAAAAAAAAAAAAACAGTCAGCCCATCATCCATCACGTCGCTTAATTCAGGTTTGGTCAATATGTCGATTGTGCAAACATAATGGTGCATTCTAGAAACCTGGCTTCCTATTTACAGTTTCTCTCTTGCTTTCTCCATCCAAGTCGCGGCAATGCGCATGTCCCCCCACCCTTCGGTAGATCGCGAGAGGGTGGCTGCTTGAAATGTAGATCTTGGGGTAAAAAAAGTCTGAGCACACCTCCTGTATGGTAAAGCTCAAGTTATTCAAGCTTTGGATCCTCCATCTCTTTTGACTTTAAAATCTACACATGGGCTGGGAATAGACAGACGTTCTTTATTGAAAAATAGGGATGTGATTTATGCAGATTGCATGTCAAAGGTGCTCCCCATGTGATAGAGAATGAACTCTGATTTATTAAAATACGGAGAGTGATTTAAAGAAAATTGGAAGGGACACATGGAATGAATTTGACAGGGAATTTGGGTAAAATTGTGTAAAGCATGAAAACATTTCTACGCATTTAATAGTAAATGAGACCCAATGTCATCCTCATTGCTGTGATTTCTATTGCAATTTACAGCTATATATTAACTGTACCTCTCCATGATGGTATGCAGACATCTCTGCGACTGAACCAGCCAGCTGCGCAACTTTTACTTCCCTTTTGTCATTCCGCTTTAAGCAAGTAAAAAGCACTTTTCTCTGGCCAGGCTTCAACCCTACCACAACACAAAGCATATATTCAGGTTAGTCAATGACAACAAATTCGTAAAACGTCAATTTGTTAACATATTGAATACAAATGAAGATAATTTATGCACCTCCCCAGAATAGGCCAAACTAAACCAGTGACCTTCAAAGACTTTTGACGTTTGGCCATTCTGTGCTTCACAGAGACTTGGCTTTTAGACTGAAGACTATTTTACTTTTATTGTACTTTCATGATTTGCTTAAATATGACCTGATACATTTAAAAAACAGATAAAGTGTTGCCCATTTGCTAATCAGACAAGGATGTGTTGTGGCGTGTGGTGGCTGTCCTTGATCTTTGCACGCAGAAAACCGGGCGGTGGCAGCCTCCTCTCCCAGGCATTGCCGTAGGGACAAGCAACACCAGATAAGGAGCGGTAAGTTACCATCCCGGCCCAGGACCAGACTGCGGGGGGGCAGAAACCTTTACCATGGACCCATACATATAAAAACCTCGTGTTATCGGGCAGCTCGTCTTCTTCTTTGGCTATCCTGCCAGAAGACACACGTCTCGTATGCGGCAGATACGTAGATAAGACCCGGATATCTGTATTGCACATTCCTTTGTAATAATCCATTTACTCGTCTAATCATTGGTCATCTCTTCCTCGATCCACGAACACGTATAGGGTCAAAACTCGCAAATCCCAACAATTTCTTGGTGACCCGGACCGTGAAGCGAGGGAGGTAGACGGGCGTTTGCCGTCGACAGATGAGATTTTTGGAGACATACAGAGGGTTTGCCGTCGGTTTGAGCCTGGGACGTCTTAAGGTGGCGTACGATAAAACCGAATGGTATAGACTAATTTGTTGCGCGATAGGAATTCGGTTGGGTTTAGTCAAAGAAGAGTGACCACTAAATTAAATAAATAATTGTGAATGGTGAATTTGATCATGAATGTGCTGAATATAATCTGACTAAAGATGAAATGTACATTGAAATTTAACGGCCAATGATGGCTAATGTTGAAAAAAAGAAACAAGATAGAATAAGGAAGCGCGCATTAAAATAATGGCAAAAGCACACTATGGGTAAAATTCGCAATTGGGACAGACAGACGATGAAGTTATAAGAAAGTGACAGAGACTATGTAAATATAATATAAATATAAATTTAAAAGATTATGAAAGAAATAAGGGACCGGTTAGAAAAAAGATATTGGAATTTAAAGAGGTGAACAGAGAAAGGCGCACTGCGCATTTAAAGATGGTGACGGGGATGCCAATGTTGAAGAAAAAGGGTAATGGGAAGTCGAACAAAGGCAAAGGAAGTAAAGGAGATGGTACCAGTTACTCCCAGCTGGTAAGGTGACATGTGACATTGAGGGCATCTAGGAACCCATGAGGCAGGAGGCAGATTGAACACGCACACACAAATGCTCCCTGATTCACACGTAAGTACACCACACACACTCACACACAAACAAAGACGAAGCGAAAGGCGCTGAGGGAGGGGTTGGTGAAAACGGTCTTGTTGATTTGATGCGAAGCGTTCTCTTGGAGGCGGAAATAACACGCCGACTATTATATTATTACTATTATATATTATATTATGGCAGCATGGTGGATCAGCTGGTATAGCGTTGGCCTCACAGTTCTGAGGTCCCGGGTTCAATCCCGGACCAGCCTGTGTTGAGTTTGCATGTTCTACCCGTGCCTGCGTGGGTTTTCTTCCAGGTACTTCGGTTTCCTCCCACATCCCAAAAACACGCAACATTAATTGGACACTCAAATTTGGCCGTAGGCTTGATTGTGAGTCCGACTGTTGTTCGTCTCTATGTGCCCTGCGATTGGCTGACAACCAATTCAGAGTCTACCCCGCCTCCTGCCCGTTGACAGCTGGGATTTGCTCCAGCACTCCCCGTGACCCTCATGAGGATAAGCAGTAAAGAAAATGGATGGATGTTATATTATATAACAAGCAAACAAAATGCTCTTCTTTTCTTTCGGCTTGTCCCGTTAGGGGTCGCCACAGCGTGTTATCTTTTTCCATTTAAGCCTATCTCGTGCATCTTCCTCTCTAACACCCACTGTCCTCATGTCTTCCCTCACAACAACCATCAACCTTTTCTTTGGTCTTCCTCTCGCTCTTTTGCCTGGCAGCTCCATCCTCAGCACACTTCTACTAGCATACTCACTCTCTCGCCTCTGAACATGTCCAAACCATCGAAGTCTGCTCTCTCTCACCTTGTCTCCAAAACATCCAACTTTGGCTGTCCCTTTAATGACCTCATTTCTAATCCTATCCAACCTGTTCACACCAAGCGAGAACCTCAACATCTTCATTTCAGCTATCTCAAGATCTGCTTCTTGTTGTTTCTTCAGGGCCACCGTCTCTACTCCGTACATCATGGTTGGCCTCATGGCCTCCTGTTTTATAAATTTTGCCCTTCATCCTGGCAGATACTCTTCTGTCACCAGATACCTTCCACCAACTGGTCCACCCCGCTTGGATCCATTTCTTTACTTCCTTACCACATTCTCCATTGCTCTGTATTGTTGACCCCAAGTATTTGAAATCGTCCACCTTCGCTATCTCTTATCCCTGGAGCTTCACTCTTCCTCCTCTGCCCTTCTCATTCATGCAAATATATTCTCTTTTACTATGGCTAATCTTCATTCCTCTCCTTTCTAGTGCATACCTCCATCTTTCTAACTATTCCTCCGCCTGTTCCCTGCATTCACTGCAGATCACAATATCATCTGCGAACATCATGATCCTAGGGGAATCCAGTCAAACCTCGTCTGTCAGCCTATCCATTACTACCGCAAACAGGAAGCGGCTCAGCGCGGAACCCTGATGCAGTCCCACCTCTACCTTAAATTCTTCTGACACACCAACGGCACATCTCACCGCTTTTCTGCTACCCTCATATGTCATATGTCCTGTCTTATTCTAACATATTTCTCCACCACACCAGACTTGCGCATGCAGTACCACAGCTCCTCTCTTGGTACTCTGTCATAAGCTTTCTCTAGGTCTACAAAGATTCAATGTAGCTCCTTCTGACCTTCTCTGTACTTTTCCACGAGCATCCTCAAGGCAAATAATGCATCTGTGCTACTCTTTCTGGGCATGAAACCATACTGTTGCTCGCAGATACTTACTTCTGTCCTGAGTCTAACCTCCACTACTCTTTCCCATAACTTCTTTGTGTGGGTCCTCATCTTTTTTTTTCCTCTGGAGTTTCCACAGTTCTGAACATCACTCTTGTTCCTAAAAATGGGGACGAGCACACTTTTCCTCCATTCTTCTGGCATCTTCTCTCCTGCTAGTATTCTATTGCAGTGATTTCCAACCTTTGTAGAGCCAAGACATATTTTACAATTGAAAAATCCCACGACACACCAACAAAAGTAAATGTCACCAAAAATGGATGGATTAATTACTGTATGTACTTCCTGCCATCTAATAGAAGAGGATTTTTTGTTCTGTCATTGTGCCTCACTGGCATAAATTGATGAAAAAAGATACATTGTTTCTTGGAAATGTGTTTTTTAGCAATTACACAAAATTGGATGACTTCCAACGGCACACCTGAAGAGTGCTCACGGCACACTAATGTACCCCGGCACACTGTTTGAGAATCACTATTCTATTGAATAAGTTTTTCAAAAACTCCACAGCCACCTCACCAAATTGCTCCCATTCCTCCACTGGTATGTCATCGGGACCAACTGGCTTTCTATTTTTCATTCTGTTCAGTGCCTTTATAAATTCTCCCTTGCTAATCAAAGCCACTGGCCGGTCATTAATGCTTGCCTCTTCTACTATACCTTCTCTCCCATTTTCTTCATTCATTAACTTCTCAAAGTACTCTTTACATCTACTTAGTACACTACTGGCACCAGTCAACATATTTCCATCGCTATCCTTAATCACCTTTACTTGCTGCACATCCTTCCCATCTCTATCCCTCTGTCTGGCCAACCTGTAGAGCTCATTTTCTCCCACCCCACTCTCCTGCCTGCCTCTCTGATTACTTTGGCAGTAGTAGTCCAGTCTTCTGGGAGGTCTTCCTGTCCATCTAGAGCCTGTCTCACCTCTTTCCGGAAGGCCACACAACATTCTTCCTTTCTCAACTTCCACCACCTGATTCTCTGCTCTATCTTTGTCTTGTTAGTCTTCCTGCCCACTACCAGTGTCATCCTAGACACCACAATCCTATGCTGTCAAGCTACACTCTCCCCCACCACAACCTTAAAATCGGTAACCTCCTTTAGATTATGTCTGCACAAAATATAGTCCACCTGCATACTTCTACATCCGCTCTTGTAGGTCACTCTTATGTTTCACTCTCTTTTTCTTCCACCACCATCTGCCCCTCCAAGTTCCTTTACTGAATGCCGTACTTACCCATCACTTCTTCATCGGCCCTGTTTCCTTCACCCACATGTCCATGGGATGCTCAGGACTACTTCGTCTAGTTCATTCCAGAATTTCTCTTTCAGCTCGAGGTCACATCCTACCTGTGGGGCACAGCCGCTCATCACATTCTACATAATACCCTCAAATTTCAACCTCATCACTCGATCTGACACTCTTTTTACCTTCAAGATATTCCTAGCCAGCTCTTCCTTTAAAATCACCCCTACTCCATTTCTCTTCCCATCTGCTCCATGATAAAATAATTTAAACCCTGCACTTAAAACTTCTAGACTTACTCCCTTTCCACTTGCTCTCTTGGATGCACAATATATCAAACTTTCTCCAAATCATCATGTCAACTAACTTCTGAGCTTTTCCTTTCCCAGCATTCAAAGTCCCTACATACAGCTGTAGGTTTTGTGCATTCCTCTTCTTCTTCTTCTTTCGACTAAGCCGCTTTCCTCCTCTTTTTTGTCTTCGACCTACATTATCTGAATTTCTACCTACGCCTTGTAGATTAACATTTCTGGTTGCGGGTGTAGGAAGACCGGGCCATGACCTAACTGTTGTAGAATTCCTATGAGGAACGCTCATATATGTTTGGGACAGTTTAAGGCCGGATGCCCTTCCTGATGCAACCCTCTGCATTTATCCGGGCTTGGGACCGGCCGACAGGTAGCACAATAATGTGCTGCCCAACAGGCTGCAGATAATCAAAAAGAAGCTATCAAATAAGAAAGTAAGCACAAAAGATACATAATTTACATACTACCTACTCTATGTTAAAGTTAAGGTCAAATGAAAGCAATCACAATAAACACAGTCAGCACATAAGGTACACAAATCACATACTACATGTGTTAAAAATATAAAGGATGTGGCGATTTAAAGGATACGTGGATGCAAACAAAATTCTAGGTTGAAAACTCTTTTTTTCTCATGCTTTTTAGAATATATCCACTTTTTGATCATATTACTTGCACTGTATGCGGTTTTAATTGTCTTTTTTAAAATATTGTGATTGCCATTTTTATTGTTTTTATCCCATTTTAAATGTTTTATCTCTTTGTTTTGTCTTTGGGAGGAGTTTGGTGAGGCCATGGAGACGACTTCAGGATGGCTTCGAGGAAATTCTGGTCCACCGTCCGGCGTCTCAAGAGGGGGAAGCAGTGCACTGTCAACACTGTGTATAGTGGGGACGGGGTGCTGCTGACTTCAACTCGGGATGTTGTGAGTTGGTGGGGAGAATACTTCGAAGACCTCCTCAATTTAACCAACATGCCTTCCCACGGCAGGATCCTCGAGGGTGCATGGGAATTCGCCCAACCAGTCTACATGTGTTTTGTGGACTTGGAGAAGGCATTCGACCGTGTCCCTCGGGGAGTTATGTGGGGGGTTCTTATTGTGTATGGGGTACCAAATTCCTGATATGAGCTGTTCGGTCCCTGTACGACCACTGTCAGAGTTTGGTCGGCATTGCCAGCAATATGTCGGACTCGTTTCCGGTGAGAGTAGGACTCCGCCAAGGCTGCCCTTTGTCACCGATTTTATCCATAATTTTTATGGACAGAATTTCTAAGCGCAGCCAAGGCGTAGAAGGTGTCCGTTTTGGTGGCTTCAGCATCGCATCTGTGCTCTTTGCAGATGATGTGGTTCTGTTGGCTTCATCAAGCTGTGATCTCCAGCTCTCACTGCCGTGATTCGCAGGCGAGTGTGAAGCGGTTGGGATGAGAATCAGCACCTCCAAATCCGAGACTATGGTCCTCAATCGGAAAAGGGTGGCATGCCCTCTCCAGGTCGGGGATGAGATCCTTCCCCATGTGGAGGAGTTCAAGTATCTTGGGGTCTTGTTCACGAGTGAGGGAAGAATGGAGTGGGAGATCAACAGACGGATTGGTGCAGCGTCTGCAGTGATGCGGACTTTGTATCGGTCCGTTGTGGTGAAGAGGGAGCTAAGTCGAAAGGCGAAGCTCTCAATTTACCCATCGATCTACGTTCCTACCCTCACCTATGGGCATGAGCTGTGGGTCGTGACCGAAAGAACAAGATCCCGGATAAAAGCAGCCAAAATGAGTTTCTTTTGCAGGGTGTCCGGGCTTTCCCTGAGCGATAGGGTGAGAAGCTCGGTCATCCGAGAGGGGCTCATTGTCGAGCCACTACTCCTCCGCATTGAGTGGAGTCAGATGAGGTGGCTGGGGCATCTGATGCGGATGCCCCCTGGACGCCTCCCTGGTGAGGTGTTCCGGGCATGTCCCACCAGAAAGAGACCCCGAAGACGACCCAGGACACCCTGGAGAGACTACTTCTTTCCCCTTTCTTAAACGACCCACTTGAGCACTTGACTAAGTGTACTAAACTTTGGACTGAATTGAGTTGACATCACCCTGGACAGTCTGGTTAGGAGGAGGCTATGTTCAGGACTGCAATCCTGGCAGGTCTCCCTGAACCAATCCACACCACTCTTAAAGCTGACCCAGACCTCCTGTCCAAAGATGAGCCTAGATTTAGATGACACTTAGTGCATCACCTCAAAATGTATTTAAGATAATCAAATTACTAAACTCCAAAAACAACTTTAATTACAAGTAGCACAGGCAAGAAGGCAGATAAGATGGAAAAGTCCAAAACCCACCAGAAGTAATTTTTTGGCAGGCACAACCACCTAGACAGGCACGTGGGTTCCGGGGTGGATAGTATTATTGAGCGCTTGTAGGCCACTTCATGTTCTCTGACAGATTCTGTTTCAGATTTCTTGATTCAACAAGTATGATGATAATCAGGTTTGGGTGTGATTTTTGAAATTGAACTCACCTTTCGCCGATTTCTGGTTAGTCACAGTGACTTTGGAATTAAAAGGGCGGGTGGGGGGGGTTATTTACCTTTTCACATAAGATCAGAAAGGTTTGGATATTTATTTGTCCTAATAAATTTAATTGTCATTTGAAAACTGCATTTTGTATTCCTTTGGTTTGTCTGGTTTGATTGATTGAAACCTGGCGGTGTCAGAGGTATGCCCAAGCCGCTGCCCTGGGCGGTCCTTCCTGTGAGAGGCATGACCAAAACACTCCCCTGGGCAGTACCACCTCTGACAGCTTTCACGTCGCTGGTTTACATTGGACATTAAGTACACCAGGCCTTTAAGATACTGTATGAATGTGTCGGCAATTGCCAGTTCACTGCGATGCATTACTGCATGTTGGATTCTCCGCTATTGTCCGTAAGGTGCAAACCTTGTGTAGAGCATCCATTTGTCACAGAGTATCTGTGCCTTCATAGTCTGATCCACGTCCATGCCTCGGTGGCGACCGAGCCGCAGCCTATTCTCGCTCTTGCCTGGGTAACAACCCATCCTTGGCCGCCTATCCCGGCAGCAACCCCTCCACGGCTGCCTCACGTCCACATCTCGGCGGCGACCAATCCCCGGGCGCCTGACGACCAGACCTCGGCGGTGACCAATCTACGGCTATCTCCCACTCCTGCTTCACTGGCGACCGATCCTCGGCTGCCTGACGACCACTCCTTGGCGGCGACTGATCCACGGCCACAGCAGCCTTTCGCCCAAGCCTCAGTGGTCCTCTACCTCTCTACTACGTCTTGGGAGGCCTTCGTCTGAAGCCATCACCTGCTCCCGTCTGGTTCCTGCTGTGCCTTTGGGTTCCTCCTCGAGGACATCCGCCCGAGTTGCCCCGTGGCGTCCTGGCCGACTTAGTGACCTGCTCAACCGGACTCCTCGCTTTGGGTGGCCTGGACGGCCACCAAACAAACTGGAGTGGGGGGGTTTTGCCCTTCCCTGGTAATTTATTTTATTTTTTTATATATTCTTTCCGTGCCTTGGGGAAGGTGGGGCGGGGGGCACTCTGTCAGGGGCATGGCCAAGCCACTGCCCTGGGCGCTGCTTCCTGTGAGGGGCATATCCAAACCACTGACCTGGAAGGTACCACCTCTGACAGTGGTCACGCAGCTGCTTTACATTGGACACTAAGTAGACCAGGCATTTAAATTTTTAATGTGTCATTGGCTTTGGCCAGTTTGCTGCTTTGTATTACTGTATGTTGGATTCTCCGCTATTGTGCATAAATCGCAAGCCTTGTGAAGAGCATCCATTTGTCCAAGCCTTGTTACATTTTTGTTCATGTTTTAAAGTTTTGCCTCATAGTTATCGGACCTCATTTCATGTTTATGGACATTGCCCCTAGCCTCGCCTTTTTGTGACTCTGCGCATTTTGGACTGGTAACATGTGTATGACCTTAGCCTGGAATAAAACCACCCGCTACACCATGCCTTTGCCTGGGAGTCCTGAATTTGGGTCCAGCCCTGTACCTCGTGCTCATGAGAGGCGGCACAGTACCCCGTCGCTGAGATAGCGTTGGACTCACAGTTCTGAGGACACGGGTTCAATCCCGGCCCCACCTGTTTGGAGTTTGCTTGTTGTACCTGTACCTGCGTGTTTTTTTTTTCCGGGCACTACGGTTTCCTCCTATGTCTCAAAAATATGCATAATTGGACACTAAAAAATTACCCCGAAGTGTGATTGTGAGTGCAACTGTTTGTCTCCATGTTCCCTGTGATTGTGTTGTGTACCCTGCCTCCTGCACTATGACAAATGTAATGGGCTCCAGCACTACCACGACCCTTGTGAGAATAAGCGGCTAAGAAAATAGATGGATGGATAGATTTGAAATATTTGTGTGTGATAGATATGCAAAAAAAAAAACAGAAATCAGAAGGCGGGCAAATACTATTTCACAGGACCTTTTGTTGTTGCCTGTATGTTGGTATTAAATAGATTAAGAAGTGGTCAGGTGGTGGAACTCATTATCGCTGTGGTACAGGTTTTCTTAATCTGCACACTTCTTGGCACTTCCCAACTTCCCATCGGCCAAGGAGACTCCCGACCTGTTGGTCCACCACGTTTTCCGCCTGCATGGCATCCCTTCTGATATTATCCCTGACAGGGGCCCCCAATTCAACTCACAGGTCTGGAAAACGTTTTGCACTGCAGGTGTTTAGCTGATCTCTGGGTATCATCCAAAGATTAATGGGCAATGTCAGAACACAAACCAGGAGCTGGAGACAGCATTCTGTCGCATTTCCCAGTCTCACCCCGCCTCATGGCCTCCGGTTGAGTATGGTCAATTCACTGCCCAGGATATCGTTGGCAATGTCCCCTTTTCAATGCTCTGTGGCCTACCAACCTCCACTGTTACAATCATAGGAGCAGGAGCTGACAGTTCCATCAGTGCAGACCTACATACGTTGGAGTTCCAAGGTCTAGAAGCAGGCCCGCGCCACTCTTCTCTGCCCTTCTCCCAAGTCTCGAGTGAAAGTCGACCGTGGCCGCGTCCTGCACCTGGTTATATAGTTGCTCGAAAAGTGTGGCTCAGTACAAAACACCTGTCGCTCAAGAATGACTCCAAAAAACTGCAAACCCACCCCCTACAAGATTGTGGCTGTGCTAAATTCTTGTATGGTGCACCACGCCTCTCACCATACTCACTCCATCTTCCATGTCTCCCAGATAAATCCAGTTACGTCCAGTCCACTGTACCCTACGTGCCCCACCCCCTTCTCCTCCCTCAGCCTCCAGTACCTGGTCAAGTGGGAGGACTATGGTCCGGCAGAGTGGAGTTGGGAGCCTGTGCAGTTGATCCTGTGCAGCTCTTTGATTCATACCATCGCCAATCCATCGTGCCCACGCCTGTTGCTTGGCTCGGGCGCTTAGTGGTGCCTGTAGGAGGTAGGATTCTGGCAGGGCTGCTTCTCCAGGGCTCTCAGTCCTGCCTGTGTGTGGGTGTGTCATGAATGCTTGCAGGGGTGGGTGTAGTGGAGTCTACCAGCTGCAACTTGTCATCTTGATTCCACCAGACTGCTTTTAAGATGCTGTGGGACTCTGACTCGCAGCCAGACTATCAACGCATCACGTGAAGTTTGTCCTTTCTGCATCTGGGTCTTATTTGGAGCCTGAACCCAGACAGCCATGTGCCTTATAGTGAGAAGTGGGTTCCGTCTGGCCACTCTACTTCTATAAAGGCTTAATTGGTGGGATGGGTTAGTAATGCTTTACCTTCTGGACAGTTCTATTTCTGCAAGAAAACACTGGAGGTCAGCCTTAGTGACTAAAGGGTTTTTGTTACCCTCTCTGACCAGGATACTTCTTCCCCAATTACTCACCTTGGTTGGACGGCCACAGCTAGGAAAGGTCCTGGTGGTTCCAAAGTTCTTCCATTTCAGAATACTCGAAACCGCAGTGTTTGTTGTGAAGGGTCTCTAATTAATGCATGTTTTTGGGATGTGGGAGGAAACTGGAGTGCCCGGACAAAACTCAATCAAGCAGGGGGAGAACATGCAAACTGCACATAGGTGGGTCCAGGATTTGAACCCCAGTCCTCAGAATTGTGAGGCCAAAGCTCAATCCAGTTGCAATCTCAAAGATGATCAGTAGAAATCAGATGCACCTAAGCCTAAAGTTCCATTGACGCCTCAAACATGACATTTAGTATGTTGTTAACCCTCCCAAAAAAAAAAAAAACTGCCGGAATGGAATCATCCGTTCATCCACAATACAATACAACACAACACAAAACAATAACTAAATAGAAGTACGAAGACAGTTTAGTAGCGTGTAACACAAGCTAACTAGCCAAACGATGTATCGTTACCACAGTCGAACGAATGTTCAAAATAAGTGAATATTATTTCCCGCGAATGTTCCAGACGTGTCCAATAGACGGAATGGCAGTGTCGTGTCTGTGTACTTGTCCGAAAGCAGCAGCATTAATAAAAACCTCCATCAACAGTCATCCTCGTCCTTACAGAAACATTCTAGAAATCCACGTCCGACGATGTAGAGAGTACTTTTCTCAGAACGTAACAAAAGATGGGAGTCCTAATAACTTAATAATATCTAAAAGTCAGGGGTGTATGTATCGATGCGCGTGGGCCGTCGTTAGCGGTGGCACTGGCCGCCGTTTCCCCCGATGTGGATGTAGGTCGGGCACGTGCAGTCGCACCGGGGGCGAGGAGGAGAAAGGAGCAGCATCCCCTGCATTTCCCAACCACGGTCAGCCGATTTTTGCAAGAAAAATTAACAAAGGTGAAACAAAGGGGAGTCCTAGTTTGTGGTTTTTCACATTTCCCGGTGGGTTCTGGTCCACATTAACCACAAAAAAAAAACAAGAACTACAGTACTTTCTCATGGTAAATTAAATCCAGGTTGAAATCTCTTCTTTTTTCTCATGCTTTTTAGAATATATCCACTTTTTGATCATATTACATGCACTGTATGCGGTTTTAATTGTCTTTTTTTTCATATTTTGTTTGTTATTTTTATTTTTTTTTTATCCTGTTTTAAATGTTTTATCTGTTTGTTTTTGAATGCCTTTAATCATGTGAAGCACATTGAGTTCCTCGTGTTTGAAATGAGCGTTACAAATAAATTTGCTTTGCTTACTGTTTACTGATTTGTGGTGCAGTGAAAATTTGGTAGAAAATAGTGGGAGGAAACCGGAGTGCCTAGAGAAAACCCATGCAGGCACGAGGAGAACTTTCAAACGCCACATAGTTGGGGCTGAGATTGAACAAGGGTCCTCAGAACTGTGTGGCCAACGCTTTCCTCCTGATCCACGGTGCTGCCTTGATTTCAAAATACTCAACTGGACATGGCAAAATACAAAATTAAGAATATTAAATAAATTCATTCTTTAAAGCCAGTAAACAGAGATAGGATTGTACAAACCATCAACCAACGATGGGATGGATCTTTCATTATCCGAGTTGGAGAACAGAATCAGCTCCTTGTTGATAAAGTCATTGTAGGATAGATGCCTTGCTTGTGTTCCATACAGGTATTGCTGAAATAAAGAAGTGTAAAGTTTAACACTCAAAACAATCTCGTGTAATGAATATCATGCGGCTCTTAAAGGCAAAAGTATAATTGTTTATTAAACACCCCCAAATTCACCATTCATATATGGATGTTAAAGAGACATTTTAATGAGCTTTGGGTTTCCTCTCCTCGGCACTCCTGTTTTGTAAAATAATTAAAAATATAAAAATTAATTAAGAAATTTGTTAGAAAGAAATGACGTTTTACCTGATTAAGTTTTACTCTGATTTCCACAACTGCTTCCAGTATTTCCATCACATAGCTGAGTGGCTGTGTGGCTCTTGTCCACAACCCCACAGAACATCCTTCTCTCAGCTGTAACTGTGATTAAGCCTTTACATTCCTTTACTTTATTTCAGCTGTGTTTCTTACTTCATGTAGTTCATCAATCTAGCATCAGTAGCTACAGGTTTGATCACTCACAAGACAAATTAGTCTTGTGACAAGCTTGGTGAGGAAATGTATCTTCAATCAAAGCTTACGTTTCCTAACATAAGAATACACAAATAAATTAAAAATGGAATGATAACAATAACTACAACAATCACCCCTTCTTGAGGCATCACGGTATTGTGGTGGAGGGGTACATGTTTACCAATGATCCTAAGAGCTTAGTTATTTCGGGTTTTATGCTCCTGGCCGGGGCAACCATGCCAAAAAGGTCCTTGGTGAGGGACTAGACAAAAGATGGGTTATAAGAACCCTCTAATGTACACAAATATTGAAATCACCTGGAAAAATGACAATGAGACCTGGAAGGGTGTGTTTGGGAAGAACATAAACCCTACTCACACTCCCAAAACCAACACATGACTTTGTGGAAATCTCAGTGGACTTGGGGCCGCAGGTCTTGGAGACTCGGATGAAGAGAGCTCTCAATTGATGCCCACCTGGAGGTTTATTGGGTCCAACCTGGCGGCCCCAAATATATTGTTAGGGCATACTAACTTTTATGGACACGATTTCTTTGTGCAGCTAAGGCATACAGGGGGTCCGGTTTTGCGACATCAGTCGTGGATCTCTGCTTTTTGCAAAATATGTGGTTCTGTGGGCTTCATCATGCCATTATCTCACTGGAATGGTTTTCAGTCAAGTGTGAAGCAGTTTGGATGAAAATTATACATCCATCCATCCATTTTCTGAAGTACTACTCCTTAGAGCCTATCCTAGCTATCTTCGAGCAGTAGGTGGGGAAGACCCTAACTGGTTGCCGACCAATCGCAGGACACACAGAGACAGACAGCAGTTGCACTGCAATCACACCTAAAGGGAATTTAGAGTATCCAATTAATGCATGTTTTTGGGATGTGGGAGGAAACCGGAGTGCCCGGAGAAAACACATGCAGCATTGGGGAGAATGTGAACTCAGCCAGGGCTGGCATTTGAAGCCCAGTCCTCAGAACTGTGAGGCCAACGATTTAACAAGATGCACCTCTGTGCTGCCGGATGAAAATTAGCAAGTCCAAATTTGAGCCAGAGAGGTACAGCGCTTGCAGTGATGCAGATTTTGCATCAGTCCATTGTAATAAAGAAGGCGCTAAGCCAAAAGCCAAACCTCTAGTTTAGTGGTTGGTCTACATTTCTACCCACTCTTATGTTCATGAGCTGTGGGACGTGACCGAAAGAACAAGATCCCAGATCCAAGCGCTTGAAATGATTGTCCTTCTCAGCGTGTCTGAGCACTCCCTTAGATGTAGGGTGAGAAGCTTAATCATCCGGGAAGGGCTTAGAGAAGAGCTGTTACTCCTCCGCATTGAGAGGAGTCACATGAGGTGGCTTGGACACCTGCTTTGGATGCCTCCTGGACGTCTCTCTTGTCACGTGTTCCGGGCATGTCCCACTGGGTGGAGACCCCAGGGATAACCCAGGAAACGCTGGAGAGACTGTCTCCCGATGGAATGGGAACACCACAGGATCACCATGTAAGTCCTTGACCAAATGGCTGGAGATAGGTAAGTATGTGGCGTCCTTGCTGAATTTCCTGCCGCTGCAACCGGACTTTGGCAAAGTGGTAGAAAATGGCTGGATGGATGGATTATTATTATTAAAGGCAGCACAGCGGATCAAGGTTCAAATAAGACCTCACCTATGTAGAGTTTGCATGTTCTCCCTATTCCTCTGTAGGTTTTCTCTGGGTACATCTCAAAAACATGCTTGGTAGGTTGATTGAAGAAGTTTTCCATACGTGTGATTATGAGGGTGAATGGTTGGATGTACTGTATGTGCCTAGCGACCAGTTCAGGGTGTTATCTGCCTCTTGCACAGAGTCAACAAGGATAGGCTCAAGCATGCCCGTGATCATAGTGATATAAGCGGAACGTAAAATTAATGAATAAATTAGTATTATAATCCGGCATCGGAGGAATCCCCAGTTGTATGAGTGCTGTGTTTTTGTTAGTTAATGGTATCCTATCATACTATCAATAGATTTTGTGTGTTCATTTTCACTCATTTTGATTTGTTGTTTGTTCAATGCTTTTTAATTATTTTGCATCGTTAGTGAGCATTGCATTATGGTCAATGGCTTGGCTCATTATTACTCATTTGCACAGCTCAGTGGCGAATGTCTTCAATGACAAATTAAAATAAAACTATACAAAAAGCAACACAGAGCTTAGCTGAATGTGACCCGTAAAGAAACACTGATGAAAGGTGATGTGAGATCTAGACATTTTAGGCAATACAATTAATTTCACAACCGTGATCTTTGGCTTTGATACAGAATCGTTACAGCCCTGATAAAAACTGTCTGGTGTAAAAAGTCCTTCAGAGGTTCAGAATGTCAAAAATATCCAAACCTGAAAATTCAAGAATTCACATCCTTAAATCTCAAGTGTCGTCAAATAGATGATTTTTGGTAAATTATTAATGAAAAACATATAGCCAATATGGTCCCATGTGTTTTTTCACCACAAAACATGATTTTGACGTATACAGCTTTTTGTAACTCCCGCCATGAAAATCTTCTCAAGCAGGATGAGAATGACCAATTTGGAAAAACACTGAAAATGTCTGTCGATGGGGTGGGGGGGTTGAACTCCTATCGGAACACAGAGTACACAGCACTTTGCAACTTTTTGTTTGTGTTCGGTTAGACATGTATATACCGTTTTCGGTCCTATCTGCACGGTTACACTTTTTTCAAGCCATCTGAAACAGTTTTTGATTCCAGCATCCTTGTCAATTGTCCTGGGCTCGATCTTCATCCTTTTTTTTCTAACACATTCGCCATCATAAAACTATGAACACACCGTCGCTCAGTTCGCGCTATCACTTGGCTAACTAACAAGTTACACTGCGATTTCTGAGAACCGAGAACACATGTACATCTCAATGGTGAAACTCGAATAACAACTAACACGATTGGATCGTTATACTGTATAGCTGTGTTGTCCAATCGAGTAATCTGCCGCAAACGAATTTGAATGTTTATGTCGCAAAATGCAAATATTTACACTACCGAAGCAAGTTAGAACGGCATATATATATGATAGTCGTGCTTGTGCTAGCACTAAGCTGAACTTGCAGCTCGGCGCCCACCACCAAGAGGCAGGCGCACGATACCCTACAGCCCCCCCGAAATTTTTTTCAACGGATTTGCGCTCATCTCGAGAATGGTCATTTTGGTCTGAAAAAGTCGGAAATCCGTCGATCGACAGAAAATTCTCATCTCTGTTCAAGGGATTCGTTTTCGAGGAGAAGCAGGAAGTGACATACAGGACAGAGGTGCCCCCTCGTGGACTCGTTTGTTTCCATTAGTTTTACCTCTGGGAAGGTAGCTCGTTGTTCCTTCGTGTTAGCCAAAATGCCGGCTAATTTCATTGCTGGACATTGCTTGAACACTCGGGAGAATGGAATTACCCTTCATAAGTTTGAAAGAGACCCTGTTCGTTGTGAAAAATAGATTGCATGGGTGCAGAGGACGAGAGCTTCGTGGGTTCCAAATAACAGGTAGGTGTGTATACAGCTACTAAAAAAAATAATAGCGTGGGGCGGACCACGAAATGGGTCTCTCTCATAACGTAACAAAAGATCCACGTATGAAATGTGTCGATGTGCGCGTCGCCCAGCCAACAATGTCTCGATAGTGTTCATCGAGTACTGCGGTGACTTTGAACATACCCCTAAAAGCAACATAGCTAGGCTCCACCTCCTCCTAATATGCCACCACGGGCGCCAAAACTCAGCCAAACCGGCTGAGGCACCACATTCGGCGGTCACAGCTTTTGCGAAGGCTGCGCGTCGGGCTTTGCAACGGGCGCGGCTCTGAAGAACCCAGCCAAGAATGCGTTACTCATTCGCGTGCATGCATAAAGCACCCCGGCTCGACTGTGACTAAAGCAGCACTGCTCAGCTCTGTCATAAGCAACACCATCCGGCTGCGATGAGCCGCGATGTCTCATCTCCGCTGCGGGAGTGGATCGGATATCATCTGAATATGGCTCGAAACAATAGTGTAATATTGCCCCAGTAACTTCAGTCGGTTGTGTGGTGTTGTCCTTTTTGAAAAGAACTTCGGTGTCAGAAGGGGCGTCGGAAAAATCCGAATATCTCTGTTGTTCGGCTTCCGTAGTAGCAGGCACTGCGCGTTTTCAACGGCGGAAGTGACAATGACGTCAAGAACAGATGACGCGACTAATATGGCGACCACTTGGATGTCAAGGGACACTCAATGGCGCAACTTTGTGCATGGATGACGCGCTCTCCGCTCACTTTTTTTTTTTCTCCGCATAGAAATTGAAGTGAATACTGTTATATGTATTTTTCATTACAATATCTATTTTAGAATGTTTATAGGGATGACACCCGGGCTTTAACATGGTCACTAACCTCAGGGAGACCATGCATTCTTCTTTGACGTCTGTGCTCCATGAAGTTGGTCAACCACTCCTTTCTGTCATCTGTTTTCTTCTTACTGAAGGCCTGAAAAAAAAACATTCTTTGATCTCTCTCTGGGGATGGATCCAAGACTGGTGGCACAAAAGGTATACGTTGGAACCTTAAAGAAAGACTCTCCCCAAATTTCATATGTACAATAGACCCTCCAATATGAAGCAATATTATTATTACATATATTTTGGACATTAATTGAAAAAAAAATTGAAAATAAAGAACATTTTTGAAATCCTAGCAAAATCTGGATGTGTGTCAGCTTTCAGAGCCAAACACAGAAGAAAGATCTCCGCCCCTGACGTCCCCGGTGCTTAGCATTACAGACCATTCATTTTAGCTAAGCCAAGATGCCGACGTGTTGTACAACAAAATTGAGAAAACGCACCCAAATTTCACCTTCTTTAACCTCCCATGGGGTTAACCGAACAGGATAAAGCTGTGGCTGTCACAGCTGAGGCTCGTTTCACCAGCAGGGGAAATTTGTATACATCTAATCATTACTGTATAAGCAACAACATATTTTATGAGGCTGCACAGTGGCGTCGCTGTTCAATCCCGAACTTCCGTGTGTGGAGTTTGGATGTTCTCCCCATGTCTGGGTGTGTGTAAACTCCTGCCATCCCCGCCGCCGGTCGAACGTGAGAAGCTGAGAGCTTGAAAAGTAGAACTTGGGGAAGGAAAAAAAAAAAGTCTGGCCACGCCTGCTGTATATTCTCTACATCGAAACCAACTCCTCAGAAAAGCATCAAATCTCCGCGCTCCATATAATGGGACTGTTATTGTTCGTCATCACCACCACGCTCCTCCCAAACATGTCGATTTCCGCCTGTGTGCATTGTGGCTTAAACGGTTGAACATTGTACATTGTTATTTTTGTTTTGTTTGCTCAATGGCGGGAGTAGTAATAGTGTAGCGCATCGACTTACTGTTATACTTGCTTTGTTGGCTCTGAGCACTCAACACTTCCTGGTTACTATTTACGGCAATCCGCGCGTGCATATCAGGGCCATATCCAGCCATCATACCACTCAGACAGGAGATGGGCTCTGTCTCACAGAAATGAACATGTTTTGGTCCGAAATGTACAACTAAACCCCAGAACAAAAGGTGAAGCACTTGTGAAGATGCTGATTGAAGGTGGTAAGAAAGTGTGAAATGAGCCCTGCACCAACATGGACTGCAAGGCAATTCACCAAGAATGAAGCCTTTACTCCAAAAGAAACATAAAAAAAAACAGATTACAGGTTTAAAAAAGACACCAAGACAAAGATCTTAACTTCTGGAGACATGAATTTATGTGGTGAAACTAAAGTGAATCTGTTTGACCAAAATGACCAATGTTACATCAGGAGGGAAAAGGGGGAAGTGTGTATACCTGAAAACACCAAATAAACTGTCGTGGGGCTGTTTTGTTGCACCAGGAATTGGAGCACTTCATAAAATAAATGGCATCATGAAGAAAGAAGATTACATGGTAATATTAATGTGACTTCTTAAGACATCACCCTGGATGTTAAAACTTGGGCACAAATGGGTCTTCCAAATGGACATTGACCCTAAGCATATTGCCAAAATAATGACAAAACGACTTGCGGAAAACAAAGTCAATGTCTTCGAGTGGCCATCATAAACCATAATCTGAATCTCATTGAAAATTTGTGGGCAGATTTGAAATGACGTGTGAGCAAGGCACCCGAAAAACCTAACTCAGTTACACCAGTTCTGTCAGGAAGAATGGGGCAGGATTCCAAAGCTTGTGGAAGGTAGGAGTGGTCCCAGGATCATTATGGTGGCGCGCAAGGATGCAGCGGCTTATGGCCCTCCCTATCAGGGTTTGTATTCCTATTTTGTCTTTGTTTTTTGGGGCACTTTGTTCATGTCTGCCTCAGAGCTACACTGCTACACCTGCCAGGAACTTTTGGCCTTTATATATCAAGACAAAGGTGCAGTTTCACTGCAAACACAACATTCCAGACACGCTAGTGAGATCACCGGGCTTGCTGTTGATTGTTGTTGGGTCAACAACCAAAACCACAACCAAAGGAAGCTAACTGTTATCAACATCACAGCTCTTTACATCCCACCGGATGTTCATGTTAAAGCTGCGCTCTCTCTAATGCTGAACGTCATAAATGAACAACAGCAGGCACACACTGAAGTCATTCACATTATAGCCAAGGACATGAACAAGGCCAATCTGAAGAATCTTATCCCAAAGCTCCATCAGCATGTCAAAGGTCCAAGAAGGGGTCCAAACACTTTAGACCATGTGTACTCAAACATAAAGTGCAGCTACAGAACTGCACCCCTCACCCACATTGGTGAGTGAGGTCACATCTTCCTGCTGCTCATCCCCTAATTCATCCCCCTCAAATGAAGATCCAGGCCCACCCCAAAGACTGTAACAACCGGGACAGAGTCTGCACTCAGTGAACTGCAGTACTGCTTTGAACAAACAGACTGGAACCTATGTAAACACTAGGACCTGAACAGACAGACAGAAGATGTATTAGACTACATAAAGCTCTGTATGGAAACTGTGTGTGTGAGGAAAAGCATCAGGGTGTTTTCAAATCAGAAAACCAGGATGCTCAGCCACATCTGTTCACTGCTCAGGGCATGCATTACTGCTTTCAGATCAGGTGACAGAGCTCTTTAGAGCATAGCTTGGGCTGAACTGAAAAAATAGATCCAAAATGGCAAAAAGGGATACAGGAAAAGGATAGAGTCCCATCTTGCCAGCAACAGACCTCAGGAAGTGTGGCAGGTTCTCCAAAGCCTCACAAACTTCAGAGGCTGTGATGCAACCAGAGACACAAGCGGGTCACAACAGCTTCTTTGCTTGCATCGATTCATCTAGGCAACACGCAGCTATTCCAGTGCTCCCCCCACTCTCACCAGGCTCCAGTAACTCTCCACTTACTATACAGGAGCACGATGTGTGGCGTGTGTTCCTGGACGTGAACCTGAGGAAGGCAGGTGGCTGGAAGGAGTACCAGGTACTCAGAGCATGTGCCCCCCAGCTGTCAAGCGTCTTCTGCAAGATCTTCAACCTCTCATTTGCCAAAGCAGTCATCCCTACTTGTTTGAACTCTACAATAATCATTCTCATCCCCAAAAAGAAATTTAGCCTTAATGATTATTGCCCTGTTGCCCTCCCACCTGTCATTATGAAGTGCTTCGAGAGGCTGGTTTTCAAGTACATCAAAGACTACCTCCCCCCAGTTTCATCTCCAACCAGTTTGCACGCCAAGCAAATAGATCAACAGAGGACACCATCGACATAGCTTCCCACATTCTTTCGAGTCACCTAAAACAACTGCAGAGGTACACTCACTCCAGACATTCTGATGACTAAACTATACATCCTGGGCTTCCCTCCTCTCACATGCACCTGGATCAAGGACTACTTGACCAACAGAAGCCTGACTGTGAGAATCGGCTCGTACCTTTCCTCCACCCGTACACTGAGCCCGCTCACCACAGGGCTCCATGCTAAGCCCCCTTGTGAACTGTCTCTACAGATTCGACTGCAGCCCAGTCCATAAAAATAACATGTCAAATTCGCTGACGACACAACATTGGTCGGTCTGATCTTGAAGGGAGATGAAGGCACCCGACAGAGAGGAGATCCAGAAGCTCACAACCTGGGACCCAGACAACAACCTGGCACTGAAAACTATAAAAACAAAGGAAATAAATGTGGACTTCAGGAGGAACAGAGATGAACTCGCTCTGCTCTTCATCAATGGCAAGCGTGTGGAGAGTCCGCGAGTCCTGGGATCTCTCCTGGACAGACAACATTACAGCGGTTATTAAGAAGGTTAAACAGCATCTCCACTTCCCGAGAGTTTACAGGAAAAATAACTTGGAGGCAAAGTTGCAGCTGGCCTTCCACCGGTCATCGATCGAGAGCCTGATGACATACTGCGTCACCGTTTTGGCTGGAAGCTGCACTGAGGCAGACAGATCAAGGCTTTAAAAGACAACCAAAGCAGCACAGAAGATTTTTGGGGGCCCTCTCTTGTGCATGGCAGACATTTATTCCTCTTGGGTGTCTCAGCAGAACTCAGAACTTTATTAAGGACACTACGCAACCCGGTTCTCAACTATTTGAGGTCCTGCCATCTAGAAGGTGGTACAGATGCGCAAAATCAAAGACCATCAGACCGAGGAAGACCACCGTGACCTCTCATCTTTGTTCTAGCCGCGCTATTAATATAAAGACACCCAGATTACAATATCTTGAGCAATACTTTTTATGCACTCTGTTTTACACATATTTTTTGTGTTTATTTACATTTTTATTTTAATGTAGCTTTTATGGAGGCACTGACACAGGATGATGATATATAATGACAATAAATGGCATTCATTCATTCAAGGTTACCCAAAACATTTGACACAAGTCATGCAGTTCCAAGGAAATGCCACTCAATACAAAGGAAATCTTTGTAAACTTTTGACATTGCAGAAAATTGTAAAAAAAATTATCTCGGAAGTTCTCTCTCTCATTGTCGTGGCATTGAACAAAATGAAATAATTTTGGTGACTTTGACTGACCTCAAACATGAGGGGTTGAGTTTGATTTGACTTCAGACACTGAGACAAAAAAAGGAAATGTGTGTTTTTGTACACTGTATACAAATTTCTGGCTATAATTGGGACTGGTATAGGATCGTGAGAGTGTGGGTTTCAGTGTTGGTTTCAGCACGTCTGCGGTATTTCCCGGACAACGCGCCCTGCCCCTCCATCCTCTCGGCACCCTGTATTTAAAATACATCAAATACACTCAGTCTCTCATTTTTAATGTAGCACAAACTGTGCACACATGTCTAGGGATGGGGGATTTGGCTATTATGCAGAAGTGCATGACACAAATGGAGAAAACTGGGAACAGTGGCAAACCTTCCAACTAAAATTACTCCAAGAGTGAGATGACTCAAACACAAGGTCACAAAAGAATCTAGAACAACATCTAAAGACCTGCAGGCCTCACTTAAGGTCAGTGTTCATGACTCCCATAAGAAATACAATAGCCCAAACGGGCATCGATTGGAGGGTTCCCATGCGGTAACCCCTGCTGTTAACAAAAGATAAAAAGGATGAGTCAAAAATTTAACTTTTTGGAAGGTGTGTATCACATTACATCTGGCAAAAAAAATGGCACAGGATTTGACAAAAAGAACATAATTCCAACAGTGAAGCATGGTGGTGGCAGTGTGATGGGGCTGTGTAGGGCTGCTTTTCTACCTCAGGACCAGGACAACTTGTGTGATGGAACAATGAATTCTGCTGTGGACCAGAAAATCCTGAAGGAGAACATCCGGGCATCAGTTCGTGCCCTCAAACTCAAGTGGTCTTAGATCCGAAACACACTAGCAAGTCCAACTCTTGAATGGCTCAAAAAAAAAAAAAAGAGATTTTGGAGTGGCCAAGTTAAAGTTTGGATTTGTATCCAATTGCTATGGTATGACCTGAAACAGGCAGTTCATGCTAGAAACCCCTCCAATGTGGCAGAGTTGAAACAATTCTGCAGAGTGGGACAAAATTCCTCCAGAGCGATGTGAAAGACTCATTACCAATTATCCCAAATGCTTGATTTTAGTTATTGGTGCCAAGTCTGGCATAATACAGTATTACAATTATATTTCCACAGAGGGTCAGAAAGGTTTGGATTTTTTATGCCTTAATAAATTGAATTGCCATTTGAAGACTTAATTTTGTATTTCCTTGGGTTGTGGGAAAATACTTCTTCACGGCACTGAATGCATGTATTTGTACGTGTGTCTGTAATCCCTCTCTTCTTTGTGTTTCTCCTATTGCGGCTTCAGTGCATCGTGTTTTCGCTTTACCCCCCCCCCCAAAAAAAAAGCCAGATCGGCTTTCGGTACTTATTATATTACGTGAGGCGCATAGATCTTAAGCACATTGATACAAGGCGACATCCCCAGCGCAACCAGTGCATCAATGATTGGTCGCACATCATCGAAGCCTCACACAGCAACTTCCGTCCCACCCATTTCCTTGTGCACACTGTCTCATCCACGCCGTTGACCTCCTCGCATATGTACTATATCTTGGTGTTTTTGTCAGTGATAACTTGTTGTTTTTAAGCAATAGCATTCCAGGGATAACATGGATCCTGCGGGAGTGATGAACTCCTATTTGGGAGCACTTTTATCTTTTTTGGATTCAGTGAGAGGAATCAACCACTTTGTGCAGCAAATGGCACGGCACCATGGTACCTACTGATATGTCCTCCAGGGCTCCAGACAGGGTACTTATTTCCTTGTTGGACCCTGCATTTGATTCTCCCCCTCAAGGATGTGGCTTTTTGGCCAACAAATGTTGGTTTGAAAATTTTCACAAACTATACAGCCTCAGAAATCTCCCTCCGTATGGTGCTGCACATCTTTACGTGGAGAAAGAGTTTACTAGATGGCGGGCGCACATTTTTAACATGGATGAAACGGGCCTTTTTGTAAGAGGACAGCTACACATACAGTGAACTTAAAGCCTCAACAAGGCTCTCCTTTGCCGTGAGTGCGTGTGCATGTGTGTTTGTGCGTGTGCTTGTGAGAGCGAGAGATACAGAGAGAGAGAAAGAGAGAGAGAGAGAGAGAGAGAGAGAGACAGAGACAGAAAGAGAGATGTGGCGTATGGAAATACAACACGAGCAGTTGCTACTGTGTACAGTTTACAAGTTTAGTGAGGGACCCATCTGGTCCCCATTAACTGCAAAAAACAAGTAATTAGGACCGACAGAGAGAGAGAGAGAGAGAGAGAGAGAGAGAGAGAGAGAGAGAGAGAGAGAGAGAGAGAGAGAGAGAGAGAGAGAGAGAGAGAGAGAGGAGAGAGAGAGAGAGAGAGAGAGAGAGAGATAGATAGATAGATAGATAGATAGATAGATAGATAGATAGATAGATAGATAGATAGATAGATAGATAGATAGATAGATAGATAGATAGATATGGGGGGCACGGTGGCGTAGCTGTAATGCGTTGGCCTCACTTCTGAGGACCAGGGTTCAATCACGGTGTGGAGTTTAAATGTTTTCCCTGTGCCAGCTTGGGTTTTCTCCGGGCACTCTTGTTTCCTCCCACATCCCAAAAACACGCAACATTAATTGGACACTCTAAATTGAACCTCGGTGTGATTGTGAGTGTGACTGTTATTTGTCTCCATGTGCCCTGCGATTAGCTGGCAACCTCCTCAATGGCAGCTGAGATAGGCTCCAAGCACTCCCACAATCCTTGTGAGAATAAGCGGGTAAGAAAATGGATGGCTGGATGGATGTTGCTAACTCGTGTTACAGTCTGAAATATTCAATAAACAATTTAACATGCCATAATTTAAGAAGCTTTGTGCTGAAACATTTTTTGTATTAGATAGTTGTGCATGAAATGTTTGTGCATTGTGCAGTTTATCCACTTCATTACTCGTTCTTGGCAAAGCCTTCAAAAGACACTCTGAAAAAGCTCCATAGCAGCTACCTTTGGTTCATCACTCTAGAATTCATCATTGATGACAAGGTATAGTTCCAGTGCCTCCTACATTGAACAGAGATCCTATTTTCCTCCCACAGCATGTCATCCTCTGTGCCATCCATGGCGTCTCTGATGCAATTTTTTTTTTTAATATTAAGAGTCTTGGTTCCCTTTATCCCTCATTACTGTCAGCACTTTGAGGCGAAGCTCCACAGTGGTAATAGTGCAGCTTCTTGCCCCCCATTCGACTACAATCTGTACCAGTTCTTCCTCCATCTCTGAGAACTGCTCAATCTCCCAAACCTCTTCCATCAGTTTTTTCTTGGATGATTTCTCCTTTGTCTTCCTCCACAATCTCTTGTTCAATTCAAATGCTTCGGACTCCTGCACTGCTTCCCAATTACCAATTTCTTCAGCAGCGGTGTTACAATTCTTTTAAACATGGTTGTGTAACTAGCACTTGTAATTAATGTTTTTTTTTATCTTAGTTTTAGTTAAAACAAACTCACAGGCAGACGTTTCTGAAGTTTAATGCAGTCGGAATAAATATGCTACACTAACCATTATAAAATGGTAAATTCCTGCAAGCAGGTCAAGAATCTCCGGTTGGTGGCGCACATTACTGTAATACATACAAATTAGACATTGAATATCATTGAAATTTCAATTTACACCTTTTTCACCATGTTATGTACATGTATATGACTATACAATTTGATTTTCTTTTAATTTTGAATCTATACCTAAATATAATGCAATATTGACTTTTTGGAAAATATTTGTAAAAATTACAGTATTCCAAAAAATGTAAAAGCTTGAACTCACCAAAGTTATGGCAGCGTCATCCTCAGCACCATTGTATTTAAATATGATGCGATGCTTCTCCATTTCAGCAAAATATTCTTTTGCCTCTTTGCTTGTACTTGTGCCTAAACCTACAAAATAAATTTTCTACATTTACTATGAAATAATAGTAATTAATACATCAATTTAACTATGACAGTGTACACTGCAAATGATTGCAAAAACAGCAAACCTTTGTAGTACTTTACATGCCAGGTTTTATAGTTTTCTGTCTGTTTCTTCCACTCGTCAAACTCTGGAATGCTGTAAAAGGCCAGCTCTTGCTTGTTCTTGCTGACCTAAAAATAAAATCCAGTCATCAGCAAACAGAACAATAGACCACTTTATGATCAACAAATGTTTTGTTTTTTTGTCTACCTTAACAGAAGCTTTTGAGAATGGTTTCATGCTTTTCAAGCTAACTAATATGTATTGGTAATGTAGTATATTTATGAGCAAGATTTCAAAAATTACAGTGCCCTGAAAAAGTATTTGCCTCCCTCCTGATTTCAGATTTTTTGCACATCTATAAGACACAAAGATTTTACATCATCAAACCAATTTTAATGTCACTCAGAGACAAGCCAAGGAAATACAAAAATGCTGTTTTCAAATGACGGTTCAATTTATTAAGGCACAAAAACAATCAAAATCTTTCTGACGTAGTTGCCCCTGTGTTAAATCTGTCACTGTGATTTACCAGAAATTTGGGAAAGGTGAGTTCAATTTCACAAGCCACACCCAAACCAGATTACCACCATACTTGTTGAATCAAGAAATCACTTAAATAAAATCCGTCAGGGAACGCGAAATAGGCTCCAAGATCTCGAGAACCAACGCATCATTCCACGATATAAAGAAATTCAAGAAGAAATGAGAAAAAAAAACAGATTGAATTCCATCAGTCTGGAAAAGGCTAAAAAGCCATTTTCAAGGCTCAGAACACCAAGCCATTAAGCAGTACAAAGTGTCACTGGTTGTTGGGCTCATCCGACCCTTATCAACTTCGGCAGGAGCAGGGTTTTTTTCATGGAAAAAAAAAGACAAGACCCTGCGACCCTCCATTGACTATCAGAGACTCAACAGCATAACCATGAAAAACAGGCACCCTCTCCCCCTCATTTCCACTGCTTTTGAACTTTTGGAGAGGGCCAAAGTATTTACCAAGCTAGACTTAAAGAGCGCTTACCTCCTCATCCGGATTCGTGAGGGGGATGAGTGGAAACGTGCGTTCAGCACGCCTACCAGACATTATAAGTACTTGGTGATGCATTTCAGCGTCAAAAAAAAAAAAAAAACCCTGCGGTGTTTTAGAATTTTGTCAATGACTTGTTACGCGATATGATCAATGTCTTTTTTTTCGTTCACCTAGATGACAGATTGATTTTTCCCCCAGACGAAAAGACCCATGTGGGACATGTCTGAGCAGCTATGCACCAGCTGATGTGTAATGACCTTTACGTGAAGGTGGAGAATTGTGAATTTCACCGTCCATCCATGTCATTCCTGAAGTTCGGGTTAGCAGAAGGGGATATCCAAATGGATTCCAGTAAGATAGAAGCCGTGGCCCAGTAGCCCACTCCCACATCGCGGAAGGAAGTATGAGGGTCATTCAATAAAAAAGGTGAATTTTTCGTTAGCAGGACTTCTAATACAGAGCTTACTTGTTTTATTTACTTCTGTTTTAAGTCTTTTTCACATTGATTTAGTTTCTTTTGCAGATAAAAAAAAAAAAAACTTCAAGAGTTTTGGCGACTAAAAAAAGATGGCCGACCAAGAAGCATACTCCAGGATTGAACAGTGGTCAGTTATCAGGTTTTTGATTGCTGAAGGGTGCAAACCAGTTGAAATTCATCAGATAATGTCACATGTTTCAGCCAAAAAATGTCTACAAGTGGGCTAAATTGTTTAGAGGACGGAGCAGTGTTGAGGACGAAGGCAGGCCTGGGAGGCCTACAGAAGTGAGGTAATTCCGTCTGAGAGAAGGGTGACAGTGGATGACTTTGCAAGGACTGGGCTTATCTGTTGGGACAGCACACAAAATTGTTGGTGATGACCTTTGCTACTCGAAGGTCAGCTGCCAGTGGGTGCCAGAGATGCTGATTGTGGAGCACAAAACAGCAGAGGGTTGAGTTGTCCCAGCAGTGTCTCTTCCGCTATGAGAAAGATGGTGATGAGTTTCTGAAGAAGGTGGTCACATGTGATGAAACAAGGGTTTGGTAGTGTGAGCCTGAGTCCAAATGGCAATCCATGGAGTGGAAGAACACAGGCTCCAATGGTCCAGGAAGAAAGTGATGCTTACTGTTTTTTGGGATATCCAATACCCAATCACCCTATCATTCCTTGAGAAAGGAAGCACTGTGAACAGTGCCAACTACTGTGAACTGCTAAGGCAGGTCGAGAAAGACATTAAGAACAAACGCAGGGGTCATTATTCAGAAGGAGTCATCCTGCAACATGACAATGCAAGGCCTCACACATCAGGCCAAACGTTGCAGACCATCAACAAGCTGGGCTCAGAACTGCTCCCTCATCCTCGTTACAGCCCAGACCTTGCTTCCTCAGACTTTCACCTGTTTGGTCCCTTGAAAGCGTTCATGAGCGGTACGAAGTTTGAAAGTGACGATAAAGTCAAAAGTGTTGTGAGCGACTGGCTGAGACATCAGTCCAAAGATTTTTACGCTGAGAGAATATAGAAGGTTGTGCACAGTGTATGACGGTGCTGGGAGACTAAGTTGAAAAAAAAAAGTAAGCTTCGATCCGTATTAGAAGTCCTTATACCGAAAAATTTCCTTTATTGATTGACCCTCATATAAAGGTTTCTTGGGTTCGCTAACTTCTACCATAGGTTTTTTAACTCTGAAACATCTTCACTTAACATCTGAGGTAACGTGTCGAATAATGTTTGTCCATCTTTCTATACTGTCCTGATTTTCTTTTATTATTTAGCCCCTTGGTTTACCTGTGACTTTTGACCTGGAATTTTAACATGTGTGTGGGATTTGGTTTTACTTTGCCCTGAAAATGAATACCTGTCCAATGCAATGTCCAACTATATTCACAAAAATGCAATGTATTATTGGCATGTACCAATGGATATACTGTACAATATAATTACATATATCTCTCCAATGTCCTTAAGACAACAATGAAAATTTTTAACAGCATGTGCCTTACTTTGACAATGGGCGTGATAAATTCCTCCAGGAATGTGTGTTTCAACAAAGAAGGCCAGTTGTGATGAAAGAAGTTAATGAGCAGACCTTTTATATGGGACCCATCTTGATCCTTAAATAGACAAGAAATAGAAAACTACAGTTGAAGCCAGAAATTCACATTCACACGGTGCAAAACCATAAATTTTTTTTGTCCCACTGTCTGAAGTCAAATCAGACTAAACCTCTTGTTTCCAGGTCAAACCTCACCAAAATTATTTAATTTTGTTAATTACTACAATATTGAGAGAGAATTTCTAAGATTTTTTTGTTGTAAGGTTACATACATTTCCTTAATATTGTGTAGCATTTCCTTTGCACTAGATGACTTGGATGAAACATTTTGGGTAACCTTCCACAAGCTTCTGAGAGTACTCTGTTGGAATCCTGGCTCATTCCTCCTGACATAACTGGTGTAACTGAGTCAGGTTTGTCGGTTGCCTTGCAAGCACATGCCTTTTCAGAACTGCCCAATTCAATAGGATTCAGCTCAGGGCTTTGTGTCGGGCACTCCAAGACATTGACTTAATCATGAAGACACTTTTTAACCATTTTGTCAGTATGCTTAGGGTCATTGTCCATTTGAAAGACACACTTGCGCCCACATTTGAGTTTCCTGCCTCATGTCTGGAGATGCTGCCTTAATATCTCCATGAAATGTTCTTTCTTCATGATGCCGCCTATGGGTTGTTTTCACGTGACGTCACCCATTGTGCCTGCCTCGAATGGCGGCCATTTTTTATTCCTGAGCTCGGTACTCATACATACGCAAAGTGCACGACATTATGCTTCTAACTGCATTTACTGAAGATGTGACCGACAGCACATCAAGCCCAGATTCCCTACCAGGCTAACTGGCATAGACACGTCATGGGACTCAGGACTGTGTCACAAAGGCACAATATTGTGCCCTCAATCTTTTACTCTATGTGAAAGAAGAGGAGCAGTGGGATCAGACACTTGTCTGCTCAAGACACTTCGCAAATGGTTAGTTCAGTCTCATTTTTTATAGTTAGGTTGTCGTAGCAAACAAAATTGTTGCAGAGTGTGCTGAGCTCTGTAATGTCCGTGCACCATTCCTCATTGACATAAAAGCATATTCCACCGGCTTTCGTTTTTCCATGTTAGCATACAGGTAAGTGCGCATATAAAAAAAAAAATATATATGGGCACTTACAGTGAAGATAATAAGTATTTGAACACCCTGCTATATTGCTGTATCAAAAAAATCACAATGAATGTTTTTTTTTAATGATTTATTTGTGTGATAAAGCTGCAAATAAGTATTTGAACACATGAGACAACCAATGTTAATATTTGGTACAGTCATCCTCTCTGTAATCCAGTGCAGTCGTCCTGTTCCATGTGCAGTAGAACACCCCCAAAGCATGATGGTACCACCCCTGCGCTTCACAGTAGGGATGGTGTTCTTGGGATGGAACTCATCATTTGTCTTCCTCCAAACACAGTTGGTGGAATTATAACCAAAAACTTCAATTTTAGTCACATCTGACCACAAAACGTTCTCCCATAACTCCTCTGTATCATCCAAATGGTCATTGGGAGACTTAAGACGGGCCTTGACATGTGCTGGTTTAAGCAGGGGAACCTTCTGTGCCATGTATGATTTCAAACCATGACGTCTTAGTGTATTACCGACAGTCACCTTGGGAACGGTGGTCCCAGCTCTTTTCAGGCCATAGACCAAATCCTGTCGTGTAGTCATGGGCTGATTCCTTACCTTTCTAAGGATCATTGAGACCCCACGAGGTGATATCTTCCATGGGGCTCCACTCCAATTGAGATTGACTGTCATGTTTACCTTCTTCCATTTTCTAATGATTGCTCCAACAATGGACCTATCTTCACCAAGTTGCTTGGCAATGTCTCCGTAGCCCTATCCAGCCATTTGGAGTTGTACAATTTTGTCTCTGGTGTCTTTGGACAGCTCTTTGGTCTTGGCAATGTTACAAATTTGAGTCTAACTGATTGTATGGGGTGGACAGGTGACTTTATGCAGCTAACGATGTCACACAGATGCATCTGATTCAGGATAATACATGGAGTGGAGATGGACCTTTAAAGGCGGACTAACACATCTTTGTGGGTTAGAAATGTAGCTAATAGAGAGGTGTTGAAATACTTATTTGTAGCTGTATCACACAAATAAATAAATAAAAAAATCATACATTGTTATTTCTGGATTTTTCTTTTTAGATTATCTCTCTCACAGTGGACATGCACCTATGATGAGAATTTCAGACCCTTCCATGATTTGTAAGTGTGAGAACTTGCAATATATCAGGGTGTTTAGATACTTATTTTCTTCACTGTACCTGTATGCTAACATGTTTGTTTAAAATTTGATGACAATGGCAGAAAGAAAAGAATAAACAAATCCAGTATTTCACCAAATTCTCGAATTTTTCAAGTGACTAACAAAAAGGATCTTAACTGTAATGTTGGCCTTCTGTAAAGAGTATCGATTCAGCTTGTTAGCTTGGCAACATGATCAGCACGATGGAGGTTGAGGCCAGGCAGCATGATAGCAGCGTCGGGCAGTTGTCCACAAAGCTAAGTCTCCGTGAAACACAGAGCCGCAGAATGTTCAAAGTCTTTCGTCGGAAGCATTTGACGATATCCCCGCTTTTGAAGGCAGACTTGTATCCCGGATCGCGACCCTATTCGTGGCGAGGCTTTGAAGAGCGTGCCGACTTGCAACTCTGGAAAAAGCTTCAGCGAATTGGCGAGTTATCGAAAAAAAGTCAGAAGAAGGCTCTCTGTTGGTTAGCAAGTCCTCTCTCGTGTACTTGAGTCCCGAGATGCCCGTGAAACACAACGCAGAGTAACGTAGAAGATTCCGGAGGCTGCCACACTGGTTGGTGTTAAGTAGAGGTTAAATGGCGGTGCATAGTATGTGTATGGGTAATTCAGCAAAAAATGTGACATCAGTGAAAACAAACCCATTCCCTATGCCTGTGCCACTCCAGTTCACGATGCAGCAAAAAAGCCCCACAACATGATGCTGCCACCTCTATGTTTCACAGGTGGTATGGTGTTCTCAGGTCTACAAGTTTCTCCCTTTTTTCTCCACCAGTAACATTGGTCATTATGGCCAAACAGCTCCACTTTAGTTTAATTAGACCACAGGACATTTCCCAGTGGTTAAGATCTTTCTCTTGGTGTTCTTTTGATAACTGTAATGTGTCTTTTTTATGTTCTTTAGGAGTAATGGCTTCATTATCATTGAGACGGCTTTTGAACATGTTGGTGCAGGACTTGTTTCACAGTGGATAATGACACTTGTAAGAACACACATCTTTACAAGGTCTACAGCTTTTGTTCTGGGGTTGATCCGCACATTTCGGACCAAAACACATTCATCTCTAGAACACAAAGCCCATCTCCTTCCTGAACGGTATCATGGCTAGACATTCCCATGATGTTTATGTTGCATATAACTGTTTGAAAAGATGAATGTAGCACATTCAAGCATCTGGAAATTGCACTCAAGGATGAGGCAGACATGTGGAGCTCTATGATTCTTTCTCAGATTTCCTGGCCGATTTTCTTTGATTTTCCCATGACAAGTCAACTGGAAGCAACTGGTCCATGACAGTGGGGGAGAGCCCCTGAAAGAATCCATCTAGCAGCACCCTGTCATTCCTTTGAATTTGAACCGCGAGAATGCAGAACTCAATTGCATAGTACGACACCCTGAATTCGCCTTACTGGAGCGTGATCATTGATGGTCCTGCCTCATGTTCCGGGGTTCCGTACTGGAATTCTTGCTTCATCGTCTTCACAAAAGATGGCCACGACCAGTATGCGTCCACATTGCGGCTCAACAAAAGATGCTCACGACCAGCATGTATCCGCGTTGCGACTACATTCGGCCCTGGCCCAAGCTTCCGCGCGTCTCATCCCCATCCCAGACCCATTTTCCTCAGGCTTTCAAGGAGAAATCAGGGACGTGGTTTGACTGAATGAAAAAATAGCCGGGGGTCTGGGGGCTGCAAGCATGATCAAAGGATGAGCACCAATTTTAATGTGCAAGTATTATACACTTTATTATGAATGAAATATATCTAAAACATCTATAAATAAATGCTATTGTTTTCAAAATGTACACAATATGACCGTTCATTATTTAGGTGCTTACCTTTACCCCAAAAAAAATACAAATTCAACCAAGTAAACTACTAGAAGTGAAACTAAATTGAATTCAGATTTGCATCATGGCATGCAAGTGTGCTTTCATAGCGTGTATATCGTATCCATTCAAAAACGTTTTATTTCTTGTTTTTCTAAATGATTGAAACGAATGATTTGACAACTGCTTCTGAACTCCGTCTGCAACTGGGGTTGGTTGTTTCAGAAGATCTTGCCTCTCAATACCAGTACTTGTGAACGTAAACAAGGGATGAAGAGATGGCCTTGGGTTGACATCCGAATGTACCAGCTATGGAAAAGTTTGCTTTCCTTGCTTCCAGTTGTTTGACATGTTTTTGTCATTTCGTGTGAACTTCCAATGCCTTGAAACATCTTGATCCATAGTCAATAGGACCCTGACGCCACGTGCACAATGCTTTACCAGGTCGATCGATTTTGCGAATGAAGTCGCTAAACAGAGTGGTAACTTCGTTCTTTCCAACTTTATTGACAAGTTCTCGTTCCATCCAATCCCATCGGAACTTATTTTTGACATATCTATCAATTTCTTTCACTCGAGAGGCGTCTTTCCTCTCGAGCACCACCTTTGTGTTCACTTGCAAATGGCCCTATAAACTGCCGTGCATACAACAAGCGTTTTCATTGGTCAGGAGGAACACATTCAACAGATGCCTATCAAATGTTCTACCTCGCTTGCAAAAGTCGGATCGGAAAATGAACGAGTATGGATTCTGGCAAGGTTTACGGTCGAAATATTGCAGAAAAACTGTTTTTTTTTAAATCTATGCTATTTAAAAAGGCGGAATTCCAACTATAAACTGTAAAATCACATGCCTGAGAAATGGATGTTCAATGGGTGCTGGTTTTTTCCTTGAATAGGGCCCATCTGATTCACATGTTTTTCACAAAATTGATGACCTCACTGATTGAATGCCACACTGCTATTTTTTTTTAACAACCCTTTCAACAAATTGCCCAAATGTACAGGCTTGAGCGTGTGTATATCATGAATGCTGGGTCTTGTTGGTAGTATATTGTGTAATTACTTTCTTCCTATTTTAATCCACACTGAATACTGTATGTCGAGCAAAAAATGAAAGTGGTCGGATGAATATGTACAATATGGATTCCCATGTATCAAGGAACGGGATGGGAGTCAGCATCCTATCTGCATGATTTGCAATGCCAAGTTGAGCAACTCTAGCCCCGCACCGGCAAAACTAAAGGAACACTTCAAAAAGCTGGATCTAGATGGGGAAATTAAGAACACAACGCTTGCTGAATTCAAGGTGAAGAGAGCCAGATTCAATGATAAGGTCACTCTACCTGTTCTTGGATTTGTACCCATTAACAAACCGATCCTCAGAGCATCATATGAAGTTGCGTACCTGATCACAAACCAGGGCAAGCCACACACATTGGTGAAACACTTGTAAAACCAGCTGTGTTAAATATGGTCAATCTGATACTCAGAACAGCGGCCGAAGGTATGTTATCCAAAATTCCTCTTTCAAATTACACCATTAGAAACAGAATGGAGGACATGAGAAAAGACATCTTGGCTCAAGTAGTTGCAAATATGATTTCAAGCCTGGAAAAATTCAGCCTTCAACTCGACGAGACCACAGATCTAAGCCATCTCGCTGATTGTCTGTGGTATGTGAAAGACGATATGATAAAAGAAGAGTTTTTATTTTGTAAGCCTCTTACAACAACAACTAAGGCAGCCGGTGGAAAGAAGGTTTCTGCAGATTGTATGGATGGAGCTCCAGTCATGCTGGGAAGAAAGTCTGGTTTTGGTGCCCAAGTAAAGCTGATGCATCAAACATCATTGTTACGCATTGTAATCTACAGACATGCATTTGGCAACAAAAACCTTCCCCCCAAAAAGATATAAGTATTAAAAACAGTCGCGGAATGTGTGAACTATGTGCTAAATAGTGCTCTGACAGACCGAATCTTCATTCTTCTTCTTTACCTTTCGGCTTGTCCCGTTAGGGGTCGCCACAGCGTATCATCTTTTTCCATCTAACCCTGTCTCCTGCATCTTCCTCTCTAACCCAAACTGCCCTCATGTCTTCCCTCACCACATCCATATACCTTCTCTTTGGTCTTCCTCTCACTCTTCTGCCTGGCAGCTCCATCCTCAGCACCCTTCCACCAATATACTCACTCTCTCGCCTCTGAACATGTCCAAACCATTGAAGTCTGCTCTCTCGAATCTTGTCTCCAAAACATCCAACTTTGGCTGTCCCTCTAATGAGCTCATTTCTAATCCTACCCATCCTGCTCCCTCCGAGAGAGAACCTCAACATCTTCATTTCTGCCACCTCCAGTTCTGCTTCCTGTTGTCTCTTCAATGTCACCGTCTCTAATCCGTACATCATGGCTGGCCTCACCACTGTTTTATAAACTTTGCCCTTCATCCTAGCAGACACTCTTCTATCACATAACACACCAAACACCTTCTGCCAGCTGTTCCAACCTGTTTGGATCCGTTTCTTCACTTCCTTACCACATACTCACCATTGCTCCGGATTGTTAACCCCAGGTATTTGAAGTCGTCCACCCTCGCTATCTCTTCTCCTTGGAGCCTAACTCTTCCCCCTCCTCCCCTCTCACTCATGCACATATATTCTCTTTTACTTCAGCTAATCTTCATTCCTCTCCTTTCCAGTGCATGCCTCCATCTTTCTAATTGTTCCTCCACCTGCTCCCTGCTTTCACTGCATATCACGATATCATCTGCGAACATCGTTTTCCAAGGGGATTCCAGTCTAAACTCATCTGTCAGCCTATCCATTTAGCAGTAAACAGGAAGGTGCTCAGAGATGATCCCCTTAAATTCATTTGTCACACCTATTGCAAACCTCACCATTGTTCTGCTGCTGTCATACATGTCCTATACTGATCTAACATTTCTCCGCCACACCAGACTTACGCATGCAGTACCACAGTTCCTCTCTTGGTACTCTGTAATAGGTTTTCTGTAGATCCACAAAAACACAATGTAGCTCCTTCTAACCTTCTCTATACTTTTCCACTTGCATTCTCAAGGCAAATAATGCATCTGTGGTACTCTTTCTAGGCATGAAACCATACTGTTGCTCCCAGATGCTTTCTTCTGACCTGAGTCTAGCCTCCACTAGTCTTTTCCATAACTTCATTGTCGTTTATCAACTTTATTCCTCTATAGGTCCCACAGCTCTGTACATCACCTTTGTTCTTAAAAATGTGAACTTGCACACTTTTCCTACATTCTTCAGGCATCTTCTCACACGCTAGTATTCTGTTGAGTAAGTTGTTCCTCATAGCTGCTATTAGGAGGTTCCAAAGCAATGATATTATTTGGCTTCCCCATGTACTTTAAATACAGTGCTTTTTGTGTATGTTAAACTTTTCACCTAAAAAAATATATATATATATTTAAAGAAATTCTCTCTCATTATTGTGGCATTTAAATAAAATTAAACCATTTTGGTTATCTTGTCTGACCTAAAACAGGAGAGGTTTAGTCTGATATGACATCAGACAGTTAGACAAAAGATGAAATGTGTCTTTTGCAGTGTTTCCGGCTTCAACTGTAAGTGAATGGAACACGATAAAGAGAACCAGCAGAAAGTGCATCCACTTGGTAGGCCACCTGATCTGTCATGATCATGATCTTGCCATAGCGCAGACTCCTCAGGGACTCTGGGTCTTCATAACTCTTCTTGTATTGGAGCCCAACAATTTTGATAATGTTATTGATTTCAGCGTTTTCCATTATCTGTTGGTAAAACAACAGTAGACAATACACAGCAAACACTAAACGGTTATTAAGAAATGTATTTAAATAAATAATGAAAACTGACTCATAATTTAATTAATTGAAAATAACAGCAAGTACAATATTGGTGCTGTTTTTTCTATAAGTTTGTATCTACAATGGAGTTCTGCTATTTGTTGAGGAAAGGGATGAGAATGACTGTGAAATAAGAAAAAACAATAATCCAAATAATTGACACTCCTATAATTACCATGCGGAATGTTTTTTAAATAAGCGGGGACTTGGTAAAAAAAAAAAAAAAAAAACATACAATTATCAGTTTCCAGAAATAATGGGTGATAGGTTAAAATAAAATGAAATCTGTGAAAATGCTGAACCGTGAATATGAAGGGGTCCATTGTATTGACCTCATGAAAAATGGGAAAGGGGAAATTGTTTTTGATTTTATTTCCACCAACATTTAAAAACACTGAGTGTTTTGCAAATCCATTTCAAAGATGCACACTTTTTCCCCACCAATTGAAGGTGAATTAGATTCAATCAAATACATACCTGTTTGTGGGTTGCTTCGCGTACATTTAGGATCTTTCCTCGTAGCGGAAATACACCATAACGATCACGCCCGATGACACCGAGTCCAGACACAGCAAGAGATTTTGCTGAATCACCCTCAGTGAGAATCAGAGTGCATTCGGAGGAGTGTTTGCCACCTTGATTATGAGATTATGAAAAAGACAGCCTTGACAATCTATGCATTTCTGAAATACCACTTACTAAGATTAGTTGTTAAGTGAGCTGGGTTATATTCCTAGCTAGCTAGGTTGTATAAAAAGAGAGAAAAAAAAAAAAGAGTATGGCCAACTCAGCAACAAGTCCCATTTTAGTGACTAATAGTGTGTGATTAAGCGTGCAGCAGCTTATGAGCACCTCACAACCGTTGCGTGTTTAATACATCACACAACATGTTTGTATTGGGATCGGATCGTGGATTCAGTACATTGCGGGTTTTTTTTCCACCCCCTCCCCCCCAAAAAGACAGGTCGTCTCACAGTACAGTACGTACTACGTTACAAACTTTAAGAAGCCCCCCCCCCCAAAAAAAAAGCCAGCTCTGCCTTTTGTACATAAAGTTATCTCATATTTGCTTGTTTGTTTTGCTGTAAATGCTCTTTTGGCATCCTTAATATGCGTACATTAACTGGCATTTGCTGATCACGTTTGGTGTATAAATAAAGAGGATTTGTGGAGATATGGCCAGAACAGCTTGTAGAAGCTGAGAGAGACACATCCCGTGTTCTCCCTGCGAGCAAAAGTGAGGAAGGGGCGCCACACCGCCGAAATGGAAGTGATGTAACCACGGCACACCGGAGGTGACGTCACAACAATGCACAGTGGACATTCGGTGCTACACTAGAAGACATCACGCGGGTGACTTTCTGTATTGAATAAAAATTTTATTTTATTGGCTTTGTTTAACTACAGGGTGGCATGGTAGCGCAGCTGGAAAGCGTTGGCTTCACAGTTCTGAGGTCCCGGGTTCAATCTCGGACCCGCCATTGTGGAGTTTCCATGTTCTCCCCGTGCCTGCATGGGTTTTGTCCAGGCACTCCAGTTTCTTTTCACATCCCAAAAACATCCAACATTGATTGGAGGGTTTAAATTGTCCCTAGGTGTGATCGCTTATGCACGCACCAGAAGCCATTAGCATTTACACATTCAATAAAAACTTCTTCATCACTGCTGTCTATCTTCTCGAGATCCCACTCGCGTGTATGATTGTCTGTGTAAGAAGCCATTGTTTACTGGGGTTGTCTAGGGGTGACGTCACATGGAAGCAGCTTCAACAGAGCCTCGGTTTGAAACAGACATGGGAGGCATTCGGATTACAAAGAAAGTGTGCACTTTGGAACTAATTTATTTCATTTCTGTTGTGTTAAGAATTTTTAAAATATTTTTAAATGAAATTTTAGCTACATTTGCATGATAGACAAATGAATTTTTTTTTTTCATTAGTACTTTAATGTATGTTTTTGGGATGTGGGAGGAAACCGGAGTGCCCGGAGAAAACCCATGCTCACAGGTGGGGCTGGGATTTAAAACCCAGTCCTCAGAACTGTGGGGCCAAAACTCTACAGCTCCACCAGCTTGCCAACCTGGCTTTTCATCTGTACAAAAACTTTCAAACTAAGAAATCATAGAATTGAAAAACACCAAACAACTGGTCAAATACCATGTTTTACTGACTTAAAACAACAATCTAGAACAGGGGTGAACAAGCTTTTGGGCTCTGGGGCCATATTGACTTAAAATTTAACACATGCGCCAAGCCAGGATACAGGTTACACATGAAAAACATTTTGCAATGTTAGTACTTAGATCTACTCTTCATGGGAAGAGTGTTGTTTTGTTGAGCCCCTTTTTTGATAGTACATCAAAGTCTTGTGATAGATTTATTGTGGCAATTTTCAGGCACATCTGAGGTGTTCATCATTAAGCTGGGATCTGGAGGATGTTTTGTTGTGGTTCATCACACTAAGTCTGTTCACACACATATGTAGAGCCAAACATCCAGCATCCTCTGTGCTATTGTCCCTATTTTTGGAAATTTGTCTTCGCTTAATGAAGCATAAAGCTCATCCACTTTGACAGTTGAACTTGTCTTTTAAGACAGTATCACATTAGAGATGAATCAGTTCCATCCCAATCTCCCATGGTGCAGTTTCAAGTTCTCATGTGATTGTGTTTTCAATGGCAGTTTGTCAGATAAGTGTTTTGGTGAGCCCGGAAGCTTGATTTTAAACACTGTGCCGTAGCCATCAGTTTATAAACTGATTGCCTGTGAACATAATCAGCATGCTTTGTAGAAAAGAGAGGGCTGGTGTTATGTTCCTCTAAAACCACAATTGTTTCATAACAAATTAAATACAGCCTTTGACTGGACTTCAGCAAAAAAGTATTTAGTAGTCCATTCCATATTAAATACTCAGCACTCACTGTCAACTTTTCTTTTTTGGGGGTGTATTGATTGATTGAAAGATTCAGAACAGTAGCGCAGCAAAAACAGAACAGCCAAATTTAGGTCAATCTATCACTCTCCCTACTGCACTACCTGGTACAACTACTACATTACAAGACAACCTGGTGGAACCACTGGGCATTACATCCCAACCTGGTGAAATCACTTTGGATTACAGGACAAAATCAAATAAATGTATCATGATGTTGATATGATTTGGCAATTCTGTACCAAAGATTGGTACAGACCCTTGAACTACTTACCTTCAGTCATATAAAATAAATACAAAATTGGCTTGGTATAAAATTTTTGACCAGTCAAAAGTTCACAATGGCATAACAATGATATTTCTAACTTAACATGCACCGATTTCCCACCCCTGCTGTGTATGGTCTGTTGCTATAGCGATATGGACTTGTCTGAATTTTGTATTCCCATCAAACTTAATCAATTTTACCTTGTACAAATGGCAGTTGTTGGGTTTCCAGCACTCCAGTCATCCTTAACTTCCCATATTTTCCTCGTCTCTGGGTGCTGAGAAAAGCAATACACATGCTTCCCAGTGTTTCTACCAATTGAATAGCTATATGCTGTGCACGAGGGGATGTTTAAACTTTTAGCCATGAAATTTCTGCAACCAATTTCTGCTACCAAGTAATACTGTACTGCTTTCTAACGAGGCGTATTTGTTAGTTCTGGAGCGCCCTGTAGTCACAAGAGGGGCTTTTGGACAAACACAAAGCAAACAGTCTCAAGCCCAGTTGGACATACTCTCTTTATATAACGCTCTAGGTGAAATGAGGCTGTATTCAAATTTACTATTAGTTTTAAAACTGCAAGCTCCACCTGAATAAAGAACAATTCCACACAATAAATAATTCTGCATTCAAAACATACCAGCATCATTGGCATCATCTAACTTCGGGATGCCTTTTATCTTGCTGTGCTTCACAGATGAGCACTTTTTATTCAACTGTGTCTGTGCTTTAAACTTCACCCAGTTGAGTATACTCTCAACAATCCCACAATTTGTTGCCTGTGGATGACAAAGACAAAATATCAACATGACACTGTTTTTTGTTTCACCAGAAATCACATAAAAACCTGAAAGCATAACTGCACTTACAGCCTTGATAAACTTGTCCGACAGAAGGCATTTGGAACCAAAACTTTTTGTCTGGAGGGTCATGTTTTCTTTTGTCTGGGAGTCAAAGCTTGGATTCTCAATCAATGCATTCACAAAAACCCAAATGTGGTTCTTAACCTGCAGTATTAATAAGACAAAGATATGTCACTCAGGGTTAGAAACATGAGAAATATAATTTTAAAATGTTGAAATCAAGCATTACCCTACCTGAAAAGGTTTGACAGACACTCCTGCCTTGTTTTTTTTCTTCACCACTTCAATAAGTTTGGACACTACTTGATCCACCACATAGTCAACGTGTCTACCTCCCTAGAACAAAACACTTGAGTTACAAAAACCTTCAATCTGTGAAATAATAAAGGTGGAGGAGGCATAAATGTCGAGGAGGCAGCATGAATTTGTGGGCATTTACAGCTGAAACCGGAGGTTTACATATACTGCGCAAAAACACACATTTCATTTTTTGTTTCACTATCTGAAGTTAAATCAAACTAAACAGCTCCTGTTTCAGTTCAGTACAGATCACAAAAATTATTAAATTTTGTTCAATATCATTCTTCATTCTTACTTACAAAGTACAATGTTCCCTCATTTAACGCAGGGGTTATGTTACCCAAAATATTCGCGTTGAGAAATCTGTGTGGTGGAAGTAGATTTTTTTTGGCAGATTTTCATTCTTTTTTTTTTATTTACAGCATGTTTTTAAATTTACAGCATGTGTTTTTCCCTCTTCTTGAGCCGTCACCTTATCGTGATGAAGGGGTTTGTGTGTCCCGATGATCCTGGACCAAATGTACCTGGGGGTTCATGCTCCCGGTAGGATTACCCGAGGCAAAAAGGTCCTAGATGAGGGACAGGCAAAGTAGGACTCCAAAAGCCCTATGATGAGTGCAAAATTTGAATCTCAGTTTCCCGAGCCCGGACGCGGGTCACCGGGTCCCCCCTCTGGAGTCAGGTCTGGAGGTGAGGCACGAAAGCGAGCGCCTGGTCGCCAGGACTGCACCCATGAGGCTCGGCCGGGCACGGACCGAAAGGGTAACATGGGTCCCCCCCTTCCCATGGGTTCATCACCTGTAAGAGGGGCCATAGGGGTCAGGTGCGATCTAAGCTGGGCGGTGGCCAAAAGCGGGACCTTGGCGATCCGATCCCTGGCTACAAAAAAATAACTCTAGGGACATCGAATGTCACCTCTTTGGCAGGGAAGGAGCCCATGTTGGTGCGTGAGATATAGTCGGACTCGCCTCTATGCACCGCTTGGGTTCTGGCACCATACCTCTTGAGAGGGGTTGGACTCTGTTCCACTCTGGAGTTGCCCACGGTGAGAGCCGCTGAGCAGGTGCGGGGGGCCTGTATATTGAGGTTTACCCCGGTGGATGAGAGGATAGCCACCCTCCCCCTACCTGTAGGTGCTTATGCACCAAAAAGCAGTTCAGAGGACCCACCCTTTTTGGAGTGTTAGAGGGAGTGCTGGAGAGCACCACCTGCAGGGGGACTTCAATGCTGTGGGCAATGAAAGTGAGACCTGGAAGGGCGTGAATGGGAAGAAGCCCCGCCCCCAGGAATCAGAACACAAGTTGTGTTCTATTCCTGGACTACTGTGCTCATCACTGATTGTCCATAACGAACACCATATTCAGCCATAAAGGTGTCCACATGTGCACCTGGCACCAGGACACTCTAGGTCGCAGTTCAATAATGGAATTTGTGGTCTTGTCATTGGACGTGTAACCACATGTCTTGGACACTCGGGTGAAGAGAGGGGGGAGCTGTCAACACCTCACCACCTAGTGGTGAGTTGTCTCCGATGGTGGGGGAAGATGCTGGTCCGACGTGGCAGGCCCAAACGTATTGTGAGCGTCTGCCAGGAACGGCTGGCAGATTCCCCTGTCAGAAAGAATTTCAACTCCCACATCCGAAAGAACTTTGTTCACGTCCCAGGGGTGGCAGGCGACATTTAGTTGGAGTGGACGATGTTCCAGACCTCTATTGCTGAGGTGGCCGACCGGAGCTGTGGCCGTAAGGTGGTCAGTGCCTGTTGTGGCGGCAACCGAACACGTTGGTGGACATCAAAGGTGAGGGATGTTGTCAAGCTGAAGAAGGAGTCCTCTCTACCATTTTTGGCCTGTGGGACTCCCGAAGCAGCTGATAGGTACCAGCTGGCCAAGCGGAATGCAGCTTCGGTGGTCACTGAGGCAAAAACCCAGGCGTGGGAGGAGTTCGATGAGGGCATGGAGAAGGAATTTAAGAAATTCTGATCCGCCATCTGGCGTCTCAGGAGGGGGAAGTGCACCGTCAACACTGTGTATCGTGGGGCTGGTGCACGGCAGACCTCAACTCGGGAAGTTGTGGCAGGTAAAGATATGAAGCATATTTGGCAGATGATCATCAGGAAGAGAAGAGCTGTATCTGGATTTGGTAAACTTAAATACTGAGAATGTTTCTTTACATGTATAGGTGGATCCAAAAACACCCAACATCTTCTGAGCACGTTTTCTCATGTTTGGAAAATTCTCCTCCTTGAGAGATGAATTAAACTCCAGCAGTGATGCAGACAAAGTGCTCTGCTAGTACTGTATCTGACTGTAAGTCTATGAGTTTCAGCTGAACATCAATGGGTGCATTATCCACATTGTATGCAAAGGGAGAGGAAATCAGGAGCATTTCATCCTCAGTGTTTTTAAAATCTTCCAATAGGCTTGAAAACTCACTGTGCAGGTCTCCAAACAGATTAGTACCTGGAGAAGAGTTTGACTTCTTTCAGGGTTTGCAAATGAGTCAGAATTTTGTTCTCGAATTGATTTGAAGTTAATTGCAACTTTTTCAGGAAAGCCTTGACCAGGTTATGTAGTTCATGAAAAAATGTCCCTGCCTTGCAATTTAGTGTTCAGTTCATTCATCAGTGCTGTCACATCAACAGCAAATGCTATATACGCAATCCAGTCTAAGTCTGAGAGCGCAGGGATGTTTTTGCCTTTAATTCCAAAAAACTCTTCAATCTCTGTTTTTAGATCCCAAAATCGTTTCAACACTTTGCCCAGGCTGAGGCATCTGACAGCTGTATGGTACCTGATGTCAACGCGATCATTATCCTGCTCTTCTAAAAAAGTGCAACAAACTGCCTGAGATTCAATGCTCGTGCCCTGATAATGTTACCTGTCTTTGTCACAACATCAACAACATTGGTAAGTTTTAACAGTGACTTGCACAATGCATGTTGATTAATAATACAATGAATATATACCAATTTGTGCTCTGTATCAAGTTCAGTCACCTTATCTTGCATCCATTTCAAAAGTTCCACATTTTCCCTGTCAGTCCCTGTCAGAGAACCATCATTAGTGACTCCTACCAGTCTCTCCTGTTTCAGTTCAACTGTGTCCACACATATGTTTACCTCTTTGAACAAATCATTCCCGGTGGTTGTTCCTTTCATTGATCTCACTGCTGCCTGCTCCTACATAATCTTGAACTCCTGCGTTATCCCTTGATAAGGATAATACAGGAGTAACTGTGCTATGTCGCGGTAATCTCAACTCTCATTCAAAGCCAAGGAGGAAAAAGTCAAAACTTCCCACTCCACTTTTGAGCTGAAGTTGGAGATTCTCCGCGTTGTCCTCCACCCTTCTTGTCACCGTTCGCCTGGACAGCGGGACTTAAATGCATTTTTTTTTTAATCACAAGAGTTTTGGTTCCGCAGCGCAGCCTCTCGGCCACTTGACGCCATAGCTTTCCTCTGGTGTCAGGTGGCTATCAAAACAATGTGAGCTCAAACTACGTAGAAACGAGGATAATGGGCAGATTAAAAAAAAAGCCACCATTTCAATTGTGTGCACGCTCCCGTTTTTTTTGTGCCCATGATGCTCGTATTACGTAGTTTGAGCTCACGTTGTTTTTATATCCACCTGAAGCCATTGACCTATCATTGTTTTGGACTGCCCCGCTAATTCCGGGTGTGCGCCGTCATCGGCACGACTGATGATATTTCTTTTAAAAGGAACTGCACAACTAACCGTTGTAGTCGACATTTTTTGTCTTGGTTTAAGTTAAAACATCACAGGCAGTTTTTTTCTGAACTTTGGTGCAGTAGCAATAAACGTGCCATGCCAACGATCGTAAAATAAAAGCTCCCCGAGGAGGTCACAGAGTTCAGGTTGAGGGCGCACATTACCGTAATAAATATAAATGAGTAACATACGACATCGAATATCATATTGAAATCTATGTGTATACCTTTTTTTTTACCACTCAATGTATCTGTATACTATTATATAATGTGATTGTATTTTTTATTTTTCATCTGTACCAAAATATAATGCGCTCTATTACCTTTTTGAAAATTTTTGGGATAAAATAGCACATTATTTTCGAGAAATTACGGTTTTAGCGCTGCAGAGTACACTAAGCACTTTTTCACGAACTCCCCCTATTTTGTGGGATATCATAAAGCTGGTCTTGGTTGCTGCATCCCGTTCTACATGTAGTTTAGTAAAGTAGCCTTGCTGTTCTCTGAGCTTCACAAGCAAATCTTTCAATATCGGCGCTGTCTTAGTCAAATGACTGTATCTTTCGGCATGCTTCGTCTCATAATGCCAACTCACATTGTACTCCTTAACTCACCACAAATTAAACATATGGGTTTTCCCACGACTTCAATCAATCAATAAATATTTAGTAGTCTATAGTTTCTTAAAAAAACACCACTCCTCTTGAGAGGGGTTGGACTCTGTTCCACTCTGGAGTTGCCCACGGGGAGAGACGCCGAGCAGATGTGGGTATACTTATTGCTCCCCGGCTCGGGGCCTGTACGTTGGGGTTTACCCCAGTGGATGAGAGGGTAGCCTCCCTCCGCCTGCAGGTAGGGGGACGGGTCATGACTGTTGTTTGAGCTGATGCACCAAACAGCAGCGCAAAGAACCCACCCTTTTTGGAGTCCTTAGAGGGAGTGCTGGAGAGCGCCCCCTCTGGCCACTCCATCATTCTGCTGGGGGACTTCAATGCCCATGTAGGCAATCACAGTGAGAAGGGCGTGATTGGGAAGAACGGCTCCCCCGTTCAGAACTCAAGTGGTGTTCTGTTACTGGACTTCTGTGCTCATCACAGATTGTCCATAACAAACACAAAGTTCAAGTATAGGGGTGTTCACATGTCCACTTGGCACCAAGACACCCTAGGTCGCAGTTTGATGATCGACTTTGTGGTTGTGTGATCGGACTTGCGACCGAATGTCTTGGACACTCGGGTGAAGAGAGGGGCGGAGCTCCCAACTGATCACCACCTGGTGGTGAGTTGCCTCCGACGGTGAGGGAAGATACCAGTCCGATGTAGCAGGCCCAAACGTGAGGGTCTGCTGGGAATGGCTGGCAGATTCCCCTGTCAGAAGGAATTTCAACTCACACCTCCAAAAGAATTTTGCTCACGTCTCGGAGGAGGCGGGGTGGATTGAATCTGAGTGGACGATGTTTCGTGGCTCCATTGCTGAGGTGGCCGACTGGAGCTGTGGCTCTGAGATGGTCAGTGCCTGTCGTGGCGGCACCCCACGAGCACGTTGGTGGACCCCATAAGTGAGGGATGCGGTCAAGCTGAAGAAGGACTCCTATCAGGCATTTCTGGCCTGTGGGAGTCCCAAGGCAGCTGGTAGGTCTCGGCTGGCCAAGCGGAATCCAGCTTCGGTGGTCGCTGCGGCCATGGAGAACGACTTAAGGATGACTTCGAGGAAATTCTGGTGCACCATCCGGCGTCTCAGGAGGGGGAAGCAGTACACTGTCAACGCTGTGTATAGTAGGGACTGGGCGCTGCTGACCTCAACTCGGGATGTTGTGAGTCGGTGGGGAGAATACTTGGAAGACCTCCTCAATTCCACCAATACGCCTTCTCACGAAGAAGCTGACTCTGGGTGCTCTGAGGCGGGCTTTTCTATCTCTAGGGTTGAGGTCACCGAGGTGGTTAAAAAGCTCCTTGGTGGCAGAGCCACAGGGGTGGATGAGATTCCCCTGGAGTTCCTAAAGGCTCCTGATGTTATGGGGCTGTCCTGGTTGACACGCCTCTTCAACATCACAACATCAGGGACATTGCCTCTGGATTGGCAGACTAGGGTGGTGGTCCTCAAGAAGGGTGACCGGAGGGTGTGTTCCAACTATAGAGGGAAACTATAGAGGGATCACACTCCTCACCCTGCCTGGTAAGGTCTTCTCACAGAGACTGGAGAGGAGGGTCTGTCAGAAAGTTGAGTTTCGGATTCAGGAGGAGCAATGTGGTTTTCGTCCTGGATGTGGAACAGTGTACCAGCTCTACACTCTTGGCAGCATCCTCGAGGGTGCATGGGAGTTCGCCCAACCAGTCTACATCTGTTTTCTGGACTTGGACCGTGTCCCTCGTTGAGTCCTGTGGGGGGTTCTTCGGGAGTATGGGGTACCGAATCCCCTGATACGAGCTGTTAGGTGCCTGTACGACCGCTGTCAGAGTTTGGTCCGGATTGCCGGCAATATCTCGAACTCGTTTCCGGTGACAGTTGGACTCCACCAAGGCTGTCCTTTGTCACTGATTTTGTTTATAACTTTTATGGACAGAATTTCTAGGATGGAGCCGAGGCGTAGAGGGTGTCCGGTTTGGTGGCCTCAGCATCGCATCTACGCTCTTTGCGGATGATGTGGTTCTGAAGTGATTCGCAGCTGAGTGTGAAGCGGCTGTAATGAGAATCTCCACCTCTAAATCCGAGACGATGGTCCTCAGTCGGAAGAGGTTGACAAGCCCTCTCCAGGTCGATGAGATCCTTCCCCAAGTGGAGGAGTTCAAGTATCTTGTTCACGAGTGAGGGAAGAATGGAGCGGGAGATCGACAGACGGATCGTTACAGCGTCTGCAGTGATGTAGACTTTGTATCGGTCCGTTGTGGTGAAGAGGGAGCTAAGTCGAAAGGCAAAGCTCTCAATTTACCAGTCGATCTACGTTCCTACCCTCACCTATGAGCATGAGTGGTGGGTCGTGACTGAAAGAACAAGATCCCGGATACAAGCGGCCAAAATGACTTTCCTCCGCAGGATGTCCAGGATCTCCCTTAGAGATAGGGTGAGAAGCTCGGTCATACGGGACAGGGTCAGTGTCGAGCCACTACTCCTCCGCATTGAGTGGAGCCAAATGAGGTGGCTGGGGCATCTGATTTGGATGCCTCCTGGACGCCTCCCTGGTGAGGTGTTCCAGTCATGTTCCACCAGAAAGAGATCCCGAGGACGACCCAGGACACGCTGGAGAGACTATGTCTCTCGGATGGCTTGGGCTCGTGGGCTGGTTAAAGTGTGACCACGGGCGCGGGCCATAAAAAGCCCAGGTCTGGTTTAGCAGGACAGCCCGCTCTAGGAAGGGTTCTGGTCATCCCAAACATCTTCCATTTAAAAATTATGGAGCCCTTTATGAACTTTAAGTGTTGCAGAAATATTTTTGTGACCTTAGCTAGATCTGTGCTTTGCCACAATTCTGTCTCTGAGCTCTTCACACAGTTCCTTTAACCTTGTGATTCTAATTTTCTCTGACATCCACTGTGACCTGAAAGGTTTTATATAGATAGGTGTATGGCTTTCCTTATCGAGTCCAATCAATATAATCAAACACACCTGGACTCCAGTGAAGGTGTGTAGAACCTTCTCAAGGGTGATCAGAAGAAATGGGCAGAACCTGAGTAAAATATATGTGCCACAGTAAAGGGTCTGATTACTTTGGCTGAGTGATATTTCATTTTTTTTCTGAAGAGGAAATAACAGAGGCTACAATTGAGTGTGGGGACTCGAGCTCTATGACAGGAAATACTCAGGAAGTGGTTCATATGAAGATGAAGAGAAACATTGATATGTTGTGCATCAAAGAGAGCAGGTGGAAAGGCAAGTAAGGCAGCAATGTCAATAAGGGGTAGGTTTTAAATTATTTTACCATGCTGTAAATGGGAAGGTTATTCTAAAGGAAGAGTTAGCTAATCCTGGTGAAAAGAGTATCAGATCGAGTGATGAAGTTGAGGTACAATGTGACGAGCGGTGATGGCCCACAGGTAGGATGTGACCTAGAGTTGAAAGAAAAATTCTGGAAGGAATGGGATGAAGTAGTTCTGAGCATCCCAGACACAGAGAATGTTGTGATTGGTGCAGATTGGGTAGACTTTGCAAAAATGATTGGAATGGTTGTTGTGACTACTTTTTTTTCCAGAATAAGCAGGAATAGATGGTGACCTAAAAGAAACCTTCTGAGGTAAAGCATGCAGCGGATAGATATACTGTATATAGAGCATCCAGTTGTTGGGAGGGAGAAGGTAGAACAGAAAACCATGTGGTAGAAGATGAGAAAGGAAGAGTGTTGTCGGGCTTTTTGAAAAGAGGTTAGACAGGCTGTCGATGGACAGGAGGACCTCCTGGAAGACTACAGACTATAGTCAAGGTGCTAAGAGAGACGGGCAGGAGAGTCCGTAGTGTATCTTCATGTAAGAAAGGGGAAAAGGAGACTTGGTGATGGAAATCATAGTAAGTACAGCAGGTCACACAAAGAAAAAAGTTGGACACTGAGGACCAAAAACAGGAGAAAGGAATACACTAAGATGCGACATAGGGCAAGGAAGAGGTGACAAAGGCGAAATAAAACCCATATGAGGACGTGTGTGACAGGTTGGCCAATAAAGGAAGAGAAAATAATCTCTACAGGTTGGCCAGACAGATGGATAAAGATGGGAAGGACTTGCAGCAGTTAAGGGTGATTAAGGATAGACCTGGAAATATGTTACTGGTGCAAGTAGTGTGGTAGATGGAAAGAATACTTTGTAAATGATGAATGCATTAAATGAGTGAGAAGAAAAAGTAGAAGAGGCAAGTGGGGTGTTGGCAATGATTAGAAAGGCACTAAAAACGATGAAAATTTGAAAGACAGTAGTCGGTCCTGATAACGTACATATGGAGATGTGGAACCATGTAAAAGAAGTGGCTGTGGAAGTTTATAACCAACTTGTTCAACAGAATATTAATGGACAGGAAGATGCCTAAGGAATGGAGCAAAAGTGCAACTGATCATTTTTAAGAAGAAAGCAGAGCTTTTGGAACTAAAGAGGAATAAAGTTGACGAGCCACACAATGAAGAGAAAGAGTCGTGGAGGCGAGACTCAGGACAGAAGTGAGGCAACGGTATGGTTTCATGCCTACAAAGATACCACAGATAAATTATTTGCCTTGAGGATATAAATGGCAAAGTAAAAGAAGGTCAGAAGGAGCTACATTGTGTCTTTGTGGATCTAAATGAAGCCAAAGGGTAACAACAGAGGAACTGGAATGGCAGAGAACTTTGTTAAAATAGTACAGGGCATGATTGAGGGCAGCAGAACAGTGGTCAGGTGTGCCATAGTTGTGACAGTAGAATTTAAGGTGGAGGTGGGGCTTCATCAGGCATGACCTCTGAAAACCTTCCTGTTTGCAGTAGTAATGGATAGGTCACCTTGAACTGGTTGCTAGCCAATCGCAGGGCACATGGAGAAAACAGTCGCAGTCAAAATCTAGGGGCAATTTGGAGTCTCCAATTAATGCATGTTTTTGGGATGTGGAGTGCTGGGAGAAAACCCACACAGGCACTGTGTGGAGTTTGCATGTTATCCCTGTGCCTGTGTGGGTTGAATAAACCTGCAAAAAATACAAACGAAAAAGTTGTACTTTTCCAATGTGCAACTTGTGACAGCACCAGCGTGATTTGGTGACAGTCGAGTAATGCAAGAGAGCAGCTCTATCATGCCACACAAACCAAGATACAGGAAGTGCATCATGGGTAAATATTGATGTCCCTTCAAGCCAATGGGATGCCAGAAAAATGCTCCGGCGATAGCCAATGAGAGCAGCTCTAGCGCATCACACAAACTAAGATACAGGATGCTTACGTTCGGTGGAATTTGTGGAATCCAGCACCTTTTTATCCCCTTTCGTATCCTGCCTTTCCTTCAACACATGAGACTGTTTTTCCGAGGAAGCATTTCGTAACCTGAATTTTTCATCACTAGAGACGTGAGTCAGTAGAGGTACCACTATATACAATACCTTGTGAAAGTATTTGGCCCCCTTCAATTTTTCAACCTTTTGCCACATTTCAGGCTTTTTACATTAAGATGTAAAATTAAAAAAAACTGTCAAGAATCAACAATAAGTGGGACAGAATCATGAAGTGGAACGAAATTTATTGGATATTTTACACTTTTTTTTTTAAATAAAAACCTGAAAAGTGGGGCGTGCAATATTAATTTGGCCTCCTTGCATTAATACTTTGTAGCGCCACCTTTTGCTGTAATTCCAGCGGCAAGTCGCTTGGGGTATGTCTCTATCAGTTTTGCACATCGAGAAACTGAAATTCTTGCCCATTCTTCCTTGCAAAACACCTCGAGCTCAGTGAGGTTGGATGGAGAGTGTTTGTGAACAGTAGTCTTCAGCTCTGCCCACAGATTCTCGATTGGATTCAGGTCTGGACTTTGACTTGGGCATCCTAACACCTGGATACATTTATTTGTGAACCATTCCATTGTAGATTTGGCTTTATGTTTTGGATTATCTGCGATTGGCTGGCAACCAGTTCAGGGTGTACCCTGCTTCCTGCCCATTGACAGCTGGGATAGCCTCCAGTACGTCCAGCAACACTCGTGAGGATAAGCGGTGAAGAAAATGTGGATGCACGTTTTGGATCATTGTCCTGTTGGAAGATAAATCAGATTCCAACAGATTTTCTTCCAGAATGGTCATGGAATTGGCTCTTCCCTGTCTCTGCTGAAGAAAAGCAGGCCCAAACCATGAGGCTGCCACCACCAGGTTTGACAGTGGGGATGATGTGTTCAGGGTGATGATCTGTGTTGCTTTTATGCCAAACATATTTTTTTGTATTGTGGCCAAAAGGTTTGATTTTGGTTTCATCTGACCAGAGCACCTTCTTTGACGTTTGGTATGTCTCTCAGGTGGCTTGTGGCAAACTTCAAATGGGACTTTTTATGGATATCTTTGAGGAATGGCTTTCTTCTTGTCACGCTTCCATTAAGGCCAGATCTGTGCAGCGTACAACTGATTGTTGTCCTTTGGACAGAGTCTAAGTTGTAGATCTCCGCAGTTCATCCAGTTTGATCATGGGCCTCTTGGCTGTATCTCTGATCTGTCTTCTCCTTATTCGTGGTGAAAATTTAGAGGGACAGCCGGGTCTTGGGAGATTTGCAGTGGTCTGATACTCCTGCCTTTTCAATATGATTGCTTGCACAGTGCAGCCTTATGGTGGCACAAACCAGTGCAATCTGTAGGCCGTTCCCAAGCCTGGATAAATGCAGAGGGTTGCGCCAGGAAGGGCATCTGGCGGGAAAACTGTGGCAAACAAATATGAGCGTTCATCTAAAGAATCCCAGACCGGATCGGTCGTGGCCCGGGTTACCAACGCCCGCCCTCAGCACTGCTAACCTGCAGGGCGTCGGTGGAAATTCAGCTACTGTGGGTCGAAGACAAAGAAGAGGAGGAAACCGGATGTCAGAAGAAAAAGAGGAATGCACAGAGCCTACAACTGAGTGTAGGGACTTTGAATGTTAGGACTATGACTGGAAAAGCTCAGGAGTTGGTTAATATGATGATTAGGAGAAAGGTTGATATACTGTGCATCCAAGAGAGCAGGTGGAAAGGTAGTAAGGCTAAAAGTTTGGGAGCAGGGTTTAAATTATTCTACCACGGAGGAGATGGGAAGAGAAACGGAGTAGGAGTTATTTTAAAGGAAGAGCTGGCTAAGAATGTCTTGGAGGTGAAAAGAGTATCAGATCGATTGATGAGATTAAAATTTGAATTTGAGGGTGTTCTGTATAATGTGGTTAGCGGCTATGCCCCACAGGTAGGATGTGACCAAGAGTTGAAAGAGAAATTCTGGAAGGAACTAGATGAAGTAGTTCTGAGCATCCCAGACATCCAGAGAGTTGTGATTGGTGCAGATTGTAATGGACATATTGGTAAAGGAAACAGGGGCGATGAAGAAGTGATGGGTAAGTACGGCATCCAAAAAAGGAACTTTTAGGGACAGATGGTGGTGGACTTTGCAAAAAGGATGGAGATGGCTGGAGTGAACACTTATATCCAGAAGAGGGAGGAACATATAGTGACCTACAAGAGCGTAGGTAGAAGCACGCAGGTGGATTATATTACTGATTGTAAAATAGTGGTAGGGGAGAGTGGAGCTCGACAGCATAGGATGGTGGTGTGTAGGATGACTTTGGTGGTGGGTAGGAAGATTAAGAAGACAAAGGTAGAGCAGGGAAGCATGTGGTGGAAGCTGAGAAAGGAAGAATTGTTGTGCGGCCTTTCGGAAAGAGGTGAGACGCGCTCTCGATAAGACACCAGAAGCTCCCGGAAGACTGGACTACAACAGCCAAGGTAATCAGAGAGACAGGCTGGAGAGTACTTGGTGTGTCTTCTGCTATGAAAGGGGAGAAGGAGACTTGGTGGTGGAACCCCCAAATACAGGGAGTCAAACAGGGAAAAAAATTAGCGAAGAAGAAGTGGGACACTGAGAGGACTGAGGAGAGGCGAAAGGAGGACATCGAGATGCGACGTAGGGGAAAGGTAGAGGTGGCAAAGGCTAAACAAGAGGCATATGAAGACATGTACACCAGGTTGGACACGAAAGAAGGAGGAAAGGATCTCTACAGGTTGGCCAGACAGAGGGAAGCGGTGGGAAGGATGTGCAGCAGGTAAGGGTGATTAAGGCCAGAGATGGAAATGTGTTGACTGGTGCCAGTAGTGTGCTAAATAGATGGAAAGAATACTTTGAGAAGTTGATGAATGAAGAAAATGAGAGAGAAGGAAGAGTTGAAGGGACAAGTGTGAGGGACCAGGAAGTGGCAATGATTAGTCAGGGGGAAGTCAGAAAGGCACTACAAAGGATGAAAAATGGAAAGGCAGCATACCGGTGGGGGTATGGAAGCAATTTGGAGAGATGGCTGTGGAGTTTTTGACCAACTGATTCAACAGAATACTAGTGGGCGAAAAGATGCCTGAAGAATGGAGGAAAAGTGTTCTAGTTCCGATTTTTAAGAACAAAGGCGATGTTCAGAGCTGTGGCAATTATAGAGGAATAAAGTTGATGAGCCACACAATGAAGTTATGGGAAAGAGTCGTGGAGGCTAGACTCAGGACAGAAGTTAGTATCTGCGAGCAACAGTATGGTTTCATGCCTAGAAAGAGTACCACTGATGCATAATTTGCCTTGAGGATACTAGTGGAAAAGTATAAAGAAGGTTGGAAGGAGCTACATTGTGTCTTTGTGGATCTAGAGAAAGCCTATGACAGAGTACCAAGAGAGGAACTGTGGTACTGCATGCAAAGTCTGGTGTGGCGGAGAAATATGTTAAAATAGTACAGGACATGTATGAGGGCAGCAGAACAGCGGTGAGGTGTGCCTTAGGTGACAGCGGTGAGGTGTGCCTTAGGTGAGACAGAAGAATTTAAGGTGGAGGTGGGACTGCATCAGGGATCAGCTCTGAGCCCCTTCCTATTTGCATTGGTAATGGATAGGCTGACAGATGAGGATAGACTGGAATCCCCTTCGACCATAATGTTCGCAGATGATATTGTGATATGCAGTGAAAGCAGGGAGCATGCAGAGGAACAATTAGAAAGATGGAGACATGCACTGGAAAGGATAGGAATGAAGATTAGCCGAAGTAAAACAGAATATATGTGCGTGAATGAGAAAAGTGGAGGGGGAAGAGTGAGGCTACAGGGAGAAGAGATAGCGAGGGTAGAGGACTTCAAATATTTAGGGTCAACAATCCAGAGCAATGGTGAGTGTGGTCAGGAAATGAAGAAACGGGTCCAAGCAGGTTGGAACAGCTGGCGGAAGGTGTCTGGTGTGTTAGGTGACAGAAGAGTCTCTGCTAGGACGAAGGGCAAAGTTGACAAAACAATGGTGAGCATGGCCATGATGTACGGATTAGAGATGGTGGCACTGAAGAAACAACAGGAAGCAGAGCTGCAGGTAGCAGAAATGAAGATGTTGAGGTTCTCGCTCGGAGTGAGCAGGTTGGATAGGATTAGAAATGACCTCATTAGGGGGACAGCCAAAGTTGGATGTTTTGGAGACAAGATTCCAGAGAGCAGACGTTGATGGTTTGGACATGTTCAGAGGCGAGAGAGTGAGTATATTGGTGGAAGGGTGCTGAGGATGGAGCTGCCAGGCAAAAGAGCGGGAGGAAGACCAAAGAGAAGGTTTATGGATGTGGTGAGGGAAGACATGAGGGCAGTTGGGGTTAGAGAGGAAGATGCAGGAGAGGCAGGCTAAGATGGAAAAAGATGACGAGACAAGCCAAAAGGAAAAGAAGAAGAAGCACAGTGCTTCTTGAGATGTTTAAAGCTTGGGAAATCTTTAAACCTCTCCACAACAGTATCTCGGATTTGCCCGGTGTGTTCCTTGGTCTTCATGATGTTCTCTGCACTTTAAACAGAACCCAGAGACTATCAATGAGCGGGTGCATTTATACGGAGACTTGATTACACACAGGTGGATTCTATTTATCATCATCAGTCAACATTGGATCATTCAGAAATCCTCACTAAAATGCACTGCAATGAAAGTAAAGGGGCCGAATAATATTACATGCCCCACTGTTCAGTTTTTTATTCATTAAAAAACTATAAAATAACCAATAAATATGTGGCGAAAAGTTGAAAAGTTTAAGGGCGCAGAATACTTTCACAAGGCACTGTATATATTTACATATATTTATAGATAGATAGATAGATAGATAGATAGATAGATAGATAGATAGATAGATAGATAGATAGATAGATAGATAGATAGATAGATAGATAGATAGATATATCGTCAATCAATTTTCAGGCAGTGAATGACAAGTAGACGTCTCAGCTCGACAATGGGCCGCATTTAACATTTTCATCCTTCCATTTTCCAAGCCGTTTATCCTCACAAGGGTCACAGGAGTGCTCGAGCTCATCACAGCTAATTTCGGGGGAAAGGTGGACTATACCCTGAGCTAGCTCATTATTTCAGGAGGTAAAAAGGCAAAAAGGTAAGATGAAACCTTATTCAAACCAACTTTCTTTCAGCTTGTCCAATTAGGGGTCACCACAGCGTGTCATCTCAGATGAACGCTCATTTGCTTGGCACAGTTTTTACACCCTTCCTGACGCAACCCCTCTTGGTGAGTAGAGGCCCCAGTGAGATACGAACTCATGAGCCCTGGTTTACCAAACCAATGCTCTCACCACTGAGATATGGTGCCTCATAAAACAAGTCATACAATCAATAAAAAGTAAAGAATTAAAGAAGGCTGTCAATTGTTTTGCTCCTCCTCCATGCGTTTTGCTTCTTATTCACTCTTCTTTTTGCAGTCGCCCAATGCCAAAGGTAAATGAACATAATTTTTATTGTCCTTTACATTAAGTGATTCGAATAGTGGCATGGTGGGGCAGCTGGAAAGCATTGGCCTAACAGTTCTGAGGTCCGGGGTTCAATTCAGGCCCCACTTGTGTGGAGTTTGCATGTTCTCCCCGTACCTGAATGGGTTTTCTCCGGGCACTCCAGTTTCCTCCAACATCCCAAAAACATGCATTAATTGGACACTCTAAATTGCCTCTCGGTGTAATTGTGAGTCCAATTGTTGTCTGTCTCCATGTGCCCTGCGATTAGCTGGCAACCAGTTCAGGGTGAACCCTGCCTCCTGCCCGTTGACAGGATAGGAATAGACTCCAGCACAACCGTGACCCTTGTGAGAATAAGCGGCTAATAAAATGGATGGATGGATTTTAATGCTTTTGAGGACAAAATAAAAATTTAGATTTTCGCAATGGAAGGCTGCTAAATTTGGTCCTTGCGCAAGTATACATTCTTTCGATTAAAAATTTGATTTTTAAACAGCTCTCAGCTATGTTGGTGAATTCTCGCAAATTTATTCAGGGTTGAATGTTTGCATCAATCTTCAGTGCTAATACAGTACTGATTTACATACCTTGGTGGTGGCAATGCTGTTGACAAAGCTGATTTGTTGGAATCCTTTCTCACTCATTGTGAGGCACACTTCCCATCGTTCATTTACAGTCTCATGCAGCACCTTCAAGGCTACACCAGTCTCATCCAGTTTGTCTTTCACATACAGATCCACATAGCTGCGGAAGCCATTAACCTTGAAAGAGTAAAGACAGGTAAATCTTTGTGAACTTCGTACTTTCCCATAGAGGGAGATTTTACAATTATAATGCTAACTCATTGTCACCAGCGGCTTACAGTAGATTAACGCCAATAGGGAAAGCAGATGTTTTATTACAGCAATTTAGCATCATGGCAACATCATAGTCACTCATACTTGAATACATGGGACCAACCTCATATGGTTGTTTTAAAAATGTCTGAAATAAACTGGTGACCCTTCCTTGAGGGGTGAAAGGAGCTAAGTTGTCGGGGCCTTTATGCCCGTGGTAGGGTCACCCATGATAAACAGGTCCTTGGTGAGGGACTAGACCAAGTATGGCCCCTTATGAAGACGAGAAATATTGGATCTCATTTTCCATTACCCAGACGTGGGCCATTGGGGCCCGCCTCTGGAGCCAAGGCTGTAGGTGGGGCTCGACGGTGAGCACCTAGTGGTTTGGCCTGCAGCCATGGGGCCCGAAAGCATTAAGTGGTTTCCACGTTACGCTTTGGGCTCACCACCTGTGGGAGGGGCCATACCGATCAGCCACAATGTTCCTGGGTGGTAGCCGAAAACAGGGTCCCTGGCAATCTGATCCCGAGCTACAGAAGCTGGCTCTCGGGATGTCACCTCTCTAGCAGGGAACGACCCTGAGCTGGTGTGTAGGGTTGAGAAATTCTGACTGGATGTAGTAGTGCTCGACTCCATACACGGCTTGGGCTCTGCTACGAGTTGTCTTGAGAGTGGTTTGACTGTCTTCTACTCTGGAGTTGCCCACGGTGGGAGGCGCTGAGAAGGTGTGGGTGTACTTAGTTCTTGGTGTCTGTACATTGGAGTTCATGGTGAACAGGTGGCCTTCAAGTGGAGGCGGGGCAGGTTCAGACTGTAATTTTTTTTTTTTCAACAACAGTTTACTTTATGCACTTTTTCCTTGGAAGTGCTTGGAGCGGTTGCTGGAGCGCTCTCCTGCTGGGGATGCCATCGTTTTGTGAACTTCAATGATCACGTCGGCAAGGACATTGAGACCTGGAAGGGTGTGATTGGGAGAAATGTATCTACTTATCAGAACCAAAGTGGTTTTCTGTTCTTGGACTTCTGTGTTCATTAGTGACTGTCCATAAGAAAGACACTGTTCAAGCATAAGGGTGTCCATACATGCACTTGGCATCAATGATCCACTTTGTAGTTGGGTCATCAAACTTGCGACAGCATGTCTTGGACAATCGGGTGAAGAGACGCAGCGCTGGTGTGTCTTGGTGTGTTGGGTCTGATGGAAGGGTAAAATATAAGTCCGACCTGGTGGGCTCAAACATATTGTGAGGATCTGGTGTGAACGTCTGGCAGAATCCCCTTTCAGAAGGAGTTTCAATTCCCACCTAATGGAGAGCTTCAGATTCTGAGTTATTTGTCATTGTAACAAGTGCAAAGAAAAAATAAAGTGCATAACATTCAGTGCAAAGACTGGGTACAATGAGTCAGAGCAGACCATCTTCCGCACCTCCATTCCTGAGGTGACCAACCAGAGGTGTGGCGGTCTCCATCATGATGGCAACGACCAAACTCGTTGGGGGACATCAGTGGTGAGGAATGATGTGAGCTAAAGAAAGAATCCTATCGGGGTCATTTGGCCTTTCGGACTCCTGAAGCCGCAGATGGGTACTGGCTTGCCAAGCGAAATGCAGCTTTGGTGGTCATTAAGCCAAAAACTCGAGCGAACGTCTGAAAGGTCACAGAGAAAGGTCCTGGGGGCTTTGAGAAAATTGTGGTCTACCATCCGGGGTCTCAGGAGGGGAACCAGTGAACCATCAACACTGTACAGGACAGTCGTGGCCTAATTGTTGAGATCGTCACATGCTACTGTGGGGTACCAAGATTCAAGACCCGAACTGGACCATCCTCAGGCCTCACAGCTGTGGTGTCCTTAAGCAAGACATTGATACCCCGAACTCCCTGCCCCCAGCTCCACTCTGTGCCACCAGCAAGTGTGTGACCAAAATAATATTGTGTGCATACATTCATGACAATAAAGATGATTCTTCTTCTACAGTGGGGATGGGGAGCCGAAGACCTCGACCAGAGAAGTGATACTTTGAAGTCCTCCTCAATTCCACAAACATGCCTTCCCAGGAGGAAGCAGAATTAGGGATCCCTGAGGCAGACTCTCCTACCATTGGGGTTGAATTCACCTAGGTGGTAAAATGCTCGTCGGTGGCAAGGCTTGTTGCCAAGGTTGGATGAGATTTGCCTGGAGTTCCTAAAGGCTTTGGATGTTGTGGGACTTTCCTGGTTGACAGGCCTCTGCAATATTGCGTGGACATCAAAGACAGTGCCTCTGGAGTGGCAGACTGGGTTGGTCGTCCCCCTTCTAAAAATGGGGACTGGAGGGTGTGTTAAGATTAGTGGGATTACACTCCTAGACCTCCCTGGTAGGTTCTATTCGGGGTGATGGAGAGGAGGATCATTCAGGAAGTTGAATCTCAAATTCAGGGAGAACAATGTGGTTTTCCAATAGACCAGATATTCACCCTCAATAGGGTCCTCGAGGTGCATGTGATTTTTCCCAATCAGTTTATATATGTTTTGTAGACAGCATTCAACCGTGTTCCTCAGGGTCCCCTGTGGGGAGTGCTTTGGGAATATGGGGTACTGAACCCATTGATATGGGCTATTCGTTCCCTGTACAACTGGTGTCAGTTTGGTTTGCATTGATGGCAGTAAGTCAGATTCATTTACGGAGGTCAGACTTGGTCAAGGGAACCCTTTGTCACCCGTTCTATTTCTAACTTTTATGGACAGAATATCACATGAAAAGCGAGGCATAAAGGGGGACGGTTTGATGGCCTCAGTATTGCCTCTGCTTTTTGCACTATGTGGTTCTATTGGCTTCATTGAGCCGTGATCTGCAAGTGGAGCGGTTCAGTCGAATTTGAAGTGGTTGAGGTGAAAATCGTTACCTCTAAATCTGAGACTGTGGTCCTCAATTGGAAATGGGTGGAGTGCCCTCTTCGGGTCAGGAATGGGGTCTTGCTCCAAGTGGAGGAGTTAAAGTAGCTTGGAGTCATCTTCACAATTGAGGAAAGAATGGAACAGGTAATCAACAGGCGGATTCGTGCAGCGTATGCAGTGAAGTGGACTTTGTATCGGTTTGTTGTCATTGAAGAAGGAGCTATGCCAAAAGGCAAGGTCTCAATTTACTGGTCAACCTGAGGTCCTACCCTCACCTATTGTCACAAGTTGTGAGTCATGACTGGAAAACATGTTCCCAGATACCAGCGGCCAAAATGAGGTTCCTCCGGGCTCTCCTTTAAAAATAGGGTGAAAAGCTCAGTCTTCCAGGAGGGCCTCATAATAGAGCCAGTACTCCTCCACATTGAGAGGAACAAGATCAAGGGTATCTGGATCTACAGTTAAAGCCAGTATACATGCACTATTCAAAAACACACATTTAATTTTTCTTTGTCTGAAGTCAAATCAGATGAAAAGATCTGCTGTTTCAGGTTAGTCAAGAGCACCAAAATTATTTAATTTTGTTAAATGCAATTGTAATGAGAGAGAATTTCTGAGAGGAAACTATTTTCTTCCAAGTCAAATTTATGGGCAGATCTGAAAAGACGTGTGCGAGCACAGCAGCCGAAAAAACCTGACTCAGTTACACCAATTCTGTCAGGAGCCCAGTATTTTAGCAGAGTACTGTCAGAAGCTTGTGGAAGGTTACCCACATTTTACCCAACTCATGCAGTTCAAAGGAAATGATAGTCGATACTCAAGATATGTATGTACACTTTTCACCTGTAAGAAAATAATGTGAAATTCTCTCTCTCATTATCGTGGAATTAAACAAAATAAATTGGTGATCGTGGCTGACCTGAAACAGGTTTAATCTTATTTGACATCAGACAGTGAGGGAAAAAAACTAAATGTGTTTTTACTCAGTGTATATAAACTTCTGGCTTCAACTGTATCTGTCAGCCATCTCTACTTAGAATGTTTCCTGGACGCCTCCTTGGTGACGTGTTCTGGGCACCTCACACCGGGAGGAGACCCCAGGGATGATCAAGGACACACTCGAGAGACTATGTTTCCCGGGTGGGGCGGGAATGGCTTGGGATCCGTCGACAGATTTTGATTGGAGAGGCTGGGAACAAGGAAGTTTGGGCTTCCATATTAAAGCTACTGCTCCAGCAACTGAACTCGGATAAGCAGAAGAAAATGGAGGTACAGATAAATTGATGAAGTATTCATACAGGGAGGTCAGGAAACAATACTTGATTGATTCAGAGATGTATGTTTGTACACATCTGTCAGCGATATTTTTATCTTCTGCTTTTGTGGGTGAAATGGGGGCACGAAACAAAGATACATTTGATTTTGCATTTTGGATGAATCGGGAGAAAATTCCAATATTTTGCAAACATACTGAACAAAAACTTTTAGAATTTGTTCATGAGTAAAATTAGAGGAAATACAAAAGAATGTCCCAGTAAATTTTAATGACTTACAGGTAATTTTTTCCCATTCAATGTGACTTTGACACCCTTGCAAGAGCCGGCCACATCATATGCCCTGCGTGTCAGAAGAGCAACTGTATCCTTATCAAGTTTCTCCATCTTAAACTTAGACAGATCTGGCTGGAACGTCACACAGGTGAAATCATCTCCATCGAAGAACTTGATCTTGGGGTCTGAAGATTTGCTCATGTTGTTCTGCCAAGTCTGGGTGCAGAACAAAGAAACAATGTAAACAACGACTTGTAAGTGGTCTTGCTGAATATGCAGAAACATTGAAATCACAGTTTTTGTGTATGCAGGAAATTTACACACCTGTTTGAAACTGTGTCTGTACTCCTTGCAGGCAGTTTCCACGATGAATTTGGTACTGAAAATATTGCAAAGTTTTGCACCATAGCCATTCCTCCCGCCTGAGACCAAACAGAAAAAAAAAGATCAATATAAGCATTCAGCACCTTTATGAATTGACTGACAAATCAAAGAGTACAAAGAGTATAGACCTATACATTTGGACACCTTTTATTTATTTTAGGTTTACATGATCAGAGTTTTTGGGGCTGACCACCGATCAACAAGTTTAAAAAACAATAATCAATCACAAGATGGAGCAATGTGTCTATTTACATGACTTGTTCATTTGTTGTAAATACTTGTGTACTGTATGACTTGTACATTTATTGCATATTTGTCTACTGAGTTCTGTATCTTCAAAATCATTCTCTAGGATTTTAGACAAATCAATGACCCCGAGGGGGCATTCAAGATTTGGCCCCTGACGTTGGTTTAGCTCAAATCAACAATACAACATGACAGAAATAATGGGTGCAAACTTACTGTAAGTACAGTGAAGAAAATAAGTATTTGAACACCTTGCTATATTGCAAGTTCTCCCACTTGTAAATCATGGAGGGGTCTAAAATTTTCATCGTAGGTGAATGTCCACTGTGAAAGAGATAATCGAAAACAAAAATCCAGAAATCACAATGTGTGATTTTTTTAACGATTTATTTGTTTGATACAGCTGCAAATAAGTATTTGAACACCTGTCTATCATCTAGAATTCTGACCCTCAAAGACCTGTTAGTCCGCCTGCAAAAGTCCACCTCCACTCCATGTATTATCCTGAATCAGATGCACCTGTGTGAGGTCGTTAGCTTCATAAAGACACCTGTCCATCTCATACAATAAGTAAGACCCAAACTTGTAACATGGTCAAGACCAAAGAGCTGTCAAGAAATTGCCAATCATTAGAAAATGGAAGAAGCTAAACATGACGGTCAAGCTCAATTGGAGTGGAGCCCGATGGAAGATATCACCTCGTGGGGTCTCAATGATCCTTAAAAAGGTGAGGAATCACCCCAGGACTATACGACAGGACTTGGTGAATGACCCGAAAAGAGCTGGGACCACCGTTTCCAAGGTGACTGTTGGTAATACACTAACACATCATGGTTTGAAATCATGCATGGCCTGGAAGGTTCCCCTGCTTAAAGCAGCACATGTCAAGGCCCGTCTTAAGTCTCCCAATGACCATTTGGATGATACAGGGGAGTCATGGGAGAATGTTTTGTGGTCAGATGAGACCAAAATGGAACTTTTTGGTCATAATTCTACTAACCGTGTATAGAGGAAGACGATGATGAGTTCCATCCCAAGAACACCATTCCTACTGTAAAGCATGGGGGTGGTAGCATCATGCTTTTGGGGGGGTGTTCCTGCACATGGGACAGGACGACTGCACTGTATAAAGAAGAGGATGACCGTGGCCATGTATTGTGAGATTTTAGGGAACAACCTCTTTTCCTCAGTCAGAGCATTAAAAATGGGTCGTGACTGGGTCTTTCAACATGACAATGACCCGAAGCACACAGCCAGGAAAACCAAGGAATGGCTCCGTAAGAAGCATATCAAGGTTCTGGCGTGGCCTAGCCAGTCTCCTGACCTAAACCCAACAGAAAATCTTTGGAGGGAGATGAAACGCTTTGTTTTTCAGTGACACCCCAGAAACCTGTCTGATCTAGAGAAGATCTGTGTGGAGGAGTGGGCCAAAATCCGTCCTGCAGTGTGTGCGAACCTGGTGAAAAAGTACAGGAAACGTTTGACCTCAGTAATTGCAAACAAAGGCTACTGTACCAAATATTAACATTAGGTGTTAAAATACTTATTTGCAGCCGTATCACACAAAAAAATGTATTAAAAAAATCATACATTGTGATTTCTGGATTTTTTATTTTTTTTTTAGATTAGCTCTCTCACAGTGGACATTGCACCTAGACGAACATTTCAGACCCCTCCATAAGTGGGAGAACTTGCAATATAGCAGGGTGCTCAAAAACGTAGTTTCTTCACTGTAAATTACTTTTACAAATATTTTTAATGATATGTTGACTGTAACTTTCTTATTTTCCCAGATATATATTGTGGATTTTGTCCAGAGTTTGCATCTTCTTCTTTTCCTTTCTGCTTTTCCGGTTAGGGGTCGCCACAGCGCATCATCTTTTTCCATTGTAAGCCTATCTTGTGCATATTCCTCTCTGACACAAACTGCCCTCATGTCTTCTCTCGCAATATCCATCAAACTTCTCTTTGGTCTTCCTCTTGCTCTTTGCCTGTGAGCTACATTCTCAACAACCTTCTACAAATATATTCACTCTCTCGCATTTCGACATGTCCAAACCCTCAAGTCTACTCTCTCAAACCTTGTCTCCAAAACATCTTATTTTGGCTGTCCCTCAAATGAGCTCATTTATAATCCTATGCAACCTGTTACTCCCAGAGAGAACCTCAACATCTCCGCCTCTGTTTACTGTTGTCTCTTTAGTGCCACTGTCTCTAATTCATATATTAAAGCTGGCCCCACCACTGTTTTATAAACTTTGCCCTTGATCTTCGCAGAGACTCTTCTCTTCACATAACACACCAGACACTTTCAGCCAACTCTTCCAACCTGCTTGGACGCATTTCTTTACTTCCTTACCACACTCACCTTTGTTCTGGATTGTTGACCCCAAGTATTTGAAGTTGTCCACCTTCGCTATCTCTTCTCCCTGTAGCCTCACTCTTCCCCCTCCACCCCTCTCATTCATGGATATATATTCTGTTTTACTTCAGCTAATCTTCATTCGTCTTCATTCCGGTGTATGCTTCCATCTTTCAAATTGTTCCTCCATCTGCTCCCTGGTTTCACTGCATATCACAATGTCATCTGCAAACATCATGGTCCAAGGGGATTCCAGTCTAGCCTCATCTGTCAGCCAATCCTGATGCGGCCCAGCCTCCCCCAGACTCTGCCTCCAACGACCCCCACTTAAATTGAGTTTGAGACCCCTGGTCTAGACCACTGTTACACTTCCATTAAAAACGCATATGTGCTATTCCCCACGCACCAATTGGTTCCTCTGATCACTGCTTGCTCGGCTTAATACCTACATACAGGCAAGCACTTAAGTGTGCGAAGCCTTTGGTAAAACCAGTTAAAAGGTAGACCAACAAGACAAAATTAGAACTTCACAACTGTTTTGACTGCACAGCCTGGAGTGTCTGAAAATTCAGCGCGCAGCCAAGATGAATTCACAGATATTGTTACCGCGTATGTCAGTTTCTGTGAGGAGGTGTGTGTCGCAACAACAACTTTTCGCATGTTCAATAGCAACAACCTGTAGTTTACAGCCGGACTTAGTCAACTTCGCCAGGCTATAGAGATTGCATATAGTAGTGGGGATAAAATCACACTACAAACCAGCTGACTCAAAAAATTAACAATGCAAAGAGGGACTATGCAGTTAAAATGGAAAAACATCTCGGCGCTAATGACTCCAAATCAGTCTGGCATGGATTACAATCGCTCACTAATTACAAGCGATGTTCCCCCCAGGAGAAAAAGAGAGCGGGCTAGCCGACGACTGAAATAGCTTTCACTGCAGGTTTGAAAAAGACACTTCACATGCCACCCACCCACCAAGCCGCACCACAAGCCGTACCACCTTCCACTCTGCTTTTTAACATCCATGAAATGGACGTTAGACAGATCTTCAAACAACAAATGATCAACAAAGCGCTGGGCCTAGACCTTGTGTCCCCATCCCTGCCTCAAAGTCTGCGCAGACCAACTTGCTCCTGTCTTCACAAAAATCTTCAACAGGTCTCTAGAACTCTTTAGATTCTCTCTCTCACAGTGGACATGCACCTATGACGAAAATTTTAGAGCCTTCCATGATTTCTAAGTGGGAGGATTTGCAATATAGCAGGGTTTTCAAATACTTATTTTCTTCACTGTATTTCTCTGCCACTCCAGATTATGGAGTGGCAGTTTTGAGCAAAAACTGAATCTAACAAACAATTTTCTCCAGACATCTCTGCAAGACTATCTCTTTTTAATAAGGTCACTCAGTAATAAATCAAAGGTGATTAATGGCATTTCAACTGATGAGCTTTTGTTATTCAATGAAACAGTTAACAGGAAATAGCCCTAATACCATTCTAAATTCGGCAAAACAAGAAATTTTAATTTTAGGAACAAGTTTCAAATGGGGAAAAAAGGTGAAGGTTATTGGTATTTTAAAGTCATTATTTCAGTGTAAAGAAATTATATTAAATTAGCTCTTTTGAATATCTATGTTTTTGGGATAACAGGGACCCAAAGGTGACTGTTTTCAAAATGTATAGACCTCCAATGTACAATAAAAAATTTATGAAGGATAATTCAGTCGGTCATTTGTATCGACAACAAATATTTTGTCAAAAGGGAGACTTCAATAGTCATGTTAACAAATGGAGAAAAATATTGCTGCTCTCATAGAAAAGAACTCTACTATACTGAACACAATTAGATCTCTGAACATATTAAGAGTCAAACTCAAACTCACGGTCTAATCTTAGACGTGGTCTTCTCAGGATGTTGAAATTCTTTCAATTGATATGAAGGACATGGATATTTCTGACCATTTTTGTGCATTCTTTGGATTGCAGAATCTTCCAAAAGTTCAGACAACCTCTGTCTCGATTAAAAAAAGACTAACTAACCCTAACCCTAACTCGGGTCAAGGGTCACTGACCTCCCATCACCACAATGTTCATGGTGAGAACATCAGCTGCGGGTGCCAGCTGATAAGCATCCTGTTTGCCAGCCTTGCAAAGGACTCTACCCACATTGCTGTGAAACAAATGTCTGGATTTCTTCAACCAGAGTTCCAACTTTTGTTAGTCAGGACACCGTGGATATGCCCCGGATGATATGCTGTGGAATAAAGCAAGTCACTTTTCGAGTTCAACTAAGACTTGCCCCCTGTCCTCATGTTCCTAAATCGCCCCACTCTGCATATGCCCTAACTCAATCCATCATCCCTCGACTCTCCTACCCCCGTCTTGCATTGCAGTGGAATTTCATCTGCACATCACGATCTCTGTTGCTTGATGGCAGGCACAATGTCATAAAACTGTGAGTGTTGGGTTTGTAATAAAATTACCTTCCAGTCAATTCAACTGGACATTCAGTATCGCTCTATTCGGCATTGGTGATTAATAGTAGGCTAAATGAGGCATGACAGTTTCAAGTGTAACAACACACTAGCATGTACTGGTCAGGCGTGTTTAACATTTAATATAATGAAAGTTGGTCAAAGAGATATGGCACAAAAAAAGTAGAACTACTAACTTAGTGAGGATAAAATATGAATCAATCAAACCACTGCTTGCAGTTATCGCTGCGAGACGAGCTCTTTAATATCAGGTCACAGGGTAATAAATCAATGTTGATTAATGATATCATAACAACCTATGATCTCGAATTTTTGGAAATAAAGTAAACGTGGTTAACAGAAAATAGCTATCATAGTATTTGAAATGAGGCAACACCAGAAAATTTTTGTTTTATGAGCAAGGATCGAACAGGGAAAAATGTGGTTGTGATGCTATTTTCATTATTTCAATGTAAAGAAATTTTGCTCTGTGATTTTAGCTTTTTTGAATATCTATTTTTAGTAAAAGGTGGCCCAAAGGTTAGCGTTTTAATAATTGAAAGACCTCCAAGATACAATAGAAAGTTTATAGAGGATTTTTCAGAAATGCTGTCAGTTATTTGTAGTGTGTACAACTACTTTGTCATAAGAGGGGACTTTAACATGGAAAAAACATCCAGAACTTTCTGCCATAATAGACACATTTGACCTCTCTCAATAGTAAGAGTCCAACTCACACTCAAGGTCACATCTCTAAGGATGTTGAAATTCTACTGACTGACATTAAGGATATGGCTTTTTCTGAGTATTTTTGTGTATTTTTTTTTTTTTTGCAGATTCTTCCAAAAGTTCAGACAACCTCCATCTCTATTAAAAAAAAGTATATAAATGAGAATACTGCCACTAAGTTGCCACAGACAGTGAATGCTGAGACAGTTGGCGAACATTAGGACAATTTCAACTCAAAAATGTCAAGCACCATGAATGCTGTCACTCCGCTTAAAACTAAGTCCATCCTGAGGTGACCGAGAACCCCAGAGGAGCACAATGATTGTCAAGAGCTCTAAATGAAGGTGCACAAAAGCAGAACATAAGTGGAGTAAAACTAAACTCCAAATTGACTGACCTCTATAGACAGTGCCTTTGTAAGTTTAACCAAGAGATCGTCAGGGATAGACAGCAACACTTTCCGAAATCATGAGTAAGAACCTCAACAATACTCGCACTCTGTTTGCTGTGGTTGACAAGCTCACAACCCTGCAGAATCAGATAGCGCCAGAACCCATAATATCCAACAAATACAATCAGTTTGCCTGTTATTTTGATGAAAAAATACAATCCATCAGGTGAAATGTCAGCACAAATCAGCACAATGACAAAATCATTCTGCATCTGAAGCCACCCAGGGAAATCTCTATTAACTTGTCAGAATTTGATACAGATACAAAACACTGCAGAGAAAAAAAGTTCAGCAGCTGAAACTATCAATGAGCTGTTTCGACTAAATACCATCTGACTTTTTCAAAGCTATTGTGAAGTCGGTGCAAGTTGATTTTCGGCAAATAATGAATTACTTACTTCAGTCTGGTGACTTTCCTTAAGCTCTGAAAGTAGCAGCTGTTCAGCCTCTTCTACAAAACAGAGCACTAGACGATTTCATGCTAGCAAAGTATAGACCAAGGGTGCTCAATGCGTCGACTGCTCGATCCCGGGACGCCGGGCCCAAAAAAAAGAAAAAGAAAAAACGTCCGCCAATGTTCCCTCTAAACTGCACACATGTGGAATTGTGCACCACTGATGCATTGGTTTCGCAGATAATCAGCGTTGCACGCAAAAAAAAAACAATAATTCAATGCAAATATAAAGTATAACATAAAGCTATTCATTTTGTGGCATTTTGCAATGTGATTCACTGAGGGTTGTAAGATCCACAATTCACTTATATATATATATATATATCAATAACACAACATCATGATCAACCGTCGTCGGTTGCTCGCGAGAGGCTGGCTGCTTAAAAAGCAGATCTTGGGGTAAAAAAATCTGGGCACCCCTGCTATCGACCCATTTCAAATCTGCCTTTCATACCCAAAATTGTTGAGAAAGTTATTTTTAATCAACTTTGCAATTTAATGAATTTGAATTGACTTTTTGACAAATTTCAATTAGGTTTCCAAACCGAACCACAGAACTGAATTTGGTCTTATCAACGTGCAAAATGAAGAACTCAAAACTCAGGAAAGGTTTCTTGTTGGATTTCAGTGGCGCTTTTGATTCGGTAAATCATAATATACCGCAGAACAGGTTGGAAACGTAGGTAAGACTACATGGAACGGTTTTTAAATGGTTTAGGTCCTACCTGGAAGAAAGGAGCTATTTTGTAACCATTGGAAGTGCTCAATACCAGCAAAAGGGAATGACCTATGAGGTCCCTCAAGAGTCAATTGGACCCCTCCTGTTCAGCCTGTATATGCTACCTTGGGGTCAAATTATTCAAAACTTTAATTTTGACTATCATAGGTATGCAGATGACACAGTTATATTTAGCAATGTCTCCAGATGATTACCGTTCAATTGAGGTGTTGTTCTATTGTCTAAAGCAGAAAAATAACTCGATTATTCAAAATGTTCTTAAACTATACTACAACAAAACTGAGACAATTGTTTTTGGCAATAAAGAAAAGCAAATTGTTGTAAGTAAATACCTGGACTCTTTAAAAACCATAGACCAACCCTGAAACCTTGGCGTTCTTATAGATTCCGACCTGTCTTTTAATAGTCACATCAAATCAATCACGAAAACTGCCCTTTACCATTTGAAGAACTTATCTAGAGTGAAGGCTTGTATGCGTCAAACAGATGAGGGGAAATCTCATCCATGCTTTTATCTCAAGTAGACTTGACAACTGTAATGGTCTACTGACTGGTCTCTCACAAAAACCATTACACAGTTGCAGCTCATTCAGAATGCTGCAGCTTGGGTTTTGACCAGAACATAGAGGTCAGAGCATTTAACTCCAATTCCTAAGTCCTTACACTGACTTCCAGTCATCTTTTGAATAGATTTTAAAGTTCTGCAACTGGTCTGAAAAATCACTAAATGGTTGAGGTCCTGAATACATGAAAGAAATGCTTACGGAATACATAACCTGTATCAGAATCAGCTTTCATGGCCAAGTACGTAACAACACACAAGGAATTTGTCTCCGACAGTCGATGCCGCCCTTGTACGACATTCAGAACAAACTAACAAGAACAAACAATAGACATTCATTCAATAGGCACTATTCCTGAAAAGAAACAGTTATGCAAGATGCAGAGTCTTCTTAATTTACAGCAGTTAAAAGTGTTTCACCAACCCCTCCCACCAGCTCTAAGTGTGACTGTTTTTAAATACTTTTTTCTCATGCTTATTAGTATTAGTATTTCATATTTAGAGGCCCCACAGCTTGGCAGTGAAAAGCATTGGTATGGTAAACCAGGGGTTGTGAGTTCATATCCTACTGGGGCCTCCATTCCTCAAGAGGGGGTGCGTCAGGAAGGGCATTCGGCGTAAAAACTGTGCCAAACAAATACGAGCGTTCACCGGAGATGTCACGCTGTGGCGACCCCTAACGGATCAAGACGAAAGAAACTTACTTATTAGTATTTCCAATTGTAATGATATCTCTTGCACTATACACTGTTTTAAATTGTACTTTTATTTTTATTTTTTAATATAAATATTTTGTTGTCATATTTATTGTTTTTTTCACATTTTAAATGTTTTATATTTGTATTCAAATCCTTTTCATTATTCATCATTGTGCCAGTACAGTCAGTGCCCTGATTGTAAGTATTTTTTTAAATCTGTTATTTTATCTCATCTCTAAGAGCATTAAAGTTAATTAAATCACATGTGACCTGACCAACCTCAAAAAAATGAACCTTTTACTTATTTATTTATTTGAGGGCTTTCAGGATTTGGAATTGAGTCCCCTTGGTTGAGTGTGGCCGATGATCTATACCAGGGGTGCACAATGCGTTGACTGCGATCGAGACGGCAATTTTGGTCGATCCCGTGCCAGTGTGTCAACCACCAACCCCCCCCCCCCCAAACCCTCCCACCCCACCCAAAAAAAAAGACGTGAGCCTATCATCCACCTTGTCGCTTGATTAAGGTCTGGCCTATATGTCGATCGTACTAACATAAAGGCTCTTTGTAACAAGCTGACCTCCTATTTCCGGCAGTCGAGGCGATGCGCACGTACCTCCACCCCCCCGCCCGCGCATACGGCCACTCAGCCCCCACCCCAAAACACCCCCCCAGGTCGATCGCGAGAGACTGGCTGCTTGGGGTAAAAAGTCTGGGCACGCCTGATCTATACTCACCTGTGACCTTTTTTTCATCATCATCATAGTTGCTGGAGGTGAGCAAGTGACCAAAAATGAGAGCTGGGACATACATTTTCTCATCTTTGTGCTCCACCACTGGTATTCCTTTACCATTGTTCCACACAGAAATGGTATTGGATTCCCTGGTGGAAGTGGATTTGAAGAAAAGTGATGAGTAAAACATGTTAAAATAAATGAAATTTTCAAATGCTTTTCAGACAGTGTTCTCCATTTCAAGCATCTTCATTACCTTAAATATATAAAGAGTAAAAATAATTCAGTATGCAACACTGTACTTACGAATCAACGTTGATCTTAATGGCACTCATGTTTTTGTCCCTCTGTTTGTTATCTGCTGCATTGACTGTATTGGAAGAATTTATTTATTATTTATGTTTATCTGAAACCCAAATGCCTTCAATATACAGTGGGACCTGCAAATTTCACACCCTTTCACATTTTCAAAAATTTAACATGCTTAGCAGGTCTAAATCTGATTTGAGTTAATTTCTTAAATTAAAAAATAAATTGACATAAAAAAAATCAAAGAAACATTTCAACATTTGTGTTAAAATATATTAAAAAACTAAACAAACATAACAGGTTTATACCACAGGATAAGCTTGTTCTTCTACTAACAAATATAGAGGTCCATTGTTCCTCACTGCCTCGTGAGCGCCACCATGCCTGTATCCAATAATATGGTGGTGCTTTATGTATGTGTTAAATAAAGAAATTGCACCCGCAACTGAGACTGCATCTTTTAATGTGAAGCACCTTATTGTCACGAAAATACGGTACTTTTAACTTAACCCCGTTCCCAGATGACGTCTGCAGTTTTGTATTAATTCATTTGCTTTTCACAGGGTGTCTTCTGACGCCGTGAATTCTTTTACATTTACAGTATATCTCCAAACACAAATTAATATCCTTGTTTTGTTGTGAAAACTTGGTGAGTTTCTGTTACAACGCATTTGGAGCCAGACCTATATAACCAGTGTACTGTATTACCCAGGTACTTATTTCGGTGTTCTGAGACGTGATGATACGATATCTTAGTAATTAGCATCATTTTCCTCCGTCTTTTTCTACCTCCTGCTTGCACTCCCTTCGGGATAAGGTAAACTACAGTGAAGAAAATGAGTATTTGAACACCATGCTATATTTCAAGTTCTCCTACTTAGAAACCATGGAGGGGTCTGAAATATTTAGCGTAGGTCCATGTCCCCTGTGAGAGAGTTTACCTAAAAAGAAAAATCCAGAAATCATAATGTATGATTTTTTTTAATGATTTATTTGTGTGATACAGCTGCAAATAACTTGGGTGAAGAGAGGGGTGGAACTGTCAACTGATCACCATCTGGTGGTGAGATGCATCCAATGGTAGGGGAAGATGCCAGTCCCAAACAGGAGGCCCAAACATATTGTGAAGATCTGCTGGGAATGGGTGACAGATTCCCCTGTGAGAAGGAATTTCAACTCCCATATCCGAAAGAACTTTGCTCACATCCCGGAGGAGGCGGGGAACATTGAGTCAGAATGGACGATGTTCCGCGCCTCCATTGCTGAGGCGGCCAACTGGAGCTGTGGCCGTAAGGTGGTCAGTGACTGTCGTGGCGGCCAACCACAAACACGTTGGTGGGCACCAACAGTGAGGGATGCTGTAGAGGTGAAGAAGGACTCCTATCGGGCATTTCTGGCCTGTGGGACTCCCGAGGCAGCTGATACAAGGTTCATACTCAGTCTGACCAAAAAAATTTAAGGGCTTTTTAGGGGCATTCTTAGGGGCTGACACGAAAAATTTAGGGCCATCGTGGGAAATCAAGAGTAAGGAAAAAAGACTCACCCAATGGTGCCATCAACCGTTCTTGGTTCATCAAATGTTCCAGTATCTCAGTACCTGTGACAGTGATCACCTGTCGCCCCTTGTGGTAGTTCTCATTGATATGACCATTGTCAACGTCTTCACATAACAGCATACAGAAAAACAGATTCTAACTACAATTGCAACTATATACACAAATGTCTTCTACTGATGTCTGTCTCAGCACCGCTACTCTAGCTCCTTGAGCCTACCCAGTGCCTCCTCTATTTGTTGCTGCAGAGGTGGCAAAGTGGCTCTCTTATCCTTTGCTCTGCCTCTGAGTGCATTGGCCTCGGTGATAAACCTCAGATTCCTCTTTTCTTCTGCCTCCTCACACAGCCTGTCAGCCTTCTCAATAAGCGTTGATATGTCAGTCTCTATTCTGGCTTTTATGGCTTTGAGGCAGTAGAGATGAAAAGCAGGCAGCGATGCCAAATGTAGCCAGGTACGAAGTCTTCCTTTCTCCACAGTGGTAGTTTTTAGCAATGTCACTGTCTGGGAACATGACTGAAAACACTTTCGAATTATTTTTACAAGATTTGAAACTGTAATGGCTGCAGATCACTTTTAAAGTCCAACGATCTCTGCCTTTAACGAGTCCGTCTTCGTGTATTGAACTACGTTCATAATGCCTCACTTCTGGCTGGTTGAAGTCGATGGCTGGACAACCGTAGGTGCACATTAGGGATCACAACCGGTTACAAATAACCGGTTATAACCGGTTTTCGTTTTTTTTTTTTAAACAAAAAAATTTTCAATCATTTCTTTCGGTTCCAGTACTCCACATTGCGCTATTTTTTCCAAGATCATTTCCAGTTTTTTCAAGTTTCGCTGTGGAGTAAAGTTGGACTCAAAAGAACATTCAGTTAAATCAAAGAAACATCAAACATGGCATTGAGGAAACGCTCGGTATACTTTCATGCCCTTCTGAAAGTCCGAAAGAAGAATGTCAACATTAAAACATTTTTACAAAAAAATAAAAATTTAACTTACACGAGTGCGTTGTTGAAAGCCACATTCAACAAGCTTGTTTGTCAATATTGTGTACAAACTAACCCATTACCGCGGAGTAAATTAACGATCGATGGTGTAGCGCCGGAGAAAAGGAGTCGGAGGCGGAGTGTCGGACACAGGAACAAAACTTGTTTTATTGGCAGACATCAAAACACTACTCGCATAACGGGGGGAACTCTGTGAACTCGTCACTCCAGAGGAGCAACAACAAAAACAGTCCATGCGGAACCCCGCACCCCAACTCGAGGTCCCGCGGGTGAATTATGTAAACACCACTATGGTACCGGTTTTAAAACCGGTTAATCATTTTTTTTGCTACAACTGTTTGGTTAAAACCGGTGATGAAAGTAAGTGGTTATTTTGCGATCCCTAGTGCGCATGCACTGCTAGTACCACTGCCTGAAGTTGATGCTTCACTATCTTGATATTTTAGAAACAGATTCATACCAACGGAAGATGAGAGAGTCTTCGCCAAATCAGCGTGTCTCCTGTTTTTCCGGTGTGACTCCAGCGCTTTGACGTCCATCTTTTCAAGCTGGTAACTCTGCTTGCACAGATGGCAGTAAAACATGTGCCGATCTTTTGGATTTAGACGAACCCAGCTCCCAAACTCCTTACTTTCAACCCAAAATGCACTTCCCCGTGATACAAGTTGGCTCGATGAAAGAACTACGCTACGTCGTAACGAAGACGAAGTGAAATGTCTACTCACGGAAACAAAAAATGGAATATCGACAAGATGGCGACTAGTTGTCAACAAGGTGACTTCCGTTGACAATTTCCGGCTGATTTGGACGCCAGACGGATCGCAATTTTTTTTTTACATAAAAGATTGATTTTTTTTTTAGGGAGAATTTTGGCGGTAGAGGTCCTCCCTTTAATTTTTTTTTTAATTTAAGGCCTTTTTAGGGACTTGACCGGTTTTCGCGGATTTTAAGGACTTTTAGGAGCCCCTAAATGCACCTTCGAAAATTTAGGGTTTTTTAGGGACTTTTAGGGCCGCGTGAGAACCCTGTGATAGTTACCAGCTTGCCAAGCGGAATGTAGCTTCGGTGGTTGCTGAGGCGCGGGAGGAGTTCGGTGAGGCCATGGAGAACGACTTCAGGATGGGTTCATGGAAATTTTGGTCCACTGTATGGTGTCTCTGGAGGGAGAAGCAGTGCACTGTCAACACTCTGAATAATGGGGACGGGGCGCTGCTGACCTCACCTCGGGATGTTGTGAGTGGGTGGGGAGAATACTTCAAAGATCTCCTCAATTCCACCAACATGCCTTCCCACAAGGAAGCTGAGTCTGGGTGCTGTGAGGCGGGCTCCTCTACCTCTGGGGTTGAGGTCACCGAGGTGGTTAAAAAGCTTCTTGGTGGAAGATGAGATTCACCCGGACTTTGTAAAGGCTCTGGGTGTTGTGGGGCTGTCCTGGTTGACACGCCTCTGCAACATCGTGTGGACATCTGGGACAGTGCCTCTGGATTGGCAGACTGATGTGGTGGCCCCTCTTTTCAAGAAGGGTGACCGGAGGGTGTGTTCCGGGTATGTCCCACCAGAAAGAGACACCAAGGACGACCCAGGACACACTGGAGAGACTATGTCTCTCGGCCGGCTTGGGAACACCTCGGGATCCTTCTGGAAGTGGCTGGGGAAAAGAAAGTATGGGTATCCCTGCTGAAGCTACTTCCCCTGTGACCCCACCCGGAAAAGCGGTAGATAATGGATGGATGGATGCATAGATGGATGGATGGATGGATGGATGGATGGAGTTGCAAATTAGTATTTGAACACCTGTCTATCAGCTAGGGTTCTGACCCTCAAAGACCCGTTAGTCCGCATTTAAAAGTCCACCTCGACTCCATGTATTATCATGAATCACCTGTTTGAGGTCTTTAGCTGCATAAAGACACCTGTCCACCCCATACCATCAGTAAGACTCAAACTTGGAACATGGACAAGACAAAAGAGCTGTCCAAAGGCTCCAGAGACAAAATTGTACAACTCCACACGGCTGGCAAGTGTTACGGAGAAATTGCCAACCAGCTTGGTGAAAAAAGGTCCACCGTTGGAGCAATCATTAGAAAATGGAAGAAGCTAAACATGAGGGTCAATCTCAATCGGCGTGGAGCCCCTTGCAAGATATCACCTCATGGATTCTCAATGATCTTTAAAAAGGGGAGGAATCAGGACCATCATTTCCAAGGTGATTGTTGGTCATATACTAAGACGTCATGGTTTGAAATGATGCATGGCATGGAAAGTTCCCCTGCTTAAAGCAGCACGTGTCAAGTCCCGTCTTAAGTTTGCCATTGACCATTTGGATGATACAGAGGGGTCATGGGAGAATGTTTTGTGGTCAGATGAGACCAAAATGGAACTTTTTGGTCATAATTCCACTCACCGTGTTTGGAGGAAGACGAATGATGAGTTCCATCCAAAGAACACCATCCTGATTGTATAGCATGGGGGTGGTAGCATCATGCTTTGGGAGTGTTTTTCTGCACACAGGACAGGACGACTGGACTGTATTAAGGAGAGGATGACCGCGGCCATGTATTGTGAGATTTTGGGGAACAACCTCTTTCCCTCACTCAGAGCATTGAAGATGGGTCGTGGCTGAATCTTTCAACATGACAATGACCCGAAGCACACAGCCAGGAAAACCAAGGAATGGCTCCATATCAAGGTTCTGGCGTCCATGCCTAAACCCAATAAAAAATCTTTGGAGGGAGCCAAAACTCCGTGTTTCTCAGCGACAGCCCAGAAACGTGTCTGATCGAGAGAAGATCTGTGTGGAGGAGTGAGACAAAATCCCTCCTGCAGTGTGTGCAAACCTGGTGAACAACTACAGGAAACGTTTGACCTCTGTAATTGCAAACAAAGGCTACTGTACCAAATATTAACATTGTTTTTCTCTGGTGTTATACATACTTATTTGCAGCTGTATCACACAAATAAATCGTTAAAAAGTCATACATTGTGATTTCTGGATTTTTCTTTTTAGATTATCTCTCTCACAGTGGACATGCACCTACGATGAAAATCTCAGACCCCTCCATGATCTCTAAGTGGGAGAACTTGCAATATAGCAGGGTGTTCAAATATTTTTTTTCTTCAAAGTAAAGGTGCCATTTTTTTATTTCTTGTCAAGAATCAACAACAAGTGGGACACAATCGTGAAGTGGAACAAAATTTACTGGATATTTTATTTATTTTTTTTACAAATAAAAACCTGAAAAGTGGGGCATGCAATATTATTCGGCCCCTTTACCTTTAGTGCAGCAAACTCACTCCAGAGGTTCAGTGAGGATCTCTGAATGATCCAATGTTGACTGATGATAAATAGAATCGACCTGTGTGTAATCAAGTCTCCATATAAATGCACCTGTTCTGTGTAGTCTCAGGGTTCTGTTTAAAGTGCAGAGAGCATCATGAAGACCAAGGACCACACCAGGCAGGTCCGAGATACTGTTGTGGAGAAGTTTGAAGCCAGATTTGGACACGAAAACATTTCCCACACTTTAAACATCTCAAGGAGCACTGTGCAAGCAATTATATTGAAATGGAAGGAGTATCAAACCACTGAAAATCCACCAAGACCCAGCGGGCCCTCGAAACTTTCACCTCGAACAAGGAGAAGACTGATCAGAGATGCAGCCAAGAGGACCATGATCACTCTGGATGAACAGCAGAGATCTACAGCTGAGGTGGCAGAGTCTGTCCATTGGACAACAATCAATTGTACACTGCACAAATCTGGCCTTTATGGAAGAGTGGCAAGAAGAAAGCCATTTCTCAAAGATATCCATAAAAAGTCTCATTTAAAGTTTGCCACAAGCCACCTGGGGGACACACCAAACGTGGATGAAGGTGCTCTGGTCAGATGAAACCAAAATCGAACTTTTTGGCCGACATGCAAAAGGATATGTTTGGCGTAAAAGCAACACAGCTCATCACCCCAAACACACCATCCCACTCTCAAACATGGTGGTGACAGCGTCATGGTTTGGGCCTGCTTCTCTTCAGCAGGGATAGGGAAAATGGTTCAAATTGATGGGAAGATGAATGGAGCCAAATACAGGACCATTCTGGAAGAAAACCTGTTGGAGTCTGCAAATGACCTGAGACAGGGACGGAGATTTATCTTCCAACAGGACAATGATCCAAAACATAAAAACAAATCTACAATGGAATGGTTCACAAATAAACGTATCCAGGTGTTCGAATGCCCAAGTCAAAGTCCAGACCTGAATCCAATCGAGAATCTGTGGGCAGAGCTCAAGACTGATGTTCACAAACATTCTCCATCCAGCATCACTGAGCTCGAGCTGTTTTGCAAGGAAGAATGGGCAAGAGTTTCAGTTTCTCGATCTGCAAAACTGATAGAGACATACCCAGAGCGACTTGGAGCTGGAATTGCAGCAAAAGGTGGCGGTACAAAGTATTAATGCACGGGGCCAAAGAATATTGGACGCCCCACAGGTTTTTATTTGTTGGAGACGTTTAAAATAGCCAATAAATTTCATTCCACTTCACATTGTGTCTGACTTGTTGTTGATTCGTGACAAAAAAAAATTTTCACATCTTTATGTTTGAAGCCTGAAATGTGGCGAAAGGTTGAAAAGTTCAAGGGGGAAGAAAGTTTTCACAAGGCACTGTACATTATTACATTCTTATTATTATTAAATGATTTTTAAATCAGATTAGAGACACAGGAATTGATATGTATGTATGTATAAATATATACAGTAAATTCATTATTAATTGACATTTATTATAAATGTGTGCTTGTTTTCATGCTATTGACTAAGTCAACATTAGCTTGAAGAAAACCCAGCTGGTGAAAGCTATCTCGTGAGGATATCAAGACTAAAATTACTCATGTACGCCATTCCTTGTGCAAACGAATCACACATTGCACGAGTACATTGCAGTACACATAAGTCCCTCCCTTGAATACATCACTCTTCAGGATTTCAGTACACCAGGAAACCAGTACATTCAGTTCAACTAAGTCCCTTCCCCACCTGCCATGGCGCTGCCTGACACTGGCTACTCATTGGTAATTTGCCGAAGTGAGTGATAACGCTCGCAACTTCCCAATCACATGGGAGGACATTTGATGAAGTCGTGTCCTGTCATTCGCCGAAGATTCGGAAGTGATTGAAAGAATGCTTCCTCAGATCTGTTTCCACTTCTAGAAAACTCACGAGTTCCATGGTGGCAGCAAAAAAAAAGGAACGAATCTTTTAATGAATTGATCTGGTTAGTCCGTTCACTAAAAAAATTAGGTCTCAATGAAAAAACTACTCTCTCAAAAACGTTTTGTTTCTTGATAATTCTGGTAATTCAATGTATTTATTACCGTGAATAAAGCAAATGTAGGGAATATTCTATACTGACAAAAAAAAAAAAGATTGTATCGAAGTAAAAAAAAATAAATAAAGAGGGAGGGGTGTACAGGAGTGGGAATCTGAAAAATTTTGGCTCAGGATTGGGATCAATCGCTGATCTCTGTGGGAGTGGGATTTTTTTTTCCAAATAAAATGGTTTTTTTAGATCACTCCATAATGTGACGGTGAGGAAACCATCTCTGGGGAAGTGAATGGGATATTTTGTTTTTTAAAACCTCACTTGGAATTGTGCGAGAGTGGGATCAAACTCGGTGGGGGTGGGAGAGAGCAGGAGTGAACAGCATCTCCTGTGTCAGCCTCTATTCCACATGTGCATCAAGGCCATAATAAAGAGAAATGGACAGTGAACTGGCATGAGGCTTCAAGCACATGAGGAAAAAAATGAAGTTTCATAAAAATAAACATCAACTAGCAAATGACGACAATTTTGATTGTTGCTGTAACGACTCATTGACTAATCGTGGCATCCCTTACGATACAGTGACAGAAAACCCTTCAGTTATTTGGGCGGGGGGTTGCCATAATGTTAAAAGTACAATACAGTAACAGCAGTTCAGTCAGTATGACTTGACTCGGCATAAAAATACAGATGTGGGATTGGGTTGTGGACAAGATACTCGTCGACTTCCTGAAGTTTGTTGATGCCTCTTTGTGAACTGCTTATTTTTGATGTGATGCATGTTAAAAAAAATACATTACATTGCAATGTAAAAAGGGAAATTATGGTCTGATGAGCAATAAATCTAACAAATCTCTTTAAATAAAATGTCAATCACAAAAATAAATTGTTGACTCACCAAGAATCTCATCAAAAATTTTATATAATCCAGGTACATAGGTAATTTCCCTCTGGTTCATTCCAACCTCTTCATCAAAAACCCACATTAGCTGAGAGGGAAAGAAAGGGGATAAAAAAAGAATAAAATGAATTGTAAACAGCTATATGTCGGTATTGAAATCTGCAACAATAAAATACATTTTCAAGTGTGCAGTTATTGGAAGACATTGTTGGTGCTGACTGATAAATCGACCAGCTGGTATTAGCGGATATTAGACCAAAAGCCAGATAAAGGCATGAAAAAGTTGAGCAAAAAAAAATTTGTCAGAGGGTCTGGGATACCCCAGAACCCCTGCAGAACTTTTTTTTAACATAGATTGTGAAATCTCCAAGACTGAAGAGTACAATAATGCAAAATACAAAATTTTCTTCCAGCAGGAAAACATTTATAAACACAATTCCAATGAAGTTGGGATGTTATGTTGACCATAAATAAAAACAGAATACAAAGATTTGCAAAACATGTTCATCCATCCATCCATCCATTAACTAAGCCGCTTATCCTCACAAGGGTCGCGGGAGTGGAGTCTAAATCTTTATTTAATTGAATATACTACAAAGACAACATATGTGATCAGGGACATTACCACATGGGCTCAGGAAAATTCCAGAAAACCATTGTCAGTAACTATAGCTCACCACAACATCCATAACTGCAACTTAAAACTACTATGCAAAGCAAAAGCCATTTATCAACACCCAGAAATGCCACAAATTTCTCTAGATCCAAGCTCATCTAAAATGGACTGATAACAAAGTGGAAAAGTCTTCTGTGGTCTGACAAGTCTAGATTTCAAATTGTTTTTGGAAATTGTCGACATCGTGTTCTCCAGGCCAAAAAGGAAAACAACCAACAAGATTGTTATGGGCACAAAATTCAAAAGCCAGGATCTGTGATTGTATGGGGCTGTGTTAGTGCAAATGGCATGGGTATCTTACACACCTGTGAAGGCACCATCGATTCTGGAAGATACATACAGGCTTTGGAAAGAAACATACGCTGCCATTCAAGCAATGTCTTTTTCATGGACACCAAGGCTAATTTCAGCAAGACAATGGCTAACCACATTCTGCACGTTTCAACAGCGTGGCTTCACAGTGAAGGAGTGTGGGTACTAGACTGGCTCGCCTGCAGTCAAGACCTGTCTCCCATTGAAAATGTGTAGTGCATTATGAAGTGTAAAATATGACAACAGAGACCCTGGACTGTTGACAAGCTGAAGTTGTACATCAAGCAAAAATGGAAAGAATTCCACCTCGAAAATTTTAACATTGAGTGCCCTCAGTTCTGAAACATTTTTTGAATAAAAGCTGAGGTAGCACAGTGATAAGCATAACACTGTGACAGCTTTTTGGAAGGTGTTGCAGCTGAGCACAACTGAAGACATATGCAGTCATATGTGTCTCTGTCATACTGGAATGAAATTGTAGGCTAAACCCTTTTTATAACCAGTCGGTGGCAGCAGTACATTAACATGAACTTTATAACCTCTAGGTGTCGGTGTCATTATAATGAAAGTATTCAACATGTTTATAACAACTCGATGGCTGCATTCATTTATAAAACATTAGGGTTTTTAATCCATCTAACCCTCTATATCCATGTGTAGGGGCAAATGGCACTATTAACTTTATTACTATTTTTTTAAGGGAAAGAAAAGCGCATCATACATGAAAAATTACAATAAATAATAAATAAAAGCTGGAATTCTTAATTTTGTCCCTTTGATATCTTTTGATCTGAAACCCAAATGTCTTCTGTACACAACAAAAATTAAAAAACCTTGCCGTTTCAATACTTTGAGGACTTTAAACAACAAGTCCAAGTCATTTTTTAACTTAGGGGCAATCCACACAGGTGAGGCCAGATTTGAATCTAGGTGCTCAGAACTGTGAGGCAGATGCCCTAAACAATCGTCCAATGTACTCCCCCAATAAGGCATTGATGTCCACTATGTTAATGTTAGTTTTGTCTTTTTTTTATTATATTGGACCAGTGCCTTGTTAGGCTTTATTTTGAAGTTTTCACCGCAGCACATTGATGGTGTGTTACTGTAATAGTATGAACAACTGTTGTGGCCACTGGCTTAACTTGAACTTCAACTATAACTGGTCATTGTACATGCAGTGTATTTAATGCCACTTTGGAAAAATGGTTGGACAAGGGACTTCTGTGTTTTTTGTCCACCGTTTTTTCTGTTTATTTCAGATAGCCAAACAGATTAGTTGTGATACCTGCAGCCAACTCTGCTGTACTCTTCACATGTTTTTTTGTTTCACTTGACATGCCTTCAATCAAATCCAGAAAACGGATGAAGGGATATATGATTTTTAAGTTACATCTCGTTCAAAATTCGTATGGGTTAGTATGATGACCTTCACAGGTAACATCTTCAACTCTTGCGGGAAGGCTGTCAACAAGGTTTTGGGAATATTTGCCCATTTTTCCAAAAGCATATTTTTAAGTCACAAACTCCTCTTGGACAAAAAGGCCTGGCTTACTGTCTACTCAAAATCAACCTAAAAGTGTTCTGTCAGGTTGAGAGCAGGACTATATGCAGGCCAGGCAAGTTCATCCATCACAAATTTTCTTGTGAATCTTTCAGTGAATTATTTGATCAATCAGCTATAAGACATTTTTATTCTGCATCATTAAAAAATTCATATCAGCCAAGCCTTAGTGCTGAAACATGTGTATTTCCAGCTTTTAGTTTCCACTATGGGCCAAGTATTTTTTTAGAAAATTAAGGTGAAAGCTAAGGTATTTTTATTCACCCAGTGATGTACATTCTTAATTTGACTTACCTGTGTGATGGGCTCCACAGATCCGATGTATGTGTCAGGGCGAAGAAGAATGTGTTCAAGCTGAGTTTTTTTTTGGTAGACTCTTTCTACAGAAAGCTTGGATCCCGTCTTATCTTTCTTGACTCCTTCAATCTTACCAGTAACACCCCCATTTGCTGCCTCCTGGAAAGATTATTATTGAGAAGACATATGACAGCCAAATACTAAGTGAGACTGTGATCACTGCCTAAGTCGAGTTCAGTTGTATCTTTTTAGTACATTTGCATTTAATCTTTAATAACTGTTTTATGTACTTAGTATGTACTAATTTATTTATTTATTTTACAAAATTCAAGCATAGTGTTGTTAAAGTTCATACTTTGCATATCACAGTGCCTTAAAATAGTACAAAATGTACTTTTTAAGAATAAATATTCTGCATCATTTTTTATGAACACAAAGGCCTACTACAGACTATGACACTGTACATTAATGTTGGTCTTGGTGGTAGTTGAAGAGCTAAAAATTTGTTTTAGATGGCATTGGGTCTTAAAGGTTTGAGAACCACTGGTCTAAAGGGAATAAATTAGGTGAACATGGTATTGTAGTGTTTTTCCAAACGCTGTACGCATAATGCAACAAAAGTTTTAATTTTGTAATTCTATTCCACCATTTAGTTATCAGTTCATCTGTCTATAGAAAATGGCAAAGTTTTTTGTACACTTAAAAAGAAAAATATCCAACGGTCCGACTGATGCATTCATTAAAAAATAAGCACTGAAAGTGTAATCAAATGTAAATAGTTGTTACTTTGAGAAAGTTATTCAACTAGTAACACTATAACATTTTCTACAGATAACTTGTAATTGTAACAACTACATTTCCAAACTAATCTTCCAAGACAGAAAAACCCCACGTTAAAGATGGTTTGACTTCATGCAATAATATATGTATACACACACATACACATATATCCACTCTCAATTTGACACACATAAAATGTGTATATTTGACAATTGCTCAAGAGATGGGGTAGATTGTTACTTCAGTCGCGAGGTTAAAATTTAAGGACGGGAACAACTATTATTGTTGAGCACGAAAAACGAGCTGGAACAAACGAAAATGAAAGAAGCCTGAAATTCGAATTACTGGATTTCACAATAGGTATATTATTGTGATCAAGAAAAAATGGTTTCCTGGCGACTTATTTACCATCCAAGCAGCCATCCCACCGCTTCCTGCTGCGCCGTAGGACATCTTCCTTTGTGATCCTCAAATGTAATGATGCCGCGTGTCAGATATGTTTAATTACAGCGATATTACTACACACACGTTTCAAACGTTAATGTAATCGAAACGTACTTAACTAGCATGTTATTTTTTTCCACCCAGGTAAAAATAAAATGAAAGATCCAAAACATGCAAAATTGTGTCCTGGCTATTGTTAAAAAGCAGTCACAGCCTTTCGAGGCCTAAACTTCCAACAAAGATGCTAACGAGGATACTCTTCTGATAAATACGATCCACAACTAAAGCATTAATGATGTTTAGCTTTCGGGTAATAAAACTAATGATGCAAATACAAAAGCATAATGTTTCAATGAATATGCCCAAGCAAGATAATTAAAGATTTCCAACTCGGAAACGTGGGAAAAAACGATTATTTTGCTAAATACACTGACCACCCGGTTCCGCCATCTGCCAAAAAAGCTACCAATCCGCGTGAAGGGGCAACAACCAATGAAGTGTGTTCTTCTTCAGAAAAATCGACATTTCGCCCAGTAGAAAAGGATTTCTTTAGTTTTAGTTCATCACTAGATGGCAATAGGGTTAAGACTAAGATTCCGAGGAGCGCGCTGGGTTGTAGTTAAAGGAAACAATACATGGATGGGACGAGGGACAGCTGAAACAATCAGACATCTGCCAGTAACCCAGAAAACCAACATTTATTACAATATAGTAAGATTACGGCAGCAGTAACTTCCACAGTTTGGGTTAAATTCTAATATTTGTGACTTGAATGCAATTAGGTCATTCGTCAACAACATGTATTGTTTTTACTTCCAATACACACCCAAAGATTGACAGTGATAAAGTTTTACCGGTCTTCATCAGATGAATTAAAAAAAAAACTCAGTAAATTGAAACAGACATGGTATGGAAACAGACGTAGTACTGAACAGTAATCCCTGAATAAGGTACAAATAATAATTATGCGTTTTGTAGGTGAATGAGGATTTCAAATGAACATTCTCCTGTCTCCTTCAGACTCTGTCTGAAAAGCTGAGCGTGTTGCCATGACGTATCCCCTTCCCCGCCAGTGAGCTGCGCACTGACAATGAATCCAGAGGAGCCATTAAGACACTGGAGTGACTGCATTCTCCCATCTGAAAGTTGAAATATAAATAGAAAATCAGAAAATGACGTCACACTGTAAAATATAGAACAAGAATCTATTTTACATACTTCCAGAAAAATTTGTTGTCATTAAGCTTGATTGTAAAATCCAGCTGACATCCCCGGACTTGAAAGTTTGGTGATTGACCCTGATTGAGAAAGACTTCACACTTAATTTTGCTGGAGCAAAGTCAAATTTCCAACTGATTTGTCCATTTGAGGAGCCTTCAGTTCGAGCAATATATACCTGCAGGAAGAATTAGTGCAAATACTGAGAAAAATGATATCAATCTCTGAATGTAACAAAACAGTTACGTGTTTATTTCAGTGGTAGTTATTTGTTGAAAAATTCATTATTTAATGGTAGCATAACCAGGGGAGTGATCATGGTTATCAATCATCATCACCATGTGAAGTGATGAAATCAATGCTTCCACCAGCTACAGTGCTTGGAAAAACTATTGCCCCCTTTCTCAAATTCTTATATTTTTTCAGTTTCCCCACTTTAAGATCAAACAAATGTATAGACAAATTTAACCCAAGTGAGCCTTAAGTGCCATTTTTTAAATGATTTCATGTATTGAGGAGGGAAAAAAATCTATTCAAAGTTACTCATCTGATGAAGAAATATAAGTATAGGTTCATTGGGAAGATGGAGGAATACGTCCATACAGATTTGAACCTGTGGCTGTCAATGTTGAATATTCTGGCGGCCAACGGCAAGCTCCAGTGCGAGGCCGTGAGCGAGCGCAGAGGGCCTTTGTTCACACACTTATGTCCCGCACGTAGGCCTCCGAGTAGTCGGACTCCGCGTCATTCCCGTCCAAAGAACCATCAGAATATTCAACATTATTGACAGCAACAGGTTTCAATCTGTATGGACGTATTCCTCCATCTTCCCAATGAACCGGGACTTATATTTCTTCATCAGATGAGGATAAATCAGAGAAATCAACGCTGTCTATAATTGTGTAGGAATGTAACCGAGCCTCAGTTAGAGCACATATCACATCCACACACGTAGGTCATGTGACTCGCCAAAATAGCCGCACCCATGAAAATTCGTAATTGCCGATACAAATATTCTCAACACAACCTTAAATGATATCTGATGAAAATCTTTATTTTAAAGTTACAGTACCAATGACATGACCTATCTGATACATTATTTTCAACGGGTGGACTTCCCCTTTCAGAAGAACTGCAATTACCAAACATACATATATGTGTTTTTGACATTATGACTAGCAATGTAGATGGTTGAGTATTATAAACAGTAAAGGAAAAGAAAGACTTTTTTAAATCGCGTCGCAGAATAATCACCTGGGTAATGTATACAGTGCTGCAAGGGTAAAGCGAAAAAAATGTTCAAAGTTAAGTTTGTGCATGAGCTGAAATTATGGTCAAAAGTCTGTCGTGTTGGGAGGTGGTAGGTGCCAGAATGGGGTACTGGGGAAAAGCAGAGGGTGTTGAAAATCCTGACTGTCTGGTGAAAGAAAATGTGTCTAGTATTTGCCTCGAAGTCTCTGCAATGCCTCCCTGATCACAGCAGTCGGTAGTAGGGAGTGGGATGATGAGGGGGTCACCCTTGTGGGTGAGGTGGGTATGATTAATGTCCAGCAGAGAGGGGAGAGAGACAACGATGATCTTTTCAGGTGCTCTCACTGTGTGCTGCAGGATCTTACGACAGGAGGTAGTGCAGGCGCCGTACCATGCGGTGATGCTCTCTCTCTCTCTGCACAGAATGCTCTCAATCATATCTCTGGAGAAGGAGATCATGATGCAGGATCAGGCTATCGTTCTTTTCAGTTTTTGCACAAAAGTAGAGCCACTGTTGAGCTTTCTTAGCCAGGAAGTGTAGACATTCGTTTTATATAAACTGGCAATGTGTCTTTCACATCTCTGTGGAGATATTTTGATCCATTCTTCCTTGCAGAATTGTTTGAATTCACCAAAAATTAAAGGTTTTCAACCATCCATCCATTTTCTTAGCCGTTTATCTTGACAAGGGTAGCAGGGGTTTTCAACCATGAACAGCTTTTTTTAGGTCGTTCCACTGAATTTCATTTGGATTCTAGTCTTGACCTAGACTAGCCCACTCCAAAACCTTCATTTTTATTGTCGCAATTACTAGATTAAATGAAATATAATTAATCTCAAATGTCTAAAGTCGCTGCAAGGGATGGCCGCATCACTTCTGGTTTGACGTAATTTATAGATTGCGCCCTGTAAATCTAGTTTTTAATTTATGCGGTACCATGTCACTTATTTTCTGTTACGGGAAAAATGACAAGAAATATTTTTCTTTTTATTAATTGTTGATTGATCTCATTAACCTTGGTTTGCTCCAATAAATGAATTTACTTTCTCCATTAGAGCGGCTTGTCAGTTCTCCTTACTCAAATACAAAACGAGGATGCACATAGTGAATTTCTTGTTTTAATAGGAACAAATGGGAATCTACAACAACAGACAAGATAAGACATGATACACACAGAGAGATAAACATTGGTTTGGGAAGCTGAGTTGTGACAAAAGGGGGATCAGTGAGCATGCGCTGGCCAGAGACCTAATAGGGTTCACTGTTCCCGTTAATTTAACCCAAATATGCACCAATCTGAGCAGCAGACATCTGTGTCTTTGTGAACTTTGATTTGTGCACTGATGCACACTCATGTTACAATAGCGATGTCCAAACTGCTCCCACGCAGTTGGATGTCCAAAATATTAGAGTGTGATCTACAGTGAAAGGCACTCAGAATGCGGAATTTTGGTCAAACAATTGAGGAATTAACACTTCCTCTTTCAATATGTCTGTGTATCTGTGTAGAAAGAAATGTTCATAAAGACCTGGTAAGACGACAGGTATTTGGAATTGATGAACTTCACTGGCCTGTATAAAGTCCTGCCCTCAAACCATTTCTGTTGATTTCAAATGGACAGTGAGCCAGGTCTTCTCGTCCAACATCGGTGTGAGATATCACAAATATGCTCATGAACAAATTTGCAAAAATTACATTAACTCACTCATAAACTTTGTTGAAAGCCTTCCCACAAGTTTTGCTGTTCCAGCTGCAAAGGGTAGATAACATTAAAACCAATGGTATTAGAATGGGATATGACATTAAATAAGGTAAGTGAGCAAATACCTTTGGCAAAATAGTGTGTATGTATTAAAACAAAAATCATAACAATATTTCACTCTGTGTTGAGTGCATTGCTACTGTATGAGTTAAACCAGGGGTGGGCAAACCTTTAGACTCACAGGCCACATTGGCTTCTAAAATTTGACAGAGGGGCCGCACCAGAACCTCATAACATAGCATTCTTGCCGTATGAGATACACAGCTGCTAATGAGACTTCAGTGAAATAATATTTCGTGATCCACTCTTTGTTAAATACTCTGCAGTTTTCTTTTCTATGGTCCGCTCATTTTTACAGAAGGGATCAAACGGTAACGAGAAAGTGAGAGTGAAATAAACAGTACGCTACACTCCAACAAAGGTTCACCAATGTTCAGTTCGCAATAAATTGGGGAAATATTGGCATTGCAATGACAATATGAATAAATGATGATGAATGAAGTGGATGACTTCGGCAGGCCGTATTGAAAAGCTAACCGTAAAAAAAACCGTATATGGTAGATAGTTTGCCTATGCCTGAGTTAAACATTTTGAAATGTATAACGTAATTCAGCGTTTCATACTTTTAATTTCTTGAGATGTACTTGTATTGCAGTGGATTAAGAACAGAAATGTTTAGACACGGTAACTTTCTGCAAAGAGTAACCATTCTACCTCAAGGGAAGTCCCGTACCACACTTCAGTAATGAAAGTTTTAGACTAAATGGGCTGCAGTTTGGCATCATCAAGGAAAGGGGAGCATGCAAACCACACAGAAAAGACACCTCTAGTACGACAACAGTTAAATGACAGCGAATACTTTTGAGACAATAAAGACATTGCAAAAACAGTCATGGTGCAGGAACAGGTTGTTTAAAATCTGACAGTGATGGTACACTTTTTGTTTTGTTTTTTTTAATTGTGCTAAAGGACATAGTGGTCCCCAAACACCGGTGCACGGACCAGTACCGGGCCAACAGGGTTGTGTTACCGGGCCACAGAGAAAGAATAATTTATGTGGTATTGCTATTCGCATGCCAATGTGTTCCATTTTTAAAATTTTCTGGATCTTCTTCGCTGCAACAGCAGCATGTGTCAGATGACTGGTCGAGACTGCACAGAGCAGTTCCATTTCCCGCCCCACCCTGACTATAACACTTCAGTTTCCAGTCCCAGCGGGTTGGGTAATGGTGGCAGAGCTCAAAGAATTAATCATTTCATAAACTAATTCAGCTCATTACATTTACTGAAAATATATTTTCTTTTGTACGAAATGTTCTCAAACAAAACAACGCAATATTACTTACAATATTACTGAAATTTTAGGTTTACTGCAACAGTCAACTCTCAACACAGCAAGTCGGCTCTTTGATACAGATACAATCGTAGGTTTCTGCTTTTGCATCACGCCCATGAATAGCGAAGGAGGTATCAGAAGCACACAAGCAACACAAGTCTCTTTCTCTAGATAGATAGATAGATAGATAGATAGATAGATAGATAGATAGATAGATAGATAGATAGATAGATAGATAGATAGATAGATAGATAGATAGATAGATAGATAGATAGATAGATAGATAGATAGATAGATAGATAGATAGATAGATAGATAGATACACACACACATCCGGCCCGTCAAAGAAATGTCTACTCTAAACTGGTCAACAGTGCAAAGAAGGTTGGGGAAGAATGCTCTAGCGGTTAGAATAACTTGAATGCATTGACGAGTGCTTCATAGAAAATAACTGAAAAAAGATGAACATCACAAACTACAACCAAAATAACCAGATGTGTGCCGGAAACACAGATGCCTTGCTGGCAGACAAACTAAACCATTTATTTGCCTGCAATGAGACTGACAGATCAGATTCAGTTACAACCACCTCCCATCAGCAGGATACTGACGCTTCAGGAACATTAAGTGAAACATGTGCTCAGGACTGTAGACACCCTGAAGCCCAAATTTTGTGCCTGGGAACGTATTGAAAGCCTGTACTGATCGGCTGACAGGTGATTTTACAAAAATCTCCAACAGTTCCCTGCAACAATCAATCAAACCTCTTGCCTGAAATATGCAACAAACATCCCTATCCCCAAAAAGATGTTGCATTCACACCTGTGATCATGAATGCTTTAAGAGATGAGTTGCATATCACATAAGGGGCTCAACTCCCTCCCTTACTCGACCCTGAAGACTATTTTACTTTAATTGCACTTTCATTATTTGCTTAAATATGACTTTACACATTTAATCAACAGATTAAGTGTTGTCCATTTGCTAATCAGTCAAGGATGTGTTATGGAGCGCGGTGGCTGTCCTTAATCTTTGTACACAGAAAACTGGCAGGTGGCAGCCTCCTCTCCTAGGCGTGGGCGTGGAGACGAACGACACCAGAAAAGGAGCGGAAAGTTACCATCCCGGCCCAGGACCAGAATGCGGGTCGGGGGGGCAGCCACTTTAACCATGGACCCGTACATATAAAAACCTTGTGTTACTGGGCAGCTCTTGTCTTCTTCTTGGGGTATCTTGCCAGAAGACACATGTCTCTCGTGTGGGAGATACCTAGATAAGACCCGGACGTCTGTATTGCACATTCATTTGTAATAAATCAATTTACTCGTCTAATCATTGGTCATCTCTTCCTCGATCAGCGAACATGCGTAGGGTCCAAACTCGCAAATCCCTACAACCCCACCAGTTTCCCTACAGAGAAATCTAGTCCACCGAGGATGCTATCACAATAGCTCTCCACACTGCACTGAGCAACCTGGAAACCAAGGGGAACAATATGAGTATGCTTTTCAAAGACTTTAGCTCAGCTTTTCATACCATCATCCCAGGTATTTTGTTTGACAAATTCTCCCTCCTTGGATATCTCCTTCCATCTGATGCTGGAATAAAGACTTTCTAACAGTCCACAGTCTGTCAGACTTGACCCAGACCTCTCTTTCTCAATCTCTCTTCCTTAATTGGTGCTCCTGCTTTTTGTACAGTACAGATGCATTTTTCCTTGCTCTTGCTCTGCCTCTTTTGCCTCTGTTGGCATTTTTTTCTTGCTTATAAGCTTGTTTTTCTTCTATTTTTTTTAGAAGCAGAGACTAGTGGATACTTTTAAATCTGTGGGACTGTATTTTTCTTTTTTGCGGATAATCAATTGTTTTATCATTTGAGCGTGGCCTCCGAATTAGCATAAGCCTGGTGTTAGCAACAAGACTAGCCGTCAAAATGCCTCCCTTCTCTACTGAGGACTATCATGGACGACTGAAGAGGATGTCAATTCTGGAATAAAAAATCTGCCGTTTTGAAGTCTATGTGGATGTAAATGGACATTTTAGGAATGAAACCACTCTACTGATGTCTCAAAATGGTGAGCAGAGGTGTGCTAACAGTCACCTAGCTCAACAACGAGGACAGGCGTAGACTGTGAAAAGAATAATGGACCCTCCAGCAGCTCTCCATGGAATTTACTGGGAGCAAAGCCTAAAGATATGGTACATTAAAAAGGAAGACAGAAGCACCAAGACATTACCGAGAAATTCGACTGGCCTGCGTTGCAGGGCGCTTCCACACGAAGTGAGTGGACATGAACCACCATGACAGAGCAAGAAAAAAAAAGAATGTGTCAGTGCAAAATATGACGTGAGAACTACAGATTTGAGCCATTTTTACAAGACCCTGGGCAAGAATGCTTATCCTCCACCACCCTTGAGAGGTACGAAATTAAATCATCCAAGAAAAAAATTGGGACCCCAAACATTATTAGTTGGTGATGGAGCCATTAAGGATGTGAAATGCTTTTGCTGTGAGAAGAACACCAAAGTACTGTGTTTTACTAATGACACGATGTCATATCTTTCAAAAAATCCTGGCGATCACTGATCAGCATCCAACTGTGAAATTTGTCATTACACACACAGGGGCCGGGGATGTTCTCAAGGAAGCAATAAGAGGTACTGAAGCAAAATTTCATTGATCTCTGAACACAAGTGCTTGGTTTGAATGCTGAGGTTTTTATAAGCGGAGTTCTCCTGCTTGTACGATCTGGAGATGAACGTTTCTCGAGGCTCCGTCAATTGAATAAGTGGTTAAGCAAAGTGTGCACAGCACTATCCATGAGTTTCATTGACAGTTTATCCCATTTTTGGGAGCGTAAACATCTTTACAAAGCAGACTCTGTCTAAATAGACAAGGGGTTAGGTTATTGGCTGCCAACATTTTCGACTGTGTGCGTCTTTCACCGCCCTGTAAAGAAAATGTTTACAGAAATCACGGAAAAAAGGATCCAGTTGTTCCCAAACAATCAGAGGAACAAGCGATAAGGCGAAACAAGGTGCACACAGATTCATTTGCATCATCCAAACACTCAGATGAGCAAATGACAAATGGAATGTGCCAGCACTTAAAAATCTCCCATACCTCTTCCTGCCCCATTGGAGCTA